>NC_133462.1:43730613-44478804 GCF_048565385.1 Saimiri boliviensis
TGAACCGGGTCTCATGAACCCCTGACGCACCTTTGTAATGAACTGCACTTTTTTTTTTTTTTTGAGACAGAGTCTTGCTGTCACCCAGGCTGGAGTGCAGTGGCATGATCTCCACTCACTGCAACCTCTACCTCCCAGCTTCAAGCGATTGTCCTGCCTCAGCCTCCCAAGTAGCTGGGACTACAGGCACCCGCTACTGCGCCTGTCTAATTTTTTTTGTATTTTTAGTAGAGACCATGTTAGGATGGTCTGTATCTCCTGACCTCATGATCCACCTGCCTCAGCCTCCCAAAGTGCTAGGATTACAGGCTTGAGCTACCAACCGCATCCTTTTTTTTTTTTTTTTTTTTTTTAAGAGACAGGGTCTTGCCATGTTGCCTTTGCAGAAGGGCAGTGACTGATGACTCAAAGGCACGATCATAGCTTGCTGCAGCCTCAACCTCCTGGGCTCCAGTGATCCTCCTACCTCAGCCTCCTGAATAGCCTGGGTACAGCTATTCAGGTGGTACAGGTGTGTACCACCACACCTGGGTAATTTTTTTTTTTTTTGAGACAGGGTCTCATTCTGTCACCCAGGCTGGAGTGCAGTGGCACAATCTCAGCTCACTGCAACCTTCGCCTCCCAGGTTCAAGCGATTCTTCTGCCTCAGCCTCCTGAGTAGCTGGGACTACAGGTGTGCACCACCAGGCCCAGCTAACTTTTGTATTTTTAGTCGAGACGGGGTTTCACCTTGTTGGTCAGGCTGGTCTGGAACTCCTGACCTCAGCTGATCTGCCCACCTCGGCCTACTAAAATGCTGAGATTACAGGGTGGGCCACAGTGCCCTGCCCATGATGTTTGCTTATAATTTGAGCACTTTGATGTGGGCGTGTTACACGTGCATTAAAAGTTTTAAAAATGCCTGTAGTCCCAGCTACTTGGGAGGCTGAGGTGAGAGGATCATTTGAACCCAGGAGCTCAAGGGTGCCATGAGCTACAGTGGCGTCACTGCACTCCAGTCTGGGGAACTCATCTCTGAAAAAAAAAAAAAAAGGCCGGGTGCGGTGGCTCAAGCCTGTAATCCCAGCACTTTGGGAGGCCGAGACGGGTGGATCACGAGGTCGACAGATCGAGACTATCCTGGTCAACATGGTGAAACCCCATCTCTACTAAAAATACAAAAAAAATTAGCTGGGCATGGTGGCACATGCCTGTAATCCCAGCTACTGAGGAGGCTGAGACAGGAGAATTGCTTGAACCCAGGAGGCGGAGGTTGCGGTGAACCGAGATCGTGCTATTGCACTCTAGCCTGGGTAACAAGAGCAAAAACTCCGTCTCAAAAAAAAAAAAAAAAGAACCTGGCACAGTGGCTTACACCTGTAATCCCAACTTTGGGAGGCCAAGATGGGAGGATCGCTTAAGGCCAAGAGTTTGAGACCATCCTGGGCAACACAGGAAGATCCCATCTCTAAAAAGAAAAAAAAAATATCCAGGCATGATGGCACATGCCTGTATTCCTGGCTACTCAGGAGACTGAGGCCGGAGGATTGCTTGATCCCAGGAGGTTGAGGCTGCAATGAGCTATGATTGCCCCACCGCACTCCAGTGTGGAAAGGAGATACACAGAAAGAGAGACCTTGTCTCAAAAATCAGTACAAATCGGCCAGATACGGTGGCTCACACCTGTAATCCCAACAGGCCAACGCAGGCGGATGGCTTGAGTCCAGGAGTTTGTGTGGCCTGGCCAACATGGAGAAACCCCGTCTCTACTAGAAATACAAAAATGAGCCAGGTGTGGTGGTGGGCACCTGTAGTCCCAGGTACTTGGGAGGCTGAGGCAGGAGAATCGCTAGAACCCAGGAGGCAGAGGTTGCAGTAAGCTGAGAATGCACCATTGCACTTCAGCCTGGGTGACAGAGCAAGACTCCATCTCAAAAAAAAAAAAAAATCTTTACTGTAGAAAAACCTGTACAGATACCTTGGTTAAAGTACACGGACACAGAGTGTGCTACGTGCCTGTAAGCATGGCATGTCCAACAGCTACCTACCATAGCGCTTAACAAAGTTATTAGCAGTGAATATGTTATTAGAATAGTAGTTATTAGCAGTTATCAGAAACAACTGTAATGTCAGCCAGGTGACCCGGGTCAGAGTCAACAGTGTTAAGTCAATGTGAAGAGGGTGGTGCCTCACTTCGACGGTCTTCCTCAGAAACAAACAACAAAAACACAACTCCAGTCCAATGATGAGAAAACTGGAATCGAGAAACCCCCAATCAAGAAATATTCCAGAAAATATCAGACCCGATCTCCTCAAAACTGCCCAGGTCATGAAAAACAAGGAACATCTGAGCAACTGTCACAGCCGAGAGCAGCCTAAGAAGACATGATGCTTAAATATCATGCAAGGCTGGGTGCGGTGGCTCACGCCTGTGAACCCAACACTTTGGGAGGCCAAGGTGGGCAGATCACTTGAGGTCAGGAGTTTCAAGATCAGCCTGGCCAACATGGTGAAACCCCGTCTCTACTAAAAACACAAAAATTAGCCTGGCATGGTGGCGGGTGTCTGTAATTCCAGCTACTCAGGAGGCTGACGCAGGAGAATCGCTTGAAACCTGGGAGATGAAGGTTGCAGTGAGCAGAGATTGCACCACTGCACTCCAGGCTGGATGACAGAGTGAGACTCTGTCTCAAATAAATGAATGAATGAGTGAATGAATGGGACAGAAAAAGGACATTAAGGAAAAATGAAGGAAATCTGAATGTGGGAAGTAGAAAATTTCCTTTTTAGAATGTCCTTTCTTGTTAAAGAATAAGTATCCTAATAACTTTGTGAAGCCCTGTCCTACGTAGCTGTTAGACACGCTATGCTTACAGGCACGTAGTACACTCTGTGTCCTTGTACTTTAACCAGGATATCTGTGCTGGACGTGCTCACAGGCATGTCCCAGCTCTCCACGCCTTTTACCTGTTTAGGAAAGTTTTAAGTTGTTAGCCAATCGGGTGTTAGTTTAGATTGTGAGGTCTGGCTCCAGCCAACTGAGGTCACACACAGCAGTGAGGACGACCCCAAATGTGTAAGGGAAGCAATTTTTACTTCCTGGACTGCAGAAGGGGTACCCTCGCTGGCCATCCTGCCACGAGAGTGCAGTGAACAAGGGAAACCACACACATTTCGGTGTCCCTAGTGGTGAATGTGGCCAGCGAGTGTGGCTTCACAGATCAGCACTACCGAGCTCTGCAGCAGCTGCAGCGGGACCTGGGTCCCCACCACTTCAACGTGCTCGCCTTCCCCTGCAACCAGTTTGGCCATCAGGAGCCTGACGGCAACAAGGAGATTGAGAGCTTTGCCCGCCGCACCTACACCGTCTCATTCCCCATGTTTACCAAGATTGCAGTCACCAGTACTGGTGCCTATCCTGCCTTCAAGTACCTGGCCCGCCTTCTCCTCCTTTGGAGGCCCCATTTTTGCCTTTTCTCACTCCGTGCTTCCAGCGGCCTTTGTATCCCTTGCCAGCACCCCACCCTGCAACCCATTCACCTGGAGGAGTAAATGAGAAGCAACAGTGCAGCAAACAAAAGGTCCCTTACAGAGAGACTTCTGGGAAAGAGCCCACCTGGAACTTGTGGAAATACCTTGTAGCCCCAGATGGAAAGGTGGTAGGGGCTTGGGACCCAATCGTGTCAGTGGAGGAGATCAGACCCCAGATCACAGCACTTGTGAGGAAGCTCATCCTACGGAAGCGAGAAGACTTATAACCACTGCCTCTCCTCCACCACCTCATCCCGCCCACCTGTGCGGGGCTGACCAATGCAAACTCAAATGGTGCTTCAAAGGGAGAGACCCAGTGACTCTCCTTCTTCACTCTTATGTCACTAGTCCCATCATTCCTGTTGTGGGCGTGGGGGGGGGTGCGGAATTCTCGTATTTTGATTATTTGAAACTTACAGCAGCAAATAGGAACTCCTGGCCAATGAGCACTCTTGACCAGTGAATCACCAGCCAATGAGAACCTCTTGCCAATGAAAATGTGTGGCAAATAGAAGTATATCAAGCAATAATCTCCTCCCACCCAAGGCCTCTGTAAACTGGGACCGATTCTTACCTCACAGGGCTGTTGTGAGGATTAGGGTAAAATATCTGTGAACATGCCTAGGCAGTGCCAGCCAAATAGGAGGCATTCAATAAACATTTTTTGCATATAAACAAAAAAAAATTGCGTTGCTGAAGATCCTTTGTCTGAGTGCTGAATTTTCTGTGTGGCATCCAGCATCTATTTCCAACATTGAATCACATGTGGACTTTAGTTAGTAATAATGTATCAGTATTGATTCATCAAAAGTGTCGAGTGGATCATGGTAAAGCAGGATGTTAATAAAAGATGCTGCGTGGGTGGGTTATGGAAACTGTACTATCTTTATATTTTTGCTGCAAATATACAGTTATTCTAAAAGAACAAGTGTTTTTTTCTTTTGTTGTTTTGTTTTGTTTTGTTTTGTTTTTTTGAGATGGAGACTTGCTCTGACACCAGGCTAGAGTGGAACGGTGCCATCTCGGCTCACGGCAACCTCCACCTCCCGGTTCAAGTGACTCCTCTGCCTCAGCCTCCCAAGTAGCTGGGACTACAGGCGCTGCCACCATGCCAGGCTAATTTTTGTATTTATTTATTTTTTTAGTAGAGACAGGGTTGCATTTTTAGTAGAGACAGGGTTTCACCATGGTGGCCAGGCTGGTCTCGAACTTCTGACCTCAAGTGATCCTCTCACCTCAGCCTCCCAAAGTGCTGGAATTACAGGCATGGGCCACCACGCCTGGTCAAATATAAAGGTTTTAAAAAATAAATGCATTATTATTATTATTTTTTAAATAAAGTCTTGCTCTGTTGCCCAGGCTGGAGTGCAGTGATGTGATCATAGCTCACTGGAACCTCAGCCTCCCGAGTAGCTGGGACTACAGGTGCAAGCCACCATGCCCAGCTAGTCTTTTTGACTTTAAGTAGAGATGGAGGTCTCACTTTGCCCAGCAATATGGTTTGGCTCTGTGTCCACATTCAAATCTCATCTTGAATTGTAATCCCCATAATCCCCACAAGACAAGGGCGGGACCTGGCAGGTGATTGGTTCACAGGGAGGTGATTGATGGGTTCATTGGTTCCATGCTGTTCTTGTGATAGTGAGTTCTCGCGAGATCTGAGGGCTTTATAAGCGGCTGTTCCCGCCCCACTCATTTGCTCTGCAGCTTGGCTGCCGCCACGTCGGATGTGTTATTGTTGCTTCTCCGCCTTCCGCCATGATTGTAAGTTCCTGAGGCCTCTTCAGCCATTCAGAACTGTGAGTGAATTAAAGCTCTTTTCTTTATCCATTACCCAGTCTCAGGCAGTTCTTTACGCAGTGTGAGAACAAAGTAATACACCCAGGTTGGCCGGGCGCGGTGGCTCACGCCTGTAATCCCAGCACTTTGGGAGGCCGAGGTGGGTGGATCACGAGGTCAAGAGATCGAGACCATCCTGGTCAACATGGTGAAACCCCGTCTCTACTAAAAATACTAAAAATTAGCTGGCCATGGTGGCGTGTGCCTGTAATCCCAGCTACTCAGGAGGCTGAGGCAGGAGAATTGCCTGAACCCAGGAGGCGGAGGTTGCGGTGAGCCGAGATCGCGCCATTGCACTCCAGCCTGGGTAACAAGAGCGAAACTCCGTCTCAAAAAAAAAAAAAAAAAAAAAAAAAAAAAGCAGCAGGGCATGGGGGCAGGGTGGCAGGCTCCTATAGTCCCAGATACTCAGGAGGCCGAGGCACGAGAATCACTTGAACCTGGGAGGTGGAGGCTGCAGTGAGCCAAGATTGCCCCACTGCACTCCAGCCTGGGCAACAAGAATGCGACTCCATCTCAAAAAAACAAACAAACAAACAAACAAACACCAAAACCAGATAACAACAACAGAAATACCTTTATATTTCAATGAATTTTCTTATGCTCTTCCCCTAGATTCTCTTATTCTTAACATTTTCCCAAACTTTCTTTTTCTCTTCTTTTGTGTGTGTATATGTGTATAATAATTATTTTTTTACTGAACAATTCACATAAGATACAGACATCATGCATTGTGTATCTCCTAAGAACAGGGATATTCTATTGCATAAATACAGTGTAGCTGTTAAATTCAGAAAATTAATACTGAATAGAATATTAATGCGATTATCTGATATACAGTCAATATTCAAAGTTTGTCAGTTGCTTGTTTGTTTTTGTTTTTGAGATGGAGTTTTGCTCTTGTCGCCAGGTTGGAGTGCAGTGGCCCAGTCTCAGCTCAGTGCAACTGCCATCCAATGGGTTCAAGCGATTCTCCCACCTAGCTGGTATTACACTTCCAGTTCATTTTTGTATTTTTCGTAGAGACAGGGTTTCACCATGTTGGCCGGGCTGCTCTCGAACTGCTGACCTCAGGTGACCCGTCTTCCTTGGCCTCTCACAGTGCTGGGATTACAGACTTGAGCCACCATGCCTGGCCCTTTTTGTTGTCCTTTTGACGTTGTTTTTTGTTTGTTTCTGTTTCTGAGACAGGGTCTTGCTCTATTGCCCTGGCTGGAGATTAGTGGCACAATCATAGCTCACTGCAACCTTGAACTCCTGGGCTCAAGCAATCCTCCTGCCTCCCAATAGCTCGGATGACAGGTACGTGTCACCACACCTGACTAATCGATTTTATTTCTGGAGAGACAGGGTCTCACTATGTTGCTCAGATTGGTCTTGAACTCCAGGGCTCAAGCAATTCTCCTGCCTCAGCCTCTCCAAAGTGCTGGGATTATAGACGTGAGCCACACCTTGTTTTATTTTGTATTTTCATGATTATCTTCATGGATTGAGACTCTTTTCTTATATGTATTCACCTCTTATATTGGTTCTCCTGTGAATTGCTTATTCATCTCCCTTCCCATTTTTATTTTAGGATGTTTATTTTCTATCAAGTGTTCTTCTACAGTATCAACATTTTTCTCCCAGCCTGTCACTTGTCTATTAAGCCTATTCCTGGTGTCTTTTACTAGGGAAGATTTTTGAAATACCCAATGCAGTCAAATTTGTCAGATTTTTAAAAAATAGAGATAGGGTCTCATCATCTTGCCCAAGCTTGTCTCCAACTCCTGAGCTCAAGAGCTCCTCCCACGTCAGCCTCTCAAAGTGCTGGAATGATAGGCACGCATCACTGTGCTGGGTTTTTTTTGTTGTTTTTTGAGATGAAGTCTCGCTCTGTTGTCTAGGCTGGAATGCAATGGTGCCATCCCGGTTCACTGCAACCTCCGCCTCCAGGATTCCAGCAATTCTCCTGCCTCAGCCTCCTGAGTAGCTGGGATTACAGGCATGCGCCACTACGCATGTATTTTTAGTAGAGACGCGGGGTTTCACCCTGTCGGTCAGGTTGATCTCGAACTCCTGACTTTGTGATCCATCTGCCTTTGCCTCCCAAAGTGCTAGGATCACAGGCATGAGCCACTGTGACAGGCCTGTTTTATTTTTTTAATTTTTATTATTTTAATTTTTTTTTCTATTGCACTCTGAAGACACCTGCTCCCCATAGCTTCTGGTGCATAGAAGGTTTTCAAAAACACGTACTGAATGAATCAACGCCAGAAGCTCATGTAGCTCCTTTTCTGAGCAGCCTGAGTCTCCAAATAAGTATGAATAAACATCCCATGCTATGAATTCCCCTGAAGAAGGAATCGTCCTGTGGCGTCTACCTGGTGTGCTCCTGTTACAAGCCATCTTTTTCTTGTCGTGAGTTATGGAAAACAGAAACAGAGTCAGATCACTCTGCGTCTCATAACAAAAATAGCTACCACAATCCGCGTGTTCCACATGGCGAAATCAGCTCCACGCAGGCAGAAAATGGCATTAAATGCTAAGAACTTGTAGGTTTCTCATTTATAGCCTCTGCGAAACTGAACTCCATCTTCTGACACCTTCCATCTCTGTGCCTCCTCCATCCTTTCCTTTTTTAGTGAGCACCAGAATCCATCCGGTGGCTACAGGCAGAAAACTAGAAGTCATCCCCGACACCTCCTCCTCCTGCCACCCACACGGACAAACCAGTACCAAGTCCTGTCAATTCACCCTCCAAAATAGTTCCCAAATTCACCCACTGTGCTTTCTCTCTTCTGTCAATGCCCTCATCTAAATTACCAGCAAGTCTTTTTTTTTTTTTTTTTTTTAAATAGAGATAGGGTCTCACCAGTTTGCTCAGGCTGGTCTCGAACTTATGGACTCAAAGGATCTCCCTGCCTTGGCCTTCCAAAGTGCTGGGTTTCCAGGCGTGGGCCAGCGCACCCGGCCCAACTCTTGCCTAGAGGACTCTGAAGCAGTCTCCCTGCTTCCATTCTTACTTCTCTATAATTCAGCCTTTCTTTACTCACGAGTCAAAATAATCTTAAAATGTAAAATTAGATGACAACCCTCACCTACTTAAACCCCTTCAATGAATCACACTGCGCTTACGGTATAATTCAAATTTCATAGCTCGGTCTATGGGATTATCCTTCATCTCTCATCTCCTCACTGCTCAAGAACGTCCAGTCAGGCTGGCTTTCAACTCCTCAAATGCAGCAAGCTCTACTCCATCTTTTCATCAGCTATCCTTGTTCCTCTCCCTGCTTCTCGGTACATTATTATTATTATTATTATTATTATTTGAGACGAGGCTCACTCTGTTGCCCAGGCTGGAGTGCAGCAACCATGCCCAGCTCATTTTTTTATATTTTTGGTAGAGACGGGGTTTTGCCATGTTGGCCAGGCTGGTCTTGAACTCCCGACCTGAAGTGATCTGCCCACCTCAGCCTCCCAAAGTGCTGGGATTACAGGTGTGAGCCACCACACCTGGTCTCAGCACATTTGACTTGGCTAATTCCTGCACAGAAATTGCTCTTTCTTTCTTCATAGCACTTGGTACAACCTACAGTTTTTCTGGTAGGAATGTGTATTAGTTGTCTATTGCTGTATGACAAATGAGTCCCCAAATTGCCACCAGGCATGGTGGCTTATGCCTGTAATCTCAGCATTTTGGGAGGCTGAGGTCAGAGGATTTCCTGAATCCAGGAATTCAAGACTGGCCTGAGTGGCATAAGGTAAAAAATGAGCTGGGTATGGTGGCACATGCTCCCAGCTACTCGAGAGGCTGAGGCGGGAGGATTGCTTGAGCCCAGGAGGTCACGGCTGCAGTGAGCTATGATTGTGCCACTGCACTCCAGCCTGGGTGAGGGGCCAGGACCCTGTCTCAAAATACAAGCAAACAAACAGAAAACTAAGTGGCTTGAAACAGCAGGTGTTATCTCAGGTTCTGTGGGTGAGGAATTCAGGTGCAGTTCTTACGGGTTTTCTGTTTTTAGGGTCTTTATTTTTTTCTTCCTTTTTTTTTTTTTTTTTTTTGAGACAGAGTCTCACTCTTTGCCCAGGCTGGAGTGCAATGGTATGATTTCAGCTCACTGTAACCTCTGCCTCCTGGGCCCAAGTGATTCTAGTGCCTCAGCCTCCCGAGTAGCTGGGACTACAGGTGCTCACTACCACGCTCAGCTAATTTTGGTATTTTTAGTAGAGATGGATTTTGCCACGTTAGTCAGGCTGGTCTTAAACTCCTGACCTTAAGTAACCTGCCCACCTTGGCCTCCCAAAGTGCTGGGATTATAAGCATGAGCCACCATGTGCAGCCCTGTTTTAGGGTCTTTCAAAGGCTGCAATTGAAGTGGCCACTGTGAAGCCAGTATCCAAAGGCTCAACTGGCGCAGGATCCCCTTCCATGTTCACGTTCACGGCTGTTGGCAGCATTTGGTTCCTTATCGGCTCTTGCGCCAAGGATCTCATTGCCTTGCTGACTGTTGGCTGGAGGACACCCTCAGCTCCTTGTCTTGTGGGTCTCTCCAGCATCTTAGCTTGCTTCGTCAGGCATGCAGGCTGAGAAGGCAAGGGATAGGCTCTGCTGGCAAAACAGAAGTCACAATCTCTTATAGCCTAATTGCCCGTTCGTTTGCCATTTTTTTTCTTTTTTTTCTTTCTTTTCTTTCTTTTTTTTTTTTTTTTGAGATGGAGTTTCGCTCTTGTTACCCAGGCTGGAGTGCAATGGCGTGATCTCGGCTCACTGCAACCTCTGTCTCCTGGGTTCAAGCAATTCTCCTGCCTCAGCCTCCTGAGTAGCTGGGACTACAGGCACGAGCCACCATGCCCAGCTACTTTTTGTATTTTTAGTAGAGACGGGGTTTCACCATGTTGACCAAGATGGTCTCGATCTCTTGACCTCGTGATCCACCCACCTCGGCCTCCCAAAGTGCTGGGATTACAGGCGTGAGCCACCGTGCCCGGCCAGTTTGCCATTCTCTATTTGTTAAAATCAAGTAATCAGGTGAAGCACAGTGGCTCACACCTGTAATCCCAGCACTTTGGGAGGCCAAGGTAAGAGGATCACCTGAGGTCAGAGTTTGAGACCAGCCTGGCCAACATGGTGAAAACCCCTCTCTACTAAAAATACAAAAATTAGTTGGCATAGTGGCAGGTGCCTGTAATCCCAGCTGCTCAGGAGGCTGAGGCAGAAGAATCGCTTGAACCTGGAATCGGAGGTTGCAGCAGGTCGAGATCACACTAATGCACTTCAGCCTGGGTGATAAGAGAGAGACTGTGTCTCACATTTTTTTTTTTTTTTTTTTTTTTACTGTAGAGATGTGAGTCTCACCGTGCTGCCTAGGCTGGCCTTGAACTGCTGGACTCAAGTGATCTTCCTGCCTCAGCCTCCCAAAGTGCTGGGATTACAGATTACAAGCGTGAGCCACTGCACTCTGCCAAGATTTGGTTTTTAACTTACGTGTTACCTCCCATACTTACATTTTCATAGTTTGAACACTTAACATCTTTCTTTTCTTTTTCTTTTTTCTTTTTTTTTTTTTTTTTGAGACGGAGTTTCGCTCTTGTTGCCCAAGCCAGAGTGCAATGGTGCGACCTCGGTTCACCGCAACCTCCGCCTCCCAAGTTCAAGCAGTTCTCCTCAGCCTCCCGAGTAGCTGGGATTACAGGCACGTACTACCATGCCCAGCTAATTTTTGTATTTTTAGTTAACAATGGGGTTTCTCCATGTTGCCAGGCTGGTCTCGAACTCCTGACCTCAGATGACCGCCCACCTCGGCCCCCCGAAGTGCTGGGATTACAGGCGTGAGCCACCGCGCTCGGCCAGCATGTACTTTCTTAGCAGTTTTCCAGTTTGCAATGCGTTGTTATGAGCTGTAGCCACCATGAGGTACAATCTCTTGAACTTACTCCTCCTGCCCATCAACAGAGATTTGTTGAAGGGATGAATCTGCTTCTTCAGCCGTCGGGAAGGGCCTGAGCAGCGAGGACGCGGACAGAGGAGCCGTCTCGCGTGGGAAATCGCTTCCCGTCCACTCCCAAGCCTCCTTCCAAGCGGGATTCAGCACCTGGCACCCCTGGACAGCTCTGGAAACCAAACCCTTCCGGAACGTTTCCTAGCGGAGCCGAGTTTCCCGCCGGGGCCGCTTGGTGGCTGCGCCCGCCGCTCAGCGGGAGGAAACCCCTTTCCAGTGCCGGTAGAAGAGGTGGAGTCGCATATGAGTGGCATGTTTCGCAGCCAATAGCACGAAAAGTTCTGCCGGCGGCTCTCGGGGAGGCCAATGGGCAGGGGCGTGGGCGGGACGTGGGTCAGCCGCGCGGAGCGGGGCCTCTCCGGGCAGCGTTTGTGGGGTCGAGACTGTGCGGCGGTTGAGCGGGGAGCGGCACCGGTCGGGGGACGAGGAGCCCCCGGGAGGTAGGTGCGGGGTGAGGGAGGACCCGGGGTGGCAGGGCGGGGCCGGGAGGCGCCGGGCGGCCGGGGGTCTGGTGGACTCTGCCCGCCCGTTAACCGAGGCCGGGCTCCGGTGTCTAGCAGCGCGAGGCACACAGAAGGCGCTCAATTAGTGCCGATTGAATGAATGAGCCCGTGCCTTGCGCATCCCGGCCCAAGCAGCCTCCAGTTTGAGAGCTTGCCGGCCGCCCTCACCTTCGCTGTACGAATGAGGCATCCAGATGGCGGGCAGGTCTTTATTAGGCGCCTACTGTGTGCCTGGCTGTCTCTGCGCTCCGTGCAGCCGGTCTTGAGCAAGACACAGAGCCTGGTCCCGCCCGCCCAGCTCACCGCCTGGAGGGAGGGACGACTTTAAACGACTTAAAAGAATGTAATTCCTAGTTTTCTCTGTAGCACAAAATAAAACAAAACCAGGGAAGGGGGCGGGGAGGGCTTTGGGTTGGAGCCTTCTGAGCAGTGACCCGAAGACCTGTATGCAGTGAGGGTGCCAGGCCGTGAGAGGCGCTTGGGGCTGGTGGCCGGGGAGAGAACCCAGTTGGGGAAAACTGAAGGACAGGGGAGGAGCTGAGGTTCCTCCTAAGAACGGTGATATTTTGGGGTCCAGGGTGAAACGCACTCCACTTCGGCCCATTGCATCCTGGATTGCGGCCCCATCAGTGCCCACATGCTTACTTCCCCTCGTCCTGGTGTTCAGCCAGCGGTTTTTGAGGATCATTCTGCACCAGGCCTTGTGGCGGGTACAGGGATTTGGTTTAGGGTGGGAGTCAGCCAGGCGCAGGGAGGGAGGCCCCCCTTTATTATTATTATTATTATTATTATTATTATTTTTATTTTTGAGGTGGAGTCTCTGCAACCCAGGCTAGAGTGCAGTGGCACGTTCTTGGCTCACTGCAACCTCCGCCTCCCAAGTTCAAGCGATTCTCTTGCCTCAGCCTCCGGAGTAGCTGGGATTACAGGCACCTGCCACCACACCCAGCTAATTTTTGTACTTTTAGTAGAGAAGGGATTTCATTGTGTTGGGCAGGTTGGTCTCGAACTCGCAACCTCAGGCGATCTGCCTGCCTCAGCCTCCAAAAGTGCTGGGATTTCTGGCGTGAGCCACCGCACCTGGCCGAGGGAGGCCCTTTTGAGGAGTCCTGGATGCAGTGAAGCAAGAGAGAAGAAGGCGGCATTGCTGGAAGGTCAGGGGAGAGAGAGCAGTGTTCCAGGCAGAGAGAGAAGAACCCGTGCAGAGGTCCTGAGGCATGAACAAGCTGGGCACAGAAGGGACCAGCGTGGGCTGAGGCGAGGCGGGAGCTTGTTGTGCAGAACTTCAGCCTCGGGGTACAAAGTTTAGACTTTATTTTGGGGCATGGGGAAGCCATGGACCACCACCCTCCGGTAGAACGTTCCGCATAAGTGAGAGTCTTCCCTTTGCTGTTTGATATGGTAACCACAGAAGTCAAGTAGGCTTATGTGACTACTGAGCACTTGAAATGCAGCCAGGGAGGCTGAGAAGTGGAAGTTTCGATTTCATTTATTTATTTTTGTTTTGTTTTTGAGACAGAGTTTTGTTCTTGTTTCCCAGGCTGGAGTGAAATGGTGCCATCGTGGCCCACTGCAGCCTCTGCCGCTCAGGTTCAAGTGATTCTCCTGCCTCAGCCTCCTGAGTAGCTGGGATTATAGGCATGTGCCACCATGCCCAGCTAATTTTTGTATTTTTAGTAGAGACGGGGTTTCACCATGTTGGCCAGGGTGGTCTCAAACTCCTAACCTCAAGTGATCCACCTGCTTCGGCATCCCAAAGTGCTGGGATTGCAGGCATGAACGACTACACCCAGCCTGGATTTTATTTAGTTTTGATGAACTTTTTTTTTTTTTTTTTTGAGACAGTGTATTCGGGTTCTCTAGAGGGATGGAACTAATGGAATAGTAGATATATATGTTTATTAATTCTTACCTCACATGATCACAAGATTCCACACTAGGCTGCCTGCAGGCTGAGGAGCGAGAGAGAGCCGGTCCGAGTTCCAAAACTGAAGAACTTGGAGTCTGAAGTTTGAGGGCAGGAAGCATCCGGCATGGGAAAAAGATGTCAGCTGGAGGCTAGGCCAGGCTCTCTTTTCACATTTTTCTGCCAGCTTATATTCTAGCCACACTGGCTGCTGATTAGATGGTGCTTACCCAGATTGAGGATGAGCCTGCCTTTCCCACCCCCAACCCACATGTTAGTCTCCTTTGACAACACTCTCACAGGCACACCCGGGATCAGTACCTTGTATCCTTCAGTCCAATCAAGTTGACACTCAGTATCAACCATCATAGACGGGATCTGTCTCTGTTGCCCAGGCTAGAGTACAGTGGTGGGATCGTAGCTCCCTCCAGCCCTCAGCTCCTGGGCTCAGGCTGTCCTCCCGCCTCAACCTCCCAAGTAGCTGGGTCTGCAGGTGTGTGTCAGTATGCCTGGCCGGTTGTTTTATTTTTGTGGACATGGGGTCTCCCTGTTTTGCCCAAGCCTCAAGTGATCCTCCCACCTTGGCCTCCCAAAGTGCTAGGATTACACGCATGAGCCACTGTGCCTGGCCTAGTTTTAGTTAACCTTTAACAGATACATGTGGCTCAGTCGCTGCCCTTTTATTTTTCATTTTTATTTTCTTTTTCTTTTTTCTTATGTTTGTGGTATAAGCAAATCGCTGCCCTTTTAGATGGCTCAGCACTGGAGAGTTTTCTGTAGGAGGTGATAATGTGCACCAAGTCTGGGCACAGGGTGAGGTACTTACTGTGGCAGGCTCAGTCAACAGCTAATGCAGGCAAGGTACTTACTGTGACAGCTCAGTCAACAGCTGATACAGGCAAGGTACTCACTGTGACAGGCTCAGTCAGCAGCTAATGTAGGCAAGGTACTCACTGTGACAGGCTCAGTCAACAGCTAATGTAGGCAGGGTACTCACTGTGACAGACTCAGTCAGCAGCTAATGCAGGCAAGGTACCTACTGTGACAGGCTCAATCAACAGTTAATGCGGGCAAGGTACTCACTGTGACAGGCTGAGTCAACAGCTAATGCAGACAAGATACTCACTGTGACAGGCTCAGTCAACAGCTAATGCAGGCAACGTACTTACTGTGACAGCTCAGTCAACAGCTGATACAGGCAAGGTACTCACTATGACAGGCTCAGTCAGCAGCTAATAAAGGCAAGGTACTCACTGTAACAGGCTCAGTCAACAGCTAATGCAGGCAAGGTACTTATTGTGCAAGGCTCAGTCAACAGCTAATGCAGGCAAGGTACTCACTGTGACGGTCTCAGTCAACAGCTAATGCAGGCAAGGTACTTACTGTGACAGCTCAGTCAACAGCTAATGCAGGCAAGGTACCTACTGTGACAGGCTCAGTCAACAGCTAATGCAGGCAAGGTCCTTAATTGTGATGGGCTCAGTCAACAGCTAATGCAGGCAAGGTACCTACTGTGACAGGCTCAATCAACAGTTAATGCGGGCAAGGTACTCACTGTGACAGGCTGAGTCAACAGCTAATGCAGACAAGATACTCACTGTGACAGGCTCAGTCAACAGCTAATGCAGGCAACGTACTTACTGTGACAGCTCAGTCAACAGCTGATACAGGCAAGGTACTCACTATGACAGGCTCAGTCAGCAGCTAATAAAGGCAAGGTACTCACTGTAACAGGCTCAGTCAACAGCTAATGCAGGCAAGGTACTTATTGTGCAAGGCTCAGTCAACAGCTAATGCAGGCAAGGTACTCACTGTGACGGTCTCAGTCAACAGCTAATGCAGGCAAGGTACTTACTGTGACAGCTCAGTCAACAGCTAATGCAGGCAAGGTACCTACTGTGACAGGCTCAGTCAACAGCTAATGCAGGCAAGGTCCTTAATTGTGATGGGCTCAGTCAACAGCTAATGCAGGCAAGGTACTTATTGTGCAAGGCTCAGTCAACAGCTAATGTAGGCAAGGTACTTACTGTGACAGGCTCAGTCAACAGCTAATGCAGGCAAGGTACTGTGACAGGCTCAGTCAACAGCTAATGCAGGCAAGGAACCTACTGTGACAGGCTCAGTCAGCAGCTAATGCAGGCCAGGCGTGGTGGCTCACGCCTGCAATCCCAGCAGTTTGAGAGATTGAGGCAGAGAGAGCTCAAGGTTAGGAGATAGAGACGATCCTGGCTATCACAGTGAAATCTCATCTCTACTAAAAAATACAAAAAATTAGCTGGGCGTGGTGGCACATGGCTGTAGTCCTACCTACTCAGGAGGCTGAGGTAGGAGAATTGCTTGAACCAGGAAGTACAAGTTGCAGGGAGCTGAGATCTCGCCACTGCATTCTAGCCTGGGCAACAAAGTGAGATTCTGTCTCAAAAGCTGGCGGGGCATGGTGGCTCACGCCTGTAATCACAGCACTTGGGAGGCTGAGGTGGGTGGATTACCTGAGATCAGGAGTTCGAAACCAGCCTGGCTAACATAGTGAAACCCTGTCTCTACTAAAAGTAAAAAATTAACCGGGCATGGTGGCAGGCATCTGTAATCCCAGCTACTCAGGAGACTGAGGCAGGAGAATCACTTCAAACTGGGAGACAGAGGTTTCAGTGAGCTGAGATTGCACCGGGGCACTCCAGCCTGGTTGACAAGAGCGAGACTCTGTCTCAAAAAAAAAAAAGAAAATGCTGGGCACGGTGGGTCATGCTTGTAATCCCAGCTTATTTTGGGAGGCTGAAGCAGATCACCTGAAGTCGGGAGTTCGAAACCAGCTGGACCAACATGGTGAAACCCCCATTTCTACTAAAAATACAAAAAATTAGCCAGGCGTGGTGGCACATGCCTATAATCCCAGCTACTCGGGAGGCTGACGTAGGAGAATTGCTAGAACCTGAGAGGCAGAGGTTGTGGTGAGCTGAGATCATGTCATTGCACTCGTGCCTGGGCAATAAGAGCAAAACTCCGTCCCCTTCCCCCCCAAAAAGCTAAGGCATTAATGCAGCCTGGCATGGTGCCTCATGCCTGTAATCTCAACAGTTTGGATAGATCACCTGAGGGCAGGAGTTCGAGACCAGCCTGACCAACGTGGTGAAACCCTGTGTCTACTAAAAGTACAAAAATTAGCCGGGCGTGGTGGCGGGCAGCTGTAATCCCAGCTACTCAGGGGGCTGAGACAGGAGAATCGCTTGAACCCAGGAGGCAGAGGTTGCATTGAGCCGAGATCACGCCACTGCACTCCAGCCTGGGCGACAAGAGCAAGACTGTCTCAAAACAAAACTAATGGAATGCCCCTGCCGTTCACAGTTGCTGGACTGAGACATGAGCCTCCAGCTGCGTGGTTGGGCTCCGTAGCACGTCGTGGGACTGGGGTGTGTGCCCACACATGGTCTGGCCCTGCGGTGACCAGAGCAGCCCAAGCCACCACCATGGTGAAGTTGCTAGTGGCCAAAATCCTGTGCATGGTGGGCGTGTTCTTCTTCATGCTGCTGGGCTCCCTGCTCCCCGTGAAGATCATCGAGACAGACTTTGAGAAGGCCCATCGCTCCAAAAAGATTCTCTCTCTCTGCAACACCTTTGGCGGAGGGGTGTTTCTGGCCACGTGCTTCAATGCGCTGCTGCCCGCCGTGAGGGAAAAGGTAAGGGCTGCCTGGCTGCTGGTAGCAGCCCGTGGCACCTATGGCTGAGGGACTCCGATGCGTTTTCAGCACTGACACCACGTTCAGCAGGGGCCTTGATGCTGTAAGGGTGATGGAGAGTCGGCAGTGAATTTGCTGTGTGATTGTGAATTGGTTGCTTTCTGTCTCTGTGCTCTACTGGCTAAACATGGGGATCTGGACCAGACCTGGGATTCCCATTGGTGGCCTTGTCAGTTGTCACCTGATAAATAATCAGACCAGCCCACCCACCCAGGTAGCACTCACTCTGACTTGAAGCAGGAAAGCATGGCCCCTCTCCAATTCCTGTATCAGTCAGCTACTGCCACATAACAAATTATAGCAAACTTAGCATCTTAAGACTACAGACCATTATCATCTCACAGTTTCTGTGAGTCTCACAAGGCAGCAGTCAAGGTGTCTCCTGGGCTGTGGTCTCATCTTGGCGCTCATCTAGGGGTGGGTCGGCCTCTAAGTTCACGTGGTTGTAAGCTGGGTCCAGTTCCTTGTTGGCTGCCAGATCAAAGATGTCTGTTTCCTCCTGTCTGTTGGCTGGGGCAGCCCTCAGCGCCTCGCCACGTGGGCCTCCCCGGCGTGGCCAGTTGCTTCATCAGCAAATGAAGATGGCCACGCCTCCCTGTAAGACAGAGGGCACAGTGTCATGTCTGCAGAGATGGCAGGGTATTCCTTCCCCTCTGCCCCGGTGTCTGCTGGTTAGAAGCAAGTTCAGGTCCGTCCCATACTCAAGTGGCCAGGGCCTCACAGAGTGTGGCTGTCAGGAGGCAGGGGCTTCTGGGGGCTGTCTTGGAGGCTGTCCACCCCAACTGCTGACAACATCATCCTCCGGTGACCCGTTCCTTGAGCTCCTCACATCAGGAGCCCAGAGTGTGGGTCCCCGTGTAGGGCCACAGTGTGACCGGCCCTGGCCGTGCTTGCTGCGTGATGCTGGGTGAGTGGCTTCCTCTCTCTGGGCCACTGCCAGGTGTGACACTTGAGTTTGTGTTGGTGACAGGCTTGGTGGAGATGTGAGGGCTCCCTGTTGTTCCTCCCAGCGAAAGTGCAGAAGCCGTAGGCTCACCACTCCGCCCCGGCCCCGCTTGTCCTCATGCCTGGTGTCCAGAAAGGAAGAGCAGGGCTGTTGTCTGATGTGTCCTCTGAGCATGCTAGTGTGGCGGGGGGAGTTCCAGGGCGGCCTCCGAGCTTCCAGCCCCACTGTGCACGCCCCGTGCTGTTCCCTCCCCTGGAGCGTGGGTGGGGCTGGGACTCCCATGGGTGTCACTCCTGCCACTGTGGCAGACTCCCAGCAGAGGGAACTTTGCAGCTATGACTGCCCCAAATCTGTTAACACTGAGTTCATCGAAAGGGAGCTGGGGTCCACCTGGCCTAATCAGGCGAGCCGGTTACCCTCCTGCTGGCCTCGGAGAAGCAAAAAGCCAGGGTGTGCCCGCAGAGGGGCTTGAAGCGAAGACCCGAGGGCAGCCTCTCGGTGCCAAGAGTCATCGCCGCCAACAGCCAGGCAGGACACAGGGGCCTCAGCCCACAGCCGCAAGTGGGTGGACTCCCAGCCTTCAGTGAGCTTGGAAGAGGACCCCGGGGGCCGGTGAGGTCTCAGCCCTGACGACTCCCCGCTTCCAGCCCCGTGAGCCCCGGAGCGGAGGGCCCAGCCAGCCCGCATCTGGACTTCGCTGTTCAGAGCCGAGGTGCCGCACTCCTGCTGTTCTGCGTGGCCGAGCGTGCGTTGATTTGTTCCACAGCGTGTGGGGACGGACGTCAGCACTGTGAGGATGGAGACCTTGGTGACTGCTGGTGTCTCCTGTATCCCAAAGGCCACCGCCAGCCCCACCTTTTCCCGCACGGTCAGCAACCCTCTGACTGCAGGCCCGGGCGACTGCGGAGGGCTTGCCCTTCCCTGCCCCTCATTGCAGTGGCCTTCCTACGGCCCCCAGACCTCCTCCGTGCCGTGTCCCTGCCCTCGGCCTGGCCGGGCAGCACCAGCCTCTCAGTCACCCACAGAAAGTGGTGCCTGCTGCCCAGCTCCTGTGTGTCGTCCTCAGCTCTCCTGATCAATGTCTGTCCCTTGGGAGTAGCTGGAGTTCCTCGTGAGCTGCTGTGTCCCTAGGCGAGGCGCGCACGAGGCCTCCGGCCAGTGGTCAGTGAGGAGGTGAAGGGGCTTCTCCAAGGACACAGCCTTCTGCGGCAGCCGGGGCTCACCCCGCGTGACCTGCCCCAGGGAACACTGTGCAGTCTCCGGGGACGTTGTGGTTGTCACGTCTGGGGGTGCTCCTGGCCTGGAGTGGGCGGGGGCCGGGGACGCTGCTCAGCAGCCTGCAGTGCCCAGGACGGCCCTGTCCCAGAGAACAGTCCAGCCCCAGATGTCAACACCTTCCCCTCCCTGAGTTGTGAAAATAAAAAAACGTTTCCAGACATTGCCAGGTGTCCACATGGGCACAGTCACCCCAGATGAGAACCACTGTGTTTGTGTGTGTCTGTGTGCATGGGTGTGCACCTGTGTGTGTGCCTGTGTGTGTGGGGGGTGTATGTCTGTGCCTGCATGTGCCTTGCACACGTGTGTGTGTGTGGGTGCAGGTTGTGATGCAGTCTCCACTGGGAAGGAAGCAGGGCAGAGTGTGTGTGTGTGTGTGTGTGTGTGTGTGTGTGTGGGTTGTGATGCAGTCTCCGCTGGGAAGCAGGGCAGTGTGTGTGTGTGTGGTCGGGGCGGGGGGTTGTGATGCAGTCTCCGCTGGGAAGGAAGCAGGGTAGCGGGTGTGTGTGGCGGGGGGGTTGGGATGCAGTCTTCACTGGGAAGGAAGCAGGGTAGCAGGAGTGTGTGTGTGTGTGTGTGTGTGTGTGTGTGCAGGTTGTGATGAAGTCTCCCCTGAGAAGGAAGCAGGGCAGCAGGGGTGTGTGTGTGTGTGTTGTGATGAAGTCTCCACTGGGAAGGAAGCAGGGCAGCGGGTGTTTGTGTGTGTGTGTGTTTGCAGGTTGTGATGAAGTCTCCACTGGGAAGGAAGCAGGGCAGTGTGTGTGTGTGTGTGTGTGTGTGTGTGTGTGTGTGTGTGTGTGTTGTGATGAAGTCTCCGCTGGGAAGGAAGCAGGGCAGCGGGTGTTTGTGTGTGTGTGTGTGTGTGTGTGTGTGTTTGCAGGTTGTGATGATGTCTCCGCTGGGAAGGAAGCAGGGCAGCATGTGTGTGTGTGTGTGTGTGTGTGTGTGTTGATGAACTCTCCACTGGGAAGGAAGCAGGGCAGCAGGTGTGTGTGTGTGTGTTTATGCACGGGTTGTGATGAAGTCTGCTGGGAAGGAAGCAGGGCAGTGGGTGTTGTGAGTTTGTGTGTGTGTGTGTTGTGATGAACTCTCCACTGGGAAGGAAGCAGGGTAGCGGGAGAGGGTAGCGGCAGTGTGTGTGTGTGTGTGTGTGTGTGTGTGTGTGTGTTGTGAACTCTCCACTGGGAAGGAAGCAGGGTAGCGGGAGAGAGAGAGAGAGAGAGAGAGTGTGTGTGTGTGTGTGTGTGTGTGTGTGTGTTGTGGTGTTGTGATGAAGTCTCCGCTGGGAAGGAAGCAGGGCAGTGTGTGTGTGTGTGTGTGGGTTGTGATGAAGTCTCCGCTGGGAAGGAAGCAGGGCAGCGTGTGTGTGTGTGTGTGTGTGTGTGTGTGTGTGTGTGTGTTGTGATGAACTCTCCCCTGGGAAGGAAGCAGGGCAGCGGGGGTGTGTGTGTGTGTGTGTGTGTGTGTGTGTGTGTGTTGTGATGAACTCTCCCCTGGGAAGGAAGCAGGGCAGTGGGTGTGCGTGTGTGTGCGGGTTGTGATGAAGTCTCCGCTGGGAAGGAAGCAGGGCAGCAGGTGTTTGCGAGTGTCGGGCGTGTTGTGACTTTCCTCCCCTCTGGTCCCGAGGTCTCTCTGGAGAGCAGCTGTGAACTCTGGCCCTGCTCTGATGGGGCTTCGGGGAGCTTCTAGGGTGTTTACAGCCTGCCTTTCACGGGACACTTCACCCTGGCACACAGCCTGGTGCCTGAGCATCCGCCCGTGAGCAGCTGCCCCTCCCGAAGGAGCAGGTGTCTCCTGCAGGTGCCCTGCGGCCCTGTCTGACCCGAGTCTAGTTTCTTCCCACCAAAGTAGCCCCTCGCTGCGAGAGCCCTGACCGGGAGGAAAGCCCGGCGCCAGCATGCTGGTCAGGGAGGCATAGAGGAGGCCTCGTGGCAGAACAGGCAAGGCCAGGGCAGCACGTTGTTATTTATTTATTTATTTATTTAGAGTCTCACTCTTGTCACCCAGGCTGGGGTGCAGTGGTGCAATCTTGGCTCACTGTAACCTCCGCCTCCCAGGTTCAAGTGATTCTCCTGCCTCAGCCTCCTGAGCAGCTGGGATTGCAGGCACCCACCACCACACCCGGCTAATTTTTATATTTTTAGTAGAGTCGGGGTTTTGCTGTGTTGGTCAGGCTGGTCTCGAGCTTCTGACTTCAGGTGATCCGCCCGCCTCAGCCTCCCAGAGTGCCGTGATTACAGGAGTGAGCCACCACGCCGGCCAACAACATGATTTAATTTCACACTTCTGGAGGCCAGGAGTTGAAGGTCAAGGAGCCAGCCCGCGGGGGCTGCGTCCCTGGGGGGCGTCTCTCCTGCTCTTCCATGGTGGACCCCCGTGCCTCCTTATCTTCTTAGGACACCGTCCTTGTTAGCTCAGGGCCCCACCCCAGTGACCTCACCTTAACCTAGTCACCTCTTTAAAGACCTTGTCACCAAATATGTTAATGTTTTGAGGTACTGGAGGTTGGTTGTCACTTCAGTACCTGAACTTCGAGGGACACAGTTCAGTCTGTAGCACCTTCTCTACCCCTGCAAACCCTTATTTCAGACAAGCCTGCAGTCAGAGGTTCCGCATGGACTTATCTTTTGGAGGCCACAGTGAACCCACTGTGTACCTTAAAATTGCGTGGCTGCTGTCATGTAAGAAAGACCTCACAGCCAGGCGCGGTGCCTCATCCCTATAATCCCAGCACTTTGGGAGGCCAAGGGGTGAATCACCTGAGGTCAGGAGTTCGAGACCAGCCTGGCCAACATGGCAAAACCCCATCTCTACTAAAAATACAAAAATTTGGCCAGGCGCGGTGGCTCAAGCCTGTAATCCCAGCACTTTGGGAGGCCAAGGCTGGTGGATCACGAGGTCAAGAGATCGAGACCATCCTGGTCAACATGGTGAAACCCCGTCTCTACTAAAAAATACAAAACATTAGCTGGGCATGGTGGCGCGTGCCTGTAATCCCAGCTACTCGGGAGGCTGAGGCAGGAGAATTGCCTGAACCCAGGAGGCGGAGGTTGCAGTGAGCCGAGATCGCGCCATTGCACTCCAGCCTGGGTAACAAGAGCGAAACTCCATCTCAAAAAAAAAAAAAAAAAAAAAAAAAAAGAAAGAAAATACAAAAATTAGCCGGGTGTGATGGTGCATGCCTGTGCAATCCCAGCTAGTCTGAAGGCTGAGGCAGGATAATCGCTTGAACCTGGGAGGCAGAGATCACAGTGAGCTGAGATTGTGCCTATACTCCAGCCTGGGTGACAGAGGGAGACTCCATCTGAAAAAAACAAGAGAAACACTAAAAACCTCTCATGATCCCTTAAAATGTTTTTTTTTTTTCTGTTTGTTTTTGAGAGAGTCTCTGTTGTCTGGATGGACTCCAGTGGCGTGATCACAGCTCACGGCAGCCTCCACCTCCCGGGCTCAAGCACTCCTCCCACCTCCCTTCCTGAGAAGCAGGGGCTGTACAGGCACGAGCCACCATGCCCAGCTAATTTTGTATTTTTAGTAGAGACGGTGTCTTGCTGTGTTGCCCAGGGTGGTCTCGAACTCCTGGGCTCAAGTGATCTGCCCTCCTCGGTCTCTGAAAGTGCTGGGATCACAGCTGTGAGCCACCGTGCCCAGCTGGCTTTTTTCTTGTTGTTAATTCATCACAGGCCAGCCCTCCTTCCTCTCCCTTTTTTTTTTTTTTTTTTTTTTTTTTTTTTTTTTTTGAGACAGAGTCTCATTCTGTCACCGGGCTGGAGTGCGGTGGCACCATCTCTGCTCTCTGCAACCTCCGCCTCCCGGGTTCAAGCCATTCTCCTGCCTCAGCCTCCCGAGTAGCTGGGACTACAGACGTGTGACACCACGCCAGCTGATTTTTGTATTTTTAGTAGAGACGGGGTTTCACCATGTTGGCCAGGCTGGTCTCGATCTCTTGACCTTGTGATCCGCCCACCTCAGGCTCTCAGAGTGCTGGGATTACAGACGTGAGCCACCGCGCCCACCTCTCCCCCTTGCTTTAACCTCTGTGTGGATTGGGCATTTCTGGGTTTTGCTTTGAATGGTGACATCAGGCCGGCCCCGTCGCCACCACCCTTGAGCATGGGTCTCTGTCTCTTTCTCTCTCTCGGGTGTTCCTGGCTGCAGCTCCAGAAGGTCCTGAGCCTCGGGCACATCAGCACCGACTACCCGCTGGCTGAGACCATCCTGCTGCTGGGCTTCTTCATGACCGTCTTCCTGGAGCAGCTGATCCTGACCTTCCGCAAGGAGAAGCCGTCCTTCATCGACCTGGAGACCTTCAATGCCGGCTCGGACATGGGCAGCGACTCGGAGTACGAGAGCCCCTTCATGGGGGGCGCTCGGGGCCACGCGCTGTACGTGGAGCCCCACAGCCACAGCCCCAGCCTGAGCATGCAGAGCCTCTCGCGCGCCAGCCCCGTGCGCCTGCTCAGCCTCGCGTTCGCGCTGTCGGCCCACTCGGTCTTCGAGGGCCTGGCCCTGGGCCTGCAGGAGGAGGGGGAGAAGGTGGTGAGCCTGTTCGTGGGGGTGGCCGTCCACGAGACGCTGGTGGCCGTGGCCCTGGGCATCAGTATGGCCCGGAGCGCCATGCCCCTGCGGGACGCGGCCAAGCTGGCGGTCACCGTGAGCGCCATGATCCCCCTGGGCATCGGGCTGGGGCTGGGCATTGAGAGCGCCCAGGGCGTGCCGGGCAGCGTGGCCTCCGTGCTGCTGCAGGGCCTGGCGGGCGGCACGTTCCTCTTCATCACCTTCCTGGAGATCCTGGCCAAGGAGCTGGAGGACAAGAGTGACCGTCTGCTCAAGGTCCTCTTCCTGGTGCTGGGCTACGCCGTCCTGGCCGGGATGGTCTTCCTCAAGTGGTGAGCGGCCTCACCACCGCGCCTGCTGCCGCCGGAGCCCTCCGGAAGCCTGGGCTGGACACAGGCCGAGTCCCCCGGCCCCACCTCCCCCAGGAGCCAGTGCCGTGGCCCTGGGCACTGCCTGTGCACAAGGGGCCTCCCGAGACCAGGCTGCGGCCCCGAGCCTCTACCCCGAGCCTCAGAGCAGTGCTGCTTTTCAAAATACTTCTTTCTCTTAAAAGTCTACCAAAGCTGTGTGGCCATGTCAACCTCGGCCTGGGGGTGTGGGAAGTGGCTGGCGGGAGGGCTGGGGCCAGGGTCCAGGTGAGGTGCATCAGGACCCGCTCCCCCCTGCCGCACGCCCCCAGCTTGGGGCCAAGGATGGCTCGTTCAGCTGCTGAGGCGAGTGGGGCTGCGCTGCCCATGCCTGTGCCTGAGGAGCCAGCTGGGGGCCCTGACGCCCTGTCCTCTGCCCTGCTCTGTTGCCAGGACCTCACCACCGGAGCCCTGAGAGTGTCTTGAGGTGTGTGAAGGTTGGAGTCACTGCAGTGGGACAGCTGGGCTCCGTCCCTCCTGCCACGCGAGGCTGTGGTCCCCATGAGTGGCCCGTGCACCCTCAGGAGCACCTCCTTCTCTCCCTGCTGCTGTGGCCCCTGGGCTGGGTGACTGTCACGGTTTCCTGGGACGCACAGGCAGGGCTGGGGACAGCTTGATCGGTTCTCACACCGGAGTCTCCAGCGGACGACAGACCCCACCTGCAGTGGAACAGTGGCCCTGAGCCAGATTCCCGCCCCCAGACATACGGACGCCACTCCCGAGGGGGCAGGAGTGTGTGGGACGGGCAGCTGGGTGTGGGCTGGGGCGGCCCTGGGCTCCCCACTCTGTGGCAACCCCAGCACGCCTGAGCTGTCGTCCCGGCAACCCCGCTGGGTCTGGGGAGATGAGGCTAGGGAGTACGCCCTTCCTCGGGGGTTTCGCTCTGCCTGGCTCAAAGCCGCTGTGGCACCGCAGAAGGGGCCTGGCCTGCCCGCCTGGGCTGGGTTTTTCCTCTGGCTTCACGCCGCCTCGCTCTGACCTGGAGCCCCGCTCCCCGTCTCTGGGCCTTGGCGTCTTCCAGCTGCATCAGGGCTGTGAGGGCCCCCGGCTATGCCCACCTCCTCCCTTGTCGCTCAGCTTTGGGTGCCAAGGCCCAAGGTGCCCTTCTTCTGCCCCATGCCCAGCCTGCCTGGCCACCACGTCTCCCCACACCCACCCACAAGACTGACTGGAGAGGCCCCGTCTGCCCTGTGGGCTTGGGCCTGGCGGAGCTGCCGTCCATCACTCTGGTCAGATGGGAAGCTCCAGGCCGGTGAGTGACTTTTCTGAGGGGTGTCCCGGCCGGTGATTCCTCTGCAACAGCTCAGCTCCCGGGCCCCAGTCACAGGAGGGGACGGCCTCCCGAGGGCAGTGGCTGCCCGGAGCATCATCACGGGGGTCCTGGGAAGGCAGGGCAGTGGCACAGCCCCTGTAAGTGAGCCAGAGTTCAGCCTGTAAGTGACCCTGAGACGCGCCCCCCAACTTGCACTCCAGGGGTTCCCTACCCCGTTGCTGTTGGACGCGTGAGGCCTGTTCCCTGGACCCTGGTCCCATGCGTGTCGGAGCTTCGCAGTGTCCTGAACCCGGCGTGGTTCTGCCCTGCCCTCCCCCCACTTCACCTGCCTGGGCCATTTGTCCTTTATCCCGGGTGGTGGGTTGTGAAGCCGCCAGGTCCCTGCACTGGGTGCGGGTTGTGGCTTGAGTTTCACAGCTGGCAGGGGATAGAGCCATCCAGGCTCCCCGCACAGGAAGGCTCAGGGGCCCTGTTCCTCGAATCCAGCTGGAGCCACGTGTGGCAGAGCGCCGCCTGCTGGGGGGTCCCCATCCACCTGTACCCATCACAGCTGCAAGCATGAAGTGGGGCCCTGCCCTACACCAGCCACCGGCTGCCCAGGGTGACCCGAGGGACACCTGCAATCTGTCGACGCCTGCAGGCCCAGCCACTCCACCCAAGGGCCCTAAGTGGCCTCTAACCCCTTCCGTCCAGGGGAGCCCCCGAGACCACCTTGTTCCCCGAGGACTCTGCCATCAGCCACGTCTGTCCTCCCACGGGTGGGAGCTCAGGGCTGGCCCTGCTCCTTTAACCGCTGCAGACCAGAGGCAGAGGCCAGAAAGCAGGATGCAGGCTGTGGCCTCCAGACCTCTCCGTCCCAGAGTCCTCAGGGAGCATGGAAGGAGCTTTCCTGGGGCCAGCGGGACCCTAAGGCAGCAGGATAGCTCCTGAGCCCCTTTTGGTCGGCTTCCCCCAGCTTTTTTTGTGTTTGCTTTTTTTGAGGCGGAGTTTTGCTCTGTCGCCCAGGCTGGAGTGCAGTGGTGTGATCTCGGCTCACTGCATCCTCAGCCTCCCGGGTTCAAGAGATCCTCCTGCCTTGGCCTCCAGTGTAGCAGGGGCTACAGTTCCCCGTACCATGCCTGACTCATTTTTGTATTTTTAGTAGGGACGGGGTTTCACCGTGTTGGTCAGGCTGGTCTCGAACTCCTGAGCTCAGGCGATCCACCTGCCTCGGCCTCCCAAAGTGCTGAGATGACAGGCATGAGCCCCTGGGACTGACGGCTTTACCCATTTTAGAGGAGGAACTCAGGATATCTCCATGTTGGGGTAAAGATGTGGAGTGTCGTCTCGCCCGACCGACATAGAGTCCAGACATAGAGTCATTCCCAAGGTCCCTTGGCCGACGGTGGCCTGGCCAGGCCTCCTGTGAGGCAGCCCTGCAACTGTGTCCCCTCTGGCTCTGCCCACGGACACACTGCTGCTCAGTGCTGTGAGCCACAGCTTGAGGAAGCCTGGTTTTATCACTGCCTGCAGCCACAGACCACTCCTGCCTCAAAAGGACGTCACAGCACTGCAGAGCGGGCCAGCCCCGGCTGCACACAGCCTCCTCCATCTCTACACGACTTTGTGAGTCACAGAAATGTCAACCGACCCGCAGAAGCCAAGGGTCCTCCTCCTGGGGGGGTCTCTTTCACTGACACTGTGACTCCCAGCCAGGGATCTGTCCCCAAGGGACGCCGGGCCATGTCTGGGAACATCTGTGGTTGTCTTCACTGGGGGTGCTCCTGGCACTGACGCTGCTCAGCACCCTGCAATGCCCAGGACGGCCCCAGCCCAGAGAACGGTCCAGTCCCCGTGTCCACGGGCCCCAGGGGAGACACTCGCCCCAACTCATAGCAAGACCCAGGGCAGGTGATGCTGGGTGGCGCAGCCCATCCCTCCTCGAGAGATGGGGAGGAGAGGGGCCCCTGCCAGCCGTTTCATGCGCTGGCAGAGAGCAGGAACAGCTTGGGCAGATCGTTCCTGAATAATACAGCTTCCTGTTAAAAAAAAAAAACACAACTCCGTCCAGGCGCACTGGCTCAGCGCCTCTAATCCCAGCACTTTGGGAGGCCGAGGCGGGCGGATCACTTGAGCGCAGGAGTTGAAGACCAGCCTGGCCAACATGGTGAAATCCCGTCTTTACTAAAAATACAGAAATCAGCCAGGCATGGTGGTGCGAGCCTATAATCCCAGCTACTCGGGAGGCTGAGGCAGGGGAATCACTTGAACCTGGGAGGCGGAGGTTGCAGCGAGCCAAGATTGCGCCACTGCACCCCAGCCTGGGCGACAGGGCAAGACCCCGTCTCAAAAAAACAAAAGCAAGACCAAGCACAGAGCACCTAGCTCCACCTTCGTCAGAACGCAGGGCTCCTGGCTGAGTCACGGCCACTCCTAGTCTAAGGCCTGGCCAGGGCATGTCACAGGTGGGAGGGACCCAGGTCAGGCCCAGCCACTGCCCCGCCGGAAACAGACCCAGCAGCCTTGCCCAGACCCCAGGTGGGTCCAGGTTTTTCTCATGGGACAGAGCTGGTGGGCCCGGGATGGGGGCGTCACTCAGCTCTTCAAGCTGGAGAACTGACTCAGGACGTGGACTCGGGGTCCCTCCTGGGCTCAGGGGTGGCCTCCAGCGGGAAGGAAGGCGAGAAGGAAGCCCCTCGCAGGGTTCTCAGCACAGAGGACAGCTGATGGCGTCCGATTCTCCCACCTGGATCCAGAGACGAACGAGGAAAAAATGAGGAGGCGGCGCCCAGGCCTGCGGGGTTGAATCAGCCTTAATAACCGCCTGTCGGCCTTACGGTGTCTGTTGTTTGCATTTTGGTTGCAGAAGTTATTAGCTCTGGGCGGGACCGGGAGATTGCGGTAGATGGGACGGTGTCTCCCAGCCCACGGCACCATCCGTCTGTCCTGGCCAGCAGCTCCCAACCCTCTGCCCCACCAGTAAGAGAAGAGAGGGGCCTGCGTCCCACCTGTCCCAGCTGCCAGCCTGCACCCAGCTTGTGCCCTGAGCTGTGTCTGCTTTTCGAACAGAGCCAGTGAGCAGCCTGTCACCAATAAAGACTCCCCAGCCTTTGCCCTAGCCTTTCCGGGGTCCCCCTGCGGGTGGGGAGGTAGCAGAGGCTCCTGGGGTTAGAGGAGGCGTCTTCCCTTCTAGGGAGTGCTGGCTGCTGCGGGACGTGGGGGCTTCTCTGGAAGACCCCAGAACTCTTCTCCTGGCTGTCAGGTGCTGAAGCCAGATGGGGCTGGAGTGGGAAGACACCCCCACCTCTGACCTTGCTGCCCCTCAGGCCTCCGGGGCCCCGCACCTGCAGCCCCTCAGGGCAGTGACACAGCTGGCCTTGGTGTCCCAGCTGAGGGCGGAAGTGATGGCGGGTGCAGTCTTTTTCTTTGTGAGATGCCGTCTCGCTGTGTCGCCCAGGCTGGAGAGCAATGGCACGATCTCGGCTCACCGCAACCTCTGCCTCCTGGGTTCAAGCGATTCTCCTGCCTCAGCCTCCTAAGTAGCTGGGATTACAGACAGACACCACCACGCCTGCCTACTTTTTGTATTTTTAGTAGAGACGGGGTTTCACCATGTTGGCCAGGCTGGTCTCGATCTCTTGACCTCATGATCCTCCCGCCTCAGCCTCCCAAAGTGCTGGGATTACAGCCATGAGCCACCGCTCCTGGCCGGCAGGGTGAGAACTGGGTTAGACGGGTGGGTGGTTCAGAGCCAGGGAGCTGCCCACGGAGCGGAGGGAGTGGCCACCGTTGTGTCTGGCTTCTCCATGAAGAGGTGAATGGGTTGGCTGGGCTCCTCTAGCTGAGGTCCAGCCACACTCCTGCGAGCCGAGCTGGCCCCCGGAACAGGGTTCTGCGCCTAGGTGCTTGGACATCTGGGGCCATGCTGTGCACTGTGGGAGGGTAAGCTGCAGCCCTGGCTCTGGGGTGGGGCCTGAGAACTTGCATTCCGCCGAGCTCCCAGGCAATGCTGGCCATGCTGGGGTGGGCAAAGTTTGAGACCTGTCACCCCCTCCTGGGTTTCTTCCCCAGGCACTGTGGACATTGGGGCCGGATGCTTCTCTGGAGTGGAGCCGTCCTGGGCACTGCAGGGTGCTGAGCAGCGTCCCTGACCTCCACCCACTCCCTGCCAGGAGCACCTGCCGTCCTGAGAATCACAGATGATCCCATAGAGTTCGCAGTCTCCCTTTGGGACAGAATCACCCCCTGGGTGGCAGCTCACATTCTGGAGAGGGAGCCAACACCAGCATGTCACATGGTATCAGGTAGCAAGAAATGTCCTGAAAAGAAAATCAGGATACCGTGAGAGAGCAAAAGGAGATGATTTCAGCTCCGTGGTCAGGAGCGGGCTCCAGGATGACGTGTGAGGGGGACAGGGGGGAGTGAGTGTGAAGGAGATCGGGGAAAGAAAGCTCGTCTGGCTGAGGGAGCAGCATGTGCAAAGGCCCTGGGGCCTCTCTGCGGTTTGTTCTCAGCCTTTTCTCTCTGATGACCAGAGTGGCTTCTTCTCTGTGGGAAGACTCGGGTGTTACCGGGGTTTATCCTGCCAGTGCTAAAGACTCACAACTCCACTCCTAAGAAGTGGGGTTGACACAGCACCCTTGCCAGACGAGGGGGCTCAGGCCTGTAATCCCAGCACTTTGCGGGGCCGAGGTGGGCGGATCACCTGAGGTCTGGAGTTCTGGACCAGCCTGGCCAACATGGCAAAGCCCTGTCTTCACGGAAAATATAAAAATTAGCCAGGTGTGGTGGCAGGCACCTGTAATCCCAGCTACTCGGGAGGCTGAGGCAGGGGAATCACTTGTACCTGAGAGGCGGAGGTTGCAGTGAGCCAAGATTCCACCACTGCACTCCAGTCTGGGTGACAGAGCAAGATTCCATCTCAAAAAAAAAAAAAAAAAACGTAGCCTCCTGATGTTAAAGAGGAACCCAGTGGTGGCTCTAGGGGCCAGGCAGGTGGCTTCTGTGAGGCATGGGTCTTCAACGGTGAGGCGTGGGTATTCCACGGTGGCCTGGGGCCCAGGGGAGCAGTGGTGATGGGTAAGAAAGATGGGCATGGGGATGCCAGCCCTTCCATCTTTGAAGGCAAATGGTTTTGACAAATGGTCTCCGTATTTTAAAATATTGATGCCACCAGCCTGGGCAATATAATAAGGCCTCATCTCTACAGAATTTTTTTTTTTTTTTTTTGAGACGGAATCTTGTTCAGTTGCCAGGCTGGAGTACAGTGGTGTAATCTCTGTTCACTGCAACCTCCACCGCTTGGGTCCAGGTGATTTCCCTGCCTCAGCCTGTGACTACAGGCTCACGCCACCACACCTAGCTAGTCTTTCATGTTTTAGTAGAAACGGGGTTTCACCATGTTGGCCAGGATGGTCTCGATCTCCTGACCTCATGATCCACCCGCCTTGGCCTCCCAGAGTGCTGTGATTACAGGCGTGAGCCACTGCAACCGGCCCAGAATTTGTTTAAGACAGTCTCGCTCTTTTGTGCAGCCTCTGGAATGCAGTGGTGCAATCTTGGCTCACTGCAACCTCCGCCTCCCAGGTTCAAGTGATTCTCCGGCTTCAGCCTCCCAAGAAGCTGGGATTACAGGTGCGATCCACCAAGCCCGGCTAATTTTTTTTGTATTTTTAGTAGAGATGGGTTTTCACCATGTTGCCCAGGCTGGTCTTGAACTCCTGCCCTCAAGTAATCCACTCACCTCAGCCTCCCAAAGTGCTGGAATTACAGGCATGAGCCACCACGCCTGGCCCCCCAAATTTTTTTAAATTAGCCAGGCCCGGTGGTGTGTGCCTGTAGTCCCAGCTACTCGGGAGGCTGAGGAGAAAGGATTGCTTGAGCCCAGGAGGTCAAGGCTACGCTGAGCTGTGACCTCACCACTGCACTCCAGCCTAGGTGATGGAGTGAGACCCTGTCTCGATAGATAGATAGATAGACAGATAAGTAGATGATTGATAGATGATAGATGATATATAGATTGATAATAAATGATTAATAGATGATTGATAATTATTAATAGATGAAATATAGATGATTAATTGATAGATGATTGATAGATGATAGGTTGACAGATGCCAAACTTGAAAAGCAACAGTGTGGCTGAGCCCCAGGGATGACCCTGCCTTCTGAGGGCGGCATGTGCAACCTCAGCTTTGCCCACGTGGTCCAAAGACCACTGAAGACACCTGAGGACCGGAGCCCACTGCCCTCCTCCCCCATGGCCAGCTGGGACTCAGTGAGGCCTGTGTGGCCCTGGCCAGGGCAGCAGTGTGAGGAGAGCAGCTGTGGAGCTGCAGGGCCCGGTGAAAAGCTGGGATGTCGCAGATGAACGCTGCCCCTTGCGGCTCTGTTGAAAGGGGATCCGTAAGGCAGGACAGGCTGACCGCCCCTGGGACAAGCCCCCAGATAGCCAGGGACAGGGCAAGAGGATCACAAGGAGCTGGCCGTCCGTCCCCAGCAGGCTGGGCCGTGGCTTCAGAGCCTGATGGGTCCAGACCGGCCTCTTCCCCACTGGGCCGCCCCGGCAAGCCCTACCCTTCTCCAAGCTGCAGTTTCCAGATGGGAGCAGGGACACTGGCCTTGTGCAGGCCCCTGAGGACCTAGCACTGGCTACGCTGGCACTCAGTGTTCGTGGGAGATGTGCAGTGCCCCCCGGGGGGTTCACCCTGGAGATTCAGCGTGGACGCCTGCAGACCCTGCCCAGCTTGGGAGCTGGAGAGGTTGACGGGTCCTCTCCTTGGCAAAGACGAAGCTGGCCTCAGTCCTCCCTCGCCCACCTCTGTACTTCTCAGGATGCTCAGGGACTCTCCAAAGAGGGACTGGGGTATGAGAGGCAGCTGGGAGCCCAGGGGACCCCGGTGCCCGTCCTGGCTTGCTCAGTGCCCTGGTGTGCAGGTGCCCTGGCTCCTGACATTTGGATATTTGGATCCCCACGATATTTGGAGGATGGAGAGGCAGAGCTGGGGCACCCACCCACCCCCACTCACAAAGGCTAGGCCGAACCCTCTGCTCCCCGGCCTGCCATCGGGGAGGAGCTCCTGCTGTCCTGGTTTGGGTGCTCAGGTCGGGGGTGGAGCTCCTGGTCCCCAGGGACAGCCGGGAGGGGAACAGGGCCTGGCCTCCCTGGCTCACACAGCCCACAGCCTGGTCTGGGAGCTATAAATAGCAGCCGCAGCGTGGTTACTGCCCTGCCCACTCTCCTACGCATGAGTCAGCCTGCCCCGGCCTGAGCTGGTGCCCGGAGGAGCCAGGGGGCCGGCCCGAGGCCCTGCCCGGAGCTGGTGGGTCACTCGGGAGACCAAGGCAGGCAGGTGGACCGGGAAGGCGCTGCGCTGCCGTCTGAGTGCTTGGGTGCCCAGCAGCCCCACGTGGGTGGGCCCCCTGCCCGTGTGTTCCCAGCAACCCTCCAGGCGGGCAACAGTGACCTCACTGACGGACCAGGGAACCGAGGCTCGGGAGGGCACTTCCCTGGAGGCAGGGACCTACAGCAGAAGCTGGGATTTGTTTGCCCCCAGGGCTGTCTCTGTCTCCGGCTGAGGGCACCCCAGATGGGGCTGGGCCTCCCTCTGAGGTGCTCCTGTGGGGCCGGGGTCAGGGCAGGAGGGAGGTGCATCCCCAGAGCACTCAGGCCGGGCCATGGATGCCAGGCTGAGAAGCTGGACCTTGACCTGGAAGAAGGGAGCCATGGGTGGCGTTAGAGCAGGGGAGGCCCATGTTCCAGCTGGAGCACTGAATGGCAGAGTTGAAGGAGGGCTGGAGGAAGGGGGTCTGGAGGCCGGGGACAGGGGGAGCGGGGTCAAAGCAGGGAGAAATAGAGCTCTTTGAGCCCCAAAGCCACAGTAACCTCAGTGCCTCAGCCTCGGTGGTGACAGGAGAGGGGACTGGGTGGTCTTCGGGCAGTGCCAAGTCTCCGAGGCCACAGAAATGGTGGGTCATGGAGAACCCAGGAGCTGAGGGCCCAAGGGGTTCCGTGGGCTGCAGCACCTGCTCACAGGGGTTCCAGACCAGACCAGCCTCTCACCCACGGACTGCTCTGACTTCAGAGAGTCCCCTATGGGCCCGAGGGTTGGCCTATCCACCAAGGGGCGCCTTCTTCCAACATCCTGGAGGCCTGGAACTGTCCAGCACCCACCCTCGAAAACACCTTCCGGCCTGGTCACCGCACCCCAAAGTCCAGTCTCCTCTGGGATCTGCCCAGGTGAGGTCAAATGGAACCTCAGCCTCGGGTCTCCAAAATGGAGGGGGGCCCATAGTCTCTTGTGGACACAGACAGGTCAGAAAAATCAATGCTCCCCTAAGACGTCTCTTGTTTGGGGAATGCAGTTTTCTAACCGAAAGCTGCAAACCCCTTCCCGGCAGAGAGCACCTGCCCCTTTGCTCATCCCCTACCCCCCTAGGCCTGACTTCCGTGGGCTGCCCTCACTCCCAAAACCAGGGTGCTGAGGGGTGCTTCTGTCCGCATCCCGCCCCTGCCCAGGCCCCTGGGATGGGTGGGCCTCCAGGTGCAAGCCACTGACCTGAACCCTCCGCCCCTGCCCGCTTCCACACCTGCTCGTTGATTGTGGATTATTGACTTAATCGCTTTCACAGCGCACCCCTCCGGTTCCCCGCCCTGCGTGTGCCTCCACCCTAGCCGGCCTCAGGGGTCCCATTCTGCACCCCGTTCATCCGCAGTTCCGCCAAAGCCTCCCCCCTCCCCGCCCCCCCCCGTCCCCGGCTAGACTCCGCTCCTCCCGACCCGGGCTTCAGACTCCCACTTGGGGCTTCCCGGGAAGCGGCCCCACTCCCACCCGCAGGGAGGGCTCCGGTGGCCACGTGGCAGCGCGGGGGGCCCGGGTCCTGGCGACTTCCCCCCCCACCCCCAAGCGGGGAGCGGGCAGAGGGACGTGGTGGTGGTGGCGGGGTGCAGCCCGGGGTCCCGCGGGTGGCGGCGGTGACCTTGGCCGGGTGGCTGCGCGGGCCCCGTGGGCTCGGGTCCCCGGGGCGGGGCGGGGCGGGGCGGAGCGCGGCGGGGCGGGGACGGCGCGGGCGCGACTGCGGCGGCTCGGGCGGGCGGGGGGCGGCGGCGCCAGCGGACACCGGAGCGGGTAGGAGCAGCGGCCGCCGCGCCGCAGGGACCAGCGGGTCCAGGTAGGCGGCCCGGGGCGGGGCGGAGCGGGGGTCCCTGCGCAGCCACCCCCTCGCCGGCGTCCTCCCCGCCGCGCGCCCCTCCTTTGTCCCGGCCGCACCCTCCCGAGACCCGGGGCCGGTTCCTCCCCGCCGGGATCCGGGGCCCCCCCGCCCCATCCCGCCCTCCCCTCCGCGGCTCACCTTGCACAGCTCCCGCCGCCTCCCCTCCCCTACCCGGAGCCCCCCGACCCCGCCGAGGCCCCCCCATAGCCGCCCCTCTCCGCATCGGGGCCCCCCAGCAGGGCCTCCTGTCTCCCGCAGCTGCTCACCCACTCAGCCCCCCGCCCCGCTGCCCAGCCAGGCCCCTCCCTCGGCGCCCCCTCCCCGGGGTGGGCTCCTCCTCCCCACCACGGAGGTCCTCGATAGTGCAGGGGCGCCCCCGGGCTGGCCCCGCACTGTGCCTCTGCGCCCTCGGCCCCCCCAGAACAGGCCCTTTCCCCATCAAACCCTTCACCCGGGTCAGGCGGTGGTGGGTGAGACCCCCTCCCCACCCTGGTCAGGGGGGGCCCCCCCATAGGTTCCTGGGTCGTGGCTCTCTCTGCTTTTCTGACCCTGGGCTGGCTTTGACACCCCGGTCCTCTCCCCCCACCACTCCGCGGCCGGCCAGGAGCCAGGGCTGGGGTGGGTTGGCCCAGCCTGGGTGTCTGGGGGTGGGCTGCCCCGCACAGGTGGGAAACCGGGAGTGTAGCCAAGCAAGAGGGGCTTCCAGTCCTGCTGTGCGCCCTCACCCCCCTGCTCTGTGACCTTGAGCCAGCCCCTCCGGCTCCTGCCTCGGTGCCCAGGACCCTCTCCCTCCACCTGCAACCCCCAGGAGGAGGAGGAGGTGGAGGTGGCGTGGGCTTCGGGAAGCGCATCCTAGCCAGGGATTCCAGACCCAGCGGGGCTGGTGGGGAGGACAGTGCCGCTGACGAGGCTGGAGCTTAAGTGTCCACAGCAAGGCGAAGCCTGGGTCCGGGGCCACAGAAGCCACGGCCATCAGGACCCCAGGCCCGTCTTGGTGGCGTGTCTCCTCAGGGCAGCCAGCGTGCCTGCCTCTCGGGGTACCCACCCAGGGAAGGGCAGGGTCTGCAGAGCCGGCCGCCTCCCTCCCCTCCTCCCCAGCACCCCCAGCCTCCTCCGAATGAATTACTATGCATGTAGTCCACAAACCCGGCAGCCAATCACATGAGTTAGCATTGCCCAGGCGCCCAGAAGTTTGCCTGGCTCATCACAACTGCGGGCTGTCAGCTGAGGCTTTCATCATCCTGTTTTCTTTTTCTGGCAAATCTCTTACCCTTCATCATCCAGAAGGTGCCTTTGCAACCAACTGGCACAGCGATTGTGATCACAATAGTGATGGGGTCTCCGCTGTACCGGCCACGGCCTATGCCCCTTTCCATCTTGTCACCTTACCTGTCGCAACAGTGGCTCGAATTTCACAGAAGAGAAAACAGAGGCTTAGGGACTTGAATTTGCCTGTTTAGGTTCAAACCGCTGAGTCCCAGGCAGCCACGGCACCCTCCCCATAAACACACCCCCACCCCAAGTGCAGGGGGTGGAAACTGGGGCCTCCTTCTCTTCCACTGTAGAATACCTTGCTGGGGGACCCCCTGCCCCCCGGAGACTGGAAGCAGGAGGAAGGGGAGGGGAGGATATCGATTCTGGAGAAAAGCCACCTGCCCTCCCCCCAGGGTTATTCCCCCACCTCCATCCTTTCAGGATCTGCTGTGCTGAGTGACCTCCTGAGGCTGCTGGATCCCTCTGAGCCCAAGAGAGAAGAGAGGGTCTAAGAGGACCCCCCTCCCAGGGAGCGCGATTCCTTTTTTTTTTTTTTTTTTTGAGACGGAGTTTCGCTCTTGTTACCCAGGCTGGAGTGCAATGGCGCGATCTCGGCTCACCGCAACCTCCGCCTCCTGGGTTCAGGCAATTCTCCTGCCTCAGCCTCCTGAGTAGCTGGGATTACAGGCACGTTCCACCACGCCCAGCTAACTTTTTGTATTTTTAGTAGAGACGGGGTTTCACCATGTTGACCAGGATGGTCTCGATCTCTTGACCTCGTGATCCACTCGCCTCGGCCTCCCAAAGTGCTGGGATTACAGGCTTGAGCCACCGCGCCCGGCAGGGAGCGCTATTCCTAAGGATCCATCAGACCTAAACGGGAGGGCAGGCCCTGGGGCACACCAGGCCACAGTTTGGTTTTAGAGTTTAGGGAGCGGGGATTTTCCTGTTCAGTTTCTAGTTTTGTGTTCTGGCGGGTCACCTGGGCTGCAGGGGCCTGCCTCCCTGGGGCTGCTATTGGGAATCGGTGCCCTGATTTTCCAGTTGTGGTTATTGGACTCCAAGCCTCAGGACCCCATTTATGGCGGGGAGAACAGCTTGAAAAAATACAAGTTCCGGCTGGACATGGTGGCTCACGCCTGGAATCCCAGCACTTTGGAAGGCCCAGGCAGGAGGATCACCTGAGGTCAGGAGTTCAAGACCAGCTTGGCCAACATGGTGAAACCTCGTCTCTACTAAAAATACAAAAATTGGCCAGGCACAGTGGCTCACGCCGGTAACTCCAGCACTGTGGGAGGCTAAGGTGCAGATCACAAGGTCAGGAGATCAAGACAATCCTGGCCAAGGTGATGAAACCCTGTCTCTACTAAAAATATGAAAATTAGCCTACTGTGGTGGCACACACCTATAATCCCAGCTACTCAGGAGGCTGAGGCAGGTGAATTGCTTGAACCCAGGAGGCTGAGGCAGGTGAATCGCTTGAACCCAGGAGGTGGAGGTTGCAGTGAGCTGAGATCTTGCCCCTGCACTCCAGCCTGGTGATAGAGCGAGACTCCGTCTCAAAAAAAAGAAAGAAAGAAAAAAGTTAGCTGGGCATGGTGGCAGACGCCTATAGTCCCAGCCACTCGGGAGACTGAGGCAGGAGAATTGCTTGAACTGAGTAGGCAGAAGTTGCAGTGAGCTGAGATCGCACCACTGCACTCCAGCCTGGATCACAGAGTGAGACTTGGTCTTAAAAAAGTGAGAAGAGGCCGGGCGCGGTGGCTCAAGCCTGTAATCCCAGCACTTTGGGAGGCCGAGGCGGGTGGATCACGAGGTCAAGAGATAGAGACCATCCTGGTCAACATGGTGAAACCCCGTCTCTACTAAAAATACAAAAAATTAGCTGGGCGTGGTGGCACGTGCCTGTCATCCCAGCTACTCAGGAGGCTGAGGGAGGAGAATTGCCTGAACCCAGGAGGTGGAGGTTGCGGTGAGCCGAGATCCCGCCATTGCACTCCAGCCTGGGTAACAAGAGCGAAACTCCGTCTCAAAAAAAAAAAAAAAAAAGAGCGAGAATAATAATATGAGTTCCCAAGTCTATAGCCCTTACAGGCCAACTCATCATGTTCGTCACAGCTAGGGCTGCAGGCCTGACACCTGACACCCACCACGGGCGGCTCTCACGAGGGTTAGCCGTCTCTAGGTTGGGGGAAGAGCAGGAACCCATGGTTGGTGGAGACAGGCACCAGACAGGCTCGGGGTGGCAGGACGAGTCAGCAGGCTCTCAGAGCCAGGCGGGTGTGCAGCGAGAGGTGAAAGCCAGGCCTGCTAGCCTGGGGGAGGCCAGCACAGCCTGGAAGGGACGCCCGAACCTGGGAAAGGGGTTTCGTGGGCTTCCTGGCATCTCCCATGCCTCTTGTAGCTCAGCATCCGCCGGGGAAGCTCAGGCCCCAGATTTTGTCAGGGGGAAGTAAGCAAAGGGTGCTGGCTGTGCGCCCGCCCGCGGGATGGGACTGCAAAGTCAGCCGAGGCGAGCAGATGGAGCCTTTTCGGGGACGCAGGAGGCACGACAGCCACCTCCTCCGAGAAGCCGCCCTGTCCTCCTCCTCCCTTACTGGGGATGTGGGGCTGTCCCCTCCAGGCTGGGTGGCCTTTTACGTCTGACCCTCCTCTCCGCACAGGCTCGGTCTGGGGTTCTCGCAGCCGGCACCAGCCCTCCCGGCCCCGGCCCCCAACCCGCCGCGGGAAAGATGCCAGAGCAGAGCAACGATTACCGCGTGGTGGTGTTCGGGGCGGGCGGCGTGGGCAAGAGCTCGCTGGTGCTGCGCTTCGTGAAGGGCACGTTCCGAGACACCTACATCCCCACCATCGAGGACACCTACCGGCAGGTGATCAGCTGCGACAAGAGCGTGTGCACGCTGCAGATCACAGACACCACGGGCAGCCACCAGTTCCCGGCCATGCAGCGCCTCTCCATCTCCAAGGGCCACGCCTTCATCCTGGTGTTCTCGGTCACCAGCAAGCAGTCGCTGGAGGAGCTGGGCCCCATCTACAAGCTCATCGTGCAGATCAAGGGCAGCGTGGAGGACATCCCCGTGATGCTGGTGGGTAACAAGTGCGACGAGACGCAGCGGGAGGTGGACACGCGCGAGGCGCAGGCGGTGGCCCAGGAGTGGAAGTGCGCCTTCATGGAGACCTCGGCCAAGATGAACTACAACGTGAAGGAGCTCTTCCAGGAGCTGCTGACGCTGGAGACCCGCCGGAACATGAGCCTCAACATCGACGGCAAGCGCTCCGGGAAGCAGAAGAGGACAGACCGCGTCAAGGGCAAATGCACCCTCATGTGAGCCCGGAACGCCCGCCTGCCCGCCGCCCGCCCGCACCGGCCCCGGCCCCCCGCCGCCTCCCCCGACACCCCCTCCTGCCTCCTCCTCTCCTCTCATCCTTCCACCGACACCTCGGCTGGGGAAACTGAGGCTGCTCCCTCTCCGCTGCCCCTGGCCGCCCCGAGGCAGGGCCGAGGCTCTTCTTCCTGCCCCGCTCTCTCTTCTCCACCCTCCTGTTCTGTCTGTACCCCCCAAACCAAGAGCCGGAGGTGGCCCCCTTGTCCTGCAGATGGGCAAAGGGGACCAGGAGCCGGCAAGAGGAGCTCCTCGTTCCCGCCGGGACCAGAGGAGGCTGCGTTTCCCCATCTCCATCTCTTTCCCTGGGGCGTCCGCACCAGACCTGTGGGTCCCCGTCCCCCACATTTGATCACTGTGACCTTCCAGGGGAGGGGGGAGTTCAAAATGCACATTAGCCTCAGATTATTTTTTTCTTTCTCCTCCTATTTGGTGTTGACATACACCCGAGCCCACCCGGCCCCTCATGACCTCTCACCTGTGCCCTGCCCCCACCTCCGGTCCCAGAACGCCCCCCTCTCCCCTGTTGTCACACCGGGGACGTGGGGCCCGCGGGATGGGCCTCAGGCCACCAGGCAATAACCACAGGGCCTGCAGCACTGCCCCTGCCAGCTCCGAATCCCACCCCTGGGACCGGCCACAGCCACAGCCGCAGCACAACTGCCCCACCGGGAGGCACCGTGGACGTGGAGGGGCTTCCCAGACACCGCCCACCCGGGACCTGCCTCTTTCACCGAGACAGAGACATTAGCGACGTGTGGTGGGTGGGGTCCTGGGGTGCTCGGGAGGGGGTACCTGGGGCTCTGGCCAGAGAGACATCAATGACACCCCCGTGAGGGGACAGCCGATGGGACCCCACATCAGCGGAATCCAAGGGGGCTCCAGGTAGAAGTCTGCTCCGCCCACTGCCTCCCCTCCACCCGTGCCCCAGAGAGCAGGGCCCGCCCAGAAAGGTGGTGTCCTGGAGTCAGGGGGAATCTGCAGCCGTGAGGTTCTGGGTGTTTTTGTGAGAGGGTCTGAACCACCCTACACTCATGTGACCCCACAGGGCTGTGTCCGACATACACGGGGAATGGTGTATTTGTGCAGCCTGGGGTTTGTGGATGGGTGACTTGCATCTAAGTGCACCTGTGTGTGTCTGTCGGGACGGTATGTTTTTGTGGTACTCTGTGTGTGTACTAGTGGTGTAGGGTATACGGAGAGGTGGGTAGTCAACAAGAGGTGTGTGGTTGTCAACAAGACTGGATACTTCTGATGTGTCTGTGTGACTCTTTGTGCCTCTATGAGCATGACTATATTTTTGGGAGTGGGTGATATGGCTTATCTGAGAGAGCATTTACCTGTTACTGTGTTTGTCCTGATTGAGAAACACAATTTCTGTCCTACTCTATAGTAGCGTGACTCTATAGCAATGTGATTTTCAGTCCCAAATTGGTATCAGTCAGCTATTGCTGTGTAACAAATGACCACAATTGGCCAGACCTGGTGGCTCATGCCTGTAATCCCAGCACTTTGGCAGGCCGAGGCAGGTGGATTACAAGGTCAGGAGATCGAAACCATCCTGGCTAACACAGTGAAACCCGTCTCTACTAAAAATACAAAAAATTAGCTGGGTGTGGTGGCAGGCGCCTGTAATCCCAGCTACTTGGGAGGCTGAGGCAGGACAATGGCTTGAACCCAGGAGGTGGAGGTTGCAGTGAGCTGAGATCGCGCCATTGCACTTCAGCCTGGGCAACAGAGTGACTCTGTCTCTCAAAAACAACCAACCAACCAAAAATCCCCACAAATGACCACAAACGTAGCAACCAGAAACGACACGTTTCTTATCTCATAGATTCTGTGGGTCAAGAGCCTGGGTGCAGGTTTGCAGGGTCCTCTACTTGGGAATCTCAGAAGGCTGCAATCAAAGCATGGGCCAGGCAGAGGTCTCATCTGAAGACCTGACCAGGGAAGGATCTGCTTCTTCCAAGCTCATGTGGTTGTTGCAGCATTCAGTTCCTTGCTGTTGCAAGACTGAGGACCTCGGTTCCTTGCTGGCTGTTGGCTGGAAGCTGCCTTTTGATCCATGTCACATGGGTCTCTCCATAGAGGGGCTCAGAACACAGCAGGTAAGTCAGCCAGGGAAGGTGAGGTGGAGATGTTGGTCTTACTGTGTGTGAGGAAGCAGTGTGTTTGTGTGTGTGTGTGTGTGTGCGCATGTATTTTTGTGGAGAAAGAGAGAGAGAGACAGAGAGAGAGCGTGCACACCTGTGTCTCTGTAGTCATGTGGCCAGGTGGGACTATGTAGGTAACAGATTGCTCGTGTCTGACTTGGTACTAGCATGTTTGTTTTCCTCTGTGTTCATGTGAGTGTTTACTCAACAAATGTTTACTGGACACACTCAGAGAGAGGGATTGTGCGTGCGTGCATGTGAGTTGCTATCCAGCGCGTGGACCGGGGCTCCCAGAAGAGCTGGCATCTTGTCTGAGCAGAGCTGGGTCCCCCCAACACTTGGGCTGGCCCAGGGCCCACCAGCAGCTGACGTCGCCTCCTCTCTTGCCCTGGCAGTGGTTTCTGGGCTCTGAAGGTGCTGGAGAGAGTGAGGCTGGGCAGGGGTCTGCGGCCCTTTCTCAGGGACACACCCTGATAGCACAATCTCCCTGGGGCCCTGCCCACATCTAGGCCTCTCCCACCCCAGGCCCTGCCCTGACCCTGGGGAGAGAGGGGATCTGCCATAGGAGGGGTGTCCGAGCCTGCCCTGGCCGCTGGCCCGTCCTGCCTGGGCATCCCTGGTGCTGGGGACTGTGCCAGGCCACGTTTGCTGTGACCCACCCCTGCCCCCTCGCCCCCTGCATGTGGGTGCCCCCACCCCCCATCATGGGGTCTGTGTAGCCTTTGCTCTAGACATAGTCTTTCTGCAATAAAGAAGTGGATCCTGCATTCCTGACCACCGTGGCGCCCTGTCTCTGTGCTGGGGGTGGGGTGTCAGCTCACCACCTGCAAAGGATCCAGAGGTGCAGGACGGGGATGGAGGGTGGAGGAGGTGACAGGTGGAGGACGTGAGGGATGGGATGGAGGGTGGAGGAGGTGACAGGCGGAGGAAGTGAGGGATGGGATGGTGGTGGGGAGGTGGAGGGGGCGGGGTGAGGACATGCATCACGGGAGGTGAGGCAGGTTCCATCTTGGACTGTGCTTGGAGATTTCTTGTTTGGCTTCTTTTTAGGGCCTCCGTTTCCAGATTCACTCTGTTCACATTAGCTGGGGACATCCTCACAGCTGGACTTTGTGTGAACTTGGGCAATTTCTTTGCAGGGCTCAGTGGTGTTGGGGCAGAGGGGACTGCATTTGTCCATTCTCACAATACTATAAAGAAATACCCAGGCTGGGTGCAGTGACTCATGCCTGTCATCCCAGCACTTTGGGAGGCTGAAGCGGGCGGATCACCTGAGGTCAGAAGTTCGAGACCAGCCTGGCTAACATGGCGAAACCCCGTCTCTACTAAAAATACAAAAATTAGCCGGGCGTGGTGGCGGACGCCTGTAATCCCAGCTACTTGGGAGGCTGAGGCAGGAGAATCGCTTGAGTCCAGGAGGCGGAGGTTGCGGTGAGCCGAGATTGCGCCATTGCACTCCAGTCTGGGCGACAAGAGTGAAACTCTAATCATAATAATATCTGAGACAGGTAATTGATGGAGAAAAGAGGTTTAATTGGTTTAATTGTTTCATGGTTCCACATCCTGTACAGGAAGCAAGGCAGCAGTTGCTTCTGCGGCAGCCGCAGGAGACTTACAGTCACGGCACAAGACAGAAGGGAGCAGGCAGGTGACTTGGCTGGAGCAGGAGCACCAGGGTGGGGAGGAGGAGCCACACACCTTTTAACAGTGGGATCTCGCGAGACCTCTATGCCAGCTCGGACTGAGTGGGTGGTGCTAAACCTTTGGTGAAGGATCAACGGGATCTCGCGAGAACTCTTTCGCGAGACAGGACTGAGGGGTGGTGCTAAACCTTCCGTGAAGGATCAATGGGATCTCACGAGAACTCTATTACGGGACAGGACCGAGGGGTGGTGCTAAACCACTCCTGAAGGTTCAAAGGGATCTCGCGAGAACTCGCAAGAACTCTATTACAGGGCAGGACTGAGGGGTGGTGCTAAACCATTCGTGAAGGTTCAACGGGATCTCGCGAGAACTCTATCATGAGCCAGGGCTGAGGGGTGGTGCTAAACCTTCAGTGATGGGTCGACAGGATCTCGCGAGAACTCCATCACGGGCCAGGACTGAGGGGTGGTGCTAAGCCTTTCGTGAAGTGTCAATGGGATATCGCGAGAACTCTAGCACAAGACAGGACTGAGGGGTGGTGCTAAGCCATTCGTGAATGTTCAACAGCATCTCGCGAGAACTCTATGACGCGACAGGACTGAGGGGTGGTGCTAAGCCTTTCCTGAAGGCTCACGAGAACTCTATGCCAGACCGGACTGAGTGGGTGGTGCTAAACCTTTGGAGAAGGGTCAACGGGATCTTGCGAGACCTCTGTCACAAGACAGGACCGAGGGGTGGTGCTAAACCTTCCGTGAAGGATCAACGGGATCTCGCGAGAACTCTATCACGAGATAGGGCTGAGGGGTGGTGCTAAACCATTCGTGAAGGGTCAACGGGATCTCACGATAACTCTATCACGAGACAGGGCTGAGGGGTGGTGCTAAACCTTCCGTGAAGGGTCAACGGGATCTCGCGAGACCTCTGTCACAGGACAGGACTGAGGGGTGGTGCTAAGCCTTTCCTGAAGTATCAACGGGATGTCTCCAGAACTCTGTCACAAGACAGGACTGAGGGGTGGTGCTAAACCATTCGTGAAGGTTAATCGGGATGTCGCGAGAACTCTGTCAGGAGACAGGACCGAGGGGTGGTGCTAAACCATTCCTGAATGTTCAATGGGATCTCGCGAGAACTCCATCACAAGACAGGACCGAGGGGTGGTGCTAAACCACTCGTGAAGGGTCAACGGGATCTTGCGAGAACTCTGTCACAAGACAGGATGGAGGGGTGTTGCTAAATCTTCCGTGAAGGATCAATGGGATCTCGCGAGAACTCTGTCAGAGACAGGACTGAGGGGTGGTGCTAAGCCTTTCGTGTATGATCATGGGATCCTGTGAGAACTCTGTCACGGGACAAGACGGAGGGGTGGTGGTAAACCATTAGTGAAGGTTCAACGGGATCTCGCGAGAACTCTATCACGAGACAGGACTGAAGGGTGGTGCTAAACCATTCGTGAAGGTTCAACAGGATCTCGCGAGACCTCTATTATGAGACAGGACCGAGGGGTGGTGCTAAACCACTCGTGAAGGTTCAACGGGATCTCGCGAGAACTCTATCACGAGACAGGACTGAGGGGTGACGCTAAACCATTCATGAGGAATCCACGGTCATGATCCAACCGCCTCCCACCAGGTACCTCCTCCAACACGGGACTGCAGTTCAACCTGAGATTTGGGTGGGGACACGGGGGCCAAACCCCGCGACACAGATCAGGCTGGGTCAGAGGTCTGAGCAAAAAAGTTAAGACCTTGTTCAGGCGCAGACTGGAAGGAAGAACTGATACCCCATTCATTCATGTATTCGTGGGCTCATTCATTCATTCAACCAGTATGTAAGAGACGCCTGGCCTGCGCTGAGGCTGGGGACACAGAAGTGACAGACACCAGCCCCCGAGTCCCTGCCCGCTCAGAGCTTATAACCCTCTAGGAAGAAGTGGATCAAGTAATTTCAGACACGTGCTCCCTACACAGAAGATAAAGCTGCATCACAAAAGCGATCCTGTCTCAAAAGAACAACAGCAGAAAAAACAAAGGCCGGGCTCGGTGGCTCACGCCTGTAATCCCAGCACTCTGGGAGGCTGAGGCGGGCGGATCACGAGGTCAGGAGTTCGAGACCAGCATGATCAACATGATGCAACCCTGTCTCTACTAAAAATACAAAAATTAGCCGGGCGTGGTGGCACGTGCCTGTAATCGCAGCTACTCGGGAGGCTGAGGCAGGAGAGTTGCTTGAACCTGGGAGGCGGAGGTTGCAATGAGCCGAGATGGCGCCACTGCATTCCAGTGCTCCACCCTGGACTGCAGAGCAAGACTCTTTCTCAAAGAGAAAAAAAAAAAAAAAAAAAAGATTATGAGGCTCGGAGTCCCAGGCCTCTGCCGAGGCCAGTGTGACTCAGAAGCCGACGGATTTGCTCGTGTGGAATCGAGGCCAGCTTCGAGGGGATCTGGGACCGAGCACTGGGCAGGGGGACCAGCAAAGGCATTGAAGCAGGAACAGGTGAGGCCTGGCTGGCAGGAGTGGAGGGAGGAGAGGGAGGGCGGTGGCCAGTGAAGCTCTGGAAAGAGTGTGCAGTTTGACGAGAAGGACGCTGGGGAGTTAGGAGAACATTTCAGCCCTTCTCTCTGTGGCTCCCCTAAGAAACCTGGGGGACCCCGCTGCCCCATGTATTTCCTGCAGCCGGCTGAGGAGGTCAGAAGGCACTAACAGCCCTATTTTACAAAGGGAGGAACCCACAGGACCTCAGTGTCCCCATCTGTGTAACATGCATGTGTGGTTGGGGTCCGGCTTGCCAGGATTCTACGAGGCGGGAGAGGGTCGTGGTGAGTGACATGTCCTCCTGGTCAGGTGTGAAGATGGTGGAATCCCAGCTCCAGCTGCAGGGAGCATGGCACCTGCCTGGGATGCCCCCAGGTGACCATAGCTTTTGAGATACCCTCTTTTTCTAAATTATTTTTATTTTTAGATGGAGTCTTGCTCTGTCTCCAGGCTGGAGTGCAGTGGTTCCATCTCGGCTCCAATCCTCACCTCCTGGGTTCAAGCAATTCTCCTGCCTCAGCCTTCTCTGTCCCTGGAATGACAGGTACATACCACATACCACCACATCTGGCTAATTGTTGTCGTTTTTTTGTTTGTTTTTTGAGACGAAGTCTTGCTCTTGTCACCCAGGCTGGAGTGCAATGGCACGATCTCAGCTCACTGCAACCTCCGCTTCCCTGGTTCAGGCGATTCTCTTGCCTCAGCCTCCCAAGTAGGTGGGATTCCAGGTGCCCACCACCACGCCCAGCTAATTTTTTTTTGTATTTTTAGTAGAGATGGGGTTTCACCATGTTGGCCAGGCTACTCTCAAACTCCCCACCTCAGACGATCTGCCTGCCTCAGCCTCCCAAAGTGCTGGGATTACAGGCTTGAGCGACCACTCCTGGTCTTAAATACAATTTTTAAAATATTTTATTTATAAATAATTATTGATTCACGGGAATGTGCTGGGAGGTCCGATGCACCCTGCCTCCAGCCCCTGCACTCACCTGAGTGTGTGAGTATGTGTGTGTGGTTTATGCAGTTTATTTTTTTAAAGCGGAGTCTCACTCTGTCACCCAGGCTAGAGTGCAATGGTGAGATCTCAGCTCACTACAACCTCTGCCTCCCAGGATCAAGTGATTCTCCTGTCTCAGCCTCTGGAGTGATACCAAAGACTCCCTAGTGATAGCCCTCCTTGCCACACTGGCCACGCCCACTGATGCAATATGTATATATTTGAGAGTCTCGCTCGGTTGCCCAGGCTGGAGTGTAGTGGCATGATCTCTGCTCACTGTAACCTCCCCCTTCCACGTTCAGGCGAGTCTTGTGCCTCAGCCTCCTGAGTAGCTGGGATTATAGGATGCATGCACCGCCACGGCCCAGCTACTTCTTTTTTATAATTTTAATTTTTATTAATTTTATGAGACAGAGTCTCACTCTGTTGCCCAGGCTAGAGTACAGTGGCACAATCTTCGCTCACTGCAACCTCCGCCTCCCAGCTTTAAGTGATTCTCCTGCCTCTGCCTCCTGAGTAGCTGGAACTACAGGCGCCTGCCACCACACCCAGCTAATTTTCTGTATTTTTAGTAGAGACGGTGTTTCACTGTGTTAGCCAGGATGGTCTTGATCTCCTGACTTTGTGATCCACCTGCCTCAACCTCCCGAAGTGCTGGGATTACAGGAGTGAGCCTCCGTACCCGGCTTAATTTTTATTTTTTTGTATTTGTAATAGAGATGGGATCTCACTATGTTGGCCAGTCTGGTGTTGAACCCCTGGCCTCAAGCAATCTGCCCATCTTGGCCTTACAAAGTGCTGGGATTCCAGGCATGAGGCACTGAACCTGGCCCTAATGCAATATTTTTAAAAAATGATGTGAGCACAAAAAAACTTCTTTGAACAAAATATTAAATCCCAAATAAAGACAGCATGCAGCATTCCCCCGAGAGGCTCAGGCAAAAGGAAAAATGTGTGTGTGTGTACATATAGCAAATAATTAAGCATCTGTGTATATATTCTTATTTTTTTGAGACGGTCTCAATTTGTTACCCAGGCTGGAGTGCAATGGCGTGATCTTGGCTTACCACAACCTCCTCCTCCTGGGTTCAGGCAATTCTCCTGCCTCAGCCTCCCAAGTAGCTGGGATTACAGGCACCCACCATCATGCCTGGCTAATTTTTGTGTTTTTTAGTAGAGATGGGGTTTCACCATGTTGGCCAGGCTGATCTTGAACTCCTGACCTCAAATGACCCACCTGTCTTGGCCTCCCAAAGTGCTGGGATTACAGGTGTGAACCGCCACACCCGGCCCATCATCTTATGTATGTGTATGCATTTTTAGTGGCTGAGTTTTTTCCAGAAGTTGATTTTGAAAATATGACTGATGATTTAGTAGAATTTGTTTCTACTAGGCCAGGCGCGGTGGCTCAAGCCTGTAATCCCAGCACTTTGGGAGGCCGAGGCAGGTGGATCACGAGGTCAAGAGATCGAGACCGTCCTGGTCAACATGGTGAAACCCCGTATCTACTAAAAATACAAAAAATTAGCTGGGCATGGTGGCGCGTGCCTGTAGTCCCAGCTACTCGGGAGGCTGAGGTAGGAGAATTGCCTGAATCCAGGAGCTGGTGGTTGCGGTGAGCCAAGATCGGGCCATTGCACTCCAGCCTGGGTAACAAGAGCGAAACTCCGTCTCAAAAAAAAAAAAAAAGAAATTGTTTCTACTCAAACTAAGACAGTAAAATTATAATAAAGTCTACTTCGACATAAATAAACTGAGTTATGACATTGTAAAAAGATATATGACATTGTGAGTTTGAATTCAACATTTTTTTCAATTCTTGAATACTTTCAACTGCTTTAGTGTTTTGGAAAAAATGTTAGCCATTAAAAAATACAGGCTTGGCTGGGCGTGGTAGCTCATGCCTGTAATCCCAGCACTTTGGGAGGCCAAGGCAGGCGGATCACGAGGTCAAGAGACCGAGACCATCCTGGCCAACATGGTGAAACCCCATCTCTACTAAAAATACAAAAGATTAGCTGGGCATGGTGGCATGTGACTGTAATCTCTGCTATTTGGGAGGCTGAGGCAGGAGGATTGCTTGAACCTGGGAACCAGAGGTTGCAGTAAGCCGAGATCGTGCTATTGCACTCCAGCCAGGCGAAAGAGTGAGACTCTGTCTCAAAAAAAAAAAAAAAAAAAAAAAGCAGGCTCATGCCTGTAATCCCAGCACTTTAGGAGGCTGAGGCAGAAGGATTACTTAAACCCGGGAGTTCAAAACCAGCCTGAGCTACCTAGCAAGACCCCATCTCAAAAGAAAACATTTAAAAAGACATAACTCACTGGGCACAGTAGATCATGCCTGTAGTCCCAGCACTTTGGGAGGTCAAGGCAGGCAGATCACGAGGTCAGGAGTTTGAGACCAGCCTGACCAATATGGTGAAACCCGTCTCTACTAAAAACACAAAAATTAGCTGGGCATGGTGCTGGGTGCCTGTAATCCCAGCTAGGAGGCTGGGGCAGGAGAATTGCTTGAACCGGGAGGTGGAGGTTGCAGTGAGTTGACATCCCGCCACTGCACTCCAGCCTGGCGAAAGAGTGACATCTGTCTCTAAACAACATCATCAACAACAATGAATACCCAACAAACAAAAACAAGGGGCCAGGCCCAGTGGTTCACGACTATAATTCCAGCACTTCGGGATGTCAAGGTGGGTGGATCACCTGAGGTCGGGAGTTCAAGACCAGCCTGAGCAACGTGGTGAAACTCCACCTCTATTAAAAATACAAAAATTGGCCAGGTGTAGTGGCTCACACCTGTAATCCCACCACTTTGGGAGGCCAAGATGGGTGGATCGCCTGAGGTTAGGAGTTTGAGACCAGCCTGACCAACATGGAGAAACCCCATGTCTACCAAAAACACAAAATTAGCCAGGTGTGGTGGTGCATGCTTGTAATCCCAGCTACTTGGGAGGCTGAGGCAGGAGACTCGCTTGAACCCAGGAGGTGGAGGTTGCAGTGAGCTGGTATCGCACCACTGCACCCCATAGTGGGCAGCATGAGCAAAACTTCATCTCAAAAAACAAAAATACAAAACTTAGCTAGGTGTGGTGCTGGGTGTCTGTAATCTCAGCTACTTGGGAGGCTGAGGCTGGAGAGTCGCTTGAACTGGGGAGGCAGCGGTTGCATTGAGCTGAGTTTGCACCACTGCACTCCAGCCTGGGTGAGCAAGATTCTGTCTCAAAAACTAATAATAATAAAAAAGGAAATTGATGGGAAAAGATATGTGAAAATATGTCTATGGGGATATGCCCACTTTTCCATTTGCCTTAGTCTCCAACGTGGTTTCACATGACACTTTTTCAAAATTGTTACAAGTATGTATATATATGTATGGGGTACATGTGATCCGTGTTACACACATACAATCTGTAATGGTCATGTTAGGGTATTTGGAGTGTTCGTAACTTAGACTATTTCTTATTTCTATATGTTGGGGACATTTCAAGATCTCTCTTCTACCTTTTTTAAAAAAATTCAAAACAATTTTGATTAAATACAGATGAGGTCTCGCTATGTTGCCCAGGCTGGTCTTGAACTCCTGCCCTCCAGGAATTCTCCTGCCTTGGCTTCCCAAAGTGTTGGGATTATAGGCATGAGCCACCTTTCCTCTGACTGTTCTGAAAGATATGATACATTGTTGCTAACTACGGTCACCCTATTCATTCCTTCTGTCTAACTGAAGGTTTGCACTAACTCAGCTCTTTCCATTTCCCACAGCCAGCCTACACAACCTTCCCAGCCTCTGCTACTGAGCATTTTATACTCTACCTCCGTGAGATCAACTCTCTGGCTCCCAAGTATAAGTGACACCATGCTGTATTTGGATTATTTCACTTTTTTTTTTTTTGAGTCAGAGTCTTGCTCTATTGCCTAGGCTGAAGTATAATGGCACTATCTCAGTTCACTGCAACCCCCACCTCCTGGGTTCAAGGCCTTCCCCTGCCTCAGCCTCCCAAGTAGCTGGGACTACAGAAACGTGCCACCATGCCTGGCTAATTTTTGTGTTTTTAGTGGAGACAGGGTTTCATGATGTTGGTCAGGCTGGTCTTGAACCCCTGACCTCAGGTGATCCACCCGCCTTGGCCTCCCAAAATGCTGGGGTTACAGGCGTGAGCCACTGTGCCTAGCCCTTATTTCAGTTTTTCACTTAGCATGATGACCTCTAGTCCCATCCATCCATTTTGCTGCAAATGACAGGATTTCATTCTTTGTTATGGCTGAATAATATTCCCTTGTGTATATAACACATTTTTTTTTGAGACGTGGTCTCACTGTTGCCCAGTCTGGAGTGCAGTGGCTCAATCATAGCTTATTGCAGCCTCAGCCTCCCAGGCTCAAGCGATCCTCCTGCCTTGGCATCTCAAGTAGCTGGGACTACAAGTGTATGCCACCACACCTGGCTAATCCCGTTTTTTTGTTTTTGTTTGTTTGTTTGTTTTGAGACGGAGTCTTACTCTGTTGCCAGGCTGGAGTGCAGTGGTGCGATCTTAGCTCACTACAACCTCTGCCTCCCAGGTTCAAGTGATTCTCCTGCCTCAGCCTCCTAAGTACCTGGGACTACAGGCCTGTACCACCACGCTCAGCTAATTTTTTAATATTTTTAGTAGAGGCAGGGTTTCACCGTGTTGGCCAGGATGGTCTCGATCTTCTGACCTCATGATCCGCCCATCTCGGCCTCCCAAAATGCTCGTATTACAGGCATGAGCCACTGCGCCCAGCCTATATTTAACATTTTTTTGGTAAGGTTGGGGGGGTCTCATTATGTTGCCCGGCTGGTCTTGAACTCCTGGGCTCAAGTGACCCTCTTGGTTCAGCCTCCCAAAGCACCGGGAATACAGTCGTGAGCCACCGTGCCCTTCTCAAGCTCTATTTAGACAGTCATTTCTCTTGGGGGATGTCGGCTGGGGAGAGCCTTGGGGGAGAGCAGGCCGGGAGACGGAGGTTTCTCTGTGCCCCGCAGGGCAGTCCACTGGAGCCCAGAGGTTGAGCCGGGAGGTTCCTGCAGGGATGACAGGAGCCTGGGGAAGTTGATCTTGGATGCCAGGCAGCAGCTCCAATCTCAGGGCCCAGGTGGGGCGGTGAGGACACACAGTGTCAGCACTGGACAGAGTCCCTGAGGTCACTGAGTATGGTGGCTCCATCTTCCTTCCAGGGCTGTGTGCCACTTTTGGAGACATAGCAAGTGTTTCCCGATATCCCCAAGGGAGCTTGTGAACAATGCAGATTCAAGGTCTGTGAACCTAGCGTTTTGGGAGGCAGAGGCAGGAGGATCACTTGAGCCCAGGAATTCAAGACCAGCCTGGGCAACATAGCAAGACCCTGTTTTTTTTTCTCTCTCTCTGTTTTTTTTTTTTTTTTTTTTTTTTTTTGAGGTGGAGTCTGGCTCTGTCTCCCAGGCTGGAGTGCAGTGGTGCGATTTCCGGTCACTGCAACCTCTTTCTCCTTGGTTCAAGTAATTCTCCTGCCTCAGTCTCCTGAGTAGCTCGGTCTGCAGGCATGTGCCACCATGACTGGCTAATTTTTTTGTATTTTTAGTAGAGACAGGGTTTCACCATGTTGGGCAGGCTGGTCTTGAACCCCTAACTGCAAATGATCCACACGACTCAGCCTCCCAAAGTGCTGGGATTACAGGTGTGAGCCACTGCACCTGGCCAGACCCCAGCTCTTTAAAAAAAAAAAAAAAAAAAAAAAAAATTAGCCAGGGCTGGGCACAATGATTCACACCTGTAATCCCAGCACTTTGGGAGCTGAGGTTAGTGAATCACCTGAGGTCAGGAGTACGAGAGCAGCCTGGCCAAAATGGTGAAATTCTGTCTCTACTAATAATACAAAAATTAGCTCGGTGTGGTGGTGGGCACCTGTAGTCGCAGCTGCTCAGGAGGCTGAGGCAGAAGAATCACTTGAGCTTGGGAGATGGAGGTTGCAGTGAGCCGAGATCATGCCACTGCACTCCAGCCTAGGTGACAGAGCAAGTCTCCATCTCAATAAAAAAAAAAAAAAAAAAAAAAAAAAAAAAGTTAGCCGGGTGTGGTGGTGTGTGCCTGTGGCCCCACCTACCCGGGAGGCTGAGGCGGAAGGACTGCTTGAGCCTGGGAGTTCAAAGCTGCAGTGAGCTGTGGTTGCACCACTGCACTCCATGCTGGCAATTGAGTGAGACCCTGTGTCAAAAACAAAACAAAACGCCGATTCCAGGGTCCAGTTCCCTACAGGATTCTGTATCATTTCATTTCGGTTGGGGCCCAAGAATGTGTGTTTTAAGATCCAGGCCCATGAGTTCAGAAACTGAAAAACCTTGGAAATGATAAGACGGGCTTGGGCAAACGCCATTAGGTCTCACCTCGCTGAGGCCCAGCTTCTACCTCTATAAAACCGGGATAATAATCGTGCCTTCTGGCTTTACGCAGGTGTTCCACGCGAGGGAGTCTATAAAATCTTCAAGAAAGCGGAGCAGCAGTGATGATCACTGTCATTCTTCCCCCGCGAATGAGACCCCGGAGCTGGCCTGCAGGAGTCGCACCCGCTCCCCGAGCGCGGGATTCGAACTCAGGAACCGCCTCGCGCTTCCCTGACGTCACGAAGTCACCCTTGGAAAGGCGCTCCTCGCCCCGCCCTCGGCCCCGCCCGCGCCTGGAGCCCCGCCCCGCTCGCCTGGGCGCAGCCTACCCCGCTGCCTGCCCCGCGCCCCGCCCCCGCTCCGGCCTCCCGCCGCCAGGGCTCGCGATTGGTCGTGCGGGGACGCCAGGGCCCGCCCCGCCGAGTGTCGGCCCCGCCCCCGCAGAGGGGAGCGAGCGCTCGCGGGCCGGGGCGGCGGGTTCGGCTGCGCGGCGGGGCAGAGGCGGCCGCGGGGCCCGAGCGCAGGTAAGGAGCTCACGCGATCCGCGCGGCGAGGGAGCTGAGGGCGCGTCCGGCGTCCGGGAGAGGGGAGTGGGACGGCTCCCATTTGGGTGCGGACCGAGTTGGGGGTCGGGGTCCGCTGAGGAGGGGGCTGGGGACCCGCGCTTCACTTGGAGGTTGGGGCTGGAATTGGGGACGGGGCTGCGCTTGGGGGTTGAGGTTAGCTGGGGAAGGGCTGGGCTGGGGATTGAGACTGCACTTGGGCATGAGGGGTAGCTGGGGAGGGGGCCGGAGTTGCAGGTCCAGGTTAGCTGGTGGGGGCTGGAGGTGGGATTGGAGGTCTTTAGCTGAGGAGGGGTCTGGGGGTGATTTTGGAGGTCTAAGTTATCTGGCGAGGGGGCTGGAGTGGCGTGTTAAGGTTAGCTGAGGGGGTGCTAGAGGTGGGTTCGGAGGTCTGAGTTAGCTGGGGAGGTGGCTGTAGTTGCAGGTCCAGGTTAACTAGGGAGGAGCTGGGCTGGAATTGGAGGTCTTGAGTTTGCTGGGGAGGGGGCTAGAATCTCAGGTCGAGGTTAGCTGGGGAGGGGGCTTGGGGTGGGATTGGAGGTACGAGTTAGCTGGGGAGGGGGCTGGGGATGGAGTTTGAAGTGGGGTTGTTGGAGAAGGGGCTGCAGAAGGAATTAGAGGCTGAGGTTGTCTGGTTGTCTGGGGAGAGGACTGAGGAATGTGGCTGGTGGAGATGGGGGGGCCGTTGATTGATGGCCCGGGGTTAGGATTAGCTGCAACGGGGCAGAAGGACAAAGTTGGGGTGAGCATACAGGTGGGGTCAGGCTCGTTCCAGAAGGGACGTGGGGGCTATCAGGGGAAATTGGGAGCTTGCGTGTGTGTGGGCTGGAGGGGTTTCAGGGAGAAGGAAGTTGGGGGGGGATGGTGAGAAGGGGGGGTGAGGTCCCAGGTGTTTTGCCAGCTATCATCTAATCAGGAGGAAAACAGGGTGAGGGGGTGTCTCAGGTCGGATCCAGTTAAAAGGAGTTTAGAGAGAACTCACCCCTCTGCTTTTGGGGGAGATGTTAATTGTTTGCCCTAGAACTGGGCACGGGGCAGAACCCCTCGGGAACAGCGAGCTGAAGGAGACGGGAGTTCGGAATACTTTTTGAGGTTTATTTCTAGGATATAGGGTGCCAAGGAGAATGCTTCAGGAAGGAGAAAGTCTCCTGTCGGTGACTGAATTTTTCAGGAACTGAAGTGGGAGTTTTTGGGATGGTGATATTGAGCGACGTGGGTGGCACTGTATTTTTCCTGGGGAACGGGGGTTGCTAGGGCCTGGGAGGTGGGTGGTGGAAGACAGGCTTGATGAACAGAGGCAGCGGATCCCCAGCGAAGCGTCTTCACACGGTTGCTAGGTGTCAGCGAGGCAAATGCCAAGTTCACAAACGTGTTCTCCTCGTGGGATGCTGCTGTCCTGCCTTGATGGAGCGTTGTGGGGCTCTGGGAGATGCGCCTGTGTGTTCTGACCCTGCCTCTCCATGCTGGGTGGGCCGTATCAACTTTTGGAGTCCCCGTCTACTCCGCCGCAAAGCCGGAATAATAAAAACAATAGCACGTGCCTCTTGGGGTGAACTTACGGAATGTACGCACTGAGTGTTTCTTAGCACATAGTGGGGGTCTCTGAAGCGTGGAGCATCATGTACTCAATCTAGTTATTTCTTGGGGTGGGTTTGAGGTGGAGGAGCAGAATGACTGGGTTGTCACAGAGGAGGGGAAAGGAGGTGACTGGAACCTGAGTCGAGTCCTGCAACCTTATGCGCACACAGCAGGGTCACCTCAGAAACTTTAAAAGAGAATCAGCTTGGCTGGTTGTAGTGGCTCACACCTGTCATCCCAGCGCTTTGGGAGGCCGAGGCAGGTGGATCACCTGAGGTCAGGAGCTCAAATACAAAAATTAGCCAGGCGTGGGGCAGGCACCTGTAATCCCAGCTACTCAGGAGGCTGAGACAGGAGAATCTCTTGAACCCAGGAGGCAGAGATTGCAGTGAGCCGAGACGGCACCACTGCACTCCAGCCTGGGAGATAGAGTGAGACTCTGTCTAAAAAAAAAGAATCTGCAACAACAACAAAAATATGTCTCCTTGTTATTACTGTTATTATTATTTTGAGACAGAGTCTCGCTCTGTCGCCCAGGCTGGAGTGCAGTGGTGCCGTCTCGGCTCACTGCAACCTCTGCCTCCCGGGTTCAAGGGATTTCTCTGCCTCCACCTCCCAAGTAGCTGGGACTACAGGCGTGCGCCACCATGCCTGGCTAATTTTTGTATTTTTAGTAGAGACAAGGTTTCCCTATGTTGGCCAGGCTGCTTTCGAATTCCTGACCTCAGGTGATCCACCTGCCTCGGCCTCCAAAAGTGCTGGGATTACAGGCGTGAGTCACCGTGCCCAACCTGTCTCCATGTTATTGAAAGTAAGTAAAAACCTGAAAAGGAAGAAGACTCTGTGCACACCTGGTGGCAGGAGATTCTCAAGGCTCATCAAGGAACAAATGCACGTGTTTAAGAGAAGCCTGCCTGGGTCATTCTGATTTAGGGGTACCCCATAAGGAACCACATCAGGCTGTGATTACACGCTCAAAATTTGTGAGTTTACACCTTGAGCTCGTGGGATGGATTTGGGTGTCTCCATCCCAGCACTGTGGACGTTTGGGGTCTGGTTGTTCTCTGGGGTGGGGCCTTCCGGGCACTGCAGGGTGCTCAGCAGTGTCCCTGGCCTCCACTATTCCATGCCAGGAGCTCCCCGCATTGTGACAAACACAGATGTCACCAGATATCACCCAGTGTCTGGTGGGGACAGAAACACTCCAGTGGGGCACCCTTGTTATAGACAAAACTGATTTATTTTCTCCCTTAAAGACCTCACCTCCAGGCCAGGCGAGGTGGCTTGTGCCTATAATCCCAGCACTTTGGGAGGCTGAGGTGGGTGGATCACTTGAGGTCAGGAGTTCGAGACCAGCCTGGCTAATATCGTGAAACTCCGTCTCTACTAAAAATACAAAAATTAGCTGGGCATGATGGCACACACCTGTAGTCCTAGCTACTTGGGAGGCTGAGGCAGAAGAAGCACTTGAACCCAGGAGGTGGAGGTTGCGGTGAGCCGAGATCATGCCACTGCACTCCAGCCTGGGCAACAGGAGCAAAACTCCATCTCAAAAAAAAAAAAAAAGAAATGCCTACTCATTTTGACGTGGGTCTTTTGTGTGGCTTTTGAACACTTAATGCTGATTTAGAAGGTGGGATGAGCTTGTCAGTTACAGGCACTGGAAGGTGTCAGAGTTTGCAATGTGCTTTCCTGGTTTTAACGTGGAACATGAAGCTTCCAACGAAGCTGGATTTCTGCAGGTGCGTCTGGATCTCACAGAGGAGCTTTATTTAGAAAGCATCTTTGACCAACACCGCTATTTTCTGTTCTTGTTTCACGCTTAGTAAACCCTGGGCCCCCATTGTTTGACGGCAGAGAGAACTAAACAGAATTACCCTCACGCACAGACAATTCAGCTTCGTGTTTACTGAATGGAGGCATTTTTCTTGTTCGCCGAGTAGTAGCGTAAAAACACTCCTTTCTTCATTCAAGACGGTGTTTGGATTTTTTTCAGTCGCATGTGGAAACAGCAATGGGCTTTAAAATCACAGCCGCTGCGTCATTTGTATTTTCGAAGACGCTTTGCGGTTTCTTACAAGAAGGTTGTGCCTGGTCTCCTGTGGGCTTGGGAGCTGGTGCTTTTTTTTTTTTTTTTCTTTGAGACAGAGTCTCCCTCTGTTGCCCAGGCTGGAGTGCAGTGACGCCATTTTGGCTCACTGCAGCCTCCACCTCCCAGGCTCAAGCGATTCTCCTGCCTCAGCCTCCTGAGTAGCTGGGATTACAGGCGCACGTCACCACACCTGGCTAAGTTTTGTAATTTTAGTAGGGATGGGATTTCACCATGTTGGCCAGGCTGGTCTTGAACTCCTGACCCCAGGAGATCTACCCGCCTCGACCTCCCAAAGCGCTGGGATTATAGGCTGAGCCTGGCCAGTGGCTGGTGCCTTTTACAGGGGACTGAGACGATGACCTCAGGTGATCCACCTACCTTGGCCTCCCAAAGTGCTCTGATTATATGCCTGAGCCACCACACCTGGCCTGTCCTTTTGAGACATGGTCTCATTCCATTGCCCAGGCTGGAGTGCAGTGGCACAATCTCGGCTCACTGCAACCTCTGCCTTCCAGGTTCAAGCAATTCTCCTGCCTCAGCCTCCCAAGTAGCTGGGACTACACGCACTCGCCACCACGCATGGCTAATTTTTGTATTTTCAGTAAAGACGGGGTCTCACCCTGTTGGCCAGGCTGGTCTCGAACTCCTGACCTGAGGTGGTCCACCCGCCTCGGCCTCCCACAGTGCTGGGATGGCAGGCGTGAGGCACTGCGCCCGGACGCCTTGTCCTTTTGTGGCTGACTTCTGCAAATGGGCGTCCTTGGCAAATTGGCGCCCTCCCCTGCTCAGTGACATTTCTTGACTTCACTTGTCACTGCTTTTTACACATGCACTCTTTGGCCTGGCCTCTGTCTCTTAAGGGTTAGAGAAAAGTGTTCGTGGTTTATGTCACCTAGGAGACCTTACCGGCGAGTGTGAGAGCTAAGGAGATGGGTTGGCCTGTCCTCTGTCACACAGCGGCTCCCGAGGGGTCACTCCCGTCCTCCTCCTCCTCCCTCATCCTGCGGCATGAGTGGGCCACGCTCTCTGTGTGGTTCTTCCCTCTCATCCGCTCCTGACATGGGCGGGTGGTGGGGTTCGTTCATCAGCTCTGAGGCGCTTCCACAAACAGTTACTTGAACCTCACAAATGGAAAAGTCCTACTGCTTTTTATTATGAAAGTGGAGGTATAGGCCGGGCGCGGTGGCTCACGCCTGTAATCCCAGCACTTTGGGAGGCCGAGGTGGGCGGATCACAAGGTCAGGAGTTCCAGACCAGCCTGGCCAACATGGTGAAACCGCATCTCTACTAAAAATACAAAAATTAGCTTGGCCTGGTGACGTGCACCTGTAGTCCCAGCTACTTGGGAGGCTGAGGCAGGAGAATTGCTTGAACCCGGGAGGCGGAGGTTGCAGTGAGCCGAGATCGCACCACTGCACTCCAGCCTGGCGCCTGGTGATGGAGTGATACTCTGTCTCAAAAAAACAAAAAGGAGGTATAACTTACACTTCATAAAATTCAGTCCTTTTAAGGATACAATTTCATCTTTTAAATAAGTTTATCGGTTGTGCAAACATCCCTATAAGCCCCTTTCAGAACATTCTTTTCTGAAAGGGCTTAATCCCAGCACTTTGGGAGGCCTAGGTGGGCGGAGGTCAGCGGACCAGCCTGGCCAACAGGGTAAAAATACAATATTTTTCATCTCTACTAAAAACACAAAAATTAGCCAGGCGTGGTGGTGGGCACCTGAAAACCCAGCTAGTCGGGGAGGCTGAGGCAGGAGAATCACTTGAACCTGGGAGGCGAAGGTTGCCGTGAGGCCGAGGTTGAGATCGCACCATTGCACTCCAGCCTGGGGAACACAGTGAGACTCCGTCTCACAAAACAAACAAACAAACAAAAATTCCATCACCCAGTAAAATCCCTGGTCCCCATGAGCGGGGGCTCATCTCCCTCCTGTCTCTGGACTGGCCTGTCCTAGACGTTTCAAAGAAATGGGTCACACTGTGTGGCCTTTGGTGTCTGGTGTCTCTCACTCATCAGACGTCCTCAAGGTGCGTCCACGCCGTGGCCTGCGTCGGAGCCTCGCTCCTTTTCAGGGCTGAGTCGGCTTCTGGAGCGTGGATGGGCCGCCCGCGCTGATCGCTGATCCGTCCGTCCATCCAGCAATACACACGTGGCTGCTTCTGCCTTTGGGCGATGAAGCGAGAGCTGGCATGTAAATGGCTTTTTCCTGGGCACAGGCGGCCCACTGCACGGAAACTCGGGGTGTTTGTTCAGCTGCCTGCCTGCCTTCCTGTCTTCCTCCCTGTCTCCCTCCCTCCCTCCCTTCCTTCCTTTCTCTCTCTCTTTCTCTTTCTTTCCTTTTTTTTTTTTGACGGAGTCTCACTCTGTCACCCGGGCTGGAGTGCAGTGGTGCTGGGATTAGAGGCACACACCATCACACCCAGCGAATTTTGTATTTTAGTAGAGACGAGGCTTCTCCGTGTCGTTCAGGATGGTCTTGAACTACTGACCTCAGGTGATCTGCCTGCCTCGGCCTCCCAAAGTGCTGAGATTACAGGTGTGAGCCACCTCGCCCAGCCTCTTCCGTCTGCTTTCTTTTCCTTCTTTCCTTCTCTTTCTTTCTTTCTTTTCTTCCTTCCTTCCTTTTTTCCTTTCCTTTCCTTTTTCTTTCTTTTTTTGTGATGGAGTCTCACTCTGTCGCCCAGGCTGGAGTGCAGTGGTGCGATCTCAGCTCACTGCAACCTCCGCCTCCCGAGTTCCAGCGATTCTCCTGCCTCAGTTTCCCGAGTAGCTGGGATTACAGGCATGCACCACCAGACCCAGCTAGTTTTTGTATTTTTAGTAGAGACGGGGTTTCTCCATGTTGGTCAGGCTGGTCTCGAGCTCCTGACCTCAGGTGATCCGCCCACCTCCACCTCCCAAAGTGCTGGGATGACAGGCGTGAGCCACCGCGCCAGGCCCCTTCTGTCTGCTTTCTTTCCCATCCCAGTGCTCCCTCTTGAGCGGAGAGCCTCATCTTCCCTGGCGGGAGCCTCTGAGGTGACAAAGTGGCCTCTGGTTTCTCCGGCTCCAGCAGGACCTTCCTAGTAAGCTTCCTGGGCACTGATCGGATGGTCACTTCCCAGCCCCTAGCAAGTCAGTACTCTCATGACGGCACCCCCAGCTCCTCATGGGGTCTTCAGGGTCCTATGTGACCCGGCCCTGCCCCCTGATCCTTCCAAGTGCCCCCGCCGTGGCTCCGTCCCCCTCCCTTGTGCCCCTGGGTTTCCTGGACGCAGCCGCTGCTGTCTCTTTTGTCTGAAACGCTCCTTCCTTCCTTCCTCTAGCCAACAAAGGCCCGTTGTGTGCCTATTTTAAGCCTCAGAACTGGTGCCAGGCCCTGGGAGCGCCACGTGAATGAGGCGTCTGTGCGCTGGTGTGGGGGCCGCAGAGATGGCAGCCCGGGTCAGAGGGGCCTGAGCCCAGGGTGGCACAGAGGTGGGGGCCTGGGGCCTGCGTGCTCTGGGAGCTGTGTAGCTGCAGGGCCGATAAGAAGTCGTCCGGGGGCAGAGGGAGGCCGAGGAAGGTCCAGACGGGAGGCCAAGAGGAGCTCTGAGTAGAATACACGTCTGCCAGGGAGCGGATTGGTGGCGTGTGGCCCATCTTGGCGGGTAGACAGAGGGGGCTGCGTTTCCCTATGCCACTCACCACACATTTTCTCAGCCTGGTATACCAGCTGAAGCGATCCTCCCACCTCAGCCTCCCAGAGTGGCTGGGACTGCAGATGCAGGCCACCACGCCCAGTTAATTAAAACTTTTTTTTTGTAGACTGGGCCTGGTGGCTCATGCCTGTCATCCCAGCACTTTGGGAGGCCGAGGCGGGCGGATCACGAGGTCAAGAGATCAAGACCATCCTGGCCAACATAGTGAGACCCCCATCTCTACTAAAATACAAAAGTTAGCCGGGCGTGGTGGCATGCGCCTGTAGTCTCAGCTACTCGGGAGGCTGAGGCAGGAGAATTGCTTGAACCCGGGAGGCAGAGGTTGCAGTGAGCCGAGATCGCACCACTGCACTCCAGCTTGGGTAACAGAGTAAGACTCTGTCTCAAAAATAAATAAATAAATAAACACCTTTTATTTTGTAAACATGGAGGTCTCCCTATATTGCCTAGGCTGATGGCGTGAGTCGGGTCATTTTCTTGGGTGGCGTCCTGGGCACTGCGGGGTGCTGAGCAGCGTCCCTGCCCCCACCCACTCCATGCCAGGAGCACCTGTGGTCCTGAGAGAAACACAAACGCCCCAGACATGGCCCAGTGTCCCATTTTCTCCAGCTCCAGCAGGACCTTCCTTCTGGGCGTGGGACCCCCCTGGGTGATCACCCCAGGGTTAGAGGATTCCACAGACCCCCAAGAGACTCTGCGTCCCATGATCCTCTGCCGTGCTGAGGTCCCAGGAGGCTGCACACACTGAAATCCACACCCTGAGTGGGGAGGGAGAGAGGAGCGTCCCAGGAGCTGAGGACCCGCTGGTTCACACCGTCCGCCCCACCAGGAGTTTATTCAGGTGTTCCGTGTGATCAGGAAACAGACCTGATTTTTTCCCAAATTATGTCTTGGCTCCCTCTTGGCCCTGCAGATAGGGGGATGGGATTATTTTCTGGGCTGGGGCCATCCCGAGCACTGCGGGGTGCTGAGCAACGTCCCTGCCCCCACCCCCTCCGTGCCAGGAGCACCCCTGAGTCGTGACGGCCACAGATAAATGCAGACGTTGTCCGCAGTCCTCTGGGGTTCAGAACCACTGCTCTGTATCAGGCCATGATAGAAGAGATCCTTTAACACTGTTTTTTATTCCCCTAAAAGCTATGGTTGAACTAGTTTAATGCTATTCCGTAACCCAAAAAAACAAAAAAAAGCAACAAAAGAAAATCTCCCCAAAATGTAGATTCCTCCGAAAATGGTGTCAGCCATTCCAAACAGGCTTTACATTTCTGACCCAAATCCCCCGCGCTTACCCCACCTGACCATCTCCCAAGTAACCCGGCCCAAGAGACAGAAGGAAGAGAATTTTATCCTCCAACCACCGAGATTTCGTAGGCACAGAGACATTGGCATTTCAGGGTCAGAGTCATTTATTTTACAGACGTTTATTAACGTTCATAACACAGCATTAAGTGGCTGATGTGGTGCTGGGTGGTGGGGTTACAAAATGAAGACAGGGGCCTTGACCTCTGAGAGCCTGCAAGAGGAGGTGGCATTTGATTAGACTTGGGGGGCACGGGATGTACGTGTTCGTTCTTTAACCCTTGGCACACTTATCTGGGGCTGTGTGTCTCATGTCCAGTCATGCCCTAAATCAGAGCTTGTCCCTGGGTGCGATTCTGGCCCTCAGGGGACACTGGGTAAGGTCTGGGGACGTTTGTGGCTGTCGTGAGGGGAGGGGGTGCCCCTGGCATGGAGTGGGTGGAGGCCAGGGACGCTGCTCAGCACCCTGCACTGCCCAGCACGGCTGCAGCCCCGAGAATGGTCCAGGGCCCGACATCCAAATCGCCCAGGGGAGAGACCCTGGTTTGCAGAAAGTGCCACCTTTTTGGAATTTCTGTACAGTTACTCCTTGGAGGATAGTAAAGTAAAAAAAGATTACTTTTGGTGTACGTTGATTAGTTGAAAGTCAACTTTTCTTTTCTTTTTTTTTAAAGGGCAACAGCCTTCCGAGCTGAAAGTCTGAGGGGCTGACAGCGCTCGGGGCTGAAGGCCTTTTTTTTAAAGACACGGTCTCGCTCTGTCACCCAGGCTGGAGTTCAGTGGCACGATCTCAGCTTACTGCACCCTGCGCCTCCTGGGTTCAAGCAGAACTTTCACCTCCTGAGTAGCTGGGACTATAGGCACGTATCACTATGTCCAGCTATTTTTTAAAAATTATTTTTGTGAGATGGGGTATTGCTATGTTGCTTAGATGATCTCAAACTCGTGGGCTCAAGCGATCCTCCTGCCTCAACCTCCAGTAGCTGACACTACAGGCATATGTCACCACATCCAGCTAATTTTTGTAGAGACGGAGTCACACTGTGTTGCCTGGGTTGGTCTTGAACTCCTGAGCTCAAGTGATCCACCTGCTTTGGACTCCCAAAAGTGTTGGGATTACAGGTGTGAGCCACTGTGCCTGGCTGAAAGTTAGCTTTTCTTTCTTTTTTTTTCTTTAATAGAGATGGGGCTTTCTCCACGTTGGTCAGACTGGCCTCGAACTCCTGACCTCAGGTGAGCCACATAGCTCAGCCTCCCAAAGTGCTGGGATTACAGACATGAGCCACCACGCCTAGCCAAATCTACTTTTCTTTTTAATGAGATAGGGGTTCACTATGTCACCCAGGCTGGTATGCAGTGACACAATCACAGCTCACTGCAGCCTTGAACTCCAAGGCTCAAGTGATCCTCCTGCCTCGGCCTCCCAAATAGCTGAGACTATAAGCATGTACCATCACACCTGGCTAATTTTTCTATCTTTTGTAGAGGTGGGGTCTTTAGATGTTGTCCAAGCTGGTCTTGAACTCCCAGGCTCAAGCAATTTGTCCACCTCTGCCCCCTGAAGTTCTGAGATTACAGGGGTGAGTCACCACGCTGCATTTCATTGTTCTTTTGACTTTTGCCCTGGTCTTTTAAAAAAGACTCCTGGCTGGACACAGTGGCTCATGCCTGTGATTGCAGCACTTTGGGAGGCTGAGGTAGGTCAATCACCTGAGGTCAGGCGTTCGAGACCAGACTGGCTAACGTGGTAAAACCCCATCTCTACTAAAAATAGAAAAATTAGCCAGGCATGGTGGCGCGTGCCTGTAATCCCAGCTACTCGTGAGGCTGAGGCAGGAGGATTGTTTGAACCTGGGAGGCGGACGTTGCAGTGAGCTGAGATTGCGCCACTGCACGCCAGCCTGGGCAACAGAGCCCGACTCTGACTCAAAAAACACACACACACACACACACACACACACAGAAAACCAACTTCCTAACTTGATGGACAAAAAGCCAGGAGGAAACGAAGAGCAGAGGTGAATCCAGCCAAGTTCAAATGCAAATGTCTTGGCACGGTCTGCTGGGCACAGAGACAGCGGTGGCTTGAGAGTGCTCAGAAAGTAAGGCCTGGACGTCGCCAGCCTTGCCAGTGCCTAGTTATAGGAGGGGCCCGGGGCTGCCATCGTGAATGACCCCAGACCTGGTGGCTAAAGTAACAGAAATGTATTGTCTCATGGTTCTGGAGACCAGAAGTGTGAAATCAAGGTATGGGCAGGGCTGCACTCCCTCCAGAGGCTTCTTGCCTCTCCCACCCTCCGGGGGCTCCAGGAGTCCTTGGCTTATAGCCTCATTGATCCGATTTCTGCCTCTGTCATCACAAAAGGCCTTTTCCCTGGGTGTCCATGGAAATTTCCATCCTCTTTTTTGTTTTTTTTTTTTTTGAGATTGGAGTCTTGCTCTGCTGCCCAGGCTGGAGTGCAGTGGTGTGATCTCGGCTCACTGCAACCTCTACCTCCCAGGTTCAAGCGATTTTCCTGCCTGTCCCCTGAGTAGCTGGGACTATAGGCGCACGCCACCAAACCTGGCTAATTTTTTGTATTTTTAGTAGAGACGGGATTTCACTGTGTTAGCCAGGATGGTCTCGATCTCCTGACCTCGTGATCCACCCACCTTGGCCTCCCAAAGTGCCGGGATTACACGCACAAGCCACTGTTCTTGGCCTATTTTTTTTTGAGACAGAGTTTCGCTCTTGTTGCCCAGGCTGGAGTGCAATGGTGTGATCTTGGCTCACTACAACCTTTGCCTCCCGTATTCAAGGGATTCTCCTGCCTCATACTCTCAAGTAGCTGGGATTACAGGCATGTGCCACCATGCCTGGCTAATTTTTCTATTTTTAGTAGAGATGGGGTTTCACCATGTTGGCCAGGCTGTTCTCAAACTCCTGACTTCAAGCGATCCTCCCACCTCGGCCTCACAAAGTGCTGGGATTACAGACGTTGAGCCACTAAGCCTGGCTTTTTCCCTTTTATTTATTTATTTATTTATTTATTTATTTATTATTATTTTTTTTTGAGACGGAGTTTCACTCTTGTTACCCAGGCTGGAGTGCAATGGCGTGATCTCGGCTCACCGCAACCTCCGCCTCCTGGGTTCAGGCAATTCTCCTGCCTCAGCCTCCTGAGTAGCTGGGATTACAGGCACGTGCCACCATGCCCAGCTAATGTTTTGTATTTTTAGTAGAGACGGGGTTTCACCATGTTGACCAGGATGGTCTAGATCTCTCGACCTCGTGATCCACCCACCTCGGCCTCCCAAAGTGCTGGGATTACAGGCTTGAGCCACCGCGCCCGGCCTATTTATTTTTTAATTTTAATTTTTTTTTTGAGACAGTTTTGCTCTGTTGCTCAGGCCGGAATATAGTGGTACAGTCTTGGCTCACTTCAACTTCTGCCTCCTAGGGCTCAAGCGATCCTCCCGCCTCAGCCTCCTGAGTAGCCGGGACCATAAGCATGTAACACCACGCCTGGCTAATTTTTCCATTTTTAGTAGAGGTGGGCTCTCGCCATGCTGCCCAGGGTGGTCTCCAGCTCTGGAGCGCAAGCAATCCTCAGGGCTCTTCCTCCTAAAGTGCTGAGATTATGGGCATGAGCCCCCGAGCCCAGCCTAAACCATTTCTACTAAGGTTTTATGATTCTGTGATTGCATCAAAGGACAAAGATACATTAGGGTTTTTAAATAGACTTTATTTTTTTTAGAGCTATTTTAGGTTTGCAGCAAAATTGAGCGGTAAGAACAGAAGGTTCTAATACAACCCCCACAGCCCACACGCCCTGCCTCCCCCACTGCCAGCACCCTACACCTGAGCGGTGCGTTTGTTATAATCACAATAGATGAACCCACATTGACACATCACTGTCACCCAGAGTCCCGAGTCTCTGTTGGAGTTCCCTCTTAGTGTAGAAGACTCTGAGGGTTTGGAGAAGTGTGTAATGGTATGTGTTCCCCATTGCAATATCCTCGTTTAGTTTCACTGTCCAGGCCGGGCGCAGTGGCTCACACCTGTAACCCCAGCATTTCTTTCTTTTTTTGAGACGGAGTCTCGCTCTGTCACCAGGCTGGAGTGCAGTGGCGCGATCTCGGCTCACCGCAACCTCCGCCTCCTGGGTTCCGGCAATTCTCCTGCCTCAGCCTCCCGACTAGGTGGGATTACAGGCACGCGCCACCATGCCCAGCTAATTTTTTGTATTTTTAGTAGAGACAGGGCTTCACCATGTTGACCAGGATGGTCTCGATCTCTTGACCTCGTGATCCACCCGCCTCGGCCTTCCACAGTGCTGGGATTACAGGCGTGAGCCGCCGCGCCTCTGGTCTAGGTTTGTCAGATGTTTCTCTCGTACTCAGACCGGGGTTATGGGTTTTGGGAAAGAGCACGTAGGGGTTAGGTGCTCTGTTGGTCTCTCCCATCGGGTCCTCGAGACCCTCATGACTTCCTACTGGTGATGTTAACCTGGTTCTCCCAGCCCAGGTGGCCTTAGTCCACCCACCAGCTACTCTGAGGCCATTCTTGCTGTGGGACCTCCCCACCTCCCCGGAACACTGGTACTGAGACTCTCTATCCTTTGACCCGGAAACTTTCCTTTTAATCTTTGCATCATCATTTAAACTTCTTGGCCAGTCTGGTGGCTCACTCCTGTAACCCGGGCACTTTGGGAGGCCAAGATGGGAGGATTGCTTGAGCCCAGGAGCTTGAGACCAGCCTGGGCAACATAGTAAGATACTATCTCTCCAAAAAGACAAGAATTATTAGCTGGGTCTAGTGGTACATGCCTGTAATCCCAGCTATTCAGGGGGCTCAGGCAGGAGGATCGCTTGAGCCCAGGAAATCGAGGCTACAGTGAGCCAAGATCATGCCCCTGCACTCCGGCATGGGCGATAGAGCCAGACGTTGTCTCAACCAAAATTAAAAAGAAAAAGAAAAAAGGGCCAGGCATGGTGGCTCATGCCGATAATCCCAGCACTTTGGGAGGCTGAGGTGGGCAGAGCATGAGGTCAAGAGATGGAGACCATTCTGGCCAACACGGTGAAACCCCGTCTCTACTAAAATACAAAAATTACCTGGACACGGTGGCGCATGCCTGTGGTCCCAGCTACTTGGGAGGATGAGGCAGGAGAATCACTTGAATCCAGGAGGCGGAGGCTTCAGTGAGCCAGGATCGTGCCATTGCACTCCAGCCTGGTGCCTGGCTAAAGAGTGAGAATCTGTCTCAAAAAAAAAAAAAAGTAAACTTTCTCCTAACCCCACTGCACAAAGGCTCTGCTCTTTGGGATTGGTTCAGGGGTTGGAAACGCATCGTCTTCCCCATCTTGGCTGCAAACACTGAAGAGCGTCTGGGAGAGACGTTTCCCTTCTGATTAGAGACATATGCGTCCTGCCGGTCCCCAGGGTGTTGAGGGGCTGGCTGGGATCCCGGTGTTGGAGACTGCAGAAAGCAGACGCCTGGCCGGGGTGTTAAATGCAGCTTTGCCTGAGATAAAACATTTTTAAAAAGGAGTGAGGATGCCGGGTGCGGTGGCTCATGCCTGTAATCCCTGCGCTTTAGGAGGCCAACGCGGGTGGATCACTTGAGGCCAGGAGTTCAAGACCAGCCTGGCCAACATGGTGAAACCCCATCTCTACTAAAAATACAACAAGTAGCCAGGCTAATTTATTACAGGTGGTGGCAGGCACCTGTAATCCCAGCTACTCGGGAGGCTGGGGCATGAGAATCACTTGAACCCGGGAGGCAGAGGTTGCAGTGAGCCGAGATCGCGCTCCTGCACTCCAGCCAGGGTGACAGAGTGAGACTCTGTCTCAAAAAAAAAAAAAAGGGAGGGGGGAGATTTGGATCCGAGGGCACGGCTAAGACAGAGATCACACACGGCTGGGAAGCTGCCGGTCCGCTGGCACTTTCCGACCTCCGGCCTTTGGGATCGAGGTGACGCCCTGGCTCCGTGCTCACGTGCTGATGGAGTGTCTGGTAAAAGCAGAGTACTGCTGGAAAGCAGGATGGGGGGCTGGGGGGCCGAGGTAGGGGTGGAGCGCACCCTGGAAAGTGAAAGTGGGCCGGGATGGGGGCGCTCCTCTCTTGGGGACACTGAATAGTGCCCTTTGTTTTGCCAAGGCCTCTTTTCACTGGGCAAACAAGGGCAGGGTGTGGGTGGGTGTTCAAGGCAGTCCCCTGCACGCCAGGCCCTCATCTCGGGGGGAGGAGGAGACGCAGCGGGCACGGATGTTACTGGGGGTTGGACACTTGGCACAGGCCGGACGGGGCCTTGTCACTTCCCACCCTGCCCCTCTCCGCTGCTTCCTCTCTCACCCACTTCGTTCTGTTTCCTTCCCTTTTTTTTCTTTGAGGCAGGGTCTTATCCTTTCCAGAATTTTCTCATCTTCTCAAACTGAAACTCTGTCACCATGAAATACTCACTCCCCAGCCCCTTTCCCAGCCCCTGGCACCCCCATCCTACTTTTTTTTTTTGAGACAGAGTCTTGCTCTGTCAACCAGTCTGGAGTGCGGTGGCACAATCTCAGCCCACAGCAACCTCTGCCTCCTGGGTTCAAGTGATTCTCCCGCCTCAGCCTCCCGAGTAGCTGGGATTCCAGGCACCCACCACCACACCTGGCTAATTTTTGTATTTTTAGTGGAGACGGGGTTTCACCCTGTTGGCCAGGCTGGTCTCGAACTCCTGCCCTCAGGTGATCTGCCCACCTCGGCCTCCCAAAGTGCTGGGATTACAGGCATGAGCCACCCCGCCCGGCCTGGATTGCATTGTCTCTGGGTGGCTTTTCATCAGGGTTAGTGGGATGACGGGAGAGAGTGTCAGTAGAGAGGCGGGAAGGAGGGGATTTCAGGAGACCAGGTGAGAGGCAACACATCCCTAGAGGGGTTGTGGCGAGGCGTGAGGATTTTCACAGGGGTTTCTATCCCTTGAAGGGTTATTGACTGGAGGAGGCAGGCAGGAAGAGGGAGGGAGCAACGGGGAGGGAAGGAGGATGCTGAGCCTCAGTCTTGTCCTCTGTGAAATGGGTGTGATGAAGCTGACCTCATGAATCCCTGTGAAAAATCAGACGCCTAAGTTGGGGTCAGGCAGCACTGGACGGCCAGTGGCCGTCGTAGACGGAAGAGGAGCCCAAAATGAAATTCCTCCTTGTGTTCTTCAAAAGCCTTTCAGTGGGCACTGGGCACAGGGGCTCACGCCTGTGATCCCAGCACTTTGGGAGGCTGAGGAGGGCAGATCACTTGAGGTCAGGAGTTTGAGACCAGCTTGGCTAACATGCTGAAACCTTGTCTTTAGGAAAAAAAATACAAAAAATTAGCCGGGCATGGTGGCAGGTGCCGGTAATTCCAGCTACTCGGGAGGCTGAGGCAGGAAAATCTCTTGAACCTTGGGAGGAAGAGGTTGCAGTGAGCCGAGGTCGCACCACCGCATTTTAGTGTGGGTGACAGAGCGAGACTCTGTATGTACATATTTTTAAAAAAGCCTTTCAATGGGCTTTGTTCTAGGAGGTTCTATGAACTATTATTTTTTTTCTATCACTATTTGTGTGGGTTGCTTCTATGCCCAGCTGAGTTTTTTTTTTTTAACAGTTTTATAGAGATGTAATTCACATGCCACGTAATGCATCATTTAGGCACACAGTTCAGTGGTTTTTAATGTATTTACAGAGTTGTGTAACCTTCGCTGCCATCAGATTTAGAACAGGTGGGATGCAGTAGCTCATGCCTGTAATCCCAGCACTTTGGGCGGTTGAGGTAGATCGTTTGAGCCCAGGAGTTCGAGACCAGCCCAGGCAACATAGTGAGACTCCATCTCCACAAAAAAATGAACAACAAGCCAGGGATGGTGGTATGTATCTGTAGTTCCAACTACTTGGGAGGCTGAGGCAGGAGGATTGACTGAGTCTCAGGAGGTTGAGGCTACAGTGAGTGGTGATTGCACCACTGTACTCCAGCATGGGCAACAGAATGAGACCTTGTCTAAAAAGGAAAAAAATATATTAGAACATTCCATCACCCCAAAGAAGCAGCCCCATCCTCATTAGCCATAATCTTCCACCCCCTCCCCCAGCACCCGTCACCCACACATCCCCTCCTGTCTTTGTGGATTGGCCTGTTCTGGACATTTCTCAGAAATGGGATCATACAGCCAGGCGTGATGACTCACGCCTGTGATCCCAGCACTTTGGGAGGCTGAGGCAGGTGGATCACAAGGTCAGGAGTTCAAGACCAGCCTGCCCAAGATGGTGAAACCCCATCTCTACTAAAAATTCAAAAATTAGCTTGGCATGGTGGCGGGCACCTGTAATCCCAGTTACTCGGGAGGCTGAGGCAAGAGAATCGCTTGAACCCGGGAGGCGGAGGTTGCACCATGTTGGCCAGAATGGTCTCAATCTCCTCACCTCGTGATCCACCCACCTCGGCCTCCCAAAGCGCTGGGATTACAGGTGTGAGCCACTGCGCCCGTCCAGACACATAGGTTTCCTTTGTCTTGGGTACACACCCCTAGGAGTGGGCATTTCAAGGTCCAGCATCTTTTTTTTTTTTTTTTTTGAGTTGGAGTCTTCACTCTCGCCCCAGGCTGGAGTGCAATGGCACGATCTCGGCTCACTGCAGCCTCCGCCTCCCAGGTTCAAGCGATTCTCCTGCCTCAGCCTCCCAAGTAGCTGAGACTACAGGCGTGTGCCACCACACCCGGCTAGTTTTTGTGTTTTTAGTAGAGACGAGGTTTCACCATGTTGGCCAGGATGGTCTCAAACTCCTGACCTTGTGATCCACCTGCCAAAGTGCTGGGGTGGCAGGTGTGACCCGCTGTGCCCGGCCCCATCATTTGTTTTTAAGTCCATAGACTTACTGGCTGCGCTTCTGTGCCTGGTGGGATTTTTGTCCATTTGACGTCGCTTCTGTAGTGCAGCCCCTTGGGGCCGAAAGGAGGGTTTTAGCTCCTCTGTCTGACCCTGTCCACCGGCTCCCCAGCCAGCCCGGGCAGGAGCTCTTGTTTCTGCTCAGACGCCTCCCAGCAGCAAGCCCGTCTCTGCCCAAGCTGGCCTGTCCCCATGCAAGAGCTGGTCAGCCCCAGGAGGGTTTTTTTTCACAGCTCAGTTCATTTCCCTCCCTCCCTCCCTCCTCCTCCTCCTCCAGGGTCTCTCTTTTGTTTTCCTCATCACCTGGAATGCCCTCAGTACCAGTTTTCACAATCTCCTCCTGCTCCGGCGGAGGGGCTCCCCCGTGTCTTCTCGCTGTCTGATGTCACCTTGTGCTTCAGTGACACCTTGAAATTGCCAGGCTCCCACGCACCTCCCCTCTGCCCGTCCTTGTGGGAGCTCACACCTTCTTTGGCCTGAGCGTCACTTTTGTTTGCTTCATCTGTAGAAGAGGCTCCTACCTCCTGAGCAGGTAAAGACCACGAAAAATGTGTGGAGGTCTCTAGCAGATATTCTGGGGAAAATGGTCTTTTTTTTAAAAGCATAGCCATGGCGGTCTTGGCCGGGTACGTGACTCAACGCCTGTAATCCCAGCACTTTGAGAGGCCAGGGTGGGTGGATCACCTGAGGTCAGGAGTTCGAGACCAGCCGGACTAACATGGAGAAATCCCATCTCTACTAAAACTACAAAATTAGCTGGGCGTGGTGGCGCATACCTGTAATCCCAGCTACTCGGTAGGCTGAGGCAGGAGAATTGCTTGAACCCAGAGGTGGAGGTTGCCATGAGCCAAGATCACGCCCCTGCCCTCTAGCCTGGGCAACAGAGCAAGACCCCGTGTCAAACAAAAACAGAAACAAAGGGACAAGAGCTATCAGTTTCACTGGAAAACGTGCTCTGTGCCAGTTGTCAGGGAAATGCCGATCGAAGCCATTGTGCGATACCACTGCACACCCACTAGGATGGCCAGAATTTAAAAACAATCACAAGGGCTCATGGGGATGTGGAGACATTGGAACCCTCAGGTGTCCCTGCTGGGAATGTAACGTGGTACACCTGCAGAGGAAACAGCCTGGCAGTCCCTGAAATGGTTACACTCCGCGTTTCCACCTGACCCTCTGAGTCCCCTCCTCGGTAAACACCTAAGGGAAATGAAAGTGTACGTCCACACAAACACCGCAGGAAAGTTCTTGCCTGGTGCAGCAGCTCATGCTACTGATCCCAGCACTTTGGGAGGCCGAGGTGGGAGGATGGCTTGAGTCCACGAGCTGGAGGCCGGCCAGGAGAGGTTGTTCATGTCTGTAATCCCAGCACTTTGGGAGGCCAAGGCAGGCAGATCATGAAGTTAGGAGATTGAGACTATCCTGGCTAATGGAGTGAAACTCTCCGTCTCTACTAAAAATACAAAAAGTTAGCCAGGCGTGGTGGCATGCACCTGTAGTCCCAGCTACTGGGGAGGCTGAGGCAGGAGAATTGCTTGAACCTGGGAGGTGGAGGTTACAGTGAGCTGAGATCGCACCACTGCACTCCAACCTGGGCGACAAAGCAGACTCCATCACACACACACACACAAAAACCCCCCAAAAACATGGTCTTACTATGTTGCCCAGGCTGGTCTCAAACTCCTGGGCTTAAGCCAAAGGTGCTGGGATTATAGGCATGAACTGCTGCGCCCAGTTGACAGTCTTTTTTTTTTTTTTTTTTTGGAGTAGGAGGGAAAGAGTACATGCTTATTCTTTTTCACATAGAGTGTGTGTGTGTGTGTGTGTGTGTGTGTGTGTGTGTGTATTTTGAGACGGAGTCTCGCTCTGTCGCCCAGGCAGGAGTGCAGTGGCACAATCTCGGCTCACTGCAGCTTCCTCCCCCTGGGTTCAAGCGATTCTCCTGTCTCAGCCTCCCAAGTATCTGGGGTTCCTACAGGCACCCACCACCATGCCCGGCTAATTTTTCTATTTTTAGTAGAGACAGGATTTCACTATTTTGGCCAGGCTGGTCTTGAACTCCTGAGCTCAGGTGATCTGCCTGCCTTGGCCTCCCAAAGCCTTGGGATTACAAGCATAAGCCTCCATGCCTGGCTGACAGTCTCCAATAGACTGTGTGAAGATGGTCCTGGTTTTCTCCCTGTGAGTGCCTCATCTTTCTCTGCTGTGGGCCAAGCCCAATAGAGCTGTGGACACTGACTCGTTCTGTTTTAAGAGATTCTGGCCCTGGGGTTTGAGTTCCTCCACATCTGGGACTGCTGAGCTCCACTGTGGGTCAAGCCCAGTAGAGCTGTGGACACTGACTGGTTCTAAGAGATTCTGGCCCTGGGGTTTGAGTTCCTCCACATCTGGGACTGCTGAGCAGGTCATGTCTTTGATTTAGGTCTTGCCAGCCCCAGGTAATTTAGGAAAGTGCTATCTTGATACAATGAATAAGGTGAAGATGCAGGTGGGAGCCCAGTAGTTGGACAATTCTGTCCTGCTTTGAGGAAGTGGGACTTGGGGGAGTAAGATATGTAAGAAGTGAAAGAGGGTGTGTTGTGGAAGGCTCTGGAATCCTCTGGAACCTTCTAGAAACTCCCAGAACCTTCTGGAATGTAGGGAGCATTGTGGCATGGCGAGGCATTGATTTGGAATACCTTCTTAGCCACTGTGTGACTTTCTTTCTGTGTGAACTTTGAGCAAAACATGGAACCTGTTTATGTTTCTTTGTGTGTCACATGGGATAGGAATCACTCCCTAGGGTCATTGAACAGGTTGGGATGGACTACAAGGCTGTGACCTGGGTGAGTGGTGGTCCTGGTTATCACTGTTATTGCTGGAATCACTGCTGATATTATATATTAATATTAGTATTGACTGGGTGTCGTGGCTCACACTGTAATCCCAGAACTTTGGGAGGCTGAGTTGGGAGGATTGCTTGAGCCCAGGGGTTCAAGATCAGCCTGGGTAACATAGTCTATCTTTACAAAAAATTATAAAAAGCGAGATGTGGTGGTGCACACCTGTGTTCCAAGCTGCTTGGGAGGCTGAGGCAGGAGGATTGCTTGGAAGCTTAGGAAGTTGAGGCTGTAGTGAGCTATGCACTCCAGCCTGGGCAACAGAGCGAAATCCTGTCTCAAAAAAAATTAGCATTATACTGTATGTTATTTACGTTATTTTTCCCCACGGGCCCGACGGGCATGGGGCAAATCAAGGAGACAATCAGTCTGTTCTTGGGGGGATGGGATCGGAATCAGGCTGGTCTGGAAATAGGAGAGACCATCGTGGGAAGCTGATGGTTTTTGGTCGCTGAAGGCTGCGTGATGGAGGATGAGTGGGCTGGGGCATGGGTCAGGGAAGGGATTCCGTTTCCATGGGGTGTGGACTTGACACTGAAGGCTGCTACTGGCTCTGAGCACTGGGACCCCTTGAGAGAAGCAGTTACCAGTCTGGGGCTTGGCAGGATCAGGGTTGGAGGTGATGGTCATGGGGGCACTGCCCAGGACCTCCCCAGACTGGACACCTCATCTGATTCTTCTCCCTGTGTTGTGGGTGGGGAAACTGAAACTGTATGCATTTTATTATCCCATCCCAGGATTTGGTTCCCCCACCCGTAACAGGCAACTGAGTCCAAAGAGCTAAGTGTGACCTGTGTACAGTGGGTGTGACCCACCTGGCCACTGTGTAGCAGCCATATTATCCCTGGAAGTTTGCATTCTGTGGGCTTGGCTTTCCTCTATTACTTTTTTGACTCCGTGCCCAAGCCCAGCAGCTTCTGAATCCAAAGCTTTGTTATGCAAAAATGCTGGCTGTAGTTCAGAAAATTCTGGAAGTTTCCAGAAGCTTCTGGAAAATTCTAGAACATTCTAGGAGTCACCTTTCACTTATGTATCTTGTTCCTCAGGTTTCATTTCCTCAGTGTAGGGTGTGGCCTGAGATGGAAGTAGCCACATCACACTCCTGTGTGTCTTGCTGTGACAGTGTTGGTGTCGGCCACCAACCACCTCCCTTCCACTCAGGGCCACAGTGGAAGGTCTGGATGCCTGGCGTGCTGTTTTTCAAAGCCTGCTGACCCCTAACTAACATCCACACAGAGGCCGCTGGTGCTCGGCACAGGTGGCAGAGTTAGAAAGGTTGGGACTGGTGGCTGGGCGTGGTGGCTCATGTCTGTAATCCCAGCATATTGGGAGGCCGAGGCGGGCAGATCATTTGAGGTCAGGAGTTTGAGACCAGTCTGGCCAACATGGTGAAACCCCATCTTTACTAAAAACGCAAAAAGTAGCTGGGTGTGGTGGCACACGCCTGTAATCCCAGTTATTAGGGAGGCTGAGGTAGGAGAATCACTTGAACCCAGAGGATGAAGGTTGCAGTGAGCCAAGGCTGCACCACTCCACTCCAGCCTGGGTGACAAAGCGAGACTGTCTCAAAAAAAAAAAAAAAAAAGAAGAAGAAGAAAGGCTGGGACTGCCTCTGTCCTTTGAGTTAGAGGGACGGTCACAGTCATGTTTGTGAGACTAGATGCGTGTGGCTATGGTCAGTCCTGCAGATGATGGTGGCGGTTGTCACTCTGTCACTGTGGACCTTGTGGTCAGAACGTTCTCTGGGTTGGGGCCGTCCTGGGCCCTGTGGGGTGCTGAGCAGTGTCCCCGGCCTCCATACACTATGTCAGGGACACCCCAAGTCGTGACGACCAAAGATGTCCCCAGACTCTGCCCAGTGCCCATGGGGGGGCAGAATCACCCCCAGGTGAGACCCCTGGGGTTAGAGGATTCCATGGACCCCCAAGAAACTCTGCGTCTCATGATTCTCTGCCCTCCTGAGGTTCCAGGAGGCTGCACGCTTTGTAATCCATGCCCTGAGTGAGGAGGGAGAGAGGAGGAGAATCCCAGGTGCTGGGGTTCCCCCTGGTTTCTGCTTGTCCACCCCATTGGGAGTTTTTTCTGGGGTCTGGCATGAGCAGGGAGCAGACTCAGTCTTCTTCCAAATCATGTAGGTGGGGTATCTCCCCCTTGGCATTCAGGGCTGGATGGTTCTCTGGGGTGCGGCTGTCCTGGGCACTGTAGGGTGCTGAGACGCAGCCCTGGCCTCCAGAAGCATCCCCAAGTCATAACAGCCAGAAGTGACCCCAGATACCACCCAGCATCCCCTCGGGGCCAGAAGGACCCCTGGCTGAGAACCACGGTTGTATAGAAAGGAATTTGAGCCAAAGAAATACGTGGAATTTTCCGTTGATAGATTAGAGTCAGCCTCCATGCTCCAACACGGAGCTCAGCACTGCCTGGAAGGCCCTGTCTCCAGAGGACATTCCCAGATCCTGCGCCCTGGAAGGAATCTCGCGAGCACAGATACGCAAGTGTAATTAAGCAGCCGTCTTTCCTCTGCGGCGGTGACACAGATTTGGGTCTGTAATAAAGATACGGAGTCCCTTCAGAGCCGACAGCCGGATCACGGCCAGGAGAACGCCTTGCTCTGAGATTCCTTGGGAATTGGGAGTCCTGCCTGGGTGGAAATCAGCCCTGGACAGGGAGGGAACGTGCAGATGAGAGCCAGTGGCTCCTGTATTCCCGGCAACCCCAGAAGCTGTCTGAGTAACTTCCCTCTGACCGGCATCTTGCAGCTGCCCAGGCAAAAATTACACCCAACTCCTCCAAGCGGGTCTAGGAAGTGGTGCAGGCTCCTGAACCCCCATCTGCAGAATATCTAACTAGCTGCTCCTGAAAATCACCAAAAAGGCTGGGCGCGGTGCCTCACGCCTGTAATCCCAGGACTTTGGGAGGCTGAGGCGGGAGGATCACTTGAGTCTAGGAGTTTGAGACCAGCTTAGGCGACGTGGTAAAACCCCATGTCTACAAACAAACAAAGCAAAAAGACAAAAATTAGCCAAGCATGATGGTACACGCCTGTGGTCCCAGTTCCTTGGGAGGCTGAGGTGGGAGGATCGCTTGAGCTGGGTGGTGGAGGCCGCAATGAGCTGAGATTGTGCCGCTGCACTCTAGCCTGGGCAGTAGACATGTATCCCTGATGATTTCATGGACTCTTCTAGATGCAAATCAGTGTCTATCTGGCACCTTGGGGGGCGTGTATGTCCACGAGGGGGCTGTCTGAGCGTGCCAGGATGTGGCTGCCTATGGGAAGGTCTCCGTGGGGTGAAGTTTGGGTATTTGAGGGGTCTTGTGGCGAAAGACCTCAACCTGCATGGCTCAGAGCCACAGAAAGTGATTCTCTGGCAATGCTGGAAGCCAGAAGTCTGAGATGAAGGTGTGGGCAGGGCTGTTCCCGGTCCAGAGGCTCCCAGGGAGGGTCCTTCCTGCCTCTTCCAGTGTCTGGCAGTGGCCGGCGATTCTTGACGCTCCGTGGCTTGTGACATCGCTCCAGTCTCTGCCCCCATCCTCACGTGGCCCCCTTCCCTGTGTGTGTCTGTGTCCAAATTTTCCTGGTCTTATAAGGACGTCGGTTATTGGATTTAGGGCCCCTCCTAATCCAGTGCGACCTCGTCTTAGTAATAATTCCATCTGCAAAAGCCCTGTTTCCAAATAAGGCCCCATTCTGAGAATCTGGCTCAGCAATATTATTTTTCCAAATAATTAACTTCGAGACTCTTCCCCCTGCGCTGTGGACATTGGGGCCGGATCATTCTCTAGGGCAGGGGCATTTGTGCACTGCAGGGCACTGAGCGGCATTCCCTGGCCTCCACCCACTCCATACCAGGAGCACCCCAGTCATGACAACCGCAAATGTCCCCAGACATTGCCCAGGGTCCCCTGGGGGCAGAATCCCCTCCCTTCCCCTGCCCCACTGAGACCCCCCTCCCCGGCCCCTGTGTCAGGGAATGTCTTTTCTGCTGTCATGTGTTTTTCTTTATATCTTATAGGATCCTGGGGAAGTGTTTTCCCCAGCAGTCCCTCATATGAGCCAATTTAGGTCATCGCTGTCCTTCAGAACTGTCCTCTGCAGAGGGGCCCTGACATCTGATATTTTCTACCCTTTAACCAGTCTGGTTAGCTAAACAACACTCCCCGCTTCTTTACCATCAAGCGATCTCTCCTGCTGGGCTCTGCCGGCATTTCCTGTTCTTCATGGTTGCAGATTTTGGTGGATCATGCCGGGCTTGGTAATGAAGCTGTCCCTTGCCGGTGTTCCCTTGATCCTGGAGGTTCCATAAAGCCACATTCCCACTTCTGAGCCTCTGCACCTTGCTGCTGTTCAGGGCTGGTGCGAGGGTTTTGTTTGTTTGAGACGGAGTCGTGCTCTGTCGCTCAGGCTGGAGTGCAGTGGCACAGTCTTGGCTCACTGCAACCTCTGCCTCCTGGGCTCAAGCAATTCCCCTGCCTCAGCCTCCCGAGTAGCTGGGATTACAGGTGCCCACCTCCACGCCTGGCTAATTTTTCTGCATTTTGAGTAGAGACAGGGTTTCACCATGTTGGTCAGGCTCAAACTCCTGACCTCATGATCCGCCCGCCTCGGCCTCCCAAAGTGCGGGGATTATAGGCGTGAGCCACCACGACCAGCCGGGGTTTAAGGAGTCGTCCGCTGTTACAGAGAGAGAGAGAGAGAGACCTCTGAATCCTTCAGGCGCACAACGGGAGTCTCCGGCGTGCCTCCGTCTCCGATAACGTGATCTGCTCGGGTTCGTTTATGAAAACGTCCAACTGTTAGGAGTGCTTGGCACCACTGCGGATTTGTTTGGAGAATCTAAAGCAGTCTGTAACCCTGTCGCGTTTTCCATGTGTTAAAACATTACCAGTCCCGGGTGTGTGAAAATCTGGATTTTTTATCTATTCTAGTCGCAGCCAGAGCGGGAGGCGTTCTAACAGTTCTGTTTTAGGAAAAGTAGTACGGTATACATTGCGAAAGCGTATTGTTTTCTAACCGAGTCCATTTTGGGTGACATACAGTGGCACAGTTTTCCAGCTCTGCTATGTAGAAAAGCTGCCCCGCAGAGCTGGCGCCGTCGAGGATGAAAATGTGAGTTGTGACCGTCAGATGAGGAGGTCTCTGTTTTCTTCAACACGCCCCGATTTTGCATCAAGAGCAGGTATCCTCTGTGTCTTAGAACAGTCACCTTGCAGGCCAGGTGCGGTGGCTCACCCCTATAATCCCAGCATTCTGGGTGGATCACCTGAGGTCAGGAGTTCAAGACCAGCCTGGCCAACATGGTGAAACCCTGTCTCTACTAAAAAATACAAAAATTAGCCGGGCATGGTGGCGCATGCCTGTAATCCCAGCACTTTGGGAGGCTGAGGCGGGTGGATCGTAAGGTCAGGACTTTGAGACCAGCCTGGCCAACATGGTGAAACCCTGTTGCTACTAAAAATACAAAAATAGCCAGGTGTGGTGGCAGGCACTTGTAATCTCAGCTACTTGGGAGGCTGAGGCAGGAGGGTCGCTTGAGCCTGGGAGGCAGAGGTTGCAGTGAGCCGAGATTGTGCCACTGCACTCCAGCCTGGGCAACAGAGCAAGACTTTGTCTCAAAAATAAAAACAAAGCCAAAAAACCAGTCACTTTGGGATACCTTGTGCCTCTCCCAGTGGTGTAGCAGTGTTGATAGTACCGATTCCCTTTCAGAATGTACTGCACTGCTTTTGTATATTTCAAACATACAATTGTGTATATTTCCAATATATTTCAGATTTTTTTTTTTTTTTTTGAGAACCTTGGAGATGGACTTTGCAGTGAGTCAAGACCGCACCACTCCAGTCTGGGTGACAGAGGGAGACTCCATCTAAAAAAAATAATAAAATGAAACTGAAAATCAGGAGATTTTACAATAGAGCGTTTCCCAGCTTCTCTCAGAGTCATTGGGAGAGCTGATGACTCTGCACTTCACACCGCTGGGGCCGGGAGTGGTGCCCGGATGCCCTCGGAATGGGCCAGGTGTTGTATCTCTGGGGCTCCGTGTGCTACCTGTCACTGGCCTGCCTTGGGGCCGACCTCAAACTCATGGCCTCTGGACGGGGCCATGGAGCTCAGCCAGGGCAAACGCTCCCCTGCATGACCCCTTCCCTGCTCTCGGGCCTGGGGGAGGTGGCTGAGGCTGGACAACTCGGATGGCGCAGAAGGCAGTCCGGCCACTGTCACCTTGAGCCTTGTTTACCTCGTCTGTCAGCACTTGGGGGATTGGTCCTTGTGGTTGCTGTGAAGGACACCTTGGCTGGTGCTGGGCAGGCTGAGAGGCTCAGAGCCACCGGTGTCCAGGGCGATCCAGGGTGGCCCTCGCCTTCCTCCCTGCAACCGCCAGGGTGGTCATCAGAAGGGCTGTAGCTCCCAGGCTGCTGGGAGTTGGTGGAAGCAGGGGTTGTCTGAGATCAGCCGGACATTGTAAGCCTAGATGGGCACAGATTTGTGGTCGTCACAGTTAAGACAGGGGCAGCTCCCGGCGTGGACTGGGTGGAGGCCAGGGAGGCTGCTCAGCACCCAGCAGTGCCCAGGACGACCACAGAGAACCGCCCAGCCTCGAATGTCAAGGGGGAGAGACTCTGCCTTAATTATTTGGAAAAAATATCAAGTCTGCTCCCTGCGCACACCAGACACCAGAATAAACTCCCGAAACCAGGAGGACACCCAGCTCCTGGGACTCACCTCCTCTCTCCCTCCCCACTCAGGGTGTGGATTTCAGTGTGTGCCGCCTCCTGGGTCCTCAGCAGGGCAGAGGATCATGGGGACCCAGAGTCTCTTTGGGGGGGGTCCATGGAATCCCTAGCCCAGGGGGTGTCATGGTGGGTGATTCTGCCCCCCAGGGGACACCTGGTGATATCTGGGACATTGTGGATGCCACAGCTGTGCCGGGGGTGCTCCCGGCATGGAGTGGGTCCGGGTCAGGAACGCTGCTCAGCGCCCTGCATTCCCCGGGATTGCCCCACCCCATGGAACACTCTAGCCCCAAATGTCTGAGCAGCGCCTGGGGGAACAGACCCTAGACCAAGGTGACCTTCCCAGCACAGGGCGCTCTGTGACTCTCCGCGCCCGACACACGGCTGTGCCTGAGGCAGTTCAGGGTCTGGGAATTGAGCCTCATGGACGCAGTGGCCATCCCAGCTCAGCAAGGCTGACCGTGTGGAGTCTGGGTGACCTGTGTTGTGCAGACATCGGTGCTGGGAGCGCAAGCCTCGGCTTCGTCCTGTCCCCTGTGACAGTGGGTTGAGGTGACGGCACGAGTCCCCAAAGGGAGCACAGAGGCAGGCCAGCTGCCAGTCTCTGCTTCCCCGACAGTGGTGGCCATATCCCAGCTGGCACTCCTTTCCCCGGAGCCGGGCTGAGGGGAGGGTGGGTCACCTGGGCCAGAACCAGGCTGCAGCAGGCAGAACTCATTTCACTCCCGGGGAGGCTGACCCTACTGTTTCTGCTCCTCTGAGAAAATATGAACGGAGCACTCAGAGAGTTTGAAAAGAAAACAGCCAGAGGCCTTGACATTGTGATGTGCGGCTCTGTCTTGTGAGGCGTCAACAAACCTTTTCTCTTTTTTTTCTTTTTTTTTTTTTTGAGACAGAGTCCTTGTTCTGTCACCCAGGCTGGAGTGCACTGGCTCGATCTCATCTCATTGCAACCTCCGCCTCCTGGAGTCAAGAGATCCTCCTGCCTCAGCCTCTCGAGTAGCTGGGATTACAGGCGCGCGCCCCCATGTCTAGCTAATTTTTGTATTTTTAGTAGAGATGGGGTTTCACCGTGTTGCCCAGGCTGGCCTTGAACTCCTGGCCTCAAGGGATCCTCCCGCCTCAGCTTCTCAAAGTGCTGGGATTACAGGCATGGGCCGCCACACCCGGCCATCAACAGACCTTTTCTGTGAAGAGCCAGAGAATAAATATTTTCGATGCTCTGAGCCAGGCGCTCTTGGTTGCAGCCTCTCAACTCTGCTGGTTTTTTTTTTTTTTTTTTTTTTTGAGACGGAGTTTCGCTCTTGTTGCCCAGGCTGGAGTGCAGTGGCACGATCTCGGCTCACTGCAACCTCCACCTCCTGGGTTCAAGGGATTCTCCTGCCTCAGCCTCCTGAGTAGCTGGGATTATAGGCGCCCACCACCAACCACACCCTGCTAATTTTTGTATTTGTAGTAGAGATGGGGTTTTTTTCACATTGGTCAGGCAGGTCTCGCACTCCCAGCCTCAGGTGATCCGTCCACCTCGGCCTCCCAAAGTGCTGGGATTACAGATGTGGGCCACTGCACCCCGTTTCTGCTGTTGACATTGGGAAAGTGCCTGAAACAGCACATAAAGGGGCGTGGCTGTATTTCAAGAAAATGTATTGATGAGAACAAGTGGTGGGTGGGGTTTGACACACAGCAGTCGTTTTCTGATTCTTGCCATGTTAGATCAACCTCACTCAGCATAGGCGTCTCTGTTACTGTTTTTCATTTTGTTTTTGAGACGGAGTCTCGTTCTTGTGGCCCAGGCTGGAGTGCAGTGGCGCGATCTCGGCTTACCACCTCCCAGGTTTAAGAGATTCTCCTGCCTCAGCCTCCTGAGCAGCTGGGATTACAGGTGCATGCCACCATGCCTGGCTAATTATTATATTTTTAAAGTAGGAGGCCGGGCACGGTGTGGCTGAAGCCTGTAATCCCAGCACTTTGGGAGGCCGAGGCGGGTGGATCACGAGGTCAAGAGATCGAGACCATCCCAGTCAACATGGTGAAACCCCGTCTCTACTAAAAATACAAAAAAATTAGCTGGGCATGGTGGCGTGTGCCTGTAATCCCAGCTACTCAGGAGGCTGAGGCAGGAGAATTGCCTGAACCCAGGAGGCGGAGGTTGCAGTGAGCTGAGACCGCGCCATTGCACTCCAGCCTGGGTAACAAGAGCGAAACTCCGTCTCAAAAAAATAAAATAAAATAAAATAAAATAAAAATAAAGTAGAGATGGGGTTTTTCACCGGGCTGGTCTTGAACTCCCAACCTCAGGTGATCTGCCTGCCTCAGCCTCCCAAAGTTGCTGGGATTACAGGCGTGAGCCACCTCTCCTGGCCCGGGGTCTCTGTTATTAAAGTGGCAGTTGACACACAGGACCACCCCCCTTCTTCTCTGAGGCCTCCTCCTAGGTTGGTGACCATAAGTGGCTTTATCTGTTCTCAGTGTGCGTCCCTGTCTGCAGAAGGAGGGTTATACGTGTCCCCCCTGGGTTTGTTGGGTGGATGAAGTTGTGGCGTGAGGTCTGACCATGCTGTGGACGGTATGGCGACCCCCGTGACCTGCACGTACACCTCTGGAGGGTCTTCTGGAATTAGAAAAGCTGAAGTAAAGGTGGAAGAACGGTCAGTCCTGGCGGTGCCTAACTCACCTGAGACGTTCTTCTGTTGTTTCTTATTCCCGTCTCAGTGGACAAGACCATTGGACTTTGTAACCGACCTTGGTCAACCTTGTGATTCCAGACCCTACAACCCCCTCCCAACTTGCAAAAACCCACCCTAAACTGTAACTTCTGTAACTTTCCCATGTGTACCCCAAACCTATAAAACCGGCTGCTATCCGTCCGCCCTGAGCTGACTCCCTTTTCAGACGCATCCCGCCTGCACCCGGGTGAATAAACAACCTTGTAGCTCACGCAAAGCCTGTTTAGGGGGCGGGTCTCTTCAATCAGAGCGCGATTTTTATCATGTGGGACTAGGGTTTCTCCCCAGGAATGATCCTGCCTTCTAGGGGACCCTCGGCAATGTCTGGGGACATGTGTGGCCGAGGGGTGCTCCCAGCATGGAGAGGGTGGAGGCCAGGACACAGCTCAGCACCCTGCAGGACCCAGCACCGCCCCCTACGACAGCCACTGGCCCCAAATGTCAGCACCAACTGTGGGTGACAATGTCTAACCAGCTGTGCAGATATCAGGATGTCACGGCGTATGGTTAGGTGTCTTCTTTCTTCCTTCAGACCACAGCTTCCCCCTCCCTTTTTTTTTGAGCAGTCTTGCTCTGTAGCCCAGGCTGGAGTGCAGTGGTGCGATCTCGGCTCACTGCAACCTCTACCTCCCAGGTCCAAGCGATTCTCCTGCCTCACCCTCCCAAGTAGCTGGGATTACAGGCACAAGCCACCATGCCCAGCTAATTTTCGTATTTTTTAGTAGAGACGGGCTTCACCATGTTGGTCAGTGTGATCTTCAACTCCTGAACTCGTGATCCGCCCGCCTTGGCCACCCAAAGTGCTGGGATTATAGGCGTGAGACGCCGCGCCTGGCTGCTTCACCCTTATTTTCTGGAACTTTCCATCCATAAAACTGCAGCCCTCTTCCAGCCCAGGCACCGACTGCACCCTTGGCAGGCATTTATTGAGAGTGGCATGGAGCTCCGTCCAGCGTCCAGCAGCCCCTCTATCCCCCACCCCGGGGTCTGGGTCCTTGGTGGCCGTCACCAAGCCAGGGAAACAGGAGGGAAGACCAATCCCCGGCCACCCACCGGTCCCTCCACCCCTCCCGTTCTTTTCATAAGTGCAAACTTCCCCTGCCAATTTGCATATCCCGTTTTTAGCGTCTTTCTTTTCTAGGTTTTACATAATCATCTCATTATTAGATGCTGTCACAGGAACTAACTGTTCCTTCACTCACATTTTCGAGCGTTTTCCAGCATAAGTAGCTAATTGCCTGTCATCCTTCTCTTCTCTCTCTCTCTCTCTCTCTCTCACTCACTCAATAAACTTTTCATTTTAGAATAGCTTCAGATTTACAGGAAAACTGGGAACGCAGTGCAGACGGTTTCGTATCCCCTACAAATCCCGTTTTCCCTAGTATTCCCATCCAGTGGCATGGTGTGTGTCACCGCAAGTGAACCAGGACTGATACGTCTCCGTTAGCTGTAGTCTACATCCTACTCAGATTTCCTCAGTTTCCCCTAATGTCCTTTCCTCCCCAAGGCCCCATTTGGCCTGTGACAGTTTCTCAGACTTTCTTTGTTTTTTGTTTGTTTGTTTGGAGACAGAGTTGCTCTGTCACCCAGGCTGGAGTGCAGTGGTGTGATCTCAGCTCACTGCAACCTCCGCATCCCAGGTGCAAGTGATTCTCCTGCTTCAGCATCCCGAGTAGCTGGGACTACAGGTGTGCGCCACCTCGCCCGGCTTGTTTTTGTATGGGGGTTTCACCATGTTGGCCAGGCTGGTCTTGAACTCCTGACCTCAAGTGATCCACCTGCCTCGGCCTCCCAAACTGCTGGGATTAAGGCGTGAGCCACCGCACGTGGCGAATGTGTGTTTTGTGTGATGGGATGCTTCGTGCTAATTCTGCTGTGTGATGTTGGATCACAGGTGAATCTCTTGATAAAACCCTCATCTAATTTTAGGATGAAAGATTGGAATGCTGGCTGGGTGCGGTGGCTCACGCCTGTAATCCCAGCGCTTTGGGAGGCTGAGGTGGATGGAGTCGGGAGTTTGAGATCAGCCTGGCCAACATGGTGAAACCTAGTCTCTACTAAAAATACAAAATTAGCCAGGCGTGGTGGCATGCGCCTGTAGTCCCAGCTACTCAGGAGGCTGAGGCAGGAGAATCTCTTGAACCCAGAAGGCGGAGGTTGCAGTGAGCCGAGATTGCACCACTGCACTCCAGCCTGAGTAACAGAGCGAGACTTTGTCTCCAAAAAAAAAAAAGAAAGAAAGAAAGACGGAATGCTGCCTAGATGAGAGTATATAGTGGCTGAAATGGTACTGTGCTGTTCTAGACTGTTTCCAGGTGAGGGTCTCAAACAATGGCCTTGGGGGCAAATCCAGGCCACTTATAAATAAAGTTTTATTGGCATACACTGGACCATGCCCATGTGTTTTTGCATAGCCTATGGCTGCTTTCAGGATACAGCAGCAGAGTTGTGTAGTTGCAACAGAGGACGTAACGGCCTGTACAGCAGAAGATGGCTGAAGATGCTGACATCCTGCTCTAGACAGAAACACTATGCTGTGCTCTGATTTAGTCCATAAAGAAGGTAATCTGGCCAGGAGAGGTGGCTCACACCTGTAATCCCAGCACTTTGGGAGGCCGAAGCAGGTGAATCACGAGGTTAGGGGTTTGAGACCAGTCTGGCCAAGATGGTGAAACCCCATCTCTACTAAAAATACAAAAATTAGCCAGGCGTGGTGGCACACGCCTGTAATCCCAGCTACTCGGGAGGCTAAGGCAGGAGAATCGTTTGAACCCGGGAGGCAGAGGTTACAGTGAGTCGAGATTGTGCCATTGCACTCTAGCCTGGGGGATACAGCAAGACTCTGTCTCAAAAAAAAAACAGAAAAGAAAAAAAGAAATCCATTCATATTCATTTTCTTTCTTTCTTTCTTTCTTTTTTTTTTTTGAGACGGAGTGAGTCGCTGTCCACCTCCCGGGTTCAAGCAATTCTCCTGCCTGAGCCTCCCGAGTAGCTGGGACTACAGGCATGCACCGCCACACCCACCTAATTATTGTATTTTTTTAGTAGAGACAGGGTTTCACCATATTGACCAGGATGGTCTCGAGCTCTTGACCTCATGATCTGCCCACCTCAGCCTCCCAAGGTGCTAGGATTACAGGCGTGAGCCACCACGCCTGGCAGCATTTTCTTTCTTTTTTTGTCCTGCATTGGGCTTCTCACTCTTCCCAAATCCTCATTTAGTGTCTCTCCAGACAGTCCAGTTCCAAGTGGTGGGGTGGGGTGTGGTTCGGACTGCCCCACACAGCAGGGCGATCCTGCCCCCAGGAGACACTGGGCCGTGTCTGGGGACATTTGTGGCTGTCACCACTGAGATGTGCTCCTGGCAAGGGGTGGGTGGAGGCCACGGATGCCACTCAGCACCCTGCAGTGCTCAGGACGGCCCCAGCCCAGAGAATGGTCCAGCCCCAGTGTCCACAGTGCCCTGGAGGAGAGACTCAGCATTGATTTTTTTTTTTTTTTTTTTTTTTTTGAGACGGAGTTTCGCTCTTGTTACCCAGGCTGGAGTGCAATGGCGTGATCTCGGCTCACCACAACCTCCGCCTCCTGGGTTCAGGCAATTCTCCTGCCTCGGCCTCCTGAGTAGCTGGGATTACAGGCATGTGCCACCATGCCCAGCTGATTTTTTGTATTTTTAGTAGAGACGGGGTTTCACCATGTTGACCAGGATGGTCTCGAACTCTCGACCTCGTGATCCACCCGCCTCGGCCTCCCAAAGTGCTGGGATTACAGGCTTGAGCCACCGCGCCCGGCCTAGCATTGATTATTTTGGGGAAGAAATGGAGCCTACTCCCTGCTCACCAGGATAAGCTCCCAACGGGGTGGACGGTGTGAACCAGGAGGTCCCCAGCTCCTGGGATCCACCTCCTCTCTCCCTCTGCACTCAGAATGTGGATTTCAATGTGTGCAGCCTTCTGGGACCGCAGCAGGGCAGAGGATCGTGGGACAGGGTCTCTTGGGGGTCCGTGGAATCTCCTAACTCAGGGGGTGTCAATGGAGGGTGATTCTGCCCCAGGGACACTGGGTGTTGTCTGAGGACATTTGTGATCATCACAACCTGAGGGTGGTCGCGGCATGGAGTGGGTGGAGGTCAGCACCATGCAATGCCCAGGATAGCTGCACCCCAGAGAATGACCCGGCCCTGAATGTCCATGGTTCCCAGGGGAGAGACCTTGCATTAACTATCTGGCAAAAAAAAAAAAGAGTTTTCACCCTGCTCACAGTAGACACCCGAATAGATTCCCGATGGGGCAGATGGTGTCAGCCGGGGCCATCCTCCCGGGGTGACCTAGAGGACCGGGTGAGGAGGGTCTGTAGCACACTGAGGGCGCCGGAGGCAGAACCGACCGTGTCACCGTTCTTACCCCTCCGGGTCCTCTGCTCTGAGAGACCTTGAACCCTTGGGGTCAAGCAGGCCTGCCCCTTTCCTCTGTGTGCCCCAGGGTACGGCAGAGGCTGTTCCAGGTCTCGCCCGGCCCGGCCGTCATTGGTCTCGTGGCTCTGAAGCAGCCGCGTCACTCCCTCAGGCCCCGGCGCCTCCCCGGCACCTGCACCTGGGTGCGAGCCCGTCCAGGCCTCTCTGCCCCCTTCCTTTGCAATCAGCACTTTGCTGGTGACATATTTAGATGGTTGCTGTGGAGATGAGTGACGGCTGAGGTTGACAGCTTCAGCGATGGCACAAAGGACAGGGCTGTGTTTCTATATCCAGCCTCCAGCGAGACAAGACGCCCCTGCCACGTGCTGGCAGAATGTCAGCGTGGGAAGGGAAGGGGGCTCTGACAGCCCATCCCGCCCACTCAGTTCCCAGAGGAGGAAGTGCAGCCGGGCCTGTGGGGTGGGGGATAGGCCTGCCATCAAATGCCAGGTCCCTGGCTATGCTGCCCTTGAGGGATGTGCTTTAGAGCAGTGAGTCTCAACTGGGAGCAATCCTACCCTGCTGCGGGACACTGGTGATGTCTGGGGACGTTTGTGGGTGTCATGACTTGAGGGTGCTCTGGGCTGGAGTGGGTGGAGACCAAGGATACTGCTCAGCACCCTGCAGTGCAGGGCGGCCCCACCCCAGAGAATAATCAAGCCCCAGTGTTAATCATGTCAAGATCAGGCTGGGCACGGTGGCTTGTGTCTGTAATCCCAGCACTTTGGGAGGCTGAGGCAGGTGGATCACCTGAGGTCAGGAGTTCAAGACTAGCCTGGCCAACTTGGTGAAACCCCGTCTCTACTCAAAATACAAAAATTAGCTGGGTGTGATGGTGGGTGCCTGTAATCCTAGCTACTCAAGGGGCTGAGGCAGGAGAATCGCTTGAACCCGGGAGGTGGAAGTTGTGGTGAGCCGAGATCATGCCATTGCGCTCCAGCCTGGGCAACAAGAGTGAAACTCTGTCTAAAAAAGTTTTTAAAATAGTGTTAAGATCAAGTCACTTTGCTTTAGCAGGAAATAGATAAAAAGCCAGTGCATTTGTTCAGTTTTTTTTTTTTTTGAGACGGAGTTTCGCTCTCGTTACCCAGGCTGGAGTGCAATGGCGCGATCTTGGCTCACCGCAACCTCTGCCTCCTGGGCTCAGGCAATTCTCCTGCCTCAGCCTCCTGAGTAGCTGGGATTACAAGCACACGCCACCACACCCAGCTAGTTTTTTTTTTGTATTTTTAGTAGAGACGGGGTTTCACCATGTTGACCAGGATGGTCTCGATCTCCTGACCTCGTGATCCACCCGCCTCGGCCTCCCAAAGTGCTGGGATGACAGGCTTGAGCCACCGCGCCCGGCCCAGTTTTAAAAGCTGGTGGTGGCCTGTATATCTTGATAATTTGCAAAATGCCCAAGTGAATCATTTTCTTGGCCTTGTCATTCCTCTGATCTTCCCTCACTGAATGTACCTCCTCCAGCTGGGCTCTTGCACCTCTCCCAGTTACCAGGTTGATAGATGCTGGAAAAACAAGTAAATGAAAGATCAATTGCTGGCTGTTAGGGAAATGTAACCGTTCTGTCGTTGACTGTTTTGTGCTGCTATAATGGAATGCCCACAGACCGGATAATTGATAAATGATAGAGATTTGTTTCTCATGGTTCTAGGGGCTGGGAAGTCCAATGTCAAGGTGCCGGCGTCTGGCGAGGTCCTTCTTGCTGTGTCAGAAGGCGGAAGGGGAAAAGAGCTCGTATACGAAAGATGGGGGAACTGGAGAAGAAAGAGGAGAGAGGGGGAGAGGGTAAGAGAGAGAGAGAAAGGGAGGGGGAAAGAGAGAGAAAGAGAGATGGTATTAATGAGGGCAGAGCCTTTGTGACCGAATCACCCCTCAAGTTCTCGCCTCTCAACACGGTTGCATTGGGGATTAAAGTTTCTACCACATGATTTTTGGGGGACACATTCAAACTATCGCAGCATCTGTTTGGAGGAGTCAGGTGGATCAACCCTTCCTTCCTTTGCAAATGTACCAATTATCTATAGCTGTGTAACAAACGACCCCAACACTTTGCTTCAACAGCAAGCATTTAGTACCCTGCAGTTGTTATGGGTCAGTGGGATCTTATATTCTTGATATTATGTTTATTATATTATTTGGTTTTTGTCCTGATTTTTTCTGGCACAGAACTCCTAACATCCTTGGAATCCGCAAAGTCATGTCTTTTCATATGATGCTAAGTCAACTGACGGCTGGCAGCCCTTAGTTATTTTCAGGGTGGGTCTGGCCGCCAGGAAGATGGGGGCAGGATTAGGGGGCCGGAACCTTTAGCTGCACCCTCCACTTCTGGGGAGGGAAGAAGGGCTGGAGGTTGAGGTGGTGACCAGTGGCCATTGATGCAATCGGTCCACGTAACTTGCAAAGGACAGAGTTTGGAGAGCTTTGGGGTAGCTGAACATGTGGCGGTTCCTGGAGGGCGGCATGCTGAGGAGGCTTTGCCCGCTTCCCTCTACCTCATCCTGTGCATCTTTTCATCTGGATTTATTTTATTTTGTTTTATTTTTGAGATGGAGTCTCACTCTTGTTACCCAGACTGGAATGCAATGGCGTGATCTCTCTCCCTCCCTCCCTCCCTCCTTTCTCTCCCTTCCATCCATCCTTCCTGCCTGCCTGCCTGCCTGCCTTCCCTCCTTCCCTTGCTTCCTTCCCTTCTTCCCTCCCTCCCTTTCCTCGGCTCACCGCAACCTCCACCTCCCAGGTTCAAGCGATTCTCCTGCCTCAGCCTCCTGAGTAGCTGGGATGACAGGTGCCCGCCACCACACCTGACTAATTTTGTATTTTTAGTAGAGATGGGGTTTCACCATGTTGGTCAGGCTGGTCTCGAGCTCCTAACCTCAGGTGATCTGCCTGCCTCGGCTTCCCAAAGTGCTGGGATGACAGGCGTGAGCCACCGCGCCCTGCTGGGAGTCCTTATTCATTGAGCCCAGGATGGAATCTTCTGGAATGCGGAAGGCTGTTACTCGAATGCCTCCCGAAGTGCTGGGATGACAGGTGGGAGTCACCGTGCCCGGCCGTGATATCCTTTATATTAAACCAGTAAAAGTTTTTCCCTGAATTCTGTGAGCTGCTGTAGTAAATTCAGCCCAAAGAGGGGGTCCTGGGAACCCCGACTTGAAACTGGTCCTTTGGAAGCTCTGGAGGCCCAAACTCGCTACTGGTATCTGAAGAGGTTGTGGGCAGCCTTGTGGGGTACTCAGCCCTCAGCCTATGGGGTCCACGGCTGTCTCTGGGTAGATGGAATCTGAACTGAATTGAACTGAATCGAATTAGGGGATACCCAGCTGGTGTGTGGGGAAACGCCTCCTGCCACCTTTGGTCGAAGAAATATATATATATATATATTTTTTCCTGAGATGGAGTTTCACTCTTGTCACCCAGGCTGGAGTGCAGTGGCACAATCTCAGCTCACTGCAACCTCCGCCTCCCGGGTTCAAGTGATTCTCCTGCTTCAGCCTTCCAAGTAGCTGGGATTACAGGTGTGTTACCACCATGCCTGGCTAATTTTTGTATTTTTAGTACATACCTGGCCTCGTCTACTTCTAGCTTGTCTTCTTATACCTTTGAGGACAGGAATAGCGTAGACAAATGAAAAATAGACATCCAGGCCGGGCGTGGGGCTCACGCCGGTAACCCCAGCACTTTGGGAGGCCGAGGCGGGTGGGTCAAGAGGTCAGGAGATCGAGACGATCCTGGCCAACATGGTGAAACCCCGTCTGTACTAAAAATACAAAAATCAGCCGGGCATGGTGGTGGGTGCCTGTAATCCCAGCTACTCAGGAGGCTGAGGCAGGAGAATTGCCTGAACCCAGGAGGCGGAGGTTGCGGTGAGCTGAGATCGTGCCACTGCCCTCCAGCCTGGTGACAGAACAAGACTCCATCTCAAAACAAAACAAGAAAAATGTCTGTCCAGTTTCTCCCCTCCGTGTGGTTTTGGAGCAGGAGGATGAGAAGGTCTTGCCCACAGCGTCAACCCTTCAGTGGAAGGAATTGCATTCCTCCCACGGGGCACCGGGATTGGAACCGGACGGGGCTGGGGGAGAATCGCACGGGGCCTCGTGGATGTGACGGGGATGAAGTGCGTTGTCTCTGGCTTGCTGCCACCTCGCAGAAATAAGCTGATCATCTCCAGAAGATGCTTTCGTTTGCCCAATGGGATTTGCACACGAATCCTAGGCTAATCCGCCGTCCACGGGTGGCGGGTCCTGGGAGTAATCCGACAGAGGCGAATGGGCACGGATGCCACCAGGACCGCTGTGTGACCCGCTCCCGCGGCTGCCGTGGCCCTGGGTGTGCAGGATGGCTCTGGTGCGGGTCAATCCAGGCTTAAGCGACTAGGAGATTTTCAGCCTCATGGGATTACATGGTGATGATACTCACAGGGCCTGGGGAGAGCGGAAGGCCGGTTTGGCTGAGACTGACCGACTGACCGGGCTTCTCTCTCTGGGGCTTGTTGAGAACAGCTGGGGGAGGGACCAGCTTGTAAATGTCAGCGCTTAGAGATCATGCTGTCTAAAGTGGGTGCCTCCCCTCCTTCCCTCCCTCCCTCCCTCCCTGCGTGCCTCCCCACTTTTCTCCCTTCCTTCCCCTCCTTCCCTCCCTTCCTTCATTCTTTCCTTCCTCCCCCTCTTCTTTCCCTTCTCCTTCTTCCTTCCTTCCCTCCCTCCCTCCCCTCCCTTCCCTTCCTTCTCTCCGTTTCCTTCCTTCCCTCTTCCCCTCCCTGCCTCCCTCCCTCCCTCCTTTCCTTCATTCCTTCCTTCTTCCCTCCCTTTTTTCCCTTCTCCCTCCTTCCTTCCTTTCCCTTCTCTCCCTCCCTTCCCTCCTTTCTTCCCTCCCCCTCCCTCATTCCCTCCCTTCCTTTCCCTTCCCTCCCTCCCTCCCTCACTCCCTCCCTCCCTCACTCCCTCCCCTCCTTCCCTCCTTCCCTCCCTCCCGCCTCCCCTCCTTCCCTCCTTCCCTCCCTCCCTCACTCCCTCCCCTCCTTCCCTCCTCCCCTCCCTCTCTCCCTTCCTTTCTTCATCTCCCCCCACTCTCACTCATTCTCCTTCCCTTCCTCTCTCTTTCTCTGTCCCCATTTTTCTCTCTCCCTCCCTTTCTCCCTCTCCCCTTCCCTCCCTCCCTCTCTTTCTTTCTTTTCTTTTTCTTTTTTTTTCTTGCTCTTGTTACCCAGGCTGGAGTGCAATGGCGCGATCTCGGCTCACCGCAACCTCCGCCTCCTGGGTTCAGGCAATTCTCCTGCCTCAGCCTCCTGAGTAGCTGGGACTACAGGCACGCGCCACCACGCCCAGCTAATTTTTTGTATTTTTAGTAGAGACGGGGTTTCACCATGTTGACCAGGATGGTCTCGATCTCTTGACCTCGTGATCCACCCGCCTTGGCCTCCCAAAGTGCTGGGATTACAGGCTTGAGCCACCTCTCTGTCTTTCCTTCCCTCCCTCTCTTCCTCTGTTCCTCCCCTCCTCTCCATTTTTTTTTTTTTTTTTTTTTTGAGACGGGATCTCACTCTGTCATCCAGGCTGGAGTGCAGTGGCATGATCTCTGCTCACTGCAACCTCCGCCTCTTGAGTTCAAGTGATTCTCCTGCCTCAGCCTCCCAAGGAGCTGGGATTACAGGTGCCCGCCACCACACCTGGCTAATTTTTGCATTTTTAGCAGAGACAGGATTTTGCCATGTTGGCCAGGCTGGTCTCGAACTCCTGACCTTTCTGCCCCCCAGACTGCTGGGGTTATAGGCATGAGCTACCGCTCTGGGCCAGTTTTAATTTTGAAATTAAAACTGATTAATCAATTAAAAATTGACCTGACTTGCTTATACGCATTACTGGAGATAGTAAAAAAGAAAAAAAGAAAAAAAATTGATCTGACGCTGTTTCATGTGTTACAGCCTCCCCTCTCCCAGCCCCCAGAGGATTCTGGCAATGAAATCTATCAGCGTTTGGTTTTGCAGGGTTACTCTTTGCTAAAAAACATTAGGACTTGTTCACTTGTTCCTGGCATTCAAGATCCTCCGAGATCTAACTCTAGTGTGAGGATGATCAACCATTCCTAAAGGGCTGGAGTATAAATTTTTGACATTGCAGACCATTCACTCTCTCTGTAGAGGCCTCCCAGCTGTGCTGTGCTGTAGGAGCTCAGAAGCAGCTGTGGATGATATAAAAGCAAACAGGCATGGCTATGTGCCAATAAAACTTTATTTACAAAAGCAAGCAGTGGGCCGCATTTGGCCCATGGGTCAGAGTTTGCCAACCCCTGGTCTAGTTCATCTTTCTTTTTTTTGACAGAGCCTCGCTCTGTCACCCAGGTTGTCATGCAGTGGTGCAATCTCAGCTCACTGCAACCTCCACCTCCTGGGTTCAAGAGATTCTCCTGCCTCAGCCTCTGGAATAGCTGGGACTACAGGTGTGTGCCACCACGCCCAGCTAATTGTTGTATTTTTAGTGGAGACAGGGTTTTGTCATGTTGGCCAGGCTGGTCTCGAACTCCTGGCATCAAGTGATTTGCCCGCCTCCGCCTCCCGGAGTCCTGGGATGACAGACCTGAGCCACTGTGCCTGGCCCGCCACATTTTCTTTATCCATTTCATCCAATGACGGACACGTAGGCTGAGTTCCTGTCTCGGCTCTTGTGAATGAGGCTGACAGATTCTGGTTTCACTTCCACTGGGTGTAGACCCAGAAGCGGGATTGCTGGATCATATGGTGGTTCTATCTTTAATTTTTTGAGGAACTCCATACCAGAATGTGTGCTCTCCGGAGTGGCTGAGCTCATTCCCGTTCCCACCAGCAGCACACAGGCCCTTTCTCCACATTTCCACCAGCGTTTCCTAGCTTCCGTCTTTTGGACCTTAGCCATTCTAACAGGTATCTCATTATGGTTTTAATTTGCATTTCCCTGATGATGAATGATCTCCGGCATTTTTTCATGTTTCTGTGGGCCGCCTGCATGTCTTTACTTGAGAGCTGTCTAGTCAGATTATTTAACCCCCTCTTTTTTTTTTGAGACGGGGTCTCTCTTCTCTCTCTCTCTCTCTCTCTCTCTCTCTCTTTAAGGCAGAGGCTTGCTCTGTGGCCCAGGCTGGAGGGCAGTGATGTGATCTCAGCTCACTGTAGCCTCGACCTTCCGGACTCAGCAATCCTCCCGTCTCAGCCTCCTGAGTAGCTGGGATCACAGGTGCACACCATCGCACCTGGCTAAGTTTTTAAATTTTTTTGTAAAGATGGGATTGTGCTTTATAGTCCAAGCTGGTCTTGAACTCCTGAGCTCAACTGATCCTCCTACCTCTCCCAGGGAACTCTGGGGAATGTCTGGGGACTTCTAGGATTGTCACAACTTGGGGGTGCTTCTGGCATGGAGTGGGTGGAGGCCAGGGAGGCTGCTTAGCACCCTGCAGTGCTGAGGACGGCCCCAGCCCAGAGAATGGTCCAGCCCCGGTGTCCGCAGTGCAGAAGCGGAGACCCTGCATTCATTTTTTTTTTTTTTTTTCGAGATGGAGTCTCCCTCTGTTGCCCAGGCTGGAGTGCAGTGGCACGATCTCGGCTCACTGTAACTTCTGCCTCCCGGGTTCAAGCGATTCTTTTGCCTCAGCCTTCCGAGTAGCTGGGACTACAGGCGTGCACCACTGTGCCCGGCTCAGGGTGTGGATTTCAATGTGTGCAGCCTCCTGAGACAGCGGCAGAGCAGAGGATCATGAGACGCAGCCTCTTGGGGGGTCCATGGAACCCCCTAACTGAGGAGGTCCTGCTGGGGATGATTCTGTTCCCCAGGGGACATCAGGCATTGTCGGGGGACATCTGTGACTGTCTTGACTGTGGGGTGGGTCCTGGCATGGAGTGGGTACAGAGCAGGGACACTGCGTAGCACATCCTGCAGTGCCCGGGGTGGCCCCGCCCCAGAGAGTGACCCAGTCCTAATGGCCACAGTGCCTGAAGGGTTGAGGCAGACCCCTGCTGCCTTGGATCATGTCTAGGAGGCCGCCCTGGAAACCTGGGGACAGTGGGGACAGCGCTTGTCTTGAGACGGGAGGGGAGGGTGTGTGTCCCAAAAGAAATGACAGGTTTGAAATCTGCAGAGGCTCCTCTTTCCTCTCCCGCTCTCCTCCCCAGCGGGCCCCACCCCCACCTGGCTTCCTAAATAAAGACCTTCCTCTCCATGGAGACTGCCTCACTCAAACTCACCCCCTCGTGCCTGCAGAAAGACGCAGCCGCTCCCCGCCGCAGTGAGGTTCTGAATGGAAGGTTTGGAAACAGGAGAGCGTCTGTGTCCTGGAGCCCGGGCTCCCCGAGGCAGAGACAGGCGAGAGCTGTCCCTGGCCTCTGTTGGCGATGCCTGCTGAGGTCAGCCGTGGGCGGGGCCAGGGACAGCGCCCAGGTGGTGCCAAGGAGACTGTGAGTCACCTGTGGTCGCAGGGCTGAGTGAGTAGGGGACACGGGCCCTGGGCCTCATTGGTGCCCTCCAAAGATCCTGAAAGGGTGAGGTGGAGAGCAGGTCAGAGGCAGAAATTCAAGGGACAGACCAGTTCTAGAAGGGGGAGTGGCCCCGCGTGGGGTGCGTGGGGGCACGGACGCTGCCCAGCAGCCTGCAGTGCCAGGACGGCCCCACCCCAGAGAACGGTCCAGCCCCAGTGTCCACAGCGTCGAGTGGGAGAGACCCTGCATTCAATATTCGGAAAAGAAATTGACCTGGATCCCTGCTGACTCCAGACACTAGGATAAACTCCCCACGGGGCTGACGGCACAAACCAGGGGGACCCCCGGCTCCTGGCATTTGCCTCCTCCTTCCACCCCACTCAGGGTGTGGATTTCTTTCTTTCTTTTTTTCTTCTTTTTGAGACAGAGTTTCACTCTTGTCACCCAGGCTGGAGCACAGTGGCGCCATCTCGGCTCACCTCAACCTCCGCCTCCCGTGTTCAAGGGATTCTCCTGCCTCAGCCTCCCGAGTAGCTGGGACTACAGGGGCCCACCACCTCGCCTGGCTGATTTTTGTATTTTTAGTAGAGACGGGGTTTTACCGTGTTGGCCAGGATGGTCTTGAACCCCCCACCTCAGGTGATCTGCGTGCTTCGGCCTCTCAATGTGCTGGGATTACAGGCGTGAGCCACCGCGCCCGGCCGTATTTGGGGTTCTCTGCCTGTTTTGTGTTTGGACTCCACAGTAGGTGGCATTAGGCAGTATTTTTCGCTCTCAGTGTCTGGCTTATTTCACTTTGGCGTTATGTTCTCCAGGTTCTACAAGGGAGAATTTTATGGTATGTGAATATTTTAATTTTTTTTGAAAAAGAAATTGGTCAGGCACGGTGGCTTATGCCTGTCGTCCCAGCACTTTGGGAGGCCGAGGTGGGTGGATTGCTTGAGCCCAGGAATTTGGGACCAGCCCGGGCAACATGGCATAACACCATCTCTACAAAAAATACAAAAGTTAGCTGGGCATGGCGGTGGGTGCCTGTAATCCCAGCTACTCGAGAGGCTGAGGCAGGAGGATCGTTTGAACTCGGGAGGCGGAGACTGCAGTGAGCCGAGATTGTGCCCCTGCACTGCAGCCTGGGTGACAGAGTGAGACTCTGTCTCAGAAAAAAAGAAAGAGAAAGGAGAGAGGAAGAGAGACAGACAGAGAGAGAAGAAATAAAGAGAAGGGAAAAGGAAAGAAAAAAGGAGAGAGTAAAAGAAAGAAAGAAAAAGGCCGGGCGCCGTGGCGCACGCCTGTAATCCCAGCGCTTTGGGAGGCCGAGGCGGGTGGATCCCCTGAGGTCAGGAGTTCAAGAACAGCCTGGCCATCGTGGTGAAACTCCATCTTTAAAAAAAGAAAGAAAGAGCGAGAGAGAGAGAAGGAAGGAAAGAGAGAGGGAGGGAGGGAGGGAGGAAAGAAATTGAAAAAGAGAAGAGAAAGGGAAGGAGGGAGGAAGGAGGGAGGGAGGGAGGGAAGAAATTGAAGCTGTCGAATCAGCGGGGTTGGAGAGCTGGAGAAGCGCCTCCAGGATATGGTGAGGAGGGCTGAGAGTCAGGGGCAGCCCTTCCTCCACGGCCCCCTGACCGCCACCCCGGTCCATGTCCGGGGGGACTGGTCTCTCCCTGCTGGCCCTGGCACCTGCCACCTGGAGTGTCTCTTGCCCGTGTCTGAGACTCGCCTGCTACTGATGGCAGGGCCAGCCGCACACAGGCGCCCCGGCCCTGAGCTGGGTCGAAAGCCAGGCTCTGGACGCCTTGAAATCCATACTCATTCACGAGCAGGAGGTCCCCACGGTTGGGATTGGTGTTGCCCGTGGCTCAGCAGTTTCTGAGGGGCCCTGACCCCCGAGGAGAGGTCTCTGTCCTCCTTGGCTCCACCACAGGCTGCCTGGGTCGCTTGTGATTTGTCCACTTGGGGAACACAAAGCCCAGTGTTTCTGTCGGGGTGATTGAGCCTCTGAAGGTCTCTGGGGGACAGCCTGGCGCCAGCTGGCACAGCTCGCGGCCCGAGGACACGGCGGCTGGGGTGCGGCTTCACCCACGCTGTGCTCCCCTCTGAACCCAGCCGCTCCGGGTCGAGTGCAGACCAGGGGGTCCGCAGCTGTCACCTCACTGCCGGGTCCAAGGTCTTGAGAACACCTGTGGGCTGGGGTTGAAGGGCTGGGAACGGGGACGTTTGCAGTGAAGGCAGAGAGTGAGAAACCATCTTAAACATGAGTCCTAGGGCTGTGTTGTAATCCCAGCACTTTGCGAGGCCAAGGGGGCCGGGTCATGAGGTCAGGAGTTCGAGACCAGCCTGGCCAATGTGGCAAAACCCTGTCTCTACTAAAAATGCAAAAATTAGCTGGGCATGGTGGCGGGCACCTGTAATCCCAGCTACTCAGGAGGCTGAGGGGAGAATTGCTTGAATCCAGGAGACACAGGTTACCGTGAGCCGAGATCACACCACTGCACTCCAGCCTGGGTGACAGAGTGAGACTCCATCTCAAAAACAAACAAATAAACAAACAGACAAACAACAAAACATGATTTCTAGGGCTGGGCACGGTGGCTCACGCAGGTAATCCCAGCGCTTTGGGAGGCCGAGGCGGGTGAATCACCTGAGGTCCGGAGTTCGAGACCAGCCTAGCCAACATGGTGAAATCTCACCTCTACTAAAAATACAAAAAAAATTAGCCAGGCTTGGTGGTGGGTGCCTGTAGTCCCAGCTACTTGGGAGGCTGAGGCAGGAGGATCGCTTGAACTCGGGAGGCGGAGGTTACTGTGAGCTGAGATCACACCGCTGCACTCCAGCCTGGGGAATAGAACGAGACTCTATCTCAAACAAAACAAAACAAAAAGATTGCTATGACACAGATATTCACAGCAGCAAATTTGCAGTTGCCAAAAAGTAGGAACAAGCCGATTGCCCATCCTTGAGTGAATGGATTTAAAAAACATCGGCCGGGCGTGGTGGCTCACGCCTGTAATCCTAGCTCTTTGGGAGACCAAGGTGGGTGGATCACCTGAGGTCAGGAGTTCAAGACCAGCCTGGCCATCACGGTGAAACCCCATCTTTAAAAAAAAAAAAAAAAAAACGATCCTAGACTGGATGGCTCACACTCACCCGTAATTCAAACTCTTTGGGAGGCTGAGGCAGGTGAATCACCTGAGGTGGGGAGTTCGAGACCAGCCTGACCAACATGGTGAAACCCTGTCTCTACTAAAAATATGAAAAAGTTAGCCGAGTGTGGTGGTGGGCGCCTGTAATCTCAGCCACTCTGGAGGCTGAGGCAGGAGAATTGCTTGAACCGGGAGGTGAAGGTTGCGGTGAGCCGAGATTGTGCTATTGCACTCCAGCCTGGGCGACAATAGTGAAACTCTGTCTCTGAAAACAAAACAAAACACACGTCCTTCCATACTGAGGAGTAAGACTCAGCCGTGGAAATAGCGAGGCTCTGACCCAGGTCCCAGCCGAGATGAACCTTGAGGACATCATGCTCAGGGAGAGACGCCAAACACAAAAGGCCACACGGTGTGCGATCCCGTTTCTGAAAATGTCCAGGACAGGCCCAGCCACAGAGACAGGAAGGGGATGTGTGGGTGCTGGGGCCGGGGGTCTGGGGCTGATGGAAGGAGGCTTCTTTGTAGGGTGATGAGAATGTTCTGGAACTACATAGAGGTGATGGTTACCCAGTTTTGCAAATGTACTGAAAACACTGAATTATAAACTTTTGTAAGTGGGCGAGTTGTATGGTATGGGCGTTATTTCTCAACAAGGCTATTTAAAAACAATGATTCCTAGGGGTGAGCATCTGGCCTGAAGGATCCGCCTCTCTTAGTTCCGTGGTTTTGATAAGATGTGCCCTAGTTGTGTGCAGTGTCGCTGGCAGGGTTGTGGGTTGAGGGGTCACAGGACTGCTTCAGATTCATTAAATAATTTAAGCTCGTCCGGGTGCAACAGCTGCATCTGTCATCCCAGCCCTTCTAGAGGACAAGGTAGACGGGAAGATTACTTGAATCCAGGAGTTCAAGACCAGCCTGGGCATAGCAAGACCCTGTCTCTGTAAAAAACAAAGAAAGAAAGAGAGAAATTAAACATTAGCCCACAAACTAAACATATTCCTTCCCCTTCCCAGTCCGTAAAAACTACAGCAGTGACACTTGCCTGTAGCCCCAGCTCCTCAGGAGGCTGAGAAAGATCGCTTGAGCCCAGGAGGTCGAGGCTGCAGTGAGCTGTGATTGCACCACTGCACTCCAGCCTGGGAGAGAGTAAGACCCTGTCCCAAAAAGAAACAAACAGAAAAACATGATTCAAAGTTGAAAGATTATGTGCATAGATGCCTTGCAAGCCGGAGGAGAGGCGTCTGGGCGTCCTATGGCCCCGTGGGCATGCTGCTCCAGCCCTTTCATCACTCACCGCTGCTGCCCTGAGCAGCGGCTGTCCTGAGTGACAGGCCCAGGTGTAGCAGATCCTGCAAGATGCCAGCTGCTCCCAGAACCCAAAGGTGCCAGGGCATTCCTGTGGCAGTGGCACCACCTGCAGGCCACAGCAGGGATTGCAGCTCTCACCCCCACCTTTTATCGATGGTAAATTACCCTGAGCACATAGAACAGAAACTAGCATTTTAAAACTTTTTTTTTTTTTTTTTGAATGGACATTTACCTTTGGAATAATTTTAGATTTTCAGAAGCGTCACAGAGAAATCCAGAGGTTTTCTGTCTCTGCCTCTCACCAGTTCCCCCTTATGTTAGCATCTTAGGAAATCATTTGGGTTGGTTTCATTTTGATTTTTTGTTTTGTTTTTTGTCTTTGAGACAGAATTTCACTCTTGTTGCTCAGGCTGTGGTGCAATGGCGCAGTCTCGGCTCACTGCAACCTCCGCCTCCCGGGTTCAAGCGATTCTCCTGCCTTAGCCTCCCAAGGAGCTGGGATTACAGGCGCATGCCACCACGCCCGGCTGATTTTGTAGGTTTGCAGAGAGAGACGGGGTTTCTCCATGTTGGTCCGGCTGGTCTCAAACTCCCGACCTCAGGTGACCCACCTGCCTCGGCCTCCCATAGTGCTGGGATTACTTGTGTGAGCCACTGCGGCCGGCCAGGGTTGGTTGGTTTTTGAGACAGTGTCCTGCTCTGTTGCCCAGGCTGGAGTACAGTGGCACAATCACAGATCACTGCAGCCTCAACCTCCGGGGCTTAAGCCATCCTCCTGCCCCAGCCTCCCAAGTAGCTGTGACTACAGGTGTGTACCACCACACCCAGCTATTTTTTACATTGTTTTTGTAGAGTTGGGGTCTTGTGATGTTGCCCAGGCTGGACCATGCACTTGTAACTAACAAGAAGCCCATGCGGGTACTTTTCTGCTAGATTTCACTCTTTATCACAGTTTCACTATTTTTTCTTTTTTTTCTTTTTTTTTTTTTTTTTTGAGACGGAGTTTTGCTCTTGTTACCCAGGCTGGAGTGCAATGGCGCGATCTCGGCTCACCGCAACCTCTGCCTCCTGGGTTCAAGCAATTCTCCTGCCTCAGCCTCCTGAGTAGCTGGGATTACAGGCACACGCCACCATGCCCAGCTAGTTTTTTGTATTTTTATTAGAGACGGGGTTTCACCATGTTGACCAGGATGGTCTCGATCTCTCGACCTTGTGATCCACCCGCCTCGGCCTCCCAAAGTGCTGGGATTACAGGCTTGAGCCACTGCACCCGGCCTTATTTTTTCACCTAATGTCCTTTTTCTTCCGTAGACATCCTGGACCCCACATGGCTTTTTAATTTTTTTATTTTTTTGAGATGGAGTCTCATTCTGTCACCCAGGCTGGAGGGCAGTGGCACAATCTCAGCTCCCTGCAACCTCCACCTCCCGGGTTCAAATGATTCTCCTGCCTCAGCCTCCAGAGTAGCTGGGATTACAGGCACCTGCCAACATGCTCAGCTAATTTTTGCATTTTTAGTAGAGGTGGAGTTTCACCATGTTGGCCAGGCTGGTCTCAAACTCCTGACCTCAGGTGATCTACCCTCCTCAGCCTCCCAAAATGCTGGGATCACAGGCGTGAGCCATCACAGTCCGGTTGCCAGTGTGATTTCTGTCCTTGTCCAATCATGAGCGCCAGGCCATTCTCCAGTGCTGACCCCATCGCCGCTGCCATGACACCTCCGGCCAAGCGACTTAATGCTCTGTTTCTTTTCCAGGGAGCGGAGCTCGGTTCCAGAATCTCGGTGCTGCGGACGGCGGGACCTTCCATACAGGTTGGTGCTGTGATGCATTTCTTTGTTCTGGTTTGAGGCTCCTTTGGCTGTTTTGAACCTTGGATGTAAGATGTGGGGTTGCCGTCGGGGGCATCTTGGCCTTGACCTGTGGCTTTGGGTCTGTGGGCTTTTTGTATCCACCAAGTGTGGGTGATGGGGAGCGCGTTCGGGGAGCAGCCGCTGGCTCCTGGGAGTTTCCCATCCATGAGGCAGGGGACGTGGCGCCTGCAGCTCCTACTGGTGGGAGAGTCCCGGACGGGGTCAGCGTGGGAAGCCCACAGGGGTGCTGCCTGCCTTCCCTGTGTCCTGGCGCCGTGATAGGGAGTGTTCAGGAAGGTGCTTCAGCCTTCGCCCCTGTCTCCTGCGCACCTGGAGGGTGACCCGTCACTGGCCCTTTGGGTCTCCTCTCTAGGTTTATACCTCGTTTTTCTCCCTAAAGAATCGTGAGTGGCTTTTAAAATGTAGGAAGACGAAATCATTTAAAAATAAGTCAAAAAGAAGGCAGAAATTTCCAGAAAAGGCAAAGGCACAGGGACAGAAAGGGCCTCGCAGTGGCCGGAGGCTGGAAACCTGGCCGGGGACATGGAAACGGACCCAATGGTCGGGTGGGGGTGTCTGCAAACCTGGTGAACTTACTAAAAAATCTCTTTAAAAATGTTTTATTTTTAAGAGTTAGGGTCTTGGCTGGGTGCGGTGGCTCACGTCTGTCATCCCAGCACTTTGGGAGGCCGAGGAGGGTGGATCACCTAAGGTCAGGAGTTTAAGACCAGCCTGGCCAACATGGTGAAACTCTGTCTCTACTAAAAAATATAAAAATTAGCTGGGCGTGGTGATGGGCACCTGTAATCTCAGCTACTCAGGAGGCTGAGGCAAGAGGATCACTTGAGCTTGGGAGGAGGAGGTTGCAGTGAGCTGAGATTGTGCCACTGCACTCCAGCCTGGTGACAGAGCAAGACTCCGTCTCGAAAGGAATGGAGGGAGGGAGGGAGGGAGAAAAAGAGAGGAAGGAAGGAAGGAAGGAAGGAGAGAGAGAGAAAGAGAGAAAAGAGTGAGGGTTTGTTTTCCTGCCCAGGCACCTCGGCCTCCCAAAGTGCCGGGATTACAGGGGTGAGCCTCGGCCCCTGGCCCTGGCCCTGAAGTATCTTTGAGCAGTATACTTCCCTTGAATTTTATGGCACGTAACGTCTGCCTAGAAAATGCGTATTTCAGCCAAGCCCAGTAGAAACCTATTTGCTCTCATCCATAGTTGGTCATGAGAGGCCATTCAAAAATTAGAGGTACTCGAAATAAAGATGTTCAAATGTAGAAACAAGGCAGAGAATCCAGATGTCTACGAGTGGACGAACGGACGGACAGAATGTCATCCCTCCATGCTGTGGAGTATTACTCAGCCATGAAAAGGAGTGAGGCTTTGACTCAGGCCACGGTGTATCCACGGCAGCTGGAGGACGTCACGCTCAGTAAGAGGCACCAGACACAAAAGGCCACACGGTGTGTGATCCCGTTTCTATGAAACGTTCAGGACAGGCCCGTCCGCAGAGTCAGGGAGGGGAGGCGTGGGTGCCGGGACTGGGAGGGGTATGGGAAGTGATGGTCGATGAGTTTCTTCTTGGTGTATTAGAAGGTTCTGGAATTAGATAATGAGATGGTCACAGGACTCTGTGAATGCCACTGAATTACACATTTTGTTTTTATTTGATGATGCGTTTCTTCTTTTTGGTCCCACAGAGAATACCGAGAAAGAATTGTGCATTTTAAATGGCGCACTGTATGTCATAGGAATTAGATTTCAGTAACATGATGCATGTATGTAGAGAGAGAGCTGTTTGATATAGATGTAAAGTGTAGGCTGGGCGCAGTGGCTCACACTTGTTATCCAGGCACTTTGGGAAGCCACAGCAGGCGGATCACTTGAGGTCAAGAGTTCGAGACCAGCCTGGTCAACACGGTGAAACTCCATCTCTACTAAAAATACAGAAAGGAGCCAGGCGTTGTGGAGGGCACCTGTAATCCCAGCTACTCGGGGGACTGAATGGGGAGAATGGCTTGAACTTGGAAGGTGGAGGTTGCAGTGAGCTGAAATCATGCCACTGCACTCCAGCCTGGGTGATAGACTGAGGCTCCATCTCAGAAATAATAAAATCAGTGTAGATACAAATATGTATATGTGTGTATATGTATAGTGACTTCTGATACATATATACATTTCAAATATATATATACAGTTGGAAACAGATGCTCAGTGCCACAAAGGATCTTTCAGCAATGCAATGTTTACTTCCTGGACTGCAGGAAGGGGACCCTCATTAGCCATGTTGCCACGAGAATCCAATGCACAAAGAAAAAGCAGACAGATTTCTCCCTTACACATTTGGGGTTGTCCTCACTGCTGTGTGTGATCTCCGTTGACTGGAGCCAGACCTCACAATCTAAACTAAAACCAGATTGGCTGACAACTTAAAACTTTTTTAAACAGGTAAAAGCCATGGAGAGCTGGGACATGCCTGTGAGCACGTCCAGCACAGATACCCTGGTTCAAGTACAGGGACATAGAGTGTACTCCTTGCCTGTAAGCGTGGCGTGTCTAACAGCTACGTAGGACAGGGCTTATCAAAGTTATTGGCACACTTCTGATTTATTCTTCAACAAGAAAGGAAACTTTAAAGAGGAACTTAATTACTTCCCCCATATACATAATATTTCTTTCTTTATGAAGCCAAAGATAGAAATATAAAAGATTTCCTGTTGTACAATTCCACTTACAGGAAAATTCTAGAAAAGGTGAGAGATCAGAGGTTGCCTGGAGGCCGAGGAGTGGGATCAGGGCAGCAGTGGGGGCGGATGACAGTGTCCCTCTGGGATTATGCTGATGGTTGCACAGCTGTAGAAATGAATGGCAACTCTTAGAACCATGTACACTTGAAGAGGAGCGTGACCTGTGTACATCTCAGGGTGTGTAACTCACACCCCAGTGAGGTTGTGACACAAACAAAAGCTCAGCCCGAAAAAGGAGGCACAGGGTGGTGCAGGGTGGGAAGGTGTGCGGAGCCCGGACAGGGCTCAGACGTTGCATTGGCGGTGCAGGGTGGGAAGGTGTGCGGAGCCCGGAGAGGGCTCAGATGCGTTCCCGTTGCAGGCGGTGCAGGATGGGAAGGTGTGCACAGCCCAGAGAGGGCTCAGACGTTGCATTCCGGCGCGGGCAGTGCAGGGTGGGAAGGTGTGCGGAGCCCGGAGAGGGCTCAGATGTTGTATTCCCAGCACTTGTTGGGGCCGCAACAAGTTTGGTGTTGGGCTTCTTCAAACATTCAGCTCTGGGCAGGCGCCATCGCTCACACCTGTAATCCCAGCACTTTGGGAGGCCAAGGCAGGAGGATTACTTGAGCCCAGGAGTTTGAGATCAGCCTGGGCAACAGAGCGATACCCCCTTCTCTACAGAAAATTAGCCAGCTACGTTGGCACGCACCTGCAGTCCCTACTACTTGGGAGGCTGAAGTGGGCGGATCGCTCGAGCCCAAGAGTTCCAGACCAGTCCGGGATCCATGATGAAACCCCATCTCTACAAAAAATACAAAAATTGGCCAGGCGTGGTGGTGCACACCTGAAATCCCAGCTACTTAAGAGGCTGAGGCAGGAGAATCGCTTCTCCAACCTGGGCAGCAGAGCTAGACCCTGTCTCTAAAAAAAACAGAAACGCATGACCCCATTCATTTCAACAGGGAAACGCTAGCCGCTGCGGAGCTACCAGTGTTTGCAGGCTAGGATAGGCCGTCCTCAGCAGGAAATGTGATTTCTGGTCTCCTGTGGACGCCTTTGGAAAGACTGCCCGTGATGGGGTCATCGTTCTCCATGACCTGTCCCGGCAACAAGGATCCCATGACGGTCTGTGCGAACAGCTGTCTGGCAGGCAGCCTGTAGGCGGGTGGCGCTGCCCTCTAAGCCCCCAGGGCCTGGGTCGGAGACTCCCTCTGGAAAAAAAAAAAAAAAAAAAAAAGAAGGAAGTTTAACACAGGCCTCACTGGGCTAAAATCAAGGTGTGGGCACCTGTCTTGGTGACAGAACCAGCACCGTGGTCCCCCAGGGCAAAACACCAACAGCCAGAGCAGCAAAGACGGATGTGGGGAGCGGGGGGAGCCTGTTCCTGGGGCTTCAGATGCTCGGTTTGCAGAGGGCTGTTGTTACCGCTGGCGGCCACCAGGGGGCAGAGGAGGCACACGGAGTCTCCTTGGGCTGGGTGGGGATGCAGGTGAGTGCAGGTGGGGACGGGTGGGGATGGAGGTGCAGGTAAGGACAGAGGTGCGGTTGGGTGCAGGTGGGTTCAGGTGGGTTGAGGTTGGTGCAGATGGGTGCAGTGGGAGCAGTGCGGCGTGGAGGTGCAGGGGGACAGTGGGAGCGGAGGTGCAGGGGAGCAGTGGGGACGGAGGTGCAGGGGAGCAGTGGGGGGCAGAGGTGCAGGGGTGCAGTGGGGGCGGAGGTGCAGGGGAGCAGTGGGGGGCGGAGATGCAGGGGTGCAGTGGGGGCGGAGGTGCAGGGGAGCAGTGGGAGAGGAGGTGCAGGGGTTCACTGGGGACGGAGGTGCAGGGGTGCAGTGGGGGGCAGAGGTGCAGGGGTGCAGTGGGGGCGGGGGTGCAGTGAGGGCGGAGGTGCAGGGGTGCAGTGGGGATGGAGGTGCAGGGGTTCACTGGGGACGGAGGTGCAGGGGTACAGTGGGGGTGGAGGTACAGGGGGACAGTGGGGACGGAGGTGCAGGGGTGCAGTGGGGGGCAGAGGTGCAGGGGTGCAGTGGGGACGGAGGTGCAGGGGTGCAGTGGGGGGCAGAGGTGCAGGGGTGCAGTGGGGGCAGAGGTGCAGGGGTGCAGTGGGGGCAGAGGTGCAGGGGTGCAGTGGGGGCGGAGGTGCAGGGGTGCAGTGGGGGCGGAGGTGCAGGGGTGCAGTGCGGGCGGAGGTGCAGGGGTGCAGTGCGGGCGGAGATGCAGGGGTGCAGTGCGGGCGGAGGTGCAGGGGTGCATACTGACTGCATCCGGATGTCTTCAGTCAATCCCGAGCCCTCTCTGAGTCTGCTGCTGCCCCTACCACAGTGTGCTTGATGCCTTCCTGGTTTCACACCAACAGCCCCGTCCCCCAGGCAAACCCAGGTGGTTGGCTTTGCCCTGGGGGCCCCTGTGCGAACACCCAGAGCCTCTCTGCCCACAACCGGAGGCGGTCCCTGGGCACTGTCTGTGGCAGGAGGCACTGGCTCTGCTCCCCAGGAGTGGCCTCCAGTCAGGGAACTGCCCCCCCAGAACGCACCCCAGCCCCCAGCCATAGAGGTGTCGCCAGAACAGAGCTTGGACCGGAGAATGGAAGGCCTACGGGGGTTGGGGGGTGGCCCTGGGGGAGTACAGGTCACCCTGCCACAGGAATCAGACCCTGCTTTGTCCTCACCATCAGGCCCTGGGGTGCCTGTCATCACCCCTCCCAGATGTCCCACCCCTCGGGGTGAGGGCTGGCTGGGACATGGGGTGGCCGCTCCCCAGCTCTGGAAGGGGTCGTTGTCCTGGCGGGAAGAGGGCCCGGATCCCCGCCTGTGAGTTAAAGACTTGGGCGCGCCGAGCACGGTGGCTCAAGCCTGTAATCCCAGCACTTTGGGAGGCCGAGGCGGGTGGATCACGAGGTCGAGAGATCGAGACCATCCTGGTCAACATGGTGAAACCCCGTCTCTACTAAAAGTGCAAAAAATTAGCTGGGCATGGTGGCACGTGCCTGTAATCCCAGCTACTCAGGAGGCTGAGGCAGGAGAATTGCCTGAGCCCAGGAGGCGGAGGTTGCGGCGAGCCGAGATCGCGCCATTGCACTCCAGCCTGGGTAACAAGAGCGAAACTCCGTCTCAAAAAAAAAAAAAAAAAAAAAAAAAGACTTGGGCGCCCCTTTCCTTGGTGGCCGCAAGTGAGAGCTTGCTCACTTTGGCCAGAGGAGAGTCCCATCCACCCACTGAGCCAGAGGGACAGAGGCAGCGAATCCCAGAAGCTGGGGTCCCCCTGGTTTATGCTGTCTGCCCCACTGGGAGTTTATTCTGGTGTCCGCTGTGAGCAGGGAGCAGACTCCATTATTTTCCCAAATAACACAGGGGTACCTCCCTCCCCACCCCACCCTGCGACATCGAGGCCACATGGTTCTCTGGGTTGGGGCCATTCTGGGCACTGCAGGGTCTGAGCAGCGTCCCTGGCCTCTGCCCATTTCCCCAGTTGTGACAATCACAAATATCCCCAAATATCGCTCAGTGTCCCTTAGGGAACAGAATCACCCCAAGTTGGCTGGGTGTAGTGGCTCACTTTGGGAGACTGAGGTGGGTGGATCACTTAAGGTCAGGAGTTCGAGACCAGCTTGGACAACATGGAGAAACCCCATCTCTACTAAAAATACCAAAATTAGCCAGGTGTGGTGGCGGGCACCTGTAATCCCAGCTACTTGGGACACTGAGGCAGGAGAATCACTTGAACCCGGGAGGTGGAGGTTGCAGTGAGCTGAGATCGTGCCATTGCACTATGGCCTGGGTGGCATAGTGACTCTCTCTCTCCCCCCCAAAAAAAACACCCCAAGTTGAGACCCCCCTGGGTTAGGGGATTCCAGGGACCACCAAAAGACTCTGTGTCGCATAGGCATATGGACCTCTGAGGTCCCAGGAGGCTGCACACATTGAAATCCACACCCTGAGTGAGGAGGGAGAGAGGAGGTGAGTCCCATGAGCTGGGGTCCCCCTGGTTTACACTGTCTACCCCATTGGGGGTTTATCATGGTGTCTGATGTGAACAGGGGACAGACTTGATTTTTTTTTTTTTTTTTTTTTGAGACGGAGTTTGGCTCTTCTTGCCCAGGCTGGAGTGCGATGGCGCGATCTCAGCTCACCGCAACCTCCGCCTCCTGGGTTCAAGCGATTCCCATGCCTCAGCCTCCCAAGTAGCTGGGATTACAGGCATGTGCCACCATGCCTAGGTAATTTTTGTATTATCAGTAGAGACAGGTTTCTCCATGTTGGTCAGGCTGGTCTCGAACTCCTGACCTCAGGTGATCCACCGGCCTCGGCCTCCCAAAGTGCTGGGATTACAGGCGTGAGCCACGCTGCCTAGCTATTATTGTTATTATTATTGAGACAGAGTCTTACTCTGTCACTCAAGCTGGAGTGCAGTGACGCGATCTCAGCTTACTGCAACCTCCGCCTCCCGGGTTCAAGCAATTCTCCTTCCTCAGCCTCCCGAGTAGCTGGGATCACAGGCACGCACCACCATGCCCAGCTAATTTTTGTATTTTTAGGAGAGACGGGGTTTCACCCTATTGGTGAGGCTGGTCTCGAACTGCTGACCTCAGGTGATCCACCCGCCTCAGCCTCCCAGAGTGCTGAGATTACAGGCGTGAGCCACCACACCGGCCTATTTTTTTTCTTCTTCTTCTCAAATGAGGGCAGGGTTTCTCATGTTCAGACTTTCTATCTCCTTAGGAGACAGGGGAGCTGGGAGTTGGGGTTGGAGGTGCAGGCGGTGTAGGTGGAGATGCGTTCAGAGGGTACCTGCACCCACCTGCGCCCACCTGCACCCATCTCCACCTCCGTCCTCACTGGTCTGGGGCAATGTCTGGGGACATTTGTGGTTACACAATTCAGGGGATGCCCCTGCCATGGAGCGGGTGGAGGCCAGGGAGGCTGCTCAGCACCCTGCAGCGCCCAGGACGGCCCCACCCCAGAGAACCATCCAGCTCCCACGTCCACATGCCAGTGGGAGCTCCTGTTCCAGGATGAGCATTTCTCCAGCCTTTTTGTTTCTTGCCACACCGAGCACAAAAGAACTCCGTGACCTCCAGAGTGCAACATGTGTCTTTCTGATGGCTCCTTGTTCTCCCGGGGAGTGTGTTCGGTCACCTTGCTGCTGAGAGCTTTCCCGGAGCCTTTTATCTCAAGAGCGGCTCTTGTGTGCTGAGCAGCCTCCAGTCCCCACTGCCAGTCGGGCGGGTAGCTTTCCTCCTGCTCACTCACCAGCTTTCAGCGTGTCCCGGGCGTGTTGAAATTCACATTATTATCGGTTCTTTTCACGGACATGTTGTTCCCTTGGAAGAACTGCCAAGATATACAGCCAGAACCTGAAAACGTTCTGATCGAGGAAGGTCGCCCATCCCACCGCTGCCCCGCTCTCTCCAGAAAGCTCGTGCAGCCCACAAGTAATCACGGGGTGCTCTGCTGAAATCAGGGGCTCTGCCCCAGCCCCCAGGGCCCAGAAGCCTCTCCGTGCACCCTGCAGCCTCCGCGTCAGTAGCCCAGGACAAGGCAGTCTTCCCGGGGGCAGGGGGGCTTGGATGTGACCTTGACCCTCTACAGCAGGGGTCACCTGGGGTGATCCTGTCCCCCACCCCCGGGGACGCTGAGCAATTTCTGGGACACCTGTGTTTTTCATGACTTGGGGGTGCTCCTGGCACGGAGTGGGTGGAGGCCAGGGGTGCTGCTCAGCACCCCAAATTGCCCAGAATGGCCCCACCCCAGAGAACGATCAGGCCTCAGATATGCATACTGCTGTCGGGAGAAACTCTGGGCTCATTATGTTGAGGAAAAAAATCTAGTTTTCTTCCTGCTCACACTGGGCACCAGGATAAACTCCTGACGGGGCAGACGGCGTAAACCAGGGGGGGCCCGAGCTCCTGGGACTCTCCTTCTCTCTCCCTCCCACGCAGGGTGTGGATTTCAACGTGTGCAGCCCCCTGAGAGCTCAGCAGGGCAGAGGATCATGGGACGAAGAGTCTCTTGGAGGTCTGTGGAATCGCCTATCCTGGGGTGGAAGGGTCTCAACCTGGGGTGATTCTGCACCCAGGAGACAGTTGTGGCTGCCTTAATTAGTGGATGTCGTGGGGCAGAGGTCAGGGGTGCCACTTAGCGCCCTGCAGCGCCCGGGGCAGCCCCACAACCAAGGAGGACCCAACCCCAAATGCTCTCAGTGCCGAGCGGGAGAAGCCTGGGTGCAGAAGCTGCCTCCCCAGAGAGTTGAGAGCAGGCTCGTGTTCTCTTCTCCACACAATTGCTACGGCCCCCGCTCAGGCCCCGGTACCCAGACCCACGTTGTCACACCCACGCATGTTCTCTCAATGAATTCCGGTTTCAAATCTGTTACTGAGACCCCCTGACGTTACTGATCAGAGAGGCTCCGTACCCAGAGAGGCTCATGTCCACCATCGCCGAGGCCGGGAATCCGTCGGAGGGGCCGTGGGGATCTGGGCACCCGGGCCCGGTGTGCAGCCCGAAACTGCCTGGTGTGTGTGTGTGTGTGTGTGTGTTTGCGTGCCTGTTGCTAAGCAATCACTTGAACAGTCAGACTCCCACAGAGCGAGAGATGAGACAACAGCTCGGTCATCGGCAGATTCAAGCCTTGGCCGCCTTTGACTCAAAGCACCCACGGCGGGGATGGTCGCGTATGATAAGACGCCGGGGGGGGCAGGGGACATGGCGGAACCAAGTGGAGGCCAGAGAGGACGCCTCTGCCAATCTGCGGCTTGACCTTGACCCTCCATGACGCTCTGTAGCAGGGGCCGTTGCCCAGGACAGCGATGATGTGGGCCCTTAGATGCTGGTCTTCCTCCATCCGCTTCATTGTTTTAGGGAACTAAGGCCCCCGCCGGGCTGACACCCTCGGATCTGTGCGCAGACGCTCCCGGAGCTGCGTGGGGACGCGTGTCATAGACGGCTGAGGAGCAGCCTGGGGAGGCCCCTGCTTGGAAGTCAGGGGCCTGGCAGAGGGGCCCCCTGTCTCACAAGCAGGGTTCAAGGGGCTGAGGGCTCCCGAGTGGATGTGGGACAGGCAGAGGCCCAGGTGGGTGTCCCAGAGCGGAGCCGGCCGAGGCTGCGTGAGCCTCGTTCCGACAGCCTCGAAAGGCTTCATGTTAGAGCCGCAGCTTTCTTATTGTTTGTGCTGGACATGTTTCTGAATTCTTCTTCTCCTTCTTCTTTTTTTTTTTTTTTGAGATGGAGTCTCACGCTGTCGCCCAGGCTGGAGTGCAGTGGCGCCATCTCGGCTCACTGCAACCTCTGCCTCCCAGGTTCAAGCAATTCTCCTGTCTCAGCCTCCCTAGTAGCTGGGACTACAGGCGCACGCCACCACACCCAGCTGATTTTTGTATTTTTAGTGGAGATGGCATTTCACCATGTTGGCCAGGCTGGTTTTGAACTTCTGACCTCATGATTCGCCCGCCTCGGCCCCCGAAAGTGCTGGGATTACAGGTATGAGCCACTGCACCCGGCCCTGAATTATGATTCTTATATTCTTGTTAACATTATTGTTTTAGAGTGAGAGTCACGCAGTGTTGCCCAGGCTGGCGTGCAGTGGGGTGATCACAGCTTATTGTAACTGGGAGCAGCTCCTCGCGAGGAGTAGGTGGAGGCCAGGGACGCTGCTCAGCACCCAGCAGTGCCTGGAACGGACGGCCCCACTCCAGAGATGTCTAGCCCCGATGTCCACAGTGCGGAGTGGGAGAAACTTCTTTGTAGAGTGGAAAGTCTCTGCCAGCTGTTTTTACAATGCCCAGTCTGGTGTGTGTGTGTGTGTGTGTGTATATGTGTGTGTGTGTGTGTGTGTGCGCGTGTGCACACGCGTGCGTGTGCGTTTTAGTTTTGTTTATGGCAAGTTGGGTTTTTTTAGGGGTTTGTTTGTTTGTTTTTTGAAATGGAGTTTCACTCTTGTCACCCAGGCTGGAGTGCTGTGGCATGATCTTGGCTCACCGCAACCTCTGCCTCCCAGGTTCAAGCAATTCTTCTGCTTCAGCCTCCAGAGTGACTGGGATTACAGGGGCCTGCACCACCACATCCGGCTAATTTTCATATTTTTAGTAGAGATGGGGTTTCACCATGTTGGTCAGGCTGGTCTCGAACTCCTGACTTCAAGTGATCCACCCGGCTGGGCCTCCCAAAGTGCTGGGATTACAGGCGTGAGCCACTGCGCCTGGCCATCAGGTTGGGTTTTTGTCATGCAGAAATCTTGTCTTTTTAGGAAGCAGAGTTCGTCTGTTCTTTTGGGACTTGTTCCTCTCGAGAATGGGGGCGAGGGCAGCAGCAGGGTGGTGACATCCCTGCAAAACAGGCCACTGCGGGAGGAACCTGGTTGGTGCCAGTCCTTCTTGGCAGTAAAGCGGAAGAGGGGCCAGCGTTTGGCCTCACCCAGGACTGAATAAGCAGGACCTTCACTCTCTTGATCTGGCGTATTGCCAGGACTTTGGAGAGAGGGTTCGGGTTCTTGGGAGAAAGGAGGCCTCAGGAGGGTAGGTGGTGCGCTGCGTCAAAGTTACACCTAAACGTGTTTCCACTTAATTTTTTTAAAAAAAGGCCGGGCATGGTGGCTCACGCCTGCAATCCCAGCACTTTGGGAGGCCAGGGTGGACGGATCACGAGGTCAGGAGTTCAAGACCAGACTAGCCAACATAGTGAAACCCCGTCTCTACTAAAAATACAAAAATTAGCTGGGTGTGGTGGCAGGTGATTGTAACCCAAGCTACTCAGGAGGCTGAGGCAGGAGAATCACTTGAACCCGGGAGATGGAGGTTGCAGTGAGCCAAGATCATGCCGCTGCACTCCACCCTAGTGACAGAGCGAGACTCCATCTCAAATAAATAAATAAATAATAAAATGAAAACCTTTATTTTGGTGGGGCATGGTGGCATGTGTCTGTAGTCCTAGCTATTCGTGAGGCTGAGGCTGGAGGATCGCTTGAGCCCAGGAGTTCTGGGCTGTAGTGCGCTATGCTGATCGGGTGTCTGCACTAAGTTCGGCATCAATATGGTGACCTCCCGGGAGCAGGGGACCACCTGGTTGCCTAAGGAGGGGTGACCCGGCCCAAGTCGGAAACGGAGCAGGTCAAAACTCCCGTGCTGATCAGTAGTGGGATCGCGCCTGTGAATAGCCCCTGCACTCCAGCCTGGGCAACGTAGTGAGACCCCCACCTCTAACAATAATAATAATAATTTTTAAAAAAGCGTTTATTTTGAAATCATCACAGATTGAGAAGAAGTTGCAAAAATCACACACAGAGCAACAAAAACATCACATGTACCTTTCACAGTTTCCCCCAGTGGCGACACCTTCCGTAAGGACAGAACAAAACCGGGAAATGGACTCAGGCAGCACATGCATGCGAAGAAGCTCTGTGCCTCCCGCACTCACGCAGACTTGGCTTCGCCTCATGTAGGGGCGTGTGGGATCACTGAGTGTCCGTAAACGTGATGGAGCCCCTCTTACTCGTGTGCATGGGGTTGGAGGGAGGCGGGAAAACAAGCAAACAAAACCATCTAGACTTTTTTTTTTTTTTTTTTTGAGATGGAGTCTCACCCTGTCGCCCAGGCCGGAGTGCCATGGCGTGATCTTGGCTCACTGCAACCTCCGCCTCCCGGATTCAAGCTGTTCTCTTGCCTCAGCCTCCTGAGTAGCTGGGATTACAGGCACCTGCCACCAGGCCCAGCTAATTTTTGTGTTTTTAGTAGAGACGGGGTTTCTCCATGTTGGTCAGGCTGGTCTTGAACTCCTGACCTCAGGTGATCCACCTGCCTCAGCCTCCTAAATTGCTGGGATTACAGGCCTGAGCCACCATACCCAGCCTGTGTGTATTTCACACTAATGGCACCTGCCGTTGAAATGGCCACCATCTCTTTGACAACCACAGTTGTAGACAGAATTCCAAGGCGGCACCCAAGATCCCCGCCCCACCTGGTGCCCGTGACTTATCTAATCCCCTGCCCTTGAGGATGGGCTGCACCTGTAGATACGATGAGGTGTCCCTCCGGTGGTTAGGTCAATACCGTAGGTCACGTGTTCCGTGAAGGGATTTTGCAGATGCGAGGAAGATTCCCAGTCTGTTGACTTGAGCTCAACGGAAAAGGTGACATTGGCTGGGCACAGTGGCTCACACCTGTAATCCCAGCACTTTGGGAGGCCAAGGCAGGTGGATCATGAGGTCTGGAGTTCAAGACCAGCCTGGCCAACATGGTGAAACCCCGTCTCTACTAAAAATACCAAAATTAGTTGGGCGTGGTGGCGCATGCCTGTAGTCCCAGCTACTTGGGAGGCTGAGGCAGGAGAATCACTTCAACCGGCACCTGAGAGGCAGAGGTTGTGGTGAGCTGAGATCACGCCACTGCACTCCAGCCTGAGCTACGGAGCGAGACTCCGTCTCAAAAAAAAAAAAAAGGCAGGGGGATATCCTGGGCAGGCCTGACCTCGTCAGGTGAACCCATAAAAGAGATCGGAAGCACTTCCCGAGCTGGCAGATTCTAGAGATGGAAAGGAGAATGGTGGGTGTCGGGGCTGCGTCAGGGAAGACAGGAGCTGTTGTTTAATGGCTGGAGTATTTCCGTTCTACAATGGAAGGTTCTGTGGAGCCACTGCACAGCCCTGTGACAATACTTAACATGGCTGAACTGTACACACAAACATGATTCAGGTGATCCATTTCGTGGGGTGTGTGTGTGTGTGTGTGTGTGTGTGTGTGTGTGTGTTTTAACCACAGCTGAAAGAAAGAAAGGGAAAGGGATGCTTGCCTTAAAGGAAGCAAACAGCCGTGTCGTGAGCTGCCTGTGGAGGGGCCATGTGGCAGGGACCTTAAGGTACCCTCTAGGGGCTCAGAGTACCCCCACCCAACAGCCAGCAAGAAAACAGGGACCAGGCCTGGCGTGGTGGCTCATACCTATAATCCCAGTACATTGGGAGGCTGAGGCGGGCAGATCGCAAGGTCAGGAGTTTGAGACCAGCCTGGCCAATATGGTGAAACCCCGTCTCTACTAAAAATACAAAAATCAGCTGGGCGTCGTGGCACACACCTGTAGTCCCAGTTACTCGGGAGGCTGAGGCTGAATTGTTTGAACCCAGGAGGCAGAGAGGCTGCAGTGAGCCGAGATCGCGCCACTGCACTCCAGCCTGGTGATCGAGTGAGACTCCATCTCAAAAACAAAAACAAAAAACAAAACAAAAAAAAACCAAAAAACCAGGGACCTCACTTCTAGAAACAGATTCTACTGAATTCCAGATGACACTTTGGCCCAGCCCATACCTTGATTTCAGGCCTGCAAGACTCTGCCAGACTCCTGACACCCATAAATTGGGAGACAGCACATGGTGTTTCTGTTGCTGTTGTTACGCAGCAGTAGCTGACATATACACTTGCCACCTTGGAATTAAGATAATGATCTCCATTTCACAGAGGAGAAAACAGTAGCGGAGAGGGGCTCACGTGCCCAGGACCACATGGTGGCTGTGCTGTGGTCATCACATTAACTGTGCCTGTCACCGGGCCAGACCGTCAGCTCCTCCGTTAAGATCAGGGATCTGGTCCAAGCCTTCGCCACATGTTTAGTGAGTGAGTGAAAAAAGGAATGAAGGCGCTGGGACCAATCCTCACCTGACTCGCCGCACACAGGTGAGTCTGTGTCTGTGACCAGGACGGGTGACACCACGGGACACTGAGTGAAACCTCAAGAACATGACTGTGAGCCTCGGAAGGGGGGGTCATCGCACGCAGCTCCCAGGCTGAGTCAGCTGCCGGCGCTGAGGTTGGGGCCGATCAGCCTCCTGGAATGTGACATGCCGTTCCCCGGCTCCCTGACTCACATTCCGGCTGAATCAGAGCTTTGCTGGTAATGACAGGCAAGTCTCCAGCCAGTCACCCTCTGGCCCATGTGAGACTGGGAATTCAGAAGCAGCCAGGAGTGACAGAAAGCCAGGTCTGCCCGGCGTGCCTGGGCGGGTGTTTACGGCATGAGGGCTGCCCGCGGTGACCAGCCTCAACGGGAGCCGGAGGTGGAGGACGCCGGTGCAGAGGACAGGCGCCTGGAGGAGGCAGGAGGAGAGGCGGCCGGGGGGCTGAGGCCCCACTCTGGGTGCCCCTGGCAAACCATTAACCACGACTCCTGCTCCCAGAGCCATGCCGCGGGTGGGCTCACCCCTCACCGCAGTTAACACGCAAGGCCCATCTTTCTCTGGGGTGGGACGTCCTGGGCACTCCACCCACTCCCTGCCAGGAGCACCCCCAGCCATCTGTGACCACCACAAATATCCCCAGACATTGCCCAGCGTCCCCTGGGACAGAATCACCTTGATTGAGACCCCCTGAGATAGGGGATTCCACAGAGCCCCAAGAGACTGTGTGTCCCGTGCTCCTCTGCCCTGCAGAGGTCCCAGGAGGCTGCACACATGGAGATCCACACCCTGAGTGGGAAGAGAGAGAGGGGTGAGTCCCAGGAGCTGGGGTCCCCCGGTTATGCCATGGGCTCCATCTGGAGTTTCTTCTAGCGTCTGGTATGAGCAGGGAGACGCCTCTGTTTCTTCCCAAATAATTAAAGCAGGTTTCTCCCCCGGGCACTGCAGACACCGACACTGAACAGTTTTCTGGGGCGGGGCCGGCCTGGGCTCTGCAGGGCGCCGAGCAGCGTCCCGGGGCTCCACCCACTCCACGCCAGGAGCACCCTCAGTCGTGAGAACCACAGAAGCCCCCAGACACCACCCAGTGTCCCTTAAGGGGGCAGAATGACACCAGTTGAGACCCTGATTGAATGAACCAATTAAGACAACACCGCCCAAGAGTGAAAGCAGATGCCCACACCAGGAGCTTTGTTCGGAAAATCGGAGGGCTTCCTGGAGGAAGTGACATGGGTTGAGTGTGGCTAGTGCCTTGAAGGTGACAGGTGGGGTGGGGGACACAGGTGCAGAGGACGTTCCAGGACCTTGAAAAGCTTAGGGAGAGAGTGAGGAGGCCGCATGGCCGAGGTGATGTTTTATCCTGAAGGCAGGAGGGAGTCGTGGCAGGTTCTGGCCCTACCCATGACAACAATCAGTTGGTTTGGGTCCAACCTCCCTGTCCGACAGATTAGGAAACTGAGGCACAGAGAGGGTGAGAGATGCCCCAGCCTCCTGTGGTGGGCAGAGGTCCCGGTGGGTTTCCATGGTGCCGTCGGTCACGATGGTTTGGGGCAGGGGGCCGGCTTCAGGCCTGGGGCGGAAGCAGCATTGACTTCACATGCCCACTGGAGACGCCGGGTCAGGTGGCCACCCGCGGTCACCCTCCGCTTCTGTTTGGTGAAATGGCGAATGATCACCACCCCTGCTGTCCAGGGTGGCCGCAGGGAGTAAATGAAATAATCAGGCTGGGTGCAGGGGCTCAGGCCTGTCATCCAGCATTTTGGGAGGCCGAGGAGGGAGTATCACCTGAGCTAAGGAGTTCGAGACCAGCCTGGCCAACGTGGTGAAACCCCGTCTCTACTAAAAATACAAAATTTAGCCTGGCATGATGGTGGGTGCCTGTAGTCCCAGCTACTCGGGAGGCTGAGGCAGGAGAATCTCTTGAACCCGGGAGGCAGAGGGTGCAGCGAGCAGCAGTGAGCAGTCCAGCCCGGGTGACAGAGTGAGCCTTCGTCTCAAAAAACAAACAGGCCAGGCGCGGTGGCTCACGCCTGTAATCCCAGCATTCTGAGAGGCTGAGGCGGGTGGATCTCAAGATGAGGAGTTCAAGACCAGCCCGACCACCATGGCGAAACCGCATCTACTAAAAATGCAAAAATTAGCTGGGTGTGGCAGTGCGCGCCTGTAGTCCCAGCTACTCGGGAGGCTGAGGCAGGAGAATCACTTTAACTCCAGAGCTGGAGGTTGGAGTGGGCCGAGATCGCACCACTGCACTCCAGCCTGGGGGGCGACGACAGAGTGAGATTCCATCTCAAAATAAACAACAAAATAAAATACCTGGCTGGGCTCACTTCAGTGCCCCTAAGCACTGTAATCCCAGTGATCTGAGGCGCTGAAGTGGGAGGACCGCTTGAGGCCAGGAGTTCGGGACCAGCCTAGGTAAAAGAGTGAGACCCCCGTGTCTACAAAAACATTTTTTAAATTAGCTGGGTGCTTGCTTCTAACCATCTAGTAAAAAGAAAAATCAACAACAACAACAAAATTAGCTGTTTGCAGCGGTGTGCACTGTGGTCCCAGTTACTCGGGAGGCTGAGGCAGGAGGATCGCTTTGAACCTGGGAGGTGGAGATTGCAGTGAGCCGAGATGGCACCACTGCGTTCCAGCCTGGGTGCGACAGCTAGATCTTGTCAAGAAAGAAAGAGAGGAGAGAGAGAGAAAGAGAGAGAGAGAGAGAGAGAGAGAGAGAGAGGTCTAGGGACCCCAGGGGAGAGCGCATGCACCCTTGGCACAGCCACAGCCCCCAGGGAGGTAAACCGCAGGCGTCCACCCCTGCCCCGGGGGTCCCGGCTCTGTGTCCACGGGGACAGGTGACAGCCAGGCCATGGCTTCTGTGCCCTGAGCTGACCTTCCCTTCCTGTCTCAGCGCAGGAGTGGCCCAGCCCACAGCGTGGAATTCTCCAAGCTCAGTAAACAGCCTGGAGCCTGTGGGATGGGCTGGAGGTGCTCAGCCCCCATTCCCGCCTGCCCTCGGCCCGGGGGGGGGGGGGGGGAGTTATCAGAAAGGCTCCCTCCTTCCCAGAAGGCACTGCCGGGCTCAGCTGCTGGGAACTGTTGCTGGGGTGGCAGCCAGGTCACGGTCACCGCTCTGGGAGGAGGGGCCTGCTGTGCTGTGGTACCTGGGCAACCAGACAGAGGTGGAGCTCTGCCTGACAGCTGCTGGAGCTCCTGCCTCCCTCCCTCTCTCTCTCTGTCTCTCTCTGTGTTTCTCCCTCCCTCCCTTTCTCTGTGTGTGTCTCTCTGTCTCTCTCTCTGTCTCTCTCTCTCTCTCTCTCTCTGAAGTCTCGCTCTGTCACCCAGGCTGGAGTGCAGGGGCACGATCTCGGCTCACTGTAACCTCAGCCTCCCAGGTTCAAGCGATTCTCCTGCCTCAGCCTCCCAAAGTGCTGGGACTACAGGCGCGCGCCACCTTGCCCAGCCTCTTTTCTTTTTCAACTGTGGTAAAAATGTATGTAACATCGCATTTACCATCTGGCGGTTTCTAAGCACACAGCTCAGTGGCGTTAAGCACATTCGCACGGTGCTGCAGCCACCACCACCATCGTCTCCAGAACTTTCCATCTTCCCAAAGCGAATCTCTGTCCCCAAGAAACAGTCACTCCCTGTCCCCTCCCCAGCCCCTAGCCCTGCCCCATCCTGCTTCCTGTCCCTGTGAATCTGGCAGCTATAGGGACCTCCCGTCCATGCAGTTACACAAGACTTGTTCGTTCGTCTGTCTTTTTGAGACGCAGTGTCTCTCTGTCTCAGGCTGGAGCACAGTGCCGCGATCTCGGCTCACGGCAACCTCCGCCTCCCGGCTTCAAGCGATCCTCCCCTCTCAACCTCCCGAGTAGCTGGGACTACAGGTGCGCCACCACCCCTGGCTAATATTTAAAAAAAAATTTTTTGTATGGAGATGGGGTCTTGCTAAGTTGCCCAGGCTTGGAACACACTTTCATCCCGGTGTTGGTATCACAGCCCACGCTGTGGTCACCTTTTTGCCTCCTGGGGTACAGAAGAGCTCAGACTGAGCCTGGGTACTGGGGACCTTAGGCAGGGAGTGTCTTCTCCCCCACCCACCCTCACTTGGACGCACACCCCCAGGCAGAAGGACAAACGTTCGGCGTCAGTGACTCTGCCTGGGGTGTCAGAACTGTAGGGGTATGAGTGGTCCACGGTGAAAACAAAGCCCCCTCTCTGCCGCGTTCCTGGCGTTGGGCTCACCTTCCCGGAAGCATCTGGTGTTGTCAGTTTTGGGGGCTTTCCCTGGAGATGGGCTGAACCCCCAGCCCTCATTACTGACCCCTGACTTCTGCAGGACTCACCCTGCACCCTTTGCAAGCTTAAAAACCACCAGGAGCCAGACGCACTGACTCACGCCTGTAATCCCAGCACCTTGGGAGGCCGAGGCGGGCAGATCACCTGAGGTCGGGAGTTCGAGACCAGCCTGGCCAACATGGAGAAACCCTGTCTCTACTAAAAATACAAAATTAGCTAGGCGTGGTGGCGGGTGCCTGTAGTCCCAACTACTCGGGAGGCTGAGGCAGGAGAATCGCTTGAACCCAGGAGGCGGAGGTTGCGGTGAGCCGAGATCGCGCCATTGCACTCCAGCCTGGGTGACAAGAGTGAAACTCCATCTCAGAAAACAAAACAAACAAACAAAAAAACCACCAAGAAGACTTGGCTCCAAGGAGGGCAGAGGCTTGGGCGAGCCGGCCTGAGGGTGCTGTGGTCAGCCCCGTCCCGCGTGCCTGGCAGCCTGCCTGGGACGCAGCCGGTGTTTAATAATCTACTCCAGAGAAAGAAAAAAAAAAAGAAGAAACAGTTGGGAAAAGGTGCCAGGTTGTGGTCACAGCAGGGCAGCTTGAATGCCTGTGGGGACCCAGGTGAGGAGGAAGTGGCCTTTAAATAGTTGGTGGGGGTTTTGGGTGGGCGGAGGGAATCGAACTCACTCCTCTGTAGCGATCAGCGTGAGGGAAGAGGGGAGAAGGGGGCAGATGAGTCTCCGTGGCTGCCATAACAGAGGACCACAGACCCGGAGGCATCAGTCCCAGACATGTATCCTCTCACGATGCTGGAGGGTGGAAGCTCTGAATCAAGGTGTCCATAGGGACGTGCTCCCTCTGGGGGCTCCAGGAGAGGTTACTTACAGCATCCTCTGGCTTCTGGGGGCTCCGGCAAACCTCAGTTGCTCCAGTCTCTGCTTCTGTTTTCTGCTCTGTGTCTCCTTTTTGTTTGTTTATATTTTTGAGACGGATTCTTGCTCTGTCGCCCAGGCTGGAGTGCAATGGCACAATCTCAGCTCACCGCAACCTCCACCTCCCGGGTTGAAGTGATTCTCCTGCCTCAGCCTCCCAAGTAGCTGGGACTACAGGCACGCGCCACCACATCCAGCTAATTTTTGTACTTTTAATAGAGATGGGGTTTCACCATGTTGGCCAGGCTGGTCTCGAACTCCTGACCTCCGGCGATTGGCCCACCTCAGCCTCCAAAAGTGCTGGGATCACAGGCGTGAGCCACGGCCCCAGCCAGGAATTTTTTTTTCAATTACTGTTTTTGTATCTGGGGTCTTGCTCTGTTGCCCAGGCTGGAGTGCAGTGGCGCCCTCATAGCTCACTGCAGCCTTGAAAGCCTAGGGCTGAATCGATCCTCCCGTCTCAGCCTCCCCAGTAGCTGGACCGTAGGTGTACACCACCACACCCAGCTTCAACGGAAGAGTTGTTTTTTGTTTTGGGTTTTTTTTTTTTGAGATGGAGTTTCGCTCTTGTTGCCCAGGCTGGAGTGCAATGGCGCGATCTCAGCCCACTGCAATCTCCGCCTCCCGGGTTCAAGCAATTCTCCTGCCTCAGCCTCCCAAGTAGCTGAGATTACAGGCACGCGCCACCATGCCCAGCTAATTTTGTATTTTTAGCAGAGACAGAGCTTCTCCACGTTGGTCAGGTTGGTCTCGAATTCCTGGCCTCAGCCTCCCAAAGTGCTGGGATTACAGACCACGGAGCCGGGCCTCAACATAAGACTTTTAAGCAAATGCAATTAGTTGGCAACAATCATCTTCTGAGATTCCTGGTGGACAAGAATTTTGAGGGGACATCACTACATCCTTTGCAAGGGAAGTGAGCATGACTCTGGTCTCAGTAAGCCACTGGGGTGTGCAGAGGGGGAGAGGCCGCCCCAGGAGGAAGGCGCTGTGGTATGAAAAGGTGACTGTTGGGGAGGCCCCTGTTAGCGGAAGCCTGTACGAGTCACACCGCCTCTGTGTAGGCTGCAACCTGCCAGCGCCTGTGGGAATGGGCCACGTCACCCCTTTTATAGATAAAATTGGGGTCGGGCACGGTGGTTTACGCCTGTAATCCCAGCACTTTTGGAGGTGGAGGCGGGGGGATCACAAGGTCAGGAGTTCGAGACAAGCCTAGCCAATGTAGTGAAATCCCATCTCTAGTAAAAATGCAACTATTAGCCGGGCATGGTGGCCTGTACCTGTAGTCCCAGCTACTCAGGAGACTGAGTTAGGAGAATCGCTTGAACCCGGGAGGTGGAGGTTGCTGTGAGCCAAGATCTCGCCACCGCACTCCAGCCTGGGCGACAGAGCCAGACTCTGTATCAAAAAAAAAAAAAAGAAAAGAAAAAGAAAAAAGAAAAAAAAGCGCAGCTCGGTGGTTTTTAGCGTATCGACAGAGTTGTGCAGCCATCACCTTTATCTAATTCCAGGACATCCTGTCACCCCCGAAAGAAGCCCCGTATCCCCCATGAGCGGTCACTGCCCATCTCCCTCCTGCAGCCCTGCCACCCCTGCATCCCTTTCCTGTCTCGGTGGCCAGGCCCTCCTGGACATTTCAGAGATGGGATCACACACTGTGTGGCCTTCTGTGTCTGGGTCCTTTCACAGAGCGTGACGTCCTCAAGGTGCCCTGACACAGCCTCATTCCGTTTCACGGCTGAACCATGCTCCGTGGTGGCATTTGCTGTAAAAGGCGGGACAGGATGGACTTTCAGTGGTCCTCTGATGTCTGACGCTGCCCTTCACCCTGATCGGGACTCAGCGTAATTGTGTGCGAGGCCTGGGGTAGCAAACTTTCCTGCAGAGAAAAGTTTTAGCCTTTGCAGGCCGGACAGTCTGACATTGTAGCGGGAAAGCCACCATAGGCAATATGTAAGCAAGTGGGTGTGGCCGTGTACCAATAAAACTTTAAGGAGACACAGTTTGCTAACCCCTGGTTTAGGATGAAAGTTCACAAACTCTCTGGTCCTGACAATTATTCCAAAGAGCTTTTGGGTTATATACCTTATGTTTTTTGATATTTGTTGAATTTGAAATCGAAACTGAGAAAATGTCAAATAGGTATTAATTTATTTTAAAATAGCAACAGGAGGGCCAGGCGAGGTGGCTCATGCCTGTAATCCCAGCACTTTGGGAAGCCAAGGCGGGTGGGTCACCTGAGGTCGGGAGTTCGAGACCAGCCTGACCAACATGGAGAAACCCCGTCTCTACTAAAAATACAAAATTAGCTTGGCGTGGTGGCGCATGCCTGTAGTCCCAGCTACTCAGGAGGCTGAGGCAGGAGAATCGCTTGAATCCGGGAGGCGGAGGTTGCAGTGAGCTGAGATCACCCCACTGTACTCTAGCCTCTGTAACAAGAGCGAAACTGCATCTCAGAAATACTAAAATGAAGTAACATAGCAATAAACTCTCAGGGTAGCCGGAATGACATTTTTTTTTTCATGGATAGTAACCGTTTTTCTAAACAGACAAAAAAGTTCGTGGAAATGCCAAAGACAGACCAAGAAACCATCAGAGCTGGAGGAACCCAGGCTGATGTGACGGTCACGCCACATGGGCTCCTGGACAGGGTCAGGATGGGGCGGGAAAGGCCATGAGGGGAAAACTGGGGGAACCTGAGTCGAATGTGCCATTTGGTGACTAGGAAGGTGCCAGCGTTACCCAGCTGCGAGCAGTGCCCTGTGGTTAGGGAGGATGGCCCCGTAGGAGGAAGCTGGTGAGGTGTAGGCGGGGGCACTCTCTTTGCCCCTTTCCTGTAAATCTAAAATTACTCCAAATAAAATTGTTTATTAAAAAAAAAATAGAACAGGCCAGGGATGGTGGCTCACGTCGGTCATTCCAGCACTTTGGGAGGCCGAGGCGGGCGGATCATTTGAGGTCAGGAGTTCAAGACCAGCCTTGCCAACATGTCCAAACCCCCTCTCTACTAAAAATTCAAAAAGTTAGTGGGTGTGGTGTCACGCGCCTGTAATTCAAGCTACACCAGAGGCTGAGGCAGGAGAATTGCTTGAACCCAGGAAGCAGAGGTTGCAGTGAGCTGAAGTCGTGCCACTGCACTCCAGCCCGGGCGACAGAGCGAGATCCTGCCCCCAACATACACACACACACACACACACACACACACACACACACATAGAACAGAAAAAAAAAAAAACGTGGCTGAGAGCTTTGCAAGGTAGGGGGTAAAAGTGACCATGCCCTCAGTGTGCTGGGGTCGGCAAGGATTTGGGTAAGATGGAGAAGCCGGTGGGCGGAAGGATGGATGGGAGGCCAGCCCATTAGTCGATCAGCAGATATTGACCCAACACTCACTGTGTGCCAGGGATAGCCTGGGTGCCTGGGGCCCAACCCGAGGCAGGTGAAATCAGGTCCTGTCCTCAGGTAGCATCTGGCACGCAGAGACAGCACACGCCCAGACACACAGACAAACCAATCAGAAGGTTCTAACAAAACGGTCACGGCTGTCATCCCAGCACTTTGGAAGGCGGAGGTGGGAGGATCGCTTGAGGCCAGGAGTTTGAGACTAGTCTGGGCAACGTAGCAAGACCCCACTACAAAAAATTAATAAAATTAGCTGGGCATGGTGGTGCGCACCTGTAGTTCCAGCGACTGAGGAGGCTGAGGCTGCAGGGAGCTGTGATTGCACCACTGCACTCCAACGTGGGCAACAGAGCAAGACCCTGTCTCAAAAAAAGGAAAAGAAAATAGGATGAGGTGGCACCATGAGGAGAGACAGACTGTGCCACATGGTGTCCAGGAAGGTCTCAAAGGAGGGGACATCCTTGCCGACTGCCAACTGCTGCAGGACGGGGAGGAGCATTGAAGGCAGGAGAAAGGGCATTCTGGAGGGCTCCCTGGAGACGGAGTTCTGGGAGTCACGGCAGGGGCCCAGGCCAGGCCTTTCGGGGCTGGAGGCAGAGAGGAGGACAGTCATGAAGCACCGTGGACCTGTGTCCTCTTGACTGTCCTTGGTCTGAGGTGACCTGGTGTGGCTTCTCAACCAGACTGATCGGGTCCTCAGGACTCACAGCTCGAGGCAGGGTCAGAGCTGCAGGGCTGGGCTGGGCTCCATGCCTGGACAGCTCGTGAGCTCTGCCCCTCTGAAAGGCCAGCAGTTGGGTGGGGGTCAGGGATGCTGCTCAGCACCCTGCAGTCCCCCGGACGCACCTGCCCCCCGAGAACACTCCAGCCCTGGACTTCAGAGGCCTTGGGTTAACGGAATGTCACAAGGCTGAAATAAGCTGAAGTGTTTCTGAGAGTCCTGTGCTAGGCAGCGCGCTTGGGGAAGGGTGGCGCCAAGCTTTTGTGCCGGAACCTTCTGGTTCCAAGACACTTTCATTCACAGTCACCCGCATGACCTGGGAAGCAGTGGCTACCAAGTGCCCAAAAGTGGCCCAGAAAGCTGGGCTGTTCCACACGCTTTGCCCAGCCCGGCACTGAAGCCAGGGAAGGAGGCCTTGGGCCGAAGCCGCGGCGCAGATCACGGCTGCAAGTTCTGGCTCTGCCAACGGCTCCAGGGTGCCCTTGAACCGGCCACTGCCTGCCTCCTGCGTCAGCGCCTTGTCTCAAAGAGGAGGAAGTCACAGCGTTGAGAACTGACCTGCGGTGTGAGATGGGGCTGCCGCCATGGAAGCCGGTCCGGTGGTTCCTCAAAAGGCCGAACACGGTGTCTTCACATGACCCAGCAATTCCGCTCCTAGTTATGTGCCTGGAGGAATTAGAAGCACGTGTTCAAATAGAACCTTGCCACAAACGTTCACACAGTTTCTACGACCACAATGGCAAAAAGGTGTAAGTGACCCAAGTCTCCATCCGTGGGAGAATAAACACGGTGTGGCCCTCCACACACTGGAACGTGGCTCACTGTGAACAAGGCTGTGACCCAGGCCGCAGCGCAGATGCAGCTTGGGGACGTCACGCTCAGTGAGAGACGCCAGATGCAAAGGACTGTGCAGTGTGTGGTCCCATTGCTATGAAATGTCCGGGACGGGCTGGTCCAGAGAGGCAGGAAGAGGATGTGTGGGTGCAGGGGGCTGGAAAGGGAGATGGGAAGTGACAACTGATGGGGATGGGGTATCTTTTGGGGGTGCTGAGAATGTTCTAGAACTAGATAGAGATGATGCTTGCACAAATCCCACTGTGTCACACTGCGCGGAATGTCTGGAAAGGGAGTTTTGATGTTGTTTTCATTTCTTTTTCTTTCTTTTTTTTTTTTTTGAGACGGAGTTTCGCTCGTGTTACCCAGGCTGGAGTGCAATGGCGCGATCTTGGCTCACCGCAACCTCCGCCTCCTGGGTTCAGGCAATTCTCCTGCCTCAGCCTCCTGAGTAGCTGGGATTACAGGCACACGCCACCACGCCCAGCTAGTTTTTTGTATTTTTAGTGGAGACGGGGTTTCACCATGTTGACCAGAATGGTCTCAATCTCTCGACCTCGTGATCCACCCGCCTCGGCCTCCCAAAGTGCTGGGATTACAGGCTTGAGCCACCGCGCCCGGCCTTTTTTTTTTTTTTGAGACAGTGTCTCTGTCACCCAGGCTGGAGTGCAGTGGCGCAACCTCAGCTCACTGCGGCCTCTGCCTCCCTGCTTCAAGCCATTCTCCTGCCTCAGGCTCCCGAGTAGCTAGGATTCCAGGCACCCGTCACCATGCCCGGCTAACTTCTGTAGTTTTAGTAGAGATGGTGGGTAGGGCGGGGAGGTCTCATGATCTTGGCCAGGCTGGTCTTGATCTCCTGACCTCGCCTTGACCTCCCAGAGTGCTGGAATTACAGGCATGAGCCACCACACTGGGCCTTTAAATTGCATTTTTAAATAAATCGTTAAATAGATTCAGGCTGTGCACCTGCCGGCCACGGTCATGGGACGGGGCATCTCCAGTCCCCTCATGGTGACAGTGAGGCCACCTTTCGGGCCGTGACCAGCAGGTGGCAGCACAGCCCAGCTCCCGGGAGACCTGTGCTGGCCCCAGCTTCCAGCCTCCCAGAAACACCGCAGTCCAGACGCTCGCCAGGCGGAATTCCTCGCCCCTGAAGTCAGTCTGCGCATAGACATTCGCGATACCCGCTCCCAAGTCATCAGTTCCCACTCTGCGTCTCCCAGGCTGTCTCGCCAGGCCCTGGATGCCTGGGCTGAGCGGCTTAGTAAGGGTCTGGGTGGCGGGGAAGCCTGGGCACCACACCCAGGGGCGAGTGTAGGGGAGGGTCCCCACTTCCCAGAAAGCAGATGGGGAGACGGAAGCCACCCAGGGCCAGTGCCGGGCGCAGTCATTTCTGAGAATGTTTAGGACGCTTCCCCTGAGCTTGACACGTGAGCTGGGTTCCTCCCAGCCCTCACTGCCTGATTGGAACCGAGAGTGTCCAGTTTAGTACCCAGGAGACAGGTGTCTGCGCGCTCAGGCTGACTGAAACCAAACCTGGCCTGGGAGAAACGTATCCTGGAGGCCAATTTGGTTCACACCTCTTCTGAAACCTGTCAGCATTTTGCAAAAATGAAAGATGTTCTTTTGTATTTGTCATCCCGGCACTTTGGGAGGTGGAGGTGGGAGGATCACCTGAGGTCAGGAGTTCGAGACCAGCCTTGCTAACATGGTGAAACCCCATCTCTACTAAAAATACAAAAATTGGCCAGGCACGGTGGCTCACGCCTGTAATCCCAGCACTTTGGGAAGCCAAAGCAGGCAGATCATGAGGTCAGGAGTTTGAGACCACCCTGGCCAACATGGTGAAACCCCGTCTCTACTAAAAACACAAAAATTAGCTAGGCACAGTGGCTCATGCCTGTAATCCCAGCTACTCAGGAGGCTGAAGCAGGAGAATCGCTTGAACCTGGGAGGCAGAGGTTGCAGTGAGCCAGGATCGCACCGCTACACTCCAGACTGGGCGACACAGCAAGACTGTCTCAAATAATAAATAAATAAATAAATACATACATACATACATACATACAAATTAGCCAGGTATGGCAGTGCACACCTGTAAGTCCAAGCTATTTGGGAAACTGAGGTGGAAGGATTGCTTGAGCCCAGGAGTTTGAGACCAGCCTGGGCAAGATGGCAAGACCCCATCTCTACTAAAAAATAAAAAAATTAGCGGCCAAGTGCGGTGGCTCATGTCTATAATCCTAGTACTTTGGTAGGCGGATGCATCACCTGAGGTCAGGAGTTCGAGACCAGCCTGGCCAATATGGTGAAACCCCGTCTCTGCTAAAAATACAAGTATTAGCTGAGCATGGTGAGGGTGCCTGTAATCCCAGCTACTCAGGAGGCTGAGGCTGGAGAATCACTTGAACCTGGGAGGTGGAGGTTGCAGTGAGCCAGGATTGCACCACTGCCCTCCAGCCTGGGTGACAGAGCGCAACTCTGTTTCAAAAATAATAATAATAATGATAATAAATGAAAATAAAAAAATAGCCAGGTGTCCAAGCTGCTCAGGAGGCTGAGGCAGGAGGATCTCTTGAGTCCAGGAGGTTGAGGCTGCAGTGAGTCACAATCACACCATGCATTCCAGCCTGGGTGACAGAGCGAGCAAGACCCTGTCTCAAATAATTATAATAATAAGTAGGCCGGGCGTGGTGGCTCACGCCTGTAATCCAAGTACTTTGGAGGCCAAGGCGGGCGGATCCCCTGAGGTTGGGAGTTCAAGACCAGCCTGACCAACATGGTGAAACCCTGTCCTTAAAAAAAAAAAAAGAAAGAAAAAGAAAAAAATAATAAGTAATAAGGAAGTTCTTTGTCATGTTATTTGAGGCCACCTGGGCCGTCCCCTGGGGCAAGACCCTTGCTAGAGACTTCCCCATGCTGTCATCATCTTGACCCGGTGAGATTAACTTCCTAGGGGCTTGGTGGGAGGGGGCTCTGTTTCAGGAAGCATGGGCAGGGAGCCAGGCAGGTGCCCGGTGGTGGCAGCAGGCCTTGGCAGTTGGTTTAATGTGCATGCTCCCCTGCTTTTCCTGTACCGTTCAACTTCCTCATTCGTGGTCAAGGAGCTCCAGAAATGCTTCGAGTTCACTGGCTCATCGAGGGTCCCCCAATAGTCCAGAGGCACCCCTAGTTCCCACTGGATAGAGCCGCAGTGGCCAGCCTGCAGCTGTGAGCTCTGGGACCCGCTCCCTTAACCCCGCGTGGTGGCGTGCTGGGGTCCCATCCCCACTCTCTCTTCCCACCACAAACTTCTTTAAGGATCTGGTCTTTCCATTGGAGTAATGCATAACTTTTTAGAAAAAAGAAAAAAAAAAAACTTAAAAAGGAGGAGGGTTCATTTTGATGACTCCAAAGTGGTCACCTTCTCAAAGTGGAGCAGTTCACAGATTCACAGTCTATCAAACAGGGGTGAGGGCGGACCAGGAGGCCACCTGGGTGGGGCAGGCGTCCTCCGGGCATGTGCCCGGCAGGGCTGGAGGAGCTGGAAGGTGCGCAGGATGCCGTGTGCTCAGAGGTGCAGCGGCCATCTGTCCTCCACAGAAAGCTGCCAAGTTGGGGTGTTTTGGTTTAAAAATTCCTGGTGGGGACAGGGAATCCCTGAAGGGAATACATTTAAAAAAAAATACACAGTGGAAATGGGGAAGGGGAACGAGAGCTGGTGTTGAAGAGCTTCTGCGTAAAAATAAAATTTTTTTAAAAAAATTTTTTTTAAAGGCCGGGCGCGGTGGCTCAAGCCTGTAATCCCAGCACTTTGGGAGGCCGAGACGGGTGGATCACGAGGTCAAGAGATCGAGACCATCCTAGTCAACATGGTGAAACCCCGTCTCTACTAAAAATACTAAAAATTAGCTGGGCATGGTGGCGTGTGCCTGTAATCCCAGCTACTCGGGAGGCTGAGGCAGGAGAATTGCCTGAACCCAGGAGGCGGAGGTTGCGGTGAGCCGAGATCGCGCCATTGTACTCCAGCCTGGGCAACAAGAGCGAAACTCCGTCTCAAAAAAAAAAAAAAAAAAAAAAAATTTTTTTTAAAAAGAGAAAGAGAGCCAGGTGCAGTGGCTCACACCTGTAATCCTAGCACTTTGGGAGGCCGAGGCGGGTGGATCATCTGAGGTCAGGAGTTCAAGACCAGCCTGGCCATTATGGTGAAACCCCATCTTCAAAAAAAGAAAGAAAGAAAGAAAAAGAAAGAAGGGAGAAAGAGAGAAATAGTCTCTTAAATGAGTCTGAGGGTTCTACCAAGGAACTGGCAGGAGGATGGGACGCTGGAGACAGTTTTCATGGGTGGCCTGCCCCGCGTGGCTTAGCTGGCCTCCATCCGGAGCTGCTTCCGCTTTGGGGCTTTTCAGGCTCAGGCTCGGAGCTGGCTCTGAGCCCCCATCGAGGGCAGTGATGGTGCTGCCCTGGGCTTTGGTCTGGAGGCTGCCGTCTGAGGAGAGGTAGTTGGGCTGCAGCTGGGCGTCCAGCCGTTTCAGAAGAGCATTCCGCCGCCTGAGGTCGCCGGTATCTCGCTGGTGTGTGTGGTTTTCCCTGCGCATATACTGGATATCCTCTGTGGCTTTGTCTGGGGTTTGGGCCCGGGGTGCCTTCTCTCCTTGGAGTGCTGGGACGGAGTCCCACAAACTGTGAAAGCTGTCTTTGACGTGGTCCCCCACATTTTCATTCCAATGCGTTATGATGAGCCCGTTTGTAGATTGAAAACTTCCTTACGCCCCAGCTCGATGTCATCATCGTTATGGCTCGCTCATATCCTACAGCCCAGGGAGCCGCGCTGGCGCTAGCGGGGAAGGGCTGGAGGGGAGGGGAAGTCACCGCAGCAGCAAGCCGAGCCCCCGCCAACTCACACCCACTCACTCACTCACTGCTCTCTCTTTTTTTTTTTATAGATTGCATATGTAGATACATTTTTATTTATTCTTTTTTACTCAAGTTACATTTAATATCTTTGTCACAGGAAGGCTGACCATATAAAAATTCTTATGTATGAAAACTCAAAAATAACCAAACTGAGTGGCAAGGGGCTTTTGAGAAGTAAAAAGGCCCGTCTAAAAAAAAAAAAAAAAAAAAAAAAAAAAGGCTGGGCGCGGTGGCTCAAGCCTGTAATCCCAGCACTTTGGGAGGCCGAGGCAGGTGGATCATGAGGTCAAGAGATCGAGACCATCCTGGTCAACATGGTGAAACCCCGTCTCTACTAAAAATACAAAAATTAGCTGGGCATGGTGGCGTGTGCCTGTAATCCCAGCTACTCGGGAGGCTGAGGCAGGAGAATTGCCTGAACCCAGGAGGCGGAGGTTGCGGTGAGCCGAGATCGCGCCATTGCACTCCAGCCTGGGCAACAAGAGCGAAACTCCGTCTCCAAAAAAAAAAAAAAAAAGAGAGAGAGAGAGAGAGAGAGAATGCACAAAAACTAGGTAGGAGTGATGTTCGCACAATGTAGTGAATGTATTGAATGCCACTAAAGTGTTCACTTTAAAATGCTTAACTTTACATTATGCAAACCTTACCTCAATTTCTTTAAAAAGCAGGTCACGGCCAGGCGCGGTGGCTCACACCTGTAATCCCAGCTCTTTGGGAGGCTGAGGTGGGAGGATCAACTGAGGTCGGGAGTCCAAGACCAGCCTGACCAACAGGGAGAAACCCTGTCTCTACTGAAAAAAAAAATACAAAATTAGCCGGGCGTGGTGGTGTGTGCCTGTAGTCCCAGCTACTCGGGAGGCTGAGACAAGAGAATGCCTTGAACCCGGGAAGCGGAGGTTGCAGTGAGCCGAGATCCCGCCATTGCACTCCAGCCTGGGCCACAAGAGCAAAACTTCGTCTCAAAAAAAAAAAAAAAAAAAAAAAAAGAAAGAAAAGAAAAGCACGTGACGTGGTTGGAGAAGGCACACTGATTCCGACTGTGGTCACAGGCGTGCAGGGGTGTGATGGGGGCCTCGTTGCCAGCAGACAGGGTTCCCCAAAAACCAGAATGAGGAACCTGGGAGGCGCCCTGGCAGCCTCAGTGCAGGCCCCGGGGGAGTGTGTCCTCCGTGTCTGCCCCACGCGGGGAAGGAAGGCCATGAGGCTTTCCCATCCCCGTCCTCTGCTGCAGAGGGGAGGCTGCCCGGGAGGCAGCCGGCACCTTGCCCTGGGGTGTCCGGTGGCTGCCAGCGGAGCTCCTCAGGTTCCTGGTCTCGTGACTCTGCAGGTGACAGGCGGCACAGGTGTGCCTGCATCTGGGGACACGTGAGCCTGCCCCGTCTCTGGATTACTGACCTGCGTCATTTGGGGGTGCTGGGGAGCTGCACCAAGGCCATCTGCATGCCTGTGGGGTCACCCACCTGTACAGACGACCTCTGTCGTCCCGACAGTGTGAAAAGTCCATCCCTCCAGCCCACAGGCCTCGCCATGCCCGGGCTCTGGGGGTTTCATTTTTCCCAGGGGCAGAGCCCACGTGGGCGGAATGTCTGCGGCATCAGATCTTACTCTTGCGTTTCGGCTTTTCTGCTCCTGAGACGCCCCGCTCCGCTCCTCCGCCCACTCTTCGCCACTGCGAGTGGCTCTGACTTTTAGGTGTTGAAACCGACTTGGCACATTTCTGTGTCATAGGTGGCAGGGCTAACCTTTATGAGTTTTTTTTTCCTCCCCCTCCACCTTCCCTGTCACTTTGCTTAACCTTCCCCCCCCGCAACTCAAAATACCATCTGATCTTCTGATCTCTCTCTAAGAGCTGCGTCTCAGGTTGCAGGTGAACTTTCTGAATGGCGTGGTTTGCCTGCGTGCGTGTGTCTGGCTGTCTGCCAGGAGGAAACCAGTTTTGCCACCCCCTGTCACTGTCACCTGAGAGTATTGCTGTCGTGGGGGGAACTGCTCCCTAGAAAGCCTCTGTGTGCCATGAAGGGGGTGAGCGCCGCTGGTCCAAGCTGACACCACAGACCACTTTGGCGGGGGCCGGGGTGTGGAGGGGGGTCCCAGTGCCAGGCTGAGCCTTGCGTGGGAGGAACTCACAGACTGGCCCCAAGTGGGTTTTATATGTTGTTAAATATATAACAATGTAGTTTAGCTTGCTCCGTCCTAATATGTATTTCTTTCTTTCTTTCTTTCTTTTTTGAGAAAGATTCTCACTCTGTTGCCCAGGCTTGAGTGCAGTGGCGCGATCTCGGCTCACTGCAACCTCCGCCTCCTGGGTTCAAGCAATTCTCCTGCCTTACCCTCCCAAGTAGCTGGGATTACAGGCACATGCCACCACACCGGGCTAATTTTTGTATTTTTCGTAGAGACAGAGTTTTACCGTGTTGGTCAGGCTGGACTTGAACTCCCGACCTCAGGTGATCCGCCCGCCTCCGCATCCCAAAGCACTGGGATTACAGGTGTGAGCCACTGCGCCCAGCTAATCTTTCTTGCTTTTAAGAGACAAGGTCTTGCTCTGTCACCCAGGCTGGAGTGCAGTGGTGCCATCACAGCTCACCACAGTCTTGATCTCCTGGGTTCATGCAATCCTCCCACCTCAGCTTCCCAAGTAGCTGGGATGACAGATACCCACCACTAGGCCCGGCCATATTTTTTATTTCTGCAGAGACGGCAGGGGTGGTGGGGTGGAGGGCTCGCTGTGTTGTCCACGTTGGTCTCAACCTCTTGGGCTCAAGCAGTCCTCCCACCTCGGCCTCCCAAAGTGGTGGGATTACAGGCATGAGCCACTGTGCCAGGCTGCCCACCTTTTTCTTCTTCATAATTTATTATTATTTTGGGATATGATGTGGCTCTGCCACCCAGGCTGGAGTGCAGTGGCACAATCACAGATCACTGTAGCCTCTAATTGCTGGGATCAAGTGATCCTCCTGCCTCAGCCTCCTGAGTATCTGGGAACATAGGCACGTGCCACCATGCCTGGCTATTTTTTTTTTTTTTTTTTTTTTTTTTTTTTGAGACAGAGTCTCTCCCTGTCCCCCAGGCTGGAGTGCAGTGGAACAATCTCGGCCCACTGCAATCTCCGCCTCCCAGATTCAACCCATTCTCCTGCCTCAGCCTCCCAAGTAGCTGGGATCACAGGTGCCCACCACCACGCCCGGCTAATCTTTTGTATCCTTAGTAGAGACGGGATTTCACCATGTTGGCCAGGATGGTCTTGAATTCCTGACCTCTTGATCCATCTGCCTTGGCCTCCCAAAGTGCTGGGATTACAGACATGAGCCACCACATCTGGCCAATTTGTTTTTTTTAATCTGTAGAGACAAAGTCTTGCCATGTTGCCCAAGCTGGTCTTGAACTCCTGGGTGCAAGTGATCTGCCCTCCTCAGCCTCTCAAAGTGCTGGAATCACAGGCCTGAGCCACCACATCCGACTGCCTACTCTCTTCTTAATTTTATTTTATTCGTCTGATCTTGTATTTTTAGTAGAGATGGGGTTTCTCCACATTAGTCAGGCTGGTCTCGAACTCCCAATCTCAGGTGATCTGCCCACCTCAGCCTCCCAAAGTGCTGGGATTACAGGCGTGAGCCACCGTGCCCGACCCTTTTCTTATTTTTAAAGACGCAGGTTAGGCTGGGTGCGGTGGCTCATGCCTGTAATCCCAGCACTTTGGGAGGCTGAGGAGGGCAGATCATGAGGTCAGGAGATCGAGAACATCCTGGCCATGGTGAAACCCCATCTCTACTAAAATACAAAAAAAAAAAAAAGTTAGCTGGGCGTGGTGATGGGTGCCTGTAGTCCCAGCAACTCAGGAGGCTGAGGCAGGGGAATCGCTTGAATCCGGGAGACAGAGATGGCAGTGAGCCGAGATTGAGCCGCCGCACTCCAGCCTGGAGACAGAGTAAGACTCCATCTCAAAAAAAAAAAAAAGAGGGGGGTTAAATGATTTGCCTGGTGTCCCGCGGCGCACGGCAGAGCCGGGGTCCAGCAGCAAGTCTCCCGGTTCTAAAGCTGTGTTTTTTCTGGTCCATCGGCGGCAGAGAGGGAGCTAATGCCAGAACGAAGGGGAAACCCCGGAGCTTCTGGCGTCGGTGGGGCCGCCATCGGGTGGAACTGCCGATGAAAATTCCAAGCAGAGCAGCCCAAGGAATCCAGCCACCCCTGAGGGTTCAGAAATGCAAAGCAGGGCTGTGTGTTCACTGCCTGGGCTGGAGACCTACCAAAAATCCGTGGGGCTCCCCTTGTGGGGTGGTGGCTAAATTTAGGCGACAGACCATCTGGAGAAGGCAGGCATTGGGGCAGCCCTACAGCTACAAGGATCATCTCGGCTCGTTTTATTCACTATTCAGAGATTTCCCAGTTTTTTTGTGTGTTCAAGCTGGAAAGGATTTCAGAGTTTGTGAACTCACCTAGATTTATTTGACAGATGCAGGAACTGAGCCTTTAAGGGAGGAGTGCCTGTGTTGACACACTGAAAAGTTTTCTTAGCCAGGTGCAGCGTAATACGCCTGTATTCCAGCACTTAACGAGGCCAAGGCAGGAGGATCACTTGATGACAGGAGTTTGAGACCAGCCTGGGCAACACAGCAAGGCCCCATCACTACCAAAAATAAAAATAAAGTAGCCAGATGTGGTGGCATATGCCTGTCATCCCAGCTACTCTGGAGGCTGAAACAGGAGGATTGCTTGAGCCAGGACATGGAGGCTGGAGCGGGCTATGATTGCACCACTGCACTCCAGCTTGGGCAACGGAGCAAGATCCTTCTTCAAAAAAAAAAAAAAAAAAATGCTGGGTGCAGTGGCTCATGCTTATAATCCTAGCACTTTGGGAGGCCGAGGCAGGCAGATCACAAGGTCAGGAGTTCGAGACCAGCCTGGTCAACATGGTAAAACCCCATCTCTAATAAAAATACAAAAATTAGCCCGGCATGGTGGCTCATGCCTACAGTCTCAGCTGCTTGGGAGTCGAAGGTGGCAGAATCGCCTGAGGTTGCAGTGAACCAAGATCACACACTGTACTCCAGCCTGAGCAACAGCGAAACTCTGTCTCAAAAAAAAAGAATGAATGAAAGGAAGGAAAGAAGGAAGGAAGGAGGGGGAATGAAGGGGAGGGGAGGGAGGGAGGGATGGAAAAGAGAAAGCTTTCTGCCCTAGAGTGATTTTCTCACCACCCCAGGTTCAAGAGCGAAGGGTGGTTTGTGTGAATGCTTTTCCCAGAGATACGGGGCAGTGGTTGGAAGGACCAAATCCAGGTGTGGTTTCCCCTCTCTTAGACGTATCGGGCCCAAAAAAGCAACTGAAATCCTGAGATGAACAGATTCTGTCATCAGACTCCAAGCATATTAAAAAGTTGACAACTTTATAGTTTGAGCACAGGAGTTCGAGACCAGCCTGGGCAACATAGGGAGAGCCTTTCTCTACAAAAAAAAAAAAAAAAAAAATGAGCTGGGTGTGGTGGGGCGTGCCTGCAGTCCCAGCCCCTTAGGGGGCCGAGGTGGGAGGATTGCTTGAGCGTGGGAGTTGGAGGCTGCATTGAGCTGAGATGGCCCCACTACACCCCAGCCTGTGCGACAGAGTTAGACCCTGTCTCAAAAATAAAATGTCCGGACGTGGGAAGGCAGCCAAGGCAAGGAAGACCAACCACGCGCTCGGGTGGTGCAGTCTGTTTGGAAGACATTTCAAAACTAAACTGGGAAGGCTCCCATTCCCGGTGATGAAAAATGTCTGGAACGAGATAGATGGTGCTGATGTTTGCACGTGGTGTACATGTAATTAACACCACAGAGTTGCCAACTTTTGAACAGTAAACAAGGGTGTGGTACTGTGGCTCACATCTGTAATCCCAGCACCTTGGGAGGCTGAGGCAGGAGGATCACTTGAGCCCAGGAGTTTGAGACTAGCCTGGGCAACATAGTGAGACCCTGTCTCTATGAAAAAAATTTAAAATTAGCTGCTCGTGGTGATGTATGTCTGTAGTCCCAGCTAGTCAAGAAGCTGAGGTGGGAGGATCACTTTAGCCCAGGAGGTTGAGGCTGCAGTGAGCTGTGATTGCACCACTGCACTCCAGCCTGGGCAACAGAGCAGGACCCTGTCCCCCCCCAAAAAAAAAGGGGGAAGAAAGAAAGAAGGCCGGGCACGGTGGCTCATGCCTGTAACCCCAGCACTTCGGGAGGCTGAGGCAGATGGATCACCTGAGGTCAGGAGTTCAAGACCAGCCTGGCCAACATGATGATATCCTAAAATTTTTAGATAAGCCAGGCATGGTGGCAGGCGCCTGTAATCCCAGCTACTTGAGAGGCTGAGGCAGGAGAATTGCTTGAATCTGGGAGGTGGAGGTTGCAGTGAGCCGAGATCATGCCACTGCACTCCAGCCTAGGTGGCAAGAGTGAAACTCCATCCCCCCGAAAAAAAAGAAAAAAGGCCAGGCTGAGCACAGTCGCTCACACTTGCAATCCCAGCACTTTGGGAGGCCAAGGTGGGTGGATCACGAGGTCAGGAGTTCAAGACCAGCCTGGCCAACACCGTGAAACCCCATCTCTACTAAAAATACAGGCGTGCACCCGTAATCCCTTCTACTTGGGAGGCTGGGGCAGGAGAATCGCTTGAACCTAGGAGGAGGAAGTTTCAGTGAGCTGAGATTGTGCCATTGTGCTCCAGCCTGGGCAGAGAGAGTGAAACTGTCTAAAAAAAAAAAGAAAGAAAGAGATCGAGAGAGAGAGAGAGAGAGAGAGAGAGAGAGAGAGAGACTGAGAGGAACAAAAGAAGGAAGGAGGGAGGGAAAGAGAGAGAAAGAGAGAGAAAGGGAGAGAGAACAGAAGAAAGAGAAAGAAAAAGTGGTCAGAGAAAGAAGGGAAGGAAAAAAGAGAAAGAGAAAGAAAAAGGCCGGGCGCGGGGGCTCAGGCCTGTAATCCCAGCACTTTGGGAGGCGGAGGCGGGTGGATCACCTGAGGCCAGGAGTTCGAGACCAGCCTGGTGAATGTGGTGAAACCCCGTCCCTATTAAAAAAGAAAGAAAGAGGCCGGGCGCGGTGGCTCAAGCCTGTAATTCCAGCACTTTGGGAGGCCGAGGCGGGTGGATCACGAGGTCAAGAGATCGAGACCATCCTGGTCAACATAGTGAAACCCCATCTCTACTAAAAATACAAAAAATTAGCTGGGCATGGTGGCGCGTGCCTGTAATCCCAGCTACTCAGGAGGCTGAGGCAGGAGAATTGCCTGAACCCAGGAGGCGGAGGTTGCGGTGAGCCGAGATCGCGCCATTGCACTGCAGCCTGGGTAACAAGAGCGAAACTCCGTCTCCAAAAAAAAAAAAAAAAAAAAAAAAAAAAAAGAAAGAAAGAAAAGAGAGAAGGAAGAAAGGAAGAGAAAGAGAAAAGAGTGGGCAGAGAAGGAAGGCGAGCATGGAAAGGAAAAAGGAAGAGGTGAGCTGTGCAAGAAAGAGAAAGAGACAGAGGAAGAAAGAGAAAGACAAGAAAGAGAAAAGACAGAAAGAAAAAAGAGAGAGCAGACTGGGCCGCGCCTCCTCCCTTTCACAGCCCCGTGAGCCCCACATGCTCCCACTTAAGGAAGTGCTTTCCAGGGTGCCCAGCCCGGCCCCCTTCTACCCCTGCAAAGCCCTGGCCCGCCCCATCGCCTCGATTTCCCTGAACTGAGCACCTGCCCCCAGAGCCTGGGGCTTTGACCCCAGCCCGCACCAGGTCCCCCGCTGCACCCAGCGCTTCTGCTGCCTGGTCCTCTGACACCCTCCAGCTGCTAACCATCAGCCTGCCTATAAAAGGTGATTCTGACTGAAGGCAAAGGGAGGGGTGGTGGTGAGGGGGGGCCGCGTGGCCCTCTGCCCAGCCCGGGACTGGCATGTGCTTCTGGCTTGCCGTCCGGCGTATGGGATTGATTTAGATTCCCAGAATACCAGGGAAGGTAGCGCAGGCTGTGACGATTGCATCGTGGCTCGTGTTCCAGGGCCCGGCCTGCCATCCCTGCCGCCCATCTGTTCGTCCATCCGTCCGTCCGTCCGTGCGAGCGTTTCCCCACAGGCTCAGGAGCGGCTACAGACCCTGCTGCTCCTGAACGCCCATTCCTATCTGCCGGCAGCTTCTCCCCGCCGCCCTGAAGGACGTGCTGCATCTGTCTGAAACCGTGCAGGGGTGGGTAGAGGGCAGCCGGGGCCTGCAGGGGACGCAACCCGCAGCCCAGTCCCGAAGGCTTCTTTCTCTGCTGCTGTTGTTTGAGGCGGAGTCTTGCTCCTTGGCCCAGGCTGGAGGGCAGTGGTGAAATCTCGGCTCCCTGCAACCTCTGCCTCTTGAGTTCAAGCGATTCTCCCTCCTCAGCCACCCGAGTAGCTGGGATCACAGGCGCCCACCAGCAGGCGCAGCTAATGTTTGTATTTTTGGTTGAGATGGGCGTTTTGCCATGTGGGCCAGGCTGGTCTCGAACTCCTGACCTCAGGTGATCCGCCCACCTCGGCCTCCTAAAGTGCTGGGATTACAGGCGTCAGCCACCGTGCCCGGCTCGTGCTTCTTTTCCAGAACCTAGCAGGCTTTCTTCCCTAGGGCGCCTCCAAAGTGCTGCCTGCAGATTCTGAAAGAGCAATAAGGATGATCTGGGATTCCCCTCCCCTCCCCTCCTTCCCCCCCAACCCCAATTTTCTTTTCTTCTTTCTGAGACAGGAGCTTGCTCTGTGGCCCAGGCTACAGTGCAGGGATGCAATCATAGCTCACTGCAACCTCAGCCTCCTCGAGGGAGCTTCTCACCTCAGCCTCCCAAGTAGCTGGGACTACAGGCTCACACCACCACGCTTGGCTAATTTTGTTTATTTATTTATTTTTTGTAGAAACGGGATCTTGCTATGTTGCTCCGGCTGGTCTCGAACTCCTGGGCTCAAGAGATCTTCCTGCCCCGGCCTCCCAGCATGCTTGGGATTATAGGCGTGAGCCACCATGCCCGGCCTTCACTGCCTTTCTTTTCCTCAGTAAAAGTCTCCCGTCGGGGGACTACATTGCCATGTTGCCGTTTCTGCAGGCGCCTCTTTTCCTGCTGCCAAGCAGTGGGGACAGGGAGCCAAAGATAAGTGTCCGGTCCTTGTCCCCAGGAGCTCATCGTAGAGGAGGGGGGACAGACAGGTACATTGCAGGCATGCGTGTGTATCTGCGGTCAGCCAGAGCCCTGCCATGGCAGGGCCAAGTTCACATAGTGAGGCAGACACACTCCCTGGTAACTCGAGGGCCGTCAGAGAGCAGATGAGCTGAATTGAGGAGTTACCTACTCTGGGGTTTACCTACTTGCGCCCCACGGATTTTAGGGACAACAGGAGGAGCACAATCTGCTTCTGCTCCTGTCCCGGGCTTCCCTCCCACCTTCAAATGGCAGAGCTGGGTGACACTGGCTTTTTCCAGCTGAGCATGGGCCACCCGCGTCCCCTCCTGCTGGCCTCTCTCCCTCTTCCTCGTCGGCCCTTGGTGGCACTGTGTGCTGGAAGCTTACACTTTCCAATTTCGGAGATGCTTCTAGAAACTCAACCTCTTTCCGGCTTGAAGAAGCTGGAAGTTAGATCAGTTTCTATATCTTGCAGCTAGAAAAACGATGACAGAAGTCAGATGTACCCCGGGCCCTCTGGATGGAACTAGAACCGATGAAAAGAACACAGCTTTGGAGTCAAGCAGACCTTCTCTGGTTCTGTTCTTTAATTAAGGAGTTATCTGTAGGCCGGACACAGTGGCTAAAGCCTATCATCCCAGCACTTTGGGAGGCCAAGGAGGTTGGATCACGAGGTCAAGAGATCGAGACCATCCTGGTCCACATGGTGAAACCCCATCTTTACTAAAAATACAAAAAATTGGCTGGGCATGGTGGTACGTGCCTGTAATCCCAGCTACTCAGGAGGCTGAGGCAGGAGAATTGCCTGAACCCAGGAGGTGGAGGTTGCGGTGAGCCGAGATCGCGCCATTGCACTCCAGCCTGGGTAACAAGAGCGAAACTCCGTCTCAAGAAAAAAAAATGGAGTTATTTGTTCTTGGAGGTGGCAGGGGCCTCTCCTTGTCACCCAGGCTGGAGTGCAGTGGCGTGACTGTAGCTCACTGCGGCATGGAACTCCTGGACACAAGCAGTCTTCACGCCTCCGCCTCCCAAGTCACTGGGACCCCTGGCACCTACCACGTCGCCTGGTTTCTGTCTCTTTTCTATTATACTTCACCGTTGTGGACTCAGCCAGGTTTATTACCACCTGGGATCTCATTTTCTCTTCTGTAAAGTGGAGAGAATATCTGTGTAGCGGAATTCTCAAGGCGTGGTCCAGGGACACTGAAGGGTTGGTCCCTGAGACCCTGTCTGGGGAGACCACTATCTCAAAACTGCTACTCTAAGAATGCTAAGACAGCAGCCAGGCACGGTGGCTCACGCCTGCAATCCCAGCACTTCGGGAGGCGGAGGCAGGCGGATCACCCAAGCTCAGAAGTTCAAGACCAGCCTGGCCAACATAATGAAACGCCATCTCTACTAAAAATACAAAAAATTAGCCAGGCATGGTGGTGGCAGTGCCTGTAATCCCAGCTACTCAGGAGGCTGAGGCAGGAGAATCACTTGAACCCAGGAGTTGGAGGCTGCAGTGAGCTGAGATCGAGCCACTGCACTCCAGCCTGGGTGACAGAGTGAGACTCCATCTCAAAAAAAAAAAAAAAAAGCCAAGATACTCTGGGCCTTCTCAGTCTCTCCCACACAGATGGTGGAGTTTTCAGAGGTTGCGTGACGTCTGGTATCACCATGGATTGAACGCAGAGGCTTATGTCTGAGAATCCAGCTGTCTTCTATTAAGCCAGACATGAAAGAAATTTGCAAAAATGTAAAACAAGGCCACTGTTCTCCCTCAATGGTTTTATTAGAAAAATACTTTTCACTTAAACCCATCACATTCCTATCATAAAATATACAGTTTAAAAAATATTTAATGGGCCGGGCGCTGTGGATCATGCCTGTAATCCTAGCACTTTGGGAGGCCCAGGTGGGTGGATCACCTGAGGTCAGGAGTTCAAGACCAGCCTGGCCATCATGGTGAAACCCCATCTTAAAAAAAAAAAAAAAGTGTGTATATATATATATATATATATATATATATATATATATATATTTAACGGCCTTATGTTAATGTTTAATAGGATTGTGGCTAAAATCTACGTAACACAAGCTGTTTGAGGTCCTTAATAACTTTTTATCACTATATTTATGTATGTGTTTTGGCATCATATTTATGTATATTTATGTATTTTATATGACAGCTTTATTGAGATTTTTACATGCCACAGAATTCACTTTTTTAAGGGTACGATTCAGTGGTTTTTAGAATAAACGGTGTTGTGTAACGTTACCACAATCTAATTTTCTTAATTTTTTTTTTTTTTTTTTTTTTTTTTTGAGACAGAGTCTCACTCTGTCACCCAGGCTGGAGTGCAGTGGCTTGATCTCAGCTCACTGCAACCTCCACCTCCCGGGTTCAAGCCATTCTCCTTCCTCAGCCTCCAGAGTAGCTGGGATCACAGGTGCACACCGACGCCCAGCTAATTTTTGTGTTTTTAGTAGAGATGAAGTTTCACCATGTTGGCCAGGCTGGTCTCGATCTCCTGAGCTCAGTTGATCCACTCGCCTCTGCCTCCCGAAGTGCTGGGATGACAGGCGTGAGCCAATGCACCTGGCCTTTTTTTAAAAATCATTTTTAGTAGACAGGGTCTCGCCACCTTGCACAGCCTGGTCTTGAACTCCTGAGCTCAAATGCTTCTCCCTCCTTGGCCTCCCAAGGTGCCAGCATGACGGGCATGAGCCGCCGTGCCCAGCCTAAACCCTGCTTTTCATGCACTGGCTTTGATGTTGCCTTTAGGCTGTGTCTGAACTTTGAGTGTCACAAACCAAAGCTGGGCTGCCACGATAAGCTGACAGCTTCACGAAATGCCCAGACTCCCCAGCTTCTGTGACATCAGTGACAGGCCTGCAAGGCAGGGCTGTCCGGGGCCCTCCGGCCGAGCTGTGGGCCGGTCACACCTCCACCTCCTGGAAACCCTCCTGGGCGGGCGGCGTGTTCTCCCTTCTAAGTCCTGGAAAGGCTCTTCCCCACCAGCCGGGTTTATTTGGATTAATTCATCCTCAGCGGGGAGGAGGAGGGCATGAGCCCTGGTAGTATTTATTCTGCTGGAATGGAACCCTCAGATCTTTGAGTTGTTCAAGCAGACAGAATTCACCGAGTCAGCGAGGGAGAGTGCTGTGTTTTCGGAGGTCAGCCCAGGACGGCAGAGCAGGCAGGCGGGAGCTCTGATCCACTCACTGAACACCACGTGGTGTCTGCAGCCAGCAGAGCAACCAGCAGCACACACCCCCTTCTTCCCCCACCCCGGGGGCCCCTCCCACAAGCAAATAGCAGAGCTGGGTGACACTGGCTTTTTCCAGCTGAGCTCGGGACACCATGTCCCCTCCTGCCAGCCTCTCTCCCTGTTCATCGTCGGCCCTCAGTGGCACTGTGTGCTAGAAACGTACACTTCCCATTTTTGGAGATGCTTCTAGAAACTCGACCTCTTTCCAGCTTGAAGAAGCTGGAAGTTAGATCAGTTTCCATTTCTTCCACCTAAGAGAGTGATGACAGAAGCCAGCGTTTCATTACCTTTCTTTTTCCAGGATCATCTTCGTTTTAGACATTCTTTACCTCCTTGCTCCTTAGAAAGAATAACGGTAGCAATAGATTTAGAGACATCTGATGTCTGATTCTTTTGACCAAAGATGCCCAAGTAGCGTTTTATTTTTATTATTATTATTATTATTATTAATTTTTTTTCTGAGATGGAGTCTCACTCTGTCGCACAGGCTGGACTGCAGTGACACAGTCTCGGCTGACTGCAACCTCCGCCTCCCAGATTCAAGCGATTCTCCTGCCTCAGCCTCGCGAGTAGCTGGGATTACAGCTGTGCACCCCCATGCCTGGCTAGTTTTGTATTTTCAGTAGAGACAGGATTTCACCATGTTGGCCAGGCTGGTCTCGAACTTCTGACCTTAGGAGACCGTCTGCCTCAGCCTCCCAAAGTGCTGGGATTACAGGCGGGAGCCAGTGCACCCGGCCTCAAGTAGCATTATTGTATAATGGAGTTTTTGTTTGTTTTTATCTTAGAGACGGGGTCTTCTTGCTCTGTCATTCAAGCTGGAGTACAGTAGCGCCATCTCAGCTCACTCCAGCTTCCAGCTCCCAGGCTCAAGCAATCCTCCCGCCTCAGCCACCAAAGCTGGGATTACAGGTGCACACCGCCGTGCCTGGATAATTTTTAAATTTTTGTTCTTTCTAGAGATTGGGTCTTGCTGTGTCATCCAGGCTGGTCTCGAACTCCTGGCCTCAAGTGATCTTCCCACCTCAGCCTCCCTCCCAAAGTGCTTGGATTATAGACGTGAGCCACGGTGCCCTGCCTATACCCATGAAATTTCAGTGCCACAGACATGCTGTGTATCTGTTTATGTTCTGTTTTCTGGGCTTTATGCATAAAAAGAGTACAATTTGTTTTCACCTTCCCAAGAATTGATTTTCACCCTGTTGGGAATGTATTTGTAAAGAAGTCTCGTACCACGGGAGGGAAAATAGGGAAATCTTTTATCCTCAAATTTCATTCCCGAGTTAACCGCTGTTAACCGTGTGGGGCGGGTGGGGACTGCTCATCAGTACAGAAGATGAAAGGAGAAGAATTGGGGTCTATATCTGCCCGCTTTTGTTGGTTTTTTTTTTTTTTTTTTTTTTTTTTTTTTTTTTTTTTCAGAAAATGTGTCGCTCTGTCACCCAGGCTGGAGTGCAGGGGCGTGATGATGGCTCACTGCAGCCTCGACCTTCTGGGCTCAAGTGATCCTCTTACCTCAGCCTCCTGAGTAGCTAGAACTATAGGTGCATAGCACCACGCCTAGCTGATTTTTTTTTTTTTTTTTTTTTTTTTAGTGGAGATGGGGCTCTCACTATGCTGCCCAGGCTGGTCTGAAACTCCTGGGCTCAAGTGATTCTCCTGCTTCAGCCTTTCAGAGTGCTGAGATTGCAGGTGTGAGCCTCTGTACCCGGCCGCCGCTAGTTTTTTTTTTTTTTTTAAGACAGAGTCTCACTCACTCTGTCGCCCTGGCTGGAGTGCAGTGGCACGATCTCAGCTCACTGCAGCCTCCGCCCCCCAGGTTCAAGCGATTCCCCTGCCTCAGCCTCCCAAGTGGATGGGACTACAGGCGTTCATCACCACGCCTGGCTAATTTTTATATTTTTAAAAAAATTATTTATGTATTTATTGATTGAGACAGAGTTTCACTCTTGTTGCCCAGGCTGGAGTGCACTGGTGCGATCTCAGCTCACTGCAGCCTCTGCCTCCCAGGTTCAAGCGATTCTCCTGCCTCAGCCTCCCGAGTAGCTGAGATTACAGGCATGCACCACCACACCCGGCTAATTTTCGTATTTTTAGTAGAGACGGGGGTTTCACCACGTTAGCCAGGCTGGTCTCGAACTCCTAACCTCAGGTGATCTGCCCGCCTCGGCCTCCCGAAGTGCTGGGATGACAGTCGTGAGCCCCCGTCCGTGGCTGCCCGCTAGTTTTGATTTTGAGTTTCTGAGCAGGTTCCTTGGTTTTCATAAGTTTCGCTTTCTCCTTCATAGTAGAGTGACAAGCACGTATTGTGGCGTTGCTGTGAGTGCTGGATCCGATTGGTGATGGACAGAGCTGCGTGGAGGGCGTGGGATGACTAAATGTCACACAGGTGCTGGGTAGACAGCTGTCACAGTCACCCTAGGTGTCTAACCTCTGAGACCTCTGAAACTCTCTTTCTGGAATTTTCCTGTGTATGCGTGCTCACATAGATATGTACATCGATAGCCAGGCACGGTGGCTCACGCCTAATCTCAGCACTTTGGGAGGCTGAGGTGGGTGGATCACCTGAGGTCCGGAGTTCGAGACCAGCCTGATCAATATGGTGAAACCCCATCTTAAAAAAAAAAAAAATACGTACATTGATATGGAGCACATCATAAATTGGAGGTCCTGAGCTAATTTTTACCTTTTTAAATTTAATTCCTTTTTTTTTTTTTTTGGAGACAGAGTCTCGCTCTGTCAGCCAGGCTGGAGTACAACGGCACGATCTTGGCCCACTGTAACCTCCGCCTCCTGGGTTCAAATGATTCTCCTGCCTCAGCCTCCCAAGTAGCTGGGAGTTTTGAGACAGGGCCTCAGTCTGTCACCCAGGCTGGAGTGCAATGGCACCATCTCAACTCACTGCAACCTCCGCCTTCTGGGTTCAAATGATTCTCCTGCCTCAGGCTCCCAAGTAGCTGGGATTACAGGCAGGCACCACCACACCCGGCAGATTTTTGTATTTTTAGTAGAGATGGGGTTTCACCGTGTTGGCCAGGCTGGTCTTGGGCCCAGCATGACGCCCAGCTAATTTTTTGTATTTTCAATAGAGAGGGGATTTTGCTATGATGCCCAGGCTGGTCTGGAACTCCTGAGCTCAGACAATCTACCCTCCTCGGCCTCCCAAAGTGCTAGGATTACAGGCATGAGCCACCGCAGCCGGCTCTTAAATTATTTCTTTTCGAGACAGGGTCTTGCTCTGTCTGGCTGGGGTGCAGTGGTACCATCACGGTTCACTGCAACCTTAACCACCTGGGCTCAAGCGATCCTCCCGCCTCAGCCTCCCAGGTAGCTGGGACCACAGGTGTGAGCCACTATACCCAGCTAATTTTTAATTTTCTTTTTTTTTTCTGTAAAGATTGGGGTCTCACTATGTTGCCCAGGCTGATCTCCAGCTCCTCAGCACAAGGGATCCTCCCACCTCAGCCTCCCAAAGTGCTGGGATTATAGGCATGAGCCACCATGCCTGGCCTTTTTGAAATTTGATTTTGTTTTTAATTTTTAATTTTTTTGTTTGTTTTGAGTCTCGCTCTGTCACCCAGGCTGGAATGCAGTGGTGCAATCTCAGCTCACTGCAACCCCTGCCTCCTGGGTTCAAGTGATTATCCTGCCTCAGTCCCCCAAGTAGCTGAAATTTACAGGCATCCACCACCACGCCTGGCTAATTTTTATAATTTTAGTAGAGACGGGATTTCACCGTGTTGGCCAGGCTGGTCTCCAACTCCTGTGCTGAAATAGTCCACCCGCCTCAGCCTCCCAAAGGCCTGGGATTACAGACCTGAGCCACCAGGTCAGGCCGTAAAATGACATTTTAGATCATCGCGGACAATGGGTCATAGACTGGTTATTGGTAACAGGAAATTATTGATGAGGATTGTGTATAGCAAGATGGCTTGGGAGGTTCCATGTTGGGAAATCAGAAGGCTTCAGTGATTCAAGAACATTCCCAGTGTCTACAGGCGAAGTCATATGAGGTGTCGGACTTGTGTGAAATCCTCGTGCAAAGCTGGGGAGAGGAAGTCCATGCAGAGGAAAGGCAGGAAGTTAATTGCCATTGCAGGAGATGGTGCCACTGAGAGGGACTCCTCCTGGCCTCTGTACTTCAGGCTGTGTTTGAAATTTTCCACTATATGTAATTTTTTAATTTGCAGTTTCTTTTCTTTCTTTTTTTTTTTAGAAGGAATCTCACTCTTGCCCAGGCTGGAGTGCAGTGGTGCCATCTGGGCTCACAGTAACCTCCCGGGTTCAAGCAATTCTCCTGCCTCAGCCTCCCCAGTAACTGGGATTACAGGCGCCCACCACCACACCCAGCTAATCTTTGTAGTTTTAGTAGAGACAGGGTTTCACCACATTCACCAGGCTGATCTCAAATCCCTGACCTGATGATCTTCCTGCCTCGGGCTTCCAAAATGCTGGGATTACAGGCATGAGCCACCACGCCCAGCCTTAATTTGCAGTTTCTGTAAACAACTTATATAATAGAAAAGCAGAGGAACGAATTTCTCTCCCGCTTAGATGTACCTCATGTTGGTTTTAAGGTACAGTATTGAGTCCAGATTTGAGAAGTTTTGGGGTGAATGAGGTAAGAAAGTTTTTTTTTTTTTTTTTGGCGTCAAATCTTTCTGTCCCCCTCTCAGCTTGCTTCAGAAGATTTTAAAAATCACGATAGTAATCAAAACTTATATACCATTGAAACAGAAGGCAATGCTGTGGACCACAAAACTCCAAAAATTCCTTTTTTTTTTTTTTTTCCTTGAGACAGAGTTTCGCTCTTGTTACCCAGGCTGGAGTGCAATGGCGCAATCTTGGCTCACCGCAACCTCCGCCTCCTGGGTTCAAGCAATTCTCCTGCCTCAGCCTCCTGAGTAGCTGGGATTACAGGCACGTGCCACCATGCCCAGCTAATTTTTGTACTTATAGTAGAGACGGGGTTTCACCATGTTGACCAGGATGGTCTCGATCTCTTGACCTCGTGATCCACCCGCCTCGGCCTCCCAAAGTTCTGGGATTACAGGCTTGAGCCACTGCGCCCGGCCCAAAAATTGCTTTTTTTTTTTTTTTTTTTTAAAAAAAGTGCTACCCCGGGAAAAGTACTCAATGCTTTTTGTTTCGTTTGGTTTTTTTTGAGACAAGAGTCTCCCTCTGTGGCCCAGGCTGGAGTGCAGCAGTGCGATCTCGGCTCACGACAACCTCCACCTCCCGATTCTCCTGCTTCAGCCTCCCTGGTAGCTGGGATTACAGGTGCACGCCACCACGCCCGGCTAATTTTTGTCTTTTTAGTAGAGACAGGGTTTCGCGTTGGTCAGGCTGGTCTCGAACTCCTGACCTCACGTGATCTACCCGCCTCGGCCTCCCACAGTGCTGGGATGGCAGGCGTGAGTCACCGCGCCCGGGCCTACTCAATACTTTTGAAATCTTTAAAGCAACTTGAAGGCTTCTAAATGCATAGAACGAATGTTTTGCGAAACAAAAAGAAACGGACTCAATATTCTTTCTTTTCACTTTGAAAATATAAAGCACAAAATAAGACAAACATTGCAAGGTAAAAAAAAAAAAAAAGAAAGAAAAAAGAGGAAATTTTCCACTGTAAGTTTTTAAGAGAGGCAGAGATTAGGCACGACATCAGGCCTTTGGTGACCAAGACCAGAGGCCTTTCTCCCTCAGCCTGGCAGCCACAGGGACACTGCTCACCACGCCGGGGCTCTGTCCTCTTTGAAGGTTTTAGTCTGTGCTGGATTTTCATGACCTTAGCTGTGAGTTAGAAAAAGTATTCATTTTCTTTTTTCCCTCCCTCCCTCCCTCCCTCCCTCCTTCCCTTCCTTCTTTTCTCTTTCTTTCTCTCTTCCTTTCTTTTCTTTTTTCTCTCTTTATTTTCTTTCTTTCCCTCCCTCCCTTCATTCTTCCCCCTTCCTTCCCTCCCTCCTTCCCTCCTTCCTTCCTTCCTTCCTCTCCCTCCCCTCCCCTCTCCTCCCCTCCCCTCTCCTCCCCTCCCCTCCCTTCCCCTCTCCTCCCCTCCCCTCTCCTCCCCTCCCCTCCCTTCCCCTCTCCTCCCCTCCCCTCTCCTCCCCTCCCCTCTCCTCCCCTCCCCTCTCCTCCCCTCCCCTCCCTTCCCCTCTCCTCCCCTCCCCTCTCCTCCCCTCCCCTCTCCTCCCCTCCCCTCTCCTCCCCTCCCCTCTCTTCCCCTCTCCTCCCCTCCCCTCTCTTCTCTCCTCCCCTCCCCTCTCTTCTCTCCTCCCCTCCCCTCCCCTCTCCTCCCCTCCCCTCTCTTCTCTCCTCCCCTCCCCTCCCCTCTCCTCCTCTCCCCTCTCCTTGCTGCTCTGTCACCCAGGATGGAGTGCAGTGATGTGATCATAGCTCACTGCAGCCTCAACCTCCTGGGCTCAAGCAATCCTTCTGCCTCAACCTCCCGAGTAGCTGGGGCTGTGGGCACATGCCAGCACACCTGGATACTTTAAAAAACTTTTTTGTAGAGATGAGATCTTGCTGTGTTGCCCAGGCTGGTCTTGAGCTCCTGGGCTCCAGCAATCTTCCTGCCTCAGCCTCCCAAAGTGCTGGGATTACAGGCATGAACCGCCGCTCCTGGCCTTTGTTCATCTCTTTCATCCACTCTTGCTTGGGTTTTACAGGAGGAGTGATTTAAAGGGATGTCATCTGTCATTTTGCTAGCAATAAAAATGCTGTGACTGAAGGACGAATGTCTTTTTAATGTGGCACCTCTACTTTTCAGCCTTTTAAAAAATGCCGAGAGTTACTTTTGGTTGTCATTTTTGTCGGTGTGATTAGTCAGCTTCATTCTTTCAACTTAGTGCATTCTTGTGTATGGATGTACCAGAGTGAATGGAAGAATACATGACCAACCTTTCCGGTTTTCCTTACAACCAAATAATGTTGCGGCAGAAGCGTCACTGTGTACGTAACTTTGTGACCTTGTCTGAATATCTCAGGTGGGAAATTCCTAAAAGCAGAATTGCAGCTTTAGAAGATACTGGCATTTACAATTCCATTAATCATTGACAAATAACCTTCCACAAAGTTTATAGCAACCTGAACTCCTGTCAACAGTGAGTGAAATTGTCAGTTCCCCCACAGCCTTGCCCTAATGGTTATCAACTAAATTTTAAAAGTTTTGCCAGCCAGTTATGTGAAAATAGCATCTCTTTGATGTTGTAATAATCATTTATTTGGCCAACAATGAGATCAGTCTCCTATTTCTTTCTTTTCTGATTGTTGTACCTCTGTATATCCTCTGTTTTGCTATTGAGTTTTTTTTTATTGATTTGTAAGTGCTCTTTACATATGACAGGCACTGACACTTTGTTACATATGCTACCTATGTCACATATTACTACTTTCTTCCAGGTAGTGCCTTTTTATTGGCTTTGTGGCTCTTGCCCATCCTAACACACCCAGTGTAGAAAAGAGCTTCCTTTAGGCTGCAGCCTTGGGATTGACTTTCCCCCAACATTGGTTCTTTGGTTGAGCAGCCTCAGCAGGGATTTTGGAAACAGACAAACTCAAGGGCACATACTCAGTCTCCCATAATCCCTCCCTTAAAAAAAAAAAAACCTTTCATTTTCAAATGACGAAAACAATGACATACAAGAAAATCTTTAAAATACCAAAAGGTTTAAAGAAAGAGACAGAAATCCCCTGCATATGTTGTTGGCATTTTACAAGAGAGGAAACAGGAGGAGGAGGAGTTTGTTGGCAAATAGTATCAGCAAGTAGGAGTAGGCCTTACAAATCTCATAAGAAACAGCAAGGAGGGATGTTATTCTTCACTTCCGCATCATCGGTTCACACAGCCTTCCAGCGTCGAACGGCTTGTTCGTGAGTCAAACCTACTGCATGAGAGATTCTTTCATGTTCTCTGTGAGATGCTGAGTTGCTAGGTTACTGAGAGCATCGGGAATCCAGGGAACAACATGCTTATATCGTGCTCAACTTTGAAAAATTATTAGACATTGACATTTAAAAATGAGTAAGAATAGTATTTATTGCACCAGGATTTGCAAGTCTTGAATTCTAGTTGCAGTTCTACCAGTTATAGTATGTATGTATGTGGATAGATGGGTGGATGGATGAATGGATGGATGGATTGATGGATAGATATATGGGTGAATGGATGGGTGGGTGGATGGATGGGTGGATGGATGGAAGGATGCATAAATGGATGGATGGAGGAGTGGATGGATGGATGGGTGGGTGGATGAATGGATGGATGAATGAATGGACGGATGGGTGGATGAATGGATGGATGGATGGATGGATGAATGATTGGGTGGATGGATGGATGAATGAATGGACGAATGGATGGGTGGAGGGATGGTTGGGTGGATGAATGGACAGATGGATGGGTGGACGGATGATTGGGTCGATGAATGGATGGATGGATGGATGGATGATTGGGTGGATGGATGGATGAATGAATGGACAGATGGATGAGTGGATGGATGGTTGGGTGGATGGATGGATGGATGAATGGATGGATGGATGGATGGTTGGGTGGATGGATGGATGGATGGATGAATGGGTGGATGAATGGATGGATGGGTGGATGGATGGTTGGATTGATGAATGGATGGATGGATACATGAATGGATGAATGAATGCGTGGATTGATAGATGGATGCATGAGGGGAATCAATGGTTGGGTGGATGGATGGACGGATGGATGGGAGGATAAATAGATGGATGGGTGGATTGTTGGATGGATGGATGGGTGGGTGGGTGGGTGGATGGGTGGATGGGTGGATGGTTGGGTGGTTGGTTGGATGGATGGATGGATGGATGGATGGATGGATAGATATATGGATGAATAGAAGGGTGGATGTATGGATGGATGAGTGAATGGATGGATGGATGGTTGAATGGGTGGACGGATGGATGGATGGATGGATGGATGAATAGATGGGTGGATAAATGAACAGATAGAGATGTAGATGTAGACAACAGCTTTATCAAGATATAATTCACGGCCGGGCGCGGTGGCTCAAGCCTGTAATCCCAGCACTTTGGGAGGCCGAGGCGGGTGGATCACGAGGTCAAGAGATCGAGACCATCCTGGTCAACATGGTGAAACCCCGTCTCTACTAATGGTGCAAAAAATTAGCTGGGCATGGTGGCGCGTGCCTGTAATCCCAGCTACTCCGGAGGCTGAGGCAGGAGAATGCCTGAACCCAGGAGGCGGAGGTTGCGGTGAGCCGAGATCGCGCCATTGCACTCCAGCCTGGGTAACAAGAGCGAAACTCCATCTCAAAAAAAAAAAAAGATATAATTCACACAGTTCTACCATCCCTAAGCCTCAGTTTTATCTGTAAAATATGGAAAATTATTATATGCCAAATAGAGAAAAAATGAAGACTGACCCATTCTCCCTACCTGTTCTATTTTTTTTCCCATACCACTTATAATCTTGTTTTTTAATGGTGCTTTTAAAAACTGATTCATTTGAAAACTCCACCTGGATAAGAGACGCAAGCTCTTGATAATACTGTTACATGTATTTTATTTCCTAATTGCTTTATTGAGATAAAATTATATACTACAAAGGCCAGGAGCAGTGGGTCTAATCCCAGCACTGTGGGAGGCCGAAACAGGCGGATCACTTGAGGTTAGGAGTTCGAGACCAGCCTGGCCAACATCATGAAACCCTGTCTCTACTACAAATACAAGAATTAGCCTAGTGTGGTGGTGCATGGCTGTAATTCAAGCTACTCGGGAGGCTGAAGCAGGAGAATCATTTGAACCCAGGAGATGAAGGTTGCAGTGAGCTGAGATCATGCCACTGCGCTCCAGCTTGGGTGACAGAGTGAGACTGGCCTGTTCTGAACATTTCATATAAATGTGATCACACGCTCTGTGGCCTTTTTTCTGGCTTCTCTCACTGAGCGTGATTTTGGGGGGCTCATCCATGTTGTAGCGTGTATGTAGTGAGTTTTTGGTTGTTTTTTTTTTTTTTTTTGAGACAGAGTCTCACTCTGTCACCAGGCTGGAGTGCCATGGTGCCATCTGGGCTCACTTGAACCTCTGACTCCCTCGTTCAAGTGATTCTTCTGCCTCAGCCTCCTGAGTAGCTGGGACTACAGGTGCGCGCCACCACGCCTGGCTAATTTTTGTATTTTTAGTAGAGACGAGGTTTCACCATGTTGGTCAGGATGGTCTTGATCTCCTGACCTCGTGATCTTCCTGCCTCAGCCTCCCAAAGTGCTGGGATGACAGGCCTGAGCTACCGTGCCCGGCCTGCAGTGAGGTTTGAAATGCTCCCAGACTTAGCACAACCCGCTGTGTGCAGGGCCTATGGAGCTAAATCAAGGCATTCTTTCTTTACGCTGTCATCATCTGACATGGGAGGAGGGGACCAGAGTCAAACAGCAAAGATGGGAATGACTCAGGAAGATCCAGAGACACGCGGAAGATTCCCAGATCTGCAAGGAGTGAGACCTGGGAGGCCAGGGCACCCACACGTGTGATCCCAGCACTCTGGGAGGCCAAGGTGGGCAGATCACTTGAGGTCAGGAGCTCAAGACCAGCCTGGCCAACATGGCTAAACACTGTCTCTGATAAAAATACAAAAAATTGGCCGGGCGCGGTGGCTCAAGCCTGTAATCCCAGCACTTTGGGAGGCCGAGGCGGGTGGATCACAAGGTCAAGAGATCGAGACCATCCTGGTCAACATGGTGAAACCCCGTCTCTACTAACAATACAAAAAATTAGCTGGGCATGGTGGCACGTGCCTATAATCCCAGCTACTCAGGAGGCTGAGGCAGGAGAATTGCCTGAACCCAGGAGGCGGAGGTTGCGGTGAGCCGAGATCGCGCCATTGCACTCCAGCCTGGGTAACAAGAGCGAAACTCCGTCTCAAAAAAAAAAAAAACATCAGGCTGGGTGCAGTGGCTCACACCTGTAATCCCAGCACTTTGGGATGCCGAGGCGGGCGGATCACTTGAGGTCAGGAATTCGAGACCAGCCTGGCCAACACAGTGAAACCTCATCTCTACTAAAAATACAAAAGTTAGCCTGGCGTGCTGGCGTATGCCTGTAATCCCAGCTACTCAGGAGGCTGAGGCAGGAGAGTCTCTTGAACCCCGAGGCAGAGATTGCAGTGAACCGAGATTGTGCCGTTGCACTCCAGCCTGGGTGACAGAGCAAGGCTCCATCTCAAAAAAAACAAAAACAAAACAAAACAAAAATTAGCCAGCCTTGGTGGCGGGTGCCGGTGGTCCCAGCTACTCGGGAAGCTGAGGCAGGAGAATCGCTTGAACCCAGGAGACCGAGGTTGCAGTGAGCCGAGATCGCGCCACTGCACTCCAGCCTGGGGCAGAGGGGGAGAATCTTGTCATAAAAGAAAGAAAAGGAAGTACCCTTGGGGGTCAGTTAGCACCAGGACCAGCAAGGGATGGCAGATGTCACACCTGAGCACCTGGGAAGGGAGAAGCCACCCCCGAGTCAAAGCCAGGAGATCAGGGAGGAAAAGAAGCCAGTTGCCCCAGAAAGATGACCCCCTGGTGGGGTCTACGGTGCCATCAGCAAGCCCCGGTGTGCTGGGTCTGAGGACTTGGCCTGCTCAAACCAGGACAACCCGGCGGGCAACCCAGGTCAGGCTGGTCACCCTGAGTACGGCGTTCCCACGGAGCGAGCCAAGGTTCTATGCGTCAGCAGGCAGTTTGAAATGAAGGTCAGAGGAGGATGGAGAAGAAATACGGCCCCTGCCTGACGGGAGAGAGTTCCGCGGGGCCGGCGGCGTCCGAGGCTCCTGCCCTTTTCCCAGCCGGGGAACCGACCCTCTGACCGCCCCCTCCCCCCACCCGGCCCTGTGCAATTCACCAGCTGTTGACTTTTAAAAGAAAAACAAACCTCGTGACGTGCATTTAGGTCTGTGTACTACCTGTCGCTTTGCAGAGAGCCTGCGTCGGGATGGTTTATCTCAGTGTGACTTTTTAATCTGATGTCTTTCGGGCTGTCCCCAGGGAGCCAACGGGGATGTAAAGGCCGGTTGTGATTCAGCCAGACTCTCCCAGTGGACAAATAACAGTGTCACCAGTCCCCCGCCACCCTCTCACGCCCTCACCAAGCTCAGGGAAATAGTTCGTGCTGGAGAGACCCGCTAAGCAGCCGTGAAGCGCCGTTTCTGCCATACAAACTCCCCGAGAACCTTTGACATCACAGCAGGCCGTCTGTAAATAGAGAAGGTCTTTCTTCTCTTGCTCCAATCTGGATGTTTTTGATTTCCTTTTCACGTCCAGTGGCCCTGGCTTGAACTCGCAGTAATGAATAGAAGCAGCGAGAGCAGCCACCCTTATCATCTTGTCCCTGTCCCTTATTTCTTTTCTTTTCTTTTTTTTTTGAGACAGAGTTTCACTCTTGTTACCCAGGCTGGAGTGCAATGGCGCGATCTCGGTTCACCGCAACCTCCGCCTCCTGGGTTCAAGCAATTCTCCTGCCTCAGCCTCCTGAGTAGCTGGGATTACAGGCACGTGCCACCATGCCCAGCTGATTTTTTGTATTTTTAGTAGAGACGGGGTTTCACTATGTTGACCGGGATGGTCTCGATCTCTCGACCTCGTGATCCATCCGCCTCGGCCTCCCAAAGTGCTGGGATTACAGGCTTGAGCCACCGTGCCCGGCCCCCTTATTTATTTTCTTGAGACGAGGGTCTGGCTGTGTCACCCAGGCTGGAGTGCAGTGGAGCCATCTCGGCTCACTGCAACCTCTGCCTCCCAGGTTCAAGCGATTCTCCTGCCTCAGCCTCCTGAGTAGCTGGGATTACAGGTGCCCGCCACCAGGCCCGGCTGATTTTTGTATATTTAGTAGAGACGGGGTTTCACCATGTTGCCCAGGCTGGCCTGGAACTCCTGACCTCTCAAATGATTCTCCCACCTCAGCCTCCCAAAGTGCTGGGATTACAGGCTTGAGCCACAATGCCCAGCCTTAAAATGTTTTTTTTTAACAGACAGGGTCTCACTCGGTCACCCAGGCTGGAGTGCAGTGGCACGATCACAGCTCCCTGCAGCCTCGAACTCCTGGACTCAAGTGATCCTCCCACCTCAGCCTCCCTGGTAGCTGGGATTACAGCCGTGCACCACTGCGCCTGGCTGATTTTTTAATGTTTTGCAGAAATACGATTTGGAACTCCTGGACTCAAGCCATTCTCCTGCCTTGGGTTCCCAAAGTGCTGGGATTACAGGCATGAGCCACCGAGCCTAGCCCTGACTTAGTTTTGATTTTTTGAGGCAGGGTCTTGCTGTCTTGCCCCAGGCTGGAGTGCACTGGTGCAGTCGTGGCTCACTACAACCTCCAACTCCCAGGCTCCAGCCACCCTCCTGCCTCAGCCTCCCAAGGAGCTGGGACGGCAGGTGAGCACCACCACGGCTGGCTCGCCTTTTTTTTTTTCTTTTTTTCCTGCAGATGGAGGCTCACCATCTTTTCCAGGCTGATCTTGAACTTCTAGGCTCAAGCCGCCCCCCCCCAACCCCTTGGCTTCCCAAAGTGCTGGGATTACAGGCGTGAGCCACGGCTCCCTGGCTTGTTCTCGGCTTGGGGGAAAAGCGCCCAGTCTCTCGCCATTGGGGATGGTGGCAGCCTGGCAGCTGTGTGTTCGTTCTTCATTCTCTTAATCACATGGAGGGAATTTTCTTTCTTTCTTTTTTTTTTGGTTTTCACATTTTTACTGGGAGCCAGGGGAGGGGCCTCCTCAATAGAGGTGCTCACAGGTTCTTTAGCCACTCCAGGCTGGGGTCCTGGGGGTCCTGAGGGTGGCTGGGCACGTTAGGCATGTTCCCATTATCACGGATGGGCACTGGGTAGTTGTGGGGTGTGACCTCATTGATCGTGACACAGTATTTGAAGTCGGGGCTGGTCTGGGGCACTGTTAAACAGTGAGGCTACAGATGAGACGCAGGATGTGACCAGCGCTGGCCCCTCAGCCCAGGCATTCTTTTTTTTTTAAAGATGGGGTTTCACCATGATGGCCAGGCTGGTCTTGAACTCCTGACCTCAGGTGATCCACCCACCTCGGCCTCCCAGAGTGCTGGGATTACAGGCGTGAGCCACCGCGCCCGGCCCAGCCCAGGCATTCTTTAAGTCTCGTGGCCATCTTGGTCTCGGCAGCAGCAACAGCCGGAAATTCTCTTCTGTCCCTAATTTATGGAGTGTTTTTGTCACGAAGGGTGTCGAATTTTGGTCTGCATCTATTAAAATGATCACGTAGGCTGAGTGTGGTGACTCCCGCCTGGAATACCAACTCCCTCTCTCTATAAAAAAATACAAAATACGAAAATTAGTCGGATGTGGTAGCACGTGTCTGTAATCCCAGCTACTCAGGAGGCTGAAGCAGGAGGATCGGTTGAGCCCACGAGGTGAAGCCTGCGTTGAGCTGTGATCGCACCACTGCACTCCAGCCTGGGCAGCAGAGCGAGACACGCGGGGCATGGTGGCTCACGCCTGTAATCCCAGCACTCTGGGAGGCTGAGGCAGCAGATCACCTGAGGTCAGGAGTTCAAGACCAGCCTGACCAACATGGAGAAACCCCGTCTCTACTAAAAATACAAAATTAGCCGGGAGTGCTAGTGTGCGCCTGTAATCCCAGCTACTCAGGAGGCTGAGGTGGGAGAATCGCTTGAACCAGGAGGCGGAGGTTGCAGGGAGCTGAGATCACGCCATTGCGCTCCAGCCTGGGCAACAAGAGCGAAACTCCGTCTCAAAAAAAAAAATGTACAAGTGAGTTTCTGGACTCATTCTATCCCGGCTCACTTCGTCAACCTCTATACCGCCTAAGCGCATTTCTCCATTCTAAAGCCACTGCTTGGTCCTCTCCAGGCTGAATCAAGACTTTCTGTATTTTCCCTTTAAACGGTTTCTAATTCCTCCACGTTGAGGAGTTCAAATCCTCCTGCAAGGGCCGGGCGCGATGGCTCATGCCTGTAACCCTAGCACTTTGGGAGGCTGAGGTGGAAGAATCGCTTGAACCCAGGAGTTCAAGAGCAGCCTGGGCAACGTAGAGAGACCCCGTCTCTGCTTAAAAAAAAAAAAAAAAAAAAAAATTAGCCGGACGTGGTGATGCGCGCCTGTAGTGGTCCCAGCTACTCGGGAGGCTGAGGTGGGAGGAGGCTTGAATCTGGGAGGTCAAGGCTGCAGTGAACTGGGATCACACCACTCCACTCCAGCCTGGGTGGCAGAGTGAGACCCCGTCTCCAAAAACAAACAGAAAAAAATAAAATAAACCTCCATCAATACCTAAGCAGCTCAGAGTTATCTGGGAAGAAAAGCGTTCAGCCCAGAGATGAGTCAGCCAGAGCCTGGTCAGATCACCCCTGCTCCCTGAGCCCAGAGCGAGGCCTCGGCCCTCCCTCCCTCCCTCCTTCCCTTCCTCCACCCAGGGGTCACTACCTCCCTCAGCCTCTGCTCCTGCTGTGTCTAACCGTGACAGCCACCCTATTCCCAGGGCCGCGGTGAGGATAGCAGTCACCTAGCAGTGGTTCTCTACCAGGTGATCCCGCCCCAGGGGACACTGGGTGATGTCTGGGGACATCTGTGGTTGTCATGACTGGGGGGGGTGCCCCTGGCATGGGGTGGGCGGAGGCCAGAGACGCTGCTCAGCACCCCGCAGTGCCCAGGACGGCCCCGCCCCAGAGAAGGAGGCGGCCTCGATGTCCAGAGTGCAGAGCGGGAGAGACCTGCGTTCATTATTGGAAAAATGTTGAATCTGCTCCCTGCTCACGCTCGACATTTGCGACGGGGCAGACTGTTTAAAGCAGGGGGACCCCCAGCTTCTGGGACTCACCTCTTCTCTCCCTCCCCACTCAGGGCGTGGATTTCCGTGTGTGCAGCCTCCTGGGGCCTCAGCAGGGCAGAGGATCACGGGACGCAGAGTCTCTTGGGGATCCATGGACTCCCCTAACACATCCCCTCACCCAGGGATGATTCTGTCCTCAGGGGGACACTGGGCGATGTCTGGGGACATCTGTGGTTGTCACGGACAGGGTTGCCCCTTGCATGGAGTGATTGGAGGCCAGGGACGCTGCTCAGCCCCCCACAGTGCCCAGGACGGCCCCACCCCGGGGAACCATTGGCCCCGACATCCACAGGCCTGGGGAGAAGCCCCGGCTAAAGTGAAACCTCTTTTGCGAAGGCGTGCATGGGTTGTGTGGCCGGTGACAGAGGCTACTCCATGTCTTCAGGATCTCAGGGTCATAAGCGTTAACAAGGGACTCCCCCAGAGCTCCTGGAGGCTGAGACCGCATCCCCCTCCCTACCATGCTTCCACAGTGGGTGTCATGCCGCCTTGAGTTACAGCTTTTTGCAAACTGCATGGGGTCCCGGCGACTCAGCAGCCCAGCCCCGTCTCCCCTCGGCTGCCTGTCTGTGGCTGTTATGGGTGGCCGCCTGCGTCACGACCCCCGCGCGGGGCACCAGCTGTTGTCATAACTGGCCGGAGCCTCTGCCATCCAGGCGCTAGATCTCACAGCTCCATTGGTTCCCGGGACTTTCCCAGCCCCCTGCAGCTGCATCTCAGCAGCTGTGATTCTCATCAGACGACACTGTGCCCAGGGAAGCTCTCCGTCCTTCAGTCCAGGGCCTGAGAGTGTGGGTGAGCTTCCCTAGCAGAGGAAGCCACGTGGGGCACGCAGGTGAGGCTAGAGAGGCAGGAGACGCCCCTGGGTCTGCGTCTGGGAATGGTCTGTCCAGGCAGAGTCTAAAGCTGAATGCTCAGGGAGGATCTGGTGTGTCTGAGCAGGTCACATCCTCCTGAACCTCCTGGTGTCTTTTTTTTTTTTTTTTTTTTTTTTTTTTTTTTTTTTGAGACGGAGTTTCGCTCTTGTTACCCAGGCTGGAGTGCAATGGCGCGATCTCGGCTCACCGCAACCTCCGCCTCCTGGGTTCAGGCAATTCTCCTGCCTCAGCCTCCTGAGTAGCTGGGATTACAGGCACGCGCCACCTTGCCCAGCTAATTTTTTGTATTTTTAGTAGAGACGGGGGTTTCACCATGTTGACCAGGATGGTCTTGATCTCTCGACCTCGTGATTCACCCGCCTCGGCCTCCCAAAGTGCTGGGATTACAGGCTTGAGCCACCGCGCCCGGCCCTTTTTTTTTTTTTTTTTTTTTTTTTTTTTTTTTTTTTGAGACGGAGTTTCACTCTTGTTGCCCAGGCTGGAGTGCAATGGCACAATCTTGGATCACTGCAACCTCTGCTTCCTGGGTTCAAGTAATTCTCCTGCCTCAGCCTCCCGAGTAGGCGGGACTACAGGCCCCCAACATCATGCCAGGCTAATTTTTAGTAGAGACCGGGTTTCACCATGTTGACCAGGATGGTCTCGATCTCTTGACCTCGTGATCCACCCGCCTTGGCCTCCCAAATTGCTGGGATATAGACGTGAGCCACCGCACCCGGCCTTTTTTTTTTTTTTTTTTTTTTTTTTTTTTTTTTTTTAAGACGAGTTCTTGCTCTGTCTCTCAGGCTGGAGTAGAGTGGTGCAATCTTGGATCACTGCAACCCCTGCCTCCCGGGTTCAAGTGATTCTCCTGCCTCAGCCTCCCGAGTAGCTGGAACTACAGGTGTACACCACTATGCCCAGCTAATTTTTGTGTTATTGTAGAGATGGACTTTCACCATGTTGTCCAGGATGGTCTCAATCTCTTGACCTCATGATCCACCCACCTTGTCCTCCCAAAGTGCTGGGATTACAGGCGTGAGCCACCGCGCCTGGCCCCTCCTGATGTCTTCTTGCCATTGCAACTTTCCATGGTGAAGCCTCCAAGCCAATGGTCCTCACCTGGGGCTGATCCTGGCCCCTGAGGGACACTGGGCGACATCTGGGGACATCTGTGGTTGTCACAACTTGGAGGGGGAGCTCCTAGCATGGAGTGGGTGGAGGCCAGGGGCGCTGTTCAGCACCCTGCAGTGCTCAGGATGGCCCAACCCCAGAGAACCACCGGCCCCCATATCCACAGGGCCTGGTGGGGAAAGCCAGGATTATGTCAAGGACTTAGGGGGGTTAGGCTTATATGTCAGGAAAACGGTGGCCTCGTGATGAGGACACGGAGGGGCCAGACCCAAAGAAGAGGCTGACACCCCTCCTGATACTTAAGGACGCCAGCAAGACCATGCCTGTCAAGGGGGTGGGGGTGGTAAAGAGAAATTAGTAACTGACCCCCTTATGCAAGCCGGACTGGCAGAATTTAGCTGTTGGACGTCTGTGGACAGAGAGGAAGGGGTGAGGGAGGAAGCAGGAGGAAGCTCAGATTGGAGTACCTCGGAAAACTGAAATTTAGGAAAGTCCTAGGAAATACATGCTTGAAAACACGTGCGTTTGTATGGAAGGTAAGAGTGGGAATACATGTGTGTACATGCACATATACGTGAAGAGGAGTGTGTGCCTCTATAGCTATTTCATCTGACATCTGCCTTTCTGGCTTATCTGTCTATATCTACCCATCCTCCATCCATCCATGTAGTCGGCATTCAGCATCTATCCACTCATCCACCCACCTATCCATCCATCCACCATCCATCCATCCACCACCATCTATCCATCTATCCATCCAACCATCCATCCATCCATCCACCATCTATCCATCTATCCATCCATCCTTCTATCCACCATCCATCATCCATCCATCCACCATCCATCCATCCAACCATCCATCCATTCATCCTCCATCCATCCATCATCCATCCATCTACCATCCATCCATCCAACCATCCATCCATCCACCATCCATCCGTCCATCATACAACATTCATCCAACCATCCATGCAATCATCCAATCACCCACCCATTTACCGTCCATACATTCACCCACCCATCATTCCACCCATCCATCCATCTATCCATCTATCATCCATCTGTCCATTTATCCACCCATCTATCCAGCCATTCATTTATCCACTCATCCACTCACCTATCCATCCATCTATACATCTGTCCATCTATCCTCCTACCCACCCACCCAGGCACCAACCCACGTAGTCATCCATCCATCCATCCATCCATCCATCCATCCATCCACCCACCCATCTACCCAATCATGCATCCACTCATCCACCCTTCCACCCACCCATCCACCTATCTATCCACTCATTCACCCATCCACCCATCTACTCATCTACCCATCCAACCATCCATCCACCCAGCCATCTATCCAGCCATTCATTTATCCATCCATCCACCCACCTACCCATCCATCCATCTATACACCTGTCCATCCATCCATCCATCCATCCATCCATCCATTCACCCACCCACCCAGGCACCAACCCACATAGTCATCCATCCATCCATCCATTCACCCATCCACCCAGCCATGCATCCACTTATCCATCCTTCCACCCACCCATCTACTCATCTACTCATCTACCCAGTCACCCACCCATCCACCTGCCCATCTGCCTATCCACCCACCCTTCCATCTGTCCAGCTATCCATCTCTCCTCCCACCCATCCATCTGACCACCCATCCATCGTCTATCCAGCTAGCCTAAGAAGCCATTGTGATTTTCAGGCTCCTCTGGGCTGAGCCAGTTTCTTAGATGTTCTTATTTCTGATGCCCTGAACAGTCGGGAGGAGGCCTGGTCAGGTGTTTTGTAGGTTGTCCCTTGGTTAAATTTGTCCAGTGTTTTTTCTCATGGTCAGACTGGAGTGATGGGTTCTGGGCAGAAAGACCTCCGATGTGAGGGCCTTCTCATCTCATCCGGTCAAGGGCACACGATACCCGCGTGACTTCTCCCTGCTGATGAGCTTGATCACCTGGCGCAGGAGCGTATGTCAGGTTTCTCCACTGTCATTATAGTTTCAAGGTGACATTCTTTTTCCCTTTTTTTTTTTTTTTGTTTTGAGATGGAGTCTCACTCTGTCACCCAGGCTGGAGTGCAGTGGCGCGATCTCTGCTCACTGCAACCTCTGCCTCCCAGGCTCAAGCGATTCTCCTCCCTCAGCCTCCTGAGTTACAGGCCTCCACGCCCGGCTAATTTTTGCATTTTTAGTAGAGACAGGCTTTCACCATGTTGGCCAGGCTAGTTTCAAACTCCTGACATCAAATGATCCACCCGCCTCGCCTCCCAGAGTGCTGGTATTACAGACGTGAGCCATCGCGCCCGGCCCAAGATGACATTCTATTGACTCTGAGTTCCATTGAGGGATGCGTGTGTGTGTGTGAATTTTACCTCCTTTTTCACTTGAACCCTTGGCTGTCGGATGTCAGGGCTGGGATTTGCACCCGAGCTGGCTCATTTCCAAAGCCTTCAAGCGTCCTTCCCTTTCAGCCTCAGCTAAGCTCTTGGGGGCCGAGGTCACCGACACCTTGTCTGGCCCCACCGGCTCCCAGCTCCCCAGCCAGACATGCCATCCCAGGTTCTCTGTTTGCGGCCGTCTCTTTGAATTTATGGGCCAGCTGAGCAGAATGGGAAACTCATCAGGGAGTGTGAAAGTCACTCTAGAAGGTGGGAATGCCAGCAGCCGGCAGCCCCCAGCACCTGCACCAACAAGGGGTTCTGCCACACAGCTTGGGCTGGGGTGGGCGCAGCTGGAGGGGGGGGCAGTGGAAGGCGCAGGCTGTCTGTCCTCCCAGCTCTCACGCCATCGTGACACCTGCGAGACTGCACTGAGCCAGCCCTGGTGCCACAGCCAGCAAAGGCCCGTTTCTCATCATCAAAATAGCACAACCTTCTGTTTACAAAAGTTACACTGCCTCATTGCTAAAAACTTTTTAAATGAAAACACACAAAGGTTTAAAGAAAGAAGGATACTGAAAAATCACTGAATTTCACAGTTTACGAGGGTGAAGTTTATGGTCTATGAATGATGTCTCCAATTTTTTAAAGGAAAAGCTCCCCCAGTAATCCCAATCTGGAGACGAAGACTGTTAAAATATCTTCCAGCCTACGTGTTTTTTGTTTTTTGTTTTTGAGACCGAGTCTCACTCTGTCCCCCAGGCTGGAGTACAGTGGCGTGATCTCGGCTCACTGCAACCTCTGCCTTCCAGGTTCAAGCGATTCTCCTGCCTCATCCTCCCGAGTAGCTGGGATTACATCTTCCACCACTCCCAGCTAATTTTTGTATTTTTAGTAGAGACAAGGTTTCATCATGTTGGCCAGGCTTGTCTCGAACTCCCGACCTCAGGTGATCCACCTGCCTCAGCCTCCCAAAGTGATGGGATGACAGTGTGAGCCGCTGCACCCGGCCCAGGCTGCCTGTTTCTAACTGGTTGTTTTTGAAGTAGCTTCGAATTTACTGAGAAGTTGTGAGAATAGCTCAAGGCACTTCATATACTCTTTATACTCAAACACGCCAGCTGTTTACACAGGCCCTATTTTTTCTTTTATTCCTCTTTCTCTTGCCTCACTCTGTCGTTGGCTGTGTGTGTGTCTACACATTTATGTGTGTCTATGTGTTTATGTATAAATTACATGTGGATATGTGTGTATATTATCTGTGTATATGCAGAAAGACAGTTACTTATATGGCATATATACTATATATATTATTATGCAGTTATATATACACAGAATTATATGTATGTAGCTGTACGTGTGTACATATTGATTTATTTTCATCCATTTGAAATTAAGTTGAAGCATTATGCCCTGTTAACCCTAAAGACCTTGGTGGGTATTTTCGAAGACCAAAGCCGTCCCTTCCCTCCCTCCCTCTTCCTTCCCTCCCCCTCCCCCTCCGCCCTCCCCCCTCCCTCCCTTCCTTCCTCCCTCTCTTCCTTCCTTCCTTACTTCCCTCCTTCCCTGTCTCTTTCTTTTTTTGAGACAGGGTCTGCCCTGTCACCCGGGCTGGAGTGCAGTGGTGCAGTCATGCCTCACTGCAGCCTCCCCCTCCTGGGCTCAAGTAATCCTTCCACCTCAGCCTCTCAAGTAGCTGGGACACGCAACTATGCCTGGCTAATTCTTTTATTTTTATTTATTTATTTATTTAGAGACGGAGTCTTGCTGTGTTGCCAGGCTGGAGTGCAGTGGCACAATCTCGGCTCACTGCAACCTCCGCCTCCTGGGTTCAAGCAATTCTTGAGTAGCTTGATCACAGGCGTGTGCCACCACGCCCGGCTAATTTTTGTATTTTTAGTAGAGACGGGGTTTCACTATGTTGGCCAGGATGGTCTCAATCTCTTGATCTCGTGATCTGCCCACCTCGACCTCCCAAAGTGCTTGGATTGCAGGCGTGAGCCACCGCGCCCGGCCTAATTCTTTTATTTTTTTAGAGACAAGGTCTTGCCTGTCACCTAGGCTGGAGTGCAGTGATGTGATCACAGCTCTCCTGCAGCTTCAAACTTCTGGCCTCTAACAAATCATCCCACCTCAGCGTCCCAAGTAGCTAGAACTACAATCACATGCCACCGTTTTGTTGTTGTTGTTGTTGTTGGTTTTGTTTTTATTTTCAGAGAGAGGGTCTCCCTGTGTTGCCCAGGCTGGTCTTGAGCTCCTGACCTTAAGCCATCCTCCCACCTCAGCCTCCCAAAGTGCTAGGATTATAGGCATGAATAATCACTGGCACCCAACCGAGCTGGTGCTGTGTCTTTCTGAGACATTGCCATAATTCTTAGAGTTCCCTTACTTTCTGGCACAAAAAGATGCTCCAGAAATATAATGGCTTTTTTCTGCCCAATCCTGGAGCCAACCTTCTCTAAGCAGTCCCGATGACTTTTAGTTCTTCCAAACATATGTAGTATTAAAAATATATGCTGGCTGGGCACAGTGGCTCACGCCTGTAATCCCAACATTTTGGGAGGCCAAGGTGGGCAGCGCACCTGAGGTCGGGAGTTCAAGACCAACCTGACCAACATGGAGAAACCCCATCTCTGCTAAAAATACAAAATTAAGGCCAGGTGTGATGACTCATACCTATAATCCCAGCACTTTGGGAGGCGGAGGCAGGCGGATCACTTGAGGTCAGGAGTTCAAGACCAGCCTGGCCAACATGGTGAAACCCTGTCTCTACTAAAAATACAGAAATTAGCCAGGTGTGGTGGTGGGTGCCTGTAATCCCAGCTACTCAGGAGGCTGAGGCAGGAGATTCACTTGAATGTAGGAGGCGGAGGTTGTGGTGAGCCGAGATTGCGCCACTGCACTCCAGCCCAGGCCCCAAGAGTGAAACTCTGTTTAAAAAAAAAAATGCACTACACCCACACATATATGCACTTTTCCGAAAAATAACAGAATCACCTATTGATACCGTTCCTTAACCTTTTTTTTTTTTTATTTTAAGCAATAGATTATGGGAATCTTTCCACGTTATCAAATACAGATTTGTGACATCTTTTTTAGTGAGTGTTAAGTGTTTTATCTTACGGTTATACGGTAGATTACTTAACTAATCTCCTAAATTAAGGAGGAGTGTGGTGCCGCCATCAGGGCTCACTGCAGCCTGGAACTCCTGGGCTCAAGCGAGGCATCTAAGTTGTTTATGATGTGTTAACCTTTATCCATAATACTTCAGGTAAAAGGCTTGTGTGCCCCTCTGCTCAGTCCTCTGAATGTAACCTTAGGACAGTTTTCCAGGGGAGACGTGCTTACAAGGACAGTTATTCCAATGTCCTCCACCCGCTCCCTGATTTATCACACCGTGACCATCCCTGGTTATTATCTATTTTTTAAAAATACTTGCCAGTTAGACCAGGTGTGGTGACCCATTTCTGTCATCTCAGCACTTTGAAAGGCTGAGGCAGGAGGACTGCTTGAGCCCAGGAGTTTGAGACCAACCTGGGCAACATAGCAAGACCCCATCTCTACAAAGAAAGGTACCAATTAGCCAGGCATGGTGGCATGCACCCGTAGTCCCACCTACTTGGGAGGAGCCCTTGAGCCCAGGATGTCGAAGCTGAGTGAGGCACGATTACACCGCTGGACTCCAGCCTGGGCAACAGAGTGAGACCCTGTCTCAAAAAGAAAAATTGTCGTTTAAAGGCTGAATGTAACATCTCATTGTATGATCTATAATCTTTTTTCTTACTGGAGAGTTTGAAATTTTTCATAAGAAACATTTATAATGCTTTTTGTGGATTATGTTCACTTTTAACAGTTTATTTTGAAATTTTTTTGTTTTTGTTTTTGTTTTTGTTTTTGTTTTTTGAGACGGAGTTTCACTCTTGTTACCCAGGCTGGAGTGCAATGGCACCATCTCGGCTCACCGCAACCTCCGCCTCCTGGGTTCAGGCAATTCTCCTGCCTCAGCCTCCTGAGTAGCTGGGATTACAGGCACACGCCACCATGCCCAGCTAATTTTTTGTATTTTTAGTAGAGACGGGGTTTCACCATGTTGACCAGGATGGTCTCGATCTCTCGACCTCGTGATCCACCCGCCTCGGCCTCCCAAAGTGCTGGGATTACAGGCTTGAGCCACCGCGCCCGGCTATTTTGAAATTTTTGAGATTATTTGTGACTTACAGAAAAGATGCAAAGACAGTACAGAGCGTTCCCTTACACCTTTCAACCAGCTTCCCGTTGTCTGACGGCTTCCATAACCACGGAACATGTATCACCACTAACAAAATCAACCTTGCTGCAGTATTAAGTATAGGGCTGATTCACATTTCATCATTTTTTCCCATTTCCATGTGCTTTTTGTGATCCACGATCCTATCCAGGATCCCACATGTATGAAGTTGGTTTGTTCACTTTTTATTGATTTGTTGGAGATCTTTATATATTAAAGACCTCGACTTTCTGTCTCTCGTCACTTTGGCAAAGCATTTGCATTTTGCTTGTTCGCTTTGGTGATGACTTCAATAGACTGGGTGGTGGGTGACGCAGGACGATGCTGGCATCCTGGCTAAAGGCGAGGGTTATAGGACAGAGGCTGCATGCCAGACCCTCCGGAAACTATTCTCGCCTCCCCATCCCCTCCTGGACTTTCTGTTTCTCTCTCTCTTTTTTTAAATTCCTGTGTGATTTTAATAAAACAATTTAAGAACAGATTTTTAAAAAAAAGAAGAAAAGGAGAAAGAAAGAATAAAAAATAATTTAAAAAATGAAGAAGAGGAAGAAAGAAGAGAAAGAGGGAGAGAGAACGGGGGTGTCGCTTTATTGCCCGGGCTAGAATGCAGTCTAAAAATGGGTATGCCTATGATTGTGCTTAATAATAAAGACAGGAAAAAAGAATGAGGGAAGAAAATAACAAACGAGCAGCCCACCAATATTTCATTTAAATCTGTAAGTAGGTGTGATGTGGTGCTGCTAAGAGTGTGTATTTTGTGTATTTAAAGTGGAGAGTTCTATAAATGTTAATTAAGTTTAGTTCAAAGCCTGGATATTGTTATTAATTTTCTGTCTCATTGATCTGTCTAATATTGATGTTGAAGTCTCCCACTATTACTGTGTGGGAGTCCAAGTCTCTTTATGAGTCTTATATATCTGGGTTTTCCTGGATTGGGTGCGTATATATTTAGGATCTTTAGCTCTTCTCGTTGCATTGATCCTTTTATCGTTATGTAATGTCCTTCTTTGCTTCTTATGATCTTTGTTGCTTTGAAGTCTATTTTATCAGAGGCAAAAATGGCATCTCCTGCTTTTTCTTTCTTTCTTTCTTTCTTTTTGCTCTCCATTTGGTTGGTAAATCTTTCTCCATCCCTTTATTTTGAGTCTTTGTGTATCCTTGCATGTGAGATGGGTCTGGATGCAGCATACCGATGGGTTTTGGCTTTTTTTGCCTTTGGATTGGGAGATTTAGTCGATTTAAATTTAGAATTAATAATTTATGTGAGTTTAATACTGCCATTTAATGTTAGCTGACTGTTTTGCCCATTAGTTGATGTAAATTCTTCATTATGTTGATGCTCTTTACTTCTCTAACACACATCGAGCAACTGGCCACTTGTCAGCTTGCGAAACCTTGATATTTCAGTCCACAAAGTTGTGCCTGCCTCAAGTAGAGCCTACATCTTAGACCATATCACAGTTCTCGAATTGTTCCAACATCTGTTGGGTGATGCAGAGTGAACGGGGCCTGGCCAGACACTTTGTTGAGTAACATGTCACAGTGTCCCCACCCTCGAGGAGAAGGGGAGGCGTCCCATCCCTGCAGGGCAGGGCACAAACCCCTGCAGAAGTGGGCAGTGGGAGTGCGGCCGGGAGCTGGGCTGCAGGTATCCGGGCTGCAGACACAGATTTGCTGCTGTGTTTGGGACCAGGGAGGGTCCCCCCACCACGTCCCACCCACCCGACAGCCTCGGACCTGTTCTCACCCCGCTGTGGTCTGGGAACTCAGTGTTTCTGCTGACCCCTCCTGGGTAATTTGCAAGTGAAGGAATTGACAGCGGTGCTCCAGGCCACCCGAGGGACTCCCCCATCAGTCTGTCACCCAGGCCACCGGGCGCTTTTAGACAAACTCTATTGGGGGAGGAGAGGGGCAGACGCACAGATTCGTCAGTTTCAGGCTGGGCCTGCCGAGAAGGCGCTTCTGGTGAAAGACATCATGGTGCATTTTCCTGTGAGGTTCATGTCAAGTCTTTCTTAGGGCCTGATATGGGGGGAGGATGAGGGAGGAAGACACGGGCCTCTACCTCAACAACCAGACAGAGGCCGGGTGCGGTGGCCCACGCCTGCCCTCCCAGCAGTTTGGGAGGCTGAAGTAGGAGGATCGTTTGAGCCCAGAACTTCCAGACCAGCCTGGGCAACATAGCGAGACTCTTGTCTCTTAAAAAAAAAAAAAAAAAAAAGTAAAAATTAACTGGAGATAGGCCGGGTGCGGTGGCTCAAGCCTGTAATCCCAGCACTTTGGGAGGCCGAGTCGGGTGGATCACAAGGTTGAGAGATCGAGACCGTCCTGGTCAACATGGTGAAACCCCGTCTCTACTAAAAAAAATACAAAAAATTAGCTGGGCATGGTGGCGCGTGCCTGTAATCCCAGCTACTCAGGAGGCTGAGGCAGGAGAATTGCCTGAACCCAGGAGGCGGAGGTTGCGCTGAGCCGAGATCGCGCCATTGCACTCCAGCCTGGGTAACAGGAGCGAAACTCCGTCTCAAAAAAAAAAAAATAAATAACTGGAGTTGATGGTACCTGTAGTCCCAGCTACTTGGGAGGCTGAGTGGGGAGGATCCCTTTTGAGGCTGCAGTGAGCTGTGATTGCACCACTGCACTCCAGCCCGGGTGACAGCAAAACTTTTTCTCTAAAATAATAAAGTCAGGCAGAGGGTTGGGCGCAGTGGCTCCCGTCTGCAATCCCAGCGCTTTGGGAGGTCGAGGCAGGCAGATCATCTGAGGTCAGGAGTTGGAGACCAGCCTGGCCAGCATTGCAAAACCTCATCTCTATTAAAAATACAAAAATTAGCCGAGCACGGTGGACTGCACCTGTAGTCCCAGCTGCTCGGGAGGTTGAGGTAGAAGAATCGCTTGAACCTGGGAGGCGGAGGTTGCAGTGACCCGAGATTGCGCCACTGCACTCCAGCCTGGGCGACAGTGTGAGACTCCGTCTCAAGAAAGGAAAAGACAGGTCGGGCGCGGTGGCTCAAGCCTGTAATCCCAGCACTTTGGGAGGCTGAGGCGGGTGGATCACGAGGTCAAGAGATCGAGACCATCCTGGTCAACATGGTGAAACCCCGTCTCTACTAAAAATACAAAAAATTAGCTGGGCATGGTGGCGCGTGCCTGTAATCCCAGCTACTCAGGAGGCTGAGGCAGGAGAATTGCCTGAACCCAGGAGGCGGAGGTTGCGGTGAGCCGAGATCGCGCCATTGCACTCCAGCCTGGGTAACGAGCGAAACTCCGTCTCAAAAAAAAAAAAAAAAAAAAAAAAGAAAGGAAAAGACAGAACCAGGTGGAGAGCAGCAGGGCCTCCTCCTGTCCCCGCCTCTTAGACGGGTGGCATGAAGGGGCGAGCAGGTGGGGCTGGGACCAATGTCCGGGGCAGGGGCTGGGGCTGGAAGGGTCAGCGGGGCTCACTCACCTGCGCATTCGGGCCCTGACCCCTGGGCACGCCTGAGTCCCACGGCCCTGGGAGTTCCTCCATTGTTTCTGGAGTGCATGCTCTGTGATGGGCACTGGGGGGTGCAAAGGTTTTTTTTTTAAGTCCCAATGGAGTCTGGCCAAGTGTCCTGAGGAGGAGGACACAAGCCAAGAGACACCTGTGCCCCCAGAGCTGGAACAGGCAGGAGGAGTCCACCCCTGCAGCCTCTGGAGGGAGCAGCAGGTTGCAGACCCCATGATTTTGCACCTCTGGCCTCCAGAACTGGGAAAGGGTATGTGTCTGTGTGTGTGTGTGTGTGTGTGTGTGTGTGTGTGTGTGAGAGAGAGAGAGAGAGAGAGAGAGACAAGAGTCTTGCTCTGTCGCCCAGGCTGGAGTGCAGTGGCGCCATCTTGGCTCGCTGCAACCTCCGCCTCATGGGTTCAAGTGATTCTCCTGCCTCAGCCTCCTGAGTAGCTGGGGTTATAGATGCACCCCACCACACCCAGCTAATTTTTTGTATTTTTAGTAGAGATGGGGTTTCGCCATGTTGGCCAGGCTGGTCTCGAACCCCTGACCTCGTGATCCGCCCACCTTGACCTACCAAAGTGCTGGGATTGCAGGTGTGAGCCACCGCGCCCGGTATGAAGGCCTTCCTCCCCACCCCCCATTTGTGGTGCTTTCTTATGGCAGCCCCAGGACACCCATCTGCAGAGTTCCTGGGAAATGGGGCATGTCAGGGCAGGCTTGGGGATCTGCAGGTTTGGGGATCAGAATAGCACCTGCCCGTGGGGGTGCATCCCCTGCTCCCCGCGTTTCTGCCAAAGCCCGTTGGATTGGTGGCCTGTCCTTGCGTGTCCCCGAGGAAGGTGACCAGCAGGCGGAGCTGCTGCCCAGCAGTGTCCCTCTCGTGCCCTCCTCCCTCCTCCTGTTACCATAAACACTTGCAGACCTCAGAGGCAAACACTCAACGATCCCCAACCGACACCGCTGTGTGCTCAGGGCTTTAGAGCCACGCAGAGGGAGCGCTCTTCCCTGCACCCACCCCGTTCACTTGGCCGTTTATCTTCCGGGCCACCCGGCTCCCCAGGGCAGCCTGATGGCCAGGGTGCAGGTCTGGATCGGTGCCAAGTGCCTGCCCTCCGGCCTGCCCCGGCCACCCTGAGCTTCGGGACACAGTGACCCGGACGCAAGCCAGCGGCGCTGGGAATGGCCTCAGCTCTGGGTGACCCCGGGCAGGGAAATTTCAAAACAAACTGAGCCACGTGGTCCGTATCAGGTGTGTCCGGGTGACCCCCGTCCGGACCCCGGCGTCTGGACCTGCCCGGCCAGGGACACCCATCCCGCACACAGATGCCAAGGCGGAGCCGGGAATCACGGGACCCTCTGCTGCAGGCGGGGCGGCTGCTGGAGCCCGAGAGGGGCGATTTGCATTCTTAGGATGTTTTTCGTTTAACCGTCTCTCCCACTCCCAGCCGTTTCCTGGCTTCGCGCAGACAAGCGGCAGACAAGCGGCTCTGGCGCTGGGCCATGCGGGTGGTTTTCCATGCCCGGGGTCAGTCTGGGATGCACATCCCCACAGCTCAGCTCCCCCACCCCCGGGGCAGCCAGGAGTCAGGAGTTCGAGGCCCCAATCCGCCCCTTCCCAGCTCTGTGACCTTAAAATCCTTTCGCATGGGTTTTCCTCCCTACTTGGGCATGTTAACGTTGGAAGCTGATGATTCTTGGTCTCGGGATATTAGGGGGTTCCTGGCATGGAGTGGGTGGAGGCCAGGGACACTGCTCAGCACTCTGCAGTGCCCAGAACAGCCCCACCCCAGAGAGAAGGACCCAGCCCCAGTGTCCCAGGGCTTGCGGGGAGAGACCCTGCTGAACGGCGACTGCAAACAGGTGCTTTCCGCCCAGCTTCTCCCGCCTGGTTAACGACGGAACCCTGGGTGGACGTTGCTCGTAAATTCCCTTCACCCCTGCGGGACGGGGCAGTCTTCCCGGCTCACGGCTGCAGCACTGTTTTCTGTTGATGTATTTATATGATGCCTCATTCCACAAAGAATCAGAGCAAGCGTTCAAGAAGAGATTCACTCAAATAGAAAAATGCAAATAGCTTCCTAACATGGAGAGCAGGGCCAGAGTCAGCACCAGGCTGCCCTGGGTCCTCTGGGTCCTGTATTGGGTCCTCCGCGGGTCCCCGGTTCTAGCGAGGGGTTGGTCCTCAGAGACCCTCAGAGTCTCATATCGGAAACCTCTGTGATGTCATGATGCTGAATAAGACAAGCGCACGGCTGGGCAGGAGGGCTCACACCCGTCATCCCAGCACTTTGGGAGGCTGAGGTGGGAGCATCGCTTGAGCCCAGGAGTTTGAGACCAGCCTGAGTAACATAGCGAGACTACCATCTCCAAAAAAACAAAATAAAAGAATTAGCCAGGCTTGGTGGTGCATACCTGTGGTCCTAGCTACTTGAGAGGCTGAGGTGGGAGGACCTAGAGCCGGGGAGGTCAAGGCTGCAGTGAGCTGTGATCGCACCATTGTACTCCAGCCTCAGTGATGGCAAGACTTCATCTGGAAAATAAAGGAAAATAACACCATAGCATTTTATATAGGGATATTCTATGTTTTCTTTTATTTAGATTTATTCCTCAATGTAAATCTGTTGCAAATGTTTACATGCATATATCATATGTAAAATATTACACTGATTTTTTTTTTTGAGACGGAGTCTGGCTCTGTTGCCCAGGCTGGAAGGCAGTGGCGTGATCTTGGCTCACTGCAACCTCCGCTCCCACGTTCAAGCGATTCTCCTGCCTCAGCCTCCGGAGTAGCTGGAATTACAGGCGTGCACCACCACGCCCGGCTAATTTTTGTGTTTTTAGTAGATACAGGGTTTCTTCATGTTGGCCAGGCTGGTCTCGAACTCCTGACCTCAAGTAATCCACCCACCTCAGCCTCCCAAAGTGCTAGGATTACAGGTGTGAGCCACCACGCCCAGCCTAATTTTTGTATTTTTAGTAGGGATGGAGTTTTGCAATGTTAGCCAGGCTGGTCTCGAACTCCTGACCTCAAGTAATCCACCCGCCTCGGCCTCCCCAAGTGCTGGGATACAGACGTGAGCCCCCGCAACCGGCTTGCCTGACCCCTTTCTCACTTCTCGGCCTTTCCTCCCTTGTCCCACTGACCGCCTTGGGCTTTCCCTCTATGAACCTGGAGTGTGCCTCATCTCTATGCAACTAAATCCAGACCATCTTTCCAGGACCACGTGGCTGCCGCCTGGGTCCACCTCTGGAAGGCCCCCTTTCCTCTTTAGCATTGGCACAGCAGAAATCTCTGCTTCGTAGTACAGAGTCCACCGGTCTTGGGCGACTGTTCAGTTTTGCTCTGTTTTCTGAGCTGCCGGGCCGGGAGACGTGGTCGGGCGGGTAGACTTGATTCCAGGATCCATGATTACGTAATTACCTGCACCGGAGGGTGGGCGGGCCTGTGATGCGCTTCTATTCTATAGAATGCGTCAGGGGTAACAGGCGCCGCACCCGTGATTAGGTTGGTTTTTATGTGAAATGTGTTGGCAAGATCATCACTGTGATTATGAGAGATTGTAGAAGATGGGTTTTTTGGTTTTTTTGAGATGGAGTCTGGCTCTGTCGTCCAGGCTGGAGTGCAGTGGCGCCATCTCGGTTCACTGCCACCTCCGCCTCCTGGATTCAAGCGATTCTCCTGCCTCAGCCTCCAGAGTAGCTGAGATTACAGGCATGTACCACCACACCTGGCTAATTTTTTATTTTATTTTATTTTATTTATTTATTTTTTAATTTTATTTATTTATTTATTTATTTATTTTTGAGACGGAGTTTCGCTCTTGTTACCCAGGCTGGAGTGCAATGGCGCGATCTCGGCTCACCGCAACCTCCGCCTCCTGGGTTCAGGCAATTCTCCTGCCTCAGCCTCCTGAGTAGCTGGGATTACAGGCACACACCACCATGCCCAGCTAATTTTTTGTATTTTTAGTAGAGACGGGGTTTCACCATGTTGACCAGGATGGTCTCGATCTCTTGACCTCGTGATCCACCCGCCTCAGCCTCCCAAAGTGCTGGGATTACAGTCATGAGTCCCATTGTGCCTGGCCTAATTTTTGTGTTTTTAGTAGAGATGGGGCTTCACCATGTTGGTCAGGCTGGTCTCGAACTCCTGACCTTACGTGATCTGCCCACCTCGGCCTCCCAAAGTGCTGGGATTACAGGCATGAGTCAGCGCGCTCTGCCAGAAGACTCTAGTTTAGCAGAGTCGTGAGGAGACGCTCCCCTGCTGCTTCCTGATAGGAAGAAGTGAGCTGTGCATTGTGAGAAGGCCAGACGAGGGCCTCATAGGTAGGATCTGGGCAGCCCCCAGGAGCTGCGAGTGGCCCCTAGCCAACAGCCAGCAATGAAACAGGGATCCAGGTCTTGCAACCACAGGGAGAGAAATGGTCCCAACAGCCCCAGGGAATGCTGAGTGAGGAGCCTTCCCCAGCCGAGCCTCGGATGAGACACAGCCCTGGCCAACACACAGGCTACGTAGCCTTGCCGAGGACCCTGAGCAGAGAACCTGGCTTGGCTGCCCAGGCTCCTGACACCTCAGACTGTGTTGTCCTAAGTGGATGGTATTAGAAGCCGCCATGTAGGTGATGATTGATGATGCAACACAGAGGCCGAGCTGGCTGCCCCATGGCCCCATCCTGCGAGGTGGACCTTGTCCTGACCCTGCCAGCGGGAACACGAGACTTCCTGGAACTTTGCGCAGGGGACAGCCCTGGTGACTCACATAGCGTGACTGAGTGACTGAGTTAAGAACACCTTTGGCCGGGCGTGGTGGCTCATGCCTGTGATCCCAGCACTTTGGGAGGCTGAGGCAGGCGGATTGCTTGAGGTCAGGAGTTCGAGACCAACCTGGCCAACATAGTGAAACCCCGTCTCTACTAAAAATACAAAAATTGGCCAGGCGTGGTGGTGGGTGCCTGTAATCCCAGCTACTCGGGAGGCTGAAGCAGGAGAATCGCTTCAACCCGGGAGGTGGAGGTTGCAGTGAGCCAAGATAGCACCACTGCACTCCAGCCTGGGTGACAGAGCAAGACTCTGTCTCTAAAAAAGAAGAAGAAGAAATTCCCGGCACTTTAGGAGGCTGAGGCAGGAGGATCACTTGAATCCAGGAGTTTGAGACTAGTCTGGGCAACATAGCGAGACCGTGTCTTTAGAAAACATTGTAAAAATTAGCCAGGGTGACGCTGCGCTCCTGTAATGTTAGCTACTCAGGAGGCTGAGGCAGGAGGAGTGCTTGCATTCAGGAGTTTGAGACCAGCCTGGGCAACCCAGCGAGACGCAATCTATAAAAAATGTTTTAAAACTTAGCCAGGTGTGGTGGTGGGGTGCACCTGTAGTCCCAGCTACTCAGGAGGCTGGGTGGGAGCATCGCTGGAGCTCAGGAGGTCGAGGCTGCACTCCAGCCTGGACAGGAAAGCCAGCCCCTGTCTCATAAATAAATAAATAGCAAAATCAAAAAGACCAGCCGGGCGCAGTGGCTCACGCCTGTAATCCCAGCACTTTGGGAGGCCGAGGCAGGCAGATCATGAGGTCAAGAGATGGAGACCAGCATGGCCAACCTGGTGAAACTCCATCTCTACTAAAATAAAAAAATCAGCCAGGTGTGGTGGCACGTGCCTGTAGTCCCAGCTACTTGGGAACTGCGGCAGGGGAATCGCTTGAACCCAGGAGGTGGAGGTTGCAGTGAGCTGAGATTGCGCCACTGTACTCCAGCCTGGTGACAGAGCAGGACTCCATCTCAAAAAAATAAAAAAGACCAAGTTTAGTCCCCAGGGTCCCTGGTTCCCCAGATGTGTAAAGGCAGCCAGCAGCCGCCGCAGCTCCGGTTCCCGGAGGCCGGCCCTGTCCTCCCTGGGGTGGGCAGGCATCCAGGGGCCACAGTGAACTCTGGGAGGGAGTGGGGCAGCCGGGCCCAGGGCAGATTCCCGGCACACCGCGTGCAGGCCTGGGTCACGGGGTTCTGCTGGAACGGCCCCGCGGGTTTGCTGTTGCTGCGGTCCTCCGGGGCGCCGGGCTGCACGCCTGCACGTCATCAAGGCAGCCTCGCTGCGGTGGGTTGGGAAAGTCAGCCTTGGAGTCTGCCAGCCTCACAACTCCTGCTCTGCGAGCACGTGTGTGCACAGCGTGTGTCTGAGTGTGTGTGTCTGTGTGTGTCTTCCTGCCTGCGTGTGCCTGTGTGTGCTTGTGTGTGTCTGCATGAGTGTGTGTGCCTGTGTGTACCAGTGTGTGAGCGCATCTGTCTGCATCTGTACCTGTGTGTGTCTGCGTGTGCCTGTGTGTCTGTGTGTACCTGTGTCTGTGCATGTCTGCATGTGTCAGTGTGTGACTGTGTGTCTGTGTGACTATGTATCTGTGTGTGCCTGTGTCTGCATGTGCCTGTATGTGTGTCTGCATGTCTCTGTGTACCTGTGTGTGAGCATGTGTCTGTGTGTGTGCATGTGTGTATGTACTTGTGTGTGAGCATGTCTGTGTGTGTGTCTGTGTATACATACATATATACCTGTATGTGAGCGTGTGTCACGAGTGTATGGTGTGTGCTTGTGTGTAAGTTTGTATTTGCATATATATTTGTGTGTATGCATGTGTGTATGTATATGTAGGTACATTGAGTGTATATGTATATTTGTGTGTATATGTGTATGTATGTATATATTTGTGTGTATTTCTGTATATGTATATATGTGTGTATAGTGTATTGTGTATATGTGTGTGTATGTGTATGTGTGTGTGTTCATGTATGTATGGGTATGTATGTCTGTATGTATGTATATGTGCCCGTGTGTACGTGTGTTTATATTTTTGTGTGTGTCTGTATTTGTGTATATATGTGTGTGCACGCGTGTATGTATGTTCGCATATGTGTGTTTATGGGTGTCTACATGTGTGTACACATGCAGGTGTGTGTACATGTGTATATATGGGTGTGTATGTCTATGTGTGTGGATATGTGTGCGTGTATGTGTGCGTAGGTATGTCTGTGTGTATGTGTGTATGCGTGTGCATGTGTTTGTGTGTGTTCATGTATGTATGTGTAGGTGTCTGCGTGTGTGTATGCATGTGTGCGTGTGTGTGTTCCTGTGTGTATGTGTAGGTGTGTCTATCTGTATATGTATGTGTGTGCATGTGTATGTGTGTGTGTGTGTGTTCCTGTGTGCATGCATAGGTATGTCTGTGTGTGTATGTGCACGTGTTTGTGTGTATGTGTATGTATGTGTGTATATGTGTATATATTTGTGTGTGTCTGTGTGTATATGTGCACGTGTTTGTGTGTCTGTATGTGTGTATATGTGTATATATTTGTGTGTATGTGTGTATGTGTGTATATGTGTATATATTTGTGTATGTGTGTGTCTGTGTGTATATGTGCACGTGTTTGTGTGTGTGCTGGCATGCATGCAAATCCGTCTTTGGGTGGCTGGCGTGCATGGTGGGGTGCATTTTCCAGGAAGGCTTCGTGAACGCCCTGCTTCCTGAGTTCCTGCCCAATGGCAACGCCCTTCTCTCCCTTCCATGCCTGAGTGCATCCTGCCCGGGAACAGATGGGTGACTTCCCGTTGCCCACTTGACATAGCCCTGTCCCCCACTGAAGTCTCATGCTCTGAACAGGAGACTCGTGACCTTTTAGGTCACCTGTGCCTCATCCTAAACCACAAGGCAGCAAGCTTCTCCTGTAACGGGCCAGAGAGCCGCCATGTCTCACCCTGAGGCCAGACAGTCTCTGTCTCAGCACTCAGCTCCGCCGCTGTGGCACAGAAGCCTCAGAGCCAGTGCCTACGTAGGATATGGCAGAGGACACCGGCCTGGCATGGCAGCTCATGCCTGCAATCCCAGCACTTTGGGAGGTCGAGGAGGGAGGATCGCTTGAGTTCAGGAGTTCAAGACCAGCCTGGGCAACATGGCGAAAGCCCATCTCTACAAAAAATGCAAAACATTAGCGGGTGTGGTGGTGTGCACCTGTAGTCACAGCTACTCAGGAGGCTGAGGCAGGATTGCTTGAGACGAGGAGGCCAAGGCTGCAGTGAGCTATGATTGCATCACGTCACTCCAGCCTGGGCGACAGTGTGAGACTCTGTCTCTAAATAAATAAATAAATAAATAAGGACAACAAAGAAGAAATAAACCCGCAGATGGAAATGGTGTGTTTTGGAAGCATTATCACAGAAAGGCTCACGGTCAACCCAAGGACTGGAATGAAGTTAAGGAGCTGTGGCGCCGGGTCAGCTAGCTAGCGCCCCTGGTGGACGGCGTGGGGTTTTTTGTTGTTTTTGTTTTGAGATGGAGTCTCGCTCTGCCGCCTAAGCTGGAGTGCAGTGGCGCACCCTCGGCTCACTGCAACCTCCACCTCCTGGGTTCGAGCAATTCTCCTTCCTCAGCCTCTGGAGTAGCTGGGATTACAGGCGCTCACTGCCACACCCAGCATTTTTTTTTTTTTTTTTTTTTGAGTGGAGACGGGGTTTCACAGTGTTGCTCTGGCTGGTCTCGAACCCCTGAGCTCAGGCAGTCCACCCGTCTCGGCTTCCCAAAGGGCTGGGATTACAGGCGTGAGCCACTGCTCCCAGCCTTGTGGGTTGTTTTTTTTTTTTTTTGAGACAGTCTACTCTGTCGCCCAGGCTGGAGTGCAGTGGTGTGATCTCAGCTCACTGCAACCTCCGCCTTCCGGGTTCCAACAATTTTGCTGTCCCAACCTCCTGAGTAGCTGGGATTACAGACATCTGCCACCATGTCTGGCTAATATTTCTATTTTTAGTAGAGGCGCGGTTTCACCATGTTGGCCAGGCTGGTCTTGAACTCCCGACCTCAGGTGACCCACCCACCTCGGCCTCCCAAAGTGCTGGGATTACAGGTTTGAGCCACTGCGGGCTCAAGGCCGCTTTTAACCAACTCTGGTCTGGCTCTGGCCACCAACCCCCTGTCCCCAGCACCCTTCCACACCCACATCCCAGTTCTGAACTGAGGGCGCCGTCCCAGCCTGGGCCTCTGTGCAGTCAGCTCCCATAGCCTGCCCACCTCCATATTCGCATGCACGCTGCCCCTCTGAGCTAGGACGCTGTCTCTGCTGTATCATCTCTCTTAATTCCTTTTATTCCTCCTTAGTCAAGATGTTACTGACATACCATAAAACTCGCCCATTTAAGTTACACAATTTAATGTTTTCAGTATATTCACAGGGTTGTGCAACCGTTACCACCATCAGACCAGAACATTCCTTCCCGAGAAGGCAGCTCCAACCCCATCAGCAGTTACTTTCTGTCCCCTCCCCCAGCCCACAGCACCCAAGCTTTCCCTCCCTGTCTCTGTGGATGGGCCTGTCCGGGACGTTGCATAGAGATGGGATCACATGGCCGGGCGTGGTGGCTCATGCCTGTAATCCTAGCACTTTGGGAGGCCGAGGTGGGCGAATCACCTGAGGTCAGGATTTTAAGACCAGCCTGGCCAACACAGTGAAAGCCCATCTCTACTAAAAGCATAGAAATTAGCCGGGTGTGGTGACGGGCACCTGTAATATCAGCTGCTCAGGAGGCTAAGGCAGGAGAATCGCTGGAACACAGGAGGTGGAGGTTGCAGTGAGCCGAGATTGTGCCTCTGCACTCCAGCCTGGGTGACAGAGTAAGACTCTTTCTCAAAAAACAAACAAACAAGCAAAAAAATGGTGTTACATGGTGGGGTACAGTGGCTCAAGCCTGCAATCCCAGTATTTTGGGAGGCCAAGGCAGACGCATCACCCGAGGTCAAAAGTTCAAGACCAGCCTGGCCAACACAATGAAACCCCAGCTCTACTGAAAATACAAAAATGATCCCGGCGAGGCAACAGGCACCTGTCAGCCTAGCTGCTTGGGAGGCTGAGGCAGGAGAATCGCTTGAACCTGGGCGGTTGCAGTGAGCCGAGATCGCGCCACTGCACTCCAGCCTGGCTGATTGAGGGAGACTCCATCTCAAAAAAAAAAAAAAAGAAAGAAAGACAAAGAAATGCATGGTCTCTTGTGTCTGGCTTCTCTCACCTTAAGGCGTGATGTCCTTAAGGTGCGTCCCTGCTGTGGCCTGTGTCCAAGCCTCGTTCCCTTGATGGCTGAATACCATCCCATTGGACGGATGGACCACATCATCTGCTGACAGGCATTTGGGCTTTTTCCACCTTTGCCTGTTATGACTCATGCATCCGTGAACTTTCCTATCCATATTTCTGTGTAGATGTAACTTTCAGTTCTCTTGGGCAGATACCTAGGACTGGAATTGGTGGGTCACATGGAAACTCAGTTGAACCCTTTTTTTGTTTGTTTTAATCCCTCATCTACTCACAGAAATGTTTAACCGTTTGAGGAACTGCCAGTTCTTAACTTTAGAGGCTGTTCATCCCTGCAGCTCAGGGTTCTGCAGACACAGCCCCCGTGCATGCGTCAAATCTGGCCCTCTGCTTGTTTTTACAAATAAAGTTTTATTGGCACACGGCCCCACCCACTTATTTACATATAATCCACAGCCGCTTTCTAACTACTTGGGCAGAAGTAATCAGTGTCCACAGAGACCTTCCAGCCCCCAGATTCAAAGTGTCTACTCTCTGATCGTTTACAGAAAAGTGTGCTCATGAGCTACCACCCGTGACATGCAAGATGATTGACTATTTGTGAGTCTTAAGAATCCCTCCTTGGGCTGGGTATGGTGGCTTACGCCTGTAATCCCAACATTTTGGGAGGCCAAGGGGGCGCAGATCACGAGGTCAGGAGTTCGAGACCAGCCTGGGCAAGATGGTCAAACCCCATCTCTACTAAAGATACAAAAAATTAGCTGGGCGTGGTAGCAGGTGCCTGTAATCCCAGCTACTTGGGAGGCTGAGGCAGGAGAATCACTTGAACCCAGGAGGCAGAGGTTGCAGTGAACTGAGATCAAGCCACTGCAATCCAGCCCAGGCAACAGCGTGAGACTCCGTCTCAAAAAAAAAAAAAAAAAGAAAATCCCTCCTTAAAAGTAAAATATAATTAAATAAAAAGAATGCTTCCTTTCCCCTCACACTCTGCACAGAAAGCTCCGTAATGGTGGAATTTGATCGTTTGACTTTTAAATTGTTGTTTTCTATTATCATTTATTTATTTATTTTTGTTTTGTTTTGTTTTGTTTGAGATGGAGTCTCGCTCTGTCACCAGTCTGGGGTGCAGTGGCGTGATCTCGGCTCACCGCAATCTCCGCCTCCCAGTTTCAAGCGATTCTCCTGCCTCAGCCTCCTGAGTAGCTGGGATTACAGGCACACCCCACCATGCCCAGCTAATTTTTGTATTTTTAGGAGAGACGGGGTTTCACTATGTTGGCCAGGATGGTCTCGATCTCTTGACCTCATGATCCACCCGCCTCGGCCTCCCAAAGTGCTGGGATTACAGGCGTGAGACATGGCGTCTGACTGTCACCTGGAATCTTAATTGCCCTGCACCCGGCACATCCCCGATCACTCAATCAGGTTCTTCCCTGTGGGATGCATGAGCCACTGCACCCGGCCTTCTTTTTCTTGAGTTGAAAATTTCCTACGCTTAGAATGAACAGGAGCCAGCCCTTCTGCACGCCGTCGCCGTTCCCACACCATCCTCTGGTTTTCCCTGCTGTTTTCCCCACCCCACCCCACCCCCAAATCCCACCTCCCCCATTTCCTCCATTCCTTGATTTGCGGTGTTGCTGTGTTGTTTGCACACGTGTGAGCTTCAAATCCTCTCTGGACCAAGGAAGCTTGGGTGGGAAAGTTTAAATGAAGACCATTGACAGTTAGGCTAAAAATTCACTTAAAATGAGCCCACTCAAGGGCTGGGCACGGTGGCTCATGTCTGTCATCCCAGCACTTTGGGAGGCTGAGGCGGGCAGATCACTTGAGGTCAAGGGTTCAAGACCAGCCTGGTCTTGAACTACTAAAAATACAAAAATTAGCCAGGCGTGGTGCTGGGCAACTGTAGTCACAGCTACTCAGGAGGCTGAAGCAGGAGAATCACTTGGACCCGGGAGTCAAAGGCTGCAGTGAGCTGAGATCGCACCATTACACTCCAGCCTGGGTAAAGAAATGAAACCCTATCTCAAAACCAAACAAAACGGAAGTGTGACCTCGATAATGCTTCGGAGCACTTCTCTTGGGATCCTGAGTAGAGTGTGGGGACATTTCACGACTGAGGGGTGGTCCCGGCATGGAGCGGGGACACTGCTCAGCACCCTGCAGTGCCAAGGACAGCCCCATGCCGGAGAACAGTCCAGCCCCAGTGTCCAGAGTGCAGAGCCAGAGAGACCTGTCTTCATTGTTGGAAAAAATATTGAATCTGGCCTGGCGCGGTGGCTCACGCCTATAATCCCAGCACTTTGGGAGGCTGAGGCAGGTGGATCACGAGGTCAGGAGTTCAAGACCAGCCTGGCCAAGATGGTGAAACCCCAGCTCTACTAAAAATACAAAAATTAGCCGGGCACAGTGGTGGGCGCCTGTGATTCCAGCTACTTGGGAGGCTGAGGCAGGAGAATCACTTGAACCCAGGAGGCGGCGATTACGGTGAGCTGAAATCGTGCCACTGCACTCCAGCCTGGGTGCCAGAATAAGACTCCATCTCAAAAAAAAAAAAAAAATTGAATCTGTTCCTTGCTCACATTGGACACCAGAATAAACTCCTGAAGGGGCAGATGGTGTAAATTAGGGGGATCCCCCTGCTCCTGGGACTCTCCTCCCTCTCTCTCCCCACTCAGGTGTGGATTTCAATGTGTGCAGCCTCCTGGGACCTCAGCGGGGCCGGGGATCGTGGGACTCAGAGTCTCTTGGGGGTCTGTGAAATCCCCTAAGATTCCGGTGTACCCTGGGAGCAACTCTGCCCCCTGCCAGGGTACACGTGGTAATGTCTGGGAGCATTTGCTCCCGGCACAGAGTGGGTGGAGGCAGGGACACTGCTCAGCACCCTGCAGTGCCCAGGATGACTCCACCCCAGAGAAGCATCCGGCCCCAGTGTCCACAGTTCCCAGGGCGGGGAAAACCCTGTTGTAGGTGTTGAAAGTGCGTGTAGCTTTCAGCTGAACAGAAATCGTGAGTGTTCATCATTTAAAAGAAAAGGAAAGGGGGAGGGGCACGGTGGCTCACACCTGTCATCCCAGCACTTTGGGAGGCCAAGGCAGGTGGATCACCTGAGGTCGGGAGTTCGAGACCAGCCTGACCAACATGGGGAAACCGTGTCACTGCTAAAAATACAAAAATTAGCCAAGCGTGGCAGTGGGCACCTGTAATCCCAGCTTCTTGGGAGGCCGAGGCAGGGGGATTGCTGAAACCCGGGAGGCAGAGGTTGCAGTGATCCGAGATCACGTGAATGCACTCCAGCCTGGGCACAGAGCAAGACTCTGTCAGGAAGAAAGTGGAGGGGGGAGTGGGGGGAGAAAATAAAAATTTTAAAAATATTAGAATTAACTTGTGGCAAAAAAAAAGAAAAAGAAGAAAGAGAGAGAGAGGAGAGAGAGACAGAAAAAAAAAAGAAAGACGAGAAGAGAAAGAAGAGAAAGAAAATGAAAGAGAAAAAGAGAAAAGCAAAGAAAAAGGAACCCGCTGTAGATGTGTGTTCCTGGCGCTGAGCAGGTGGGGACCCCGGCAGCTCTGGGGCGGCAGTGACTCAGGGCCCGGCCCCTGTGTGAACCTGTGGATCCCAAGGGTGTCACTGCGAACCCCAGAGTGGGCAGAGGGTGTGAATGCCTGCCCCAGATCCTAGTTTCTTTCTGAGAAGCAGAATGCAGAGAAACTTCTCTGAGAAAGGTTGGAGGAAGGGGATTCCCCGCGGGTCTCCCAGAAGAGCAGGCGACGCTCAGCGGCAGGGCTTCCTGTTTCTCGGGCCGCCCGGGGAAGCTGCCTCTGCTGGGCACATTGCTCTCGGGTGCTTTTCAGAGTGCAAAGAAGAGAAAGAAACCCGTGTAATTTCTGTCCTTCTGAGAGAGGCTCTTGTGAGTGCTGTGTGTCCCAGATCAGTGAGAGGGCCGGGCACGGTGGCTCACGCCTGTAATCCCAGCACTTTGGGAGGCCGAGGTGGGCAGACCAGCGGGGATCAGGAGTTCGAGACCAGCCTGACCGACATGGAGAAACCCGTCTCTACTAAAAATACAGAATCAGCTGGGCGTGATGGTGAATGCCTGTAATTCTGGCTGCTCAGGAGGCTGAGGCAGGGGAATCGGTTGAACCTGGGAGGTGGAGGTTGCAGTCAGCTGATATCATGTCATTGCACTCTAGCCTGGGTGTCAAGGGTCAAACTCCGCCTCAAAAAAATAAAAGAGCGCTGAGAGCCGGAATGGTCAAGGACCCAGGCTGGGGTGCAGAGAGGAAGGGGCAAGGGGAGGGTAGGGCACCTCCCGGGCACAGAAGGGCAGTGGTGCTGATGGAACCACAACTGTGACACCCTTAACCAGGGTCTCCCTGGCACGCTGTGGACACGGGGGCGTGGATCACTCTCTGGGCACTGCAGGGTGCTGAGCAGCGTCCCTGGCTTCCACCCACTCCATGCCAGGGGCACCCCCCAGTCATGACAACCACAGATGTCCACAGACATCGCCCAGTGTCCCCAGGGAGAAGAATCGCCCTGGTTGAGTCCCCCCGCGGGTCAGGGGATTCCACAGACCCCCAAGAGACTCTGTGTGCGTGATCCTCTGCCCTGCTGAGGTCCGAGGAGGCTGCACACATTGAAATCCACACCCTGAGTGGGGAGGAGGAGAGGAGGTGAGTCCCAGAATCTGGGGTCCCCTGGTTTACACTGTCTGCCCCATCAGGAGCTTATTCTGGTGCCCACTGTGAGCAGAAATTGTACTCAATTGTTTTCTCAAATAATTTTCTTTTTTGAGATGGAGTCTTGCTCTGTCACCCAGGCTGGAGTGTAGCGACACCATCTCGGCTCACTGCAACCTCAGCCTCCTGGGTTCAAGCGATTCTTCCACCTCAGCCTCCCGAGTAGCTGGGACCATAGGTGCATGCCACCACACCTGGCTAATTTTTTTTTCTATTTTTAGTAGAGACGGGGTTTCACCGTGTTGGCCAGGATGGTCTCGATCTCTTGACCTCATGATCCCCCCGCCTCGGCCTCCGAAAGTGCTGAGATTACTGGTGTGAGCCACCGCGCCTGGCCTTCAGATAATTTTCTTTTTTGAGACGGAGTCTCGCTCTGTCACCCAGGCTGGAGTGCAGTGGCGCCATCTCTGCTCACTGCAACCTCTGCCTCCCGGGTTCAAGTGATTCTCCTGCCTCAGCCTCCCAAGTAGCTGGGATTACAGGCGCTCACCACCATCCCTGGTGAATTTTTGTTTTTAGTAGACATGGGGTTTCACCACGTTGGCCAGGCTGGTCTCGAACTCCTGCCTCAGGTGATCCGCCTGCCTCAGCCTCCCTAAGTGCTGGGATGACACGTGAGCCACCGTGCCCGGCCTTTTCCCAAATAATGAATTCAGGGTCCCCCGTGGGCCCTGTGCACATCAGGGCTGGGTGTAGGCACCACAGCATCCCAGGTCTCCACCCTCCATGCCAGGAGCACCCCCAAGTCGTGAAAACCACAGTGTCCCCAGCCACCGCCCAGGGTCCCCTGGGGGCAGGGTCACCCCCAGATGAGAATCACTGCCCCAAGGAAGGGGCTGGGTAGGACACAGAAATAAGATGGGGGTACAGGCCGGGTACGGTGGCTCACGCCTGTAATCCCAGCACTTTGGGAGGCCAAGATGGGTAGATCGTGTGAGGTCAGGAGTTCAAGACCAGCCTGACCAACATGGTGAAACCCCGTCTTTATTAAGAATGCAAAAAATTAGCTGTACGTGGTGGCAGGCACCTGTAATCCCAGCTGCTCGGGAGGCTGAGATGGGAGAATTGCTTGAACCCGGGAGGTGGGCGTTCCAGTGAGCCGAGATCATGCCACTGCAGTCCAGCCGGAGTGACAGTGCGAGACTCCATCTCAAAAAAAAAAATTATAAAAAATAAAAAATATGCTGGGGAGGGTGGCGCGTGCCTGTAGTCCCAGCTACTCGGGAGGCTGAGGCTGGAGGATCTCTTGAGCCCAGGAGTTCTGGGCTGTAGTGCACTATGCCAATTGGGTGTCTGCACTAAGTTCGGCATCAATATGGTGACCTCCCGGGAGTGGGAGACCAACAGGTTGCCTAAGGAGGGGTGACCCAGCCCAGGTCGGAAACGGTGCAGGTCGAAACTCCCGTGCTGATTAGTTGTGGGATCGCGCCTGTGAATAGCCCCTGCACTCCAGCCGGGGCAACATAGCAAGACCCCGTCTCTAAAAAATAAATAAAAATAAAAATAAATCATGGGGGGCGTACAGGGGTCCTGCCTGGGCCCCCTAAAGAGAGCCGGACCTTCTCTCCTGAGGGTCAGCCCTGAGGGCTGGTGTGAGACAGACCTATGGGGTGGGGTGATGTGGGGTCCCAGGTGGTCCCCTCCTTTCTGCCATTGCCAGGCCCTGTGCACACTGAGGGGTACAAGGGACAGGCTGGGTCTGTTCTCTAGTACCCCTCATCACTCATGGAGTCCGTATCTGCAGATTCGCCTGCTCGATGGTGTTTATTCGTGAACCCCAAATCAATGCCTGGGATACTTTCCCTGTCATCCTGGGACACGTGCAGAGGGACAGAAATTAGAATCGTGGCCGGGCGCGGTGGCTCACACCTGTTATCCCAGCACTTCGAGAGGCTGAGGCGGGCAGATCACCTAAGGTCAGGTGTTCGAGACCAGCCTGGCCGACATAGAGAAGCCCCGTTTCTACTAAAAATACAAAAATTAGCCAGCAGTGGTGGCACATGCCTATAATCCTGGCTACTCAGGAGGCTGAGGCAGGAGAAGTGCTTGAACCCGGGAGGCAGAGGTTGCAGTGAGCCGAGATTGCACCGTTGCACTCCAGCCTGGGTGACAGAGCCAGACTCCGTCTCAAAAAGAAAAAGAAAGAGAAATTAGACTGGAGGCCGAGCTCCACCTTCCCGTTCCCCTCACCCCAGGTGGACCCTGTCCTATCACTGTCGAGCAAGAGCCTCGGGGGTTTGAGTTTTTGTGCTCTTGGTGGTTCTGCTGTTTGCAGTGGCCCCACGCATCGAGCTGAAGTCCCATCTTGTGTTCCTTGGGACCTCAGGGAGGAACTGATAGGAGGGAGAAGCTTCGCTCTGGCAGGAGGGAGAGCAGCTGTCCTGTTCCACACGCCTTGTCTTCGATGGGCACTCGAGAAGGCGCCTTTATTTAGTTTTTTTTTTTTTCTTTTTAAAGACGGGGTTTCGCCGGGCGCGGTGGCTCATGCCTGTAATCCCAACACTTTGGGAGGCCGAGGAGGGTGGATCACAAGGTCGAGAGATCGAGACCATCCTGGTCAACATGGTGAAACCCCCGTCTCTACTAAAAATATAGAAAATTAGCTGGGCATGGTGGCGCGTGCCTGTAATCCCAGCTACTCAGGAGGCTGAGGCAGGAGAATTGCCTGAACCCAGGAGGCGGAGGTTGCGGCGAGCCGAGGTCGCGCCATTGCACTCCAGCCTGGGTAACAAGAGCGAAACTCCGTCTCAAAAAAAAAAAAAAAAAAAAAAAAACAAAGAAAGACGGGGTTTCACCATGTTGGTCAGGCTGGTCTTGAACTCCCGACCTCAGGTGATCCGCCCGCCTTGGCCTCCAAAGTGCTTGGATTACAGGTATGAGCCACCGCGCCCGGCCAAGAAGGCACCTTTAAAAGGAAGCACCAGGCTGGGCATGGGGGCTCCTGCCTGGAATCCCACAGAGAGACCTTGTCGTCTCCACAAAAAAAATACAAAAATTAGGCTAGGTGCATGGGCTCACCGCTGTGATCACAGTACTTTGAGAGGCTGGAGTGGGCGGATCACCTGAGGTCAGGAGTTTGAGACCAGCCTGGCCAACACGGAGAAACTCCGTCTCTACTAAAAATACAAAATCTGGGCGTGGTGGCGGGCACCTGTAATCCCAGGTACTCTGGAGGCCAAGGCAGGAGAATCCCATGAGCTTAGGAGATTGAGGCTGCAGGAAGCCGAGATTGCACCGTTGCACTCCAGCCTGGGTGACAGAGTGAGAAAGAAACACACAGAACAAGGTCATGTATTGATCAGATAAGGCAAAGGAAACTTTCCTGAAACTCAAAGGAAACTAACCCTGCAAGAATATTCTCTAGGTGTCGTGATTCGGAATTCACAAACTCAGCTATTGTGATGACTTCACAGAACAAAACCACCACAAATAATGAGAATCAAATCGGCGGTGTATATGTCTATGTGTGTAAGTGTGTGTGTGTGTCTATATATACATACATATATATATCTTCTTTGTGACTAATAACTGACCGGGTGCGGGGGCTCACACCTGTAATCCCAGCACTTTGGGAGGCCAAGGTGAGGGGATCACTTGAGGTCAGGAGTTTGAGACCAGCCTGGCCAATGTGGTGAAACCCCGTGTCTACTGAAAATACAAAAATTAGCCAGGCGTGGTGGTGGGTGTCTGTAATCCCAGCTACTCGGGAGGCCGAGGCAGGAGAATTGCTTGAGCCCAGGAGGGCGAGGTTGCGGTGAGCCGAGATCGCGCCATTGCACTCCCGCATGGGCGACAGAGCAACAATCTGTCAAAGACTGAGAGAAGAGAGAGAGAGAGGAAAGAGAGAGAGAAGGAGAGAGAGAAGGAAAAAGAAAAAGGAAGGAAGGAAGGAAAGAAAGAAAACTGTATAACTGAATTTTACAAAATCTGAAAATCACATAAGGAAAGGAACATCCACCACCCCGGCACTCTATCTTTTCCTCACACACCCTCTTATTTTTAAAAATTGAGGTTCTATACGTAGTTTGATCCTCTGCCTTTAAAACCTCTTTGCTGGCCAGGTGCAGTGACGCACACCTGTCATTCCAGCACTTTGGGAGGCCAATGTGGGAGCGTCTCTTGAGCCCAGGAGTTTGAGACCAGCCTGGGCAACATGGCAAAACCTCATCTCTACAAGAATAAAAATTAGCTGGGTGTGGTGGCGTGCACCTGTGGTCTCAGCTACTCAGGAGGCTGAGGAAGGAGGATCGCTTGAGCCCAGGAGGTTGAGGCTGCAGTGAGCTGTGATCACGCCACTGCACTGCAGCCTGAGTGACAGACCCTGTGTCAAAGGGAAAAAAAAAAAAAAAAAAAAAAAAGACAGCACCCATCGATGGCAAGGATGATGAAAATTATATAGCGTGCTGATGAAAAGCGATTATTTCCAGCCACCTAAAAGCAAGCTTGAGAGAGAAGCACACCGAGTCACCCCAGCAGAATGAGGAGCTGTGGTTCCCTAGTCAAGGGCCATGGCCTGGGGCGGGGTGGAAGTCCTGTGGGTTCTGCGGCTGACCCGGGGGTGCAGGTGAGGTGGCTCCAGCATCTCGGCCACTGTCCTGATTCTATGGATCAGGAGCTGAGGTCACACCGGGTTGGCCTGGAGTCATCGCTCTTACTCACAGTTTGTGACGGGTCAGAAGTCTAATTTCCCTTCTTTCTCTACGGCGGCACGGTGCTACGATCCCTTGGACCCGGCCAGCCAGGGCCTTTCTGAGTCTTCTGCAGTGAAGGCGCCTTCGGGCAGGAGGGAGGAAAATCCTGAGTCTGTGCGTGTTCACCAGCAGGGCCCTGCTTTAGAGGCAGGACTGGGTGGAGGCTCTCGCTCCGGTGCGTGTGTGTGCCTGTGTGTTTGCAAGTGTGCCTGTGCGTGTGTGCACATATGTGGCTATGTGCGTGCACTGGTGCAACTATGCATGCATGTGTGTGTGCAAGTATCTGTGTGTGCACATTTCTGTGTACACGTGTGTGCGTGTCTACGCACATGTGAATGTATGTTCACACGTGTCTGCATGTCTGTGCATGTGTGCGTTTGTGTGTGCACGTGTGTGTGCATGTGAATGTGTGCACGTGTGTATGTGCGTGTGCACGTCTGTGTGCATGTGTGTGTGAATGTGTGCACGTGTCTGTGTGCACGTGTCCGTGTGCGCATGTGAATGTGTGTACACGTATCTGTGTGTGCACGTGTGTGCGCCTGTGAAGGTGTACACCTGTGTGTGCACGTGTGTGTGTGAATGTGTGCACGTCTGTGTGCATGTGTGCATATTTGTGTGTCTGTGTACGTGTGTGCAAGTGTGAATGTGTGTACATGTGTGCTGCATGTGCACGTGTGTACATGTGTCTGTGTGCATGTGAATGTGTGCACGTGTGTGTGCACATGTCTGTGTGCATGTTTGTGTGTGTGTACGTGTGTGTGTATGTGTATGTGTGTGTGTATGTGCATCTGTGTCTAGAGTTCGGAGGGGAGGCAGCGCCCTTGCTGTCTATAGGTCACTAAGAGGTCAAGGCTCTCACACGGATTGATTTTGCTCCCGCAGGCGACCCTGGGCGGTGTCTAGGGACATTGTGGCCATCCCATCTGGGGGTGCTCCTGGCATGGAGCAGACAGAGGCCAGGCATGCTGCTCAGCACCCTTCAGAGCCCAGGATGGCCCCGCCCCAGAGAACCATCTGGCGCTGGTGTCCCTGATGCTAGGTGCGGGGAGAGGCCCTGGCTTAAGCGAATGGCGTTTGCAGCCACCTCCTCCCTGCAGCTGAGACCCTGGAGCCTCTGGGACAGCCAGGACTCGGCCTCCCCCGCTGGGCTGCAGGGTGGGAGGCCTCCCGCCGACCTCAGCGTCCTTGGCTTCCCTCGCAGCCCTGGGGGGGCAGGGCTGCTGAGAAAGAGTACTGTGTGCGTGGCCCCGACTCCAGCTGACTCCAGCCCACGAGCATCGGCCGCGTGGCTCTTCTTTGTGTCAGTGGAAAAAACCCCATTGGTTTGTGGAAACGGCAAATGTTTGTGAAGGAAGAGGGGCTGGGCCGGCTTCGGGGACCACAGGGGACCGTCAGGGCAGGAGGGAAACAGCCTGGGCCACGTGAACCCGGCCCAGCCCGGCCTCGAGCAGCTCAGGAAGCTGGGCCCGCTGACCTCCCCGGGCAAGCCCGCTGCGCTGGACAGGGCCCCCTTAGGGCTGAGAGCGCGGCAGCTCCTGGCTTCTCCTTTGTTTTCCCTTTTTTTTGAGACAGAGTCTCAGTGTGTCATCCCGGCTGGAGCGCAGTGGCGCCATCTTGGCTCACATCAGTCTCTGCCTCCCAGGTTCAAGTGATTTTCCGGCCTCAGCCCCCCGGATAGCTGGAATTACAGGCGTGCGCCACCATGCCCTGCTAATTTTTTTTTTTTTTTTTTTTTTTTTGAGACGGAGTTTTCGCTCTTGTTACCCAGGCTGGAGTGCAATGGCGCGACCTCGGCTCACCGCAACCTCCGCCTCCTGGGTTCAGGCAATTCTCCTGCCTCAGCCTCCTGAGTAGCTGGGATTACAGGCACACGCCACCATGCCCAGCTAATTTTTTGTATTTTTAGTAGAGACGGGGTTTCACCATGTTGACCAGGATGGTCTCGATCTCTTGACCTCGTGATCCACCCGCCTCGGCCTCCCAAAGTGCTGGGATTACAGGCTTGAGCCACCGCGCCCGGCTACCTGCTAAATTTTTATATTATTCGTAGAGCTAGGGTTTCACCATGCTGGCCAGGCTGGTCTCGAACTCCTGACCTCAAGTGATCCGCCCGCCTCGGCCTCCCAAAGTGCTGGGATTACAGGCAGGAGCCACCGTGCCCGGCCAGCTCCTGGCTTCTCAAAGTGGGGCCGGCGGCTCAGCAGCAAAGCAGTCGTGGCCTAACCGGAGGCACAGAACCAGGCGTCTGGCCTCGCTGTGTGCAAACCCTGGCTCCGTGACCTCGGCCAGTGTAGACGCTCAGTAAGGCAGGAGGCTCTGCCTGCCTCGGGCCTCCCTGTCCACGAAATAGGTGGCGCATTGGAGCTGGGGGCGCAGAGTACTGCCTGCCTCTCACTCCAGGGCTTGGTGGGAGCCAGGAAAGACCATCAGGGTGGTCCCCATGGCTCCTCACAGTCTGTGCCCTCTGCAGCAGAGATGGATGTGGCGCCTGGCTCGATCCTGGGTCCGGCCTGGAGCAGAGGATTCCGTTCCGTGGAAAACAGCAGGTCCACAGGGCCCAGGCCCACCCCACACCCCGGAGCCCGCCCCACACCCAAGACCCGTCACAGGCCCACGGAGCCGTCCCTCCCTTCCCGGTGACCTCCTGGCCCGGTATACCTGTCACTTCCGCCACTCGGGGTTCATTTGTTTGCCCCCAGTTTCCATTTCCCACCTCTCCCTCTGCCTGGCACGTGGCTTCCGTGAAACTGGAAATCAGAGATGGAAAAACACCCGAGTATTCCACGGGAAGGCTCCGCTCCGGGGTGTTTTGTTTTTCCTGCACTGGTGTGTCTGATAGACCGGACTTTGACGGTGGGGATGGGGCCCCCTTGTTCTGCAGTGGATGAACACAAGTTTCTAGAAGACTGTTTGCCCGGTTTTCCTGCAAGAGAAACTTCCATGTGTTTTCCGAACGGATCGCTGGTAAAGAATAAAGCTGCTCCTGCCCCTGCTTCCTCCGGAGGGCACGGAGGGCATTTGGAATTCCCATGCTTCATTTTCTGGTGCCAGCAGCATGGGTCTCCAGGAACAGCTGGAGGCAGCTCTGTGAGTTCCTTGTAAGTAAAAAATATGTCACCACGCTCTTCTTTCTCTCTCTCCTTTTTTAAACAGGGCGTGCAGCACGCGGCGATTCCTGGGGAAACTAAAAAAGGTATGTGGCATTTTCTCTTACCTCACGGGCTTGGAATCTCTTATTTTTTAGAAAAAGGAACAAACAAGCCTCAGTCTTTTATGTGTGCCTGACACATCGGGAGGCTGAGTCATCCCGTAAAAGGGCTCCAGGCTCAGAGCCAGGAAACCTGAGTTCAAATCCCAGATCCCCTTCCAGCAGCTCTGCCCTGTTTGGGTGGGTTCCTGTCAGCTGTGTGCCGTGCAGATGACGTGCTCCATTCTGCAGGAAGGTTGCAAAGATTGCACAAGGATATAGATACCAAAATATAAGAGCAGCCGGGTGCGATGGCTCACGCCTGTAAGCCCAGGCAGGCGGGTCACCTGAGGTCGGGCATTTGAGACCAACATGGCCGAAAGGGCGAAATCCCATCTCTTCTAAAAATACAAAAATTAGCAGGGTGTGGTGGCAGACGCCTATAATTCCAGCTACTCGGGAGGCTGAGGCAGGAGAATCACTTGAACCTTGGAGGCGGAGGTTGCAGTGAGCCGAGATCACACCACTGCACTCCAGCCTGGGAGATAGAGCCAGACTCTGTCTCAAAACAAAAAACATTATATATGTTATATATATATATATTTATATATATATTTATATATACACACACACACACACACACATATATGTTTTATATATATATATATATACATAATATAGGCTGGGCATGGTGGCTCACACCTGTAATCCCAGCACTTTGGGAGGGCAAGGTGGGCGGATCACCTGAGGTCAGGAGTTTAAGACCAGCCTGGCCAACATGGTGAAACCCCATCTCTATTTTTTTTTTTTTTTTTTTTTTTTGAGATGGAGTTTCACTCTTGTTACCCAGGCTGGAGTGCAGTGGCACAATCTCAGCTCACCGCAACCTCCATCTCCTGGGTTCAGGCAATTCTCCTGCCTCAGCCTCCTGAGTAGCTAGGATTACAGGCACGCGCCACCATGCTCAGCTAATTTTTTGTATTTTTAGTAGAGACGGGGTTTCACCATGTTGACCAGGATGGTCTCGATCTCTCGACCTCGTGATCCACCCGCCTCAGCCTCCCAAAGTGCTGGGATTACAGGCTTGAGCCACCGCGCCCGGCTATTTTTTTTTTTTTTTAATAAAAAGAATTTGGAGCTATAATTGCACCACTGCACTCCAGCCTAGGTAACAGAGCAAGAAAACATGGACTCTTAAAATATGTATGTGTGTGTGTGTGTGTGTGTGTGTGTGTGTGTGTGTGTGTATGTGTGCCCAGTGTGGTGGCACATGCCTGTGATCCTAGCATTTGGGGAGGCTGAGGTGGAAGGATCGCTTGAGCCCAGGAGGTGGAGGCTGCAGTGAGCTGTGATCACACCTCTGCACTCCAGGCTGGGCAAAGAGTGAGACCAGGTCTCTAAAATAAAGAAGGAAGATATATTTATATATATAAATGCTAAGCGGCATCCTGGCGTCTGAATCAGTATCTAAGAGATAGGAGTGGAACCCGAAACCACAGCCCATCTGTTTCACTCCTGTTTTTCTAGGAATCTGCCCATTTCACGTAGGTGACCCCATTGGGTGTCCTACCTGTTCATAATAGGACGGCGTTCTCTGCTCATGCTTTTCATTTCCATAAGGTTGATAGTTATGTCCCCCTTTCGTTTCTGCTTGCATTATTTGCATCTTACTTCCTTTTTTTTTTTTTCTTTTTTTTTTTTTTTTGGTTTTGTTTTTGGTCAGCCCCTCGAAGAGTTTGTCAATCTCACAGCTCTTTTCAGAGAACCAACTTTTGGTTTCGTGGATTCAACAGTTTTTCTCATCTCGTTATCGCTGCTCAGATCTTTACAAGTTCCTTCCTCCTGCTGGCCTGGGGCTGCCTTCCTTCTAACTTTGCTGGTTGCTTAAGGCAAGCCGTCCTGAAACGTTTTGGCAGCAAGGAGTGGTTTCGTGGAAGACAGCTTTTCCCCTGGGGAAGGTGGGGGGTGGGGGAGTGGGGAGGACAGCTTGGGGATGATTCCAGCGCCTAACTTTTGTTGGGTACTTTATTTCTGTTATTATTACATTGTAATGTAATTCCACAGCTCACTGTAATGTGGGATCAGTGGGAGCAGGGAGCTGGTTTCCCGCAACTGGACGGTCCCTGCGCCGGGTGCGGTGGCTCACACCTGTCATCCCAGCACTTTGGGAGGTTGAGGCGGGCGGATCACGAGGTCAGGAGTTCGAGACCATCCTGACCAACATGATGAAACCCCATCTCTACCAAAAATACAGAAGCTGGCCAGGCATGGTAGTGAGTGCCTGTAGTTCCAGCTACTTGAGAGGCTGGGTTGGGAGAATCGCTTGAACCCAGGAGGTGGAGGTTGCAGTGAGCCGGGATTGCGCCACTGCACTCCAGCCCAGGCGGCAGAGTGAGACTCCGTTTCAAAAAGAAAAATAATACAGAAGAACCTAGGTTTACTCGCCTACCTCTCACCCGCTGCCGTCCAGCCCAGTTCCTAACAGGCCACAGACTGGAGGTACGGGTTTATGGCCCAGGGGTTTCAGACCCCTGCCTTAAGGTGTTAAGGTGAGGTTGTGGAGTTGAGATCTTTCTCCCTTTTCCCTGCAGGTGATCACAGGCAGCGGCTTCTCTCCCACACGTCGAGGGTTAGGTTGCGTTTCTGTTCTTTGCATCAGGGTAATTTCTAATTTCCCTCATGGTTCCGTCGTGGGTCCATTGGCAGTTGAAGAGTATCGTATCGTAATTTCCACATACCCCGTGATCTATTCGGGAGGGAAAGCAGTCAGAAAGCAACTCTCATGGCCGGGCACGGTGGCTCACACCTGCAATCCCAGCACTTTGGGAGACTGAGGCAGATCACCTGAGGTTGGGAGTTCGAGACCAGCCTGGCCAACACGGTGAAACTCGTCCCTACTAAAAATACAAAATTCACCTGGCGTGGTGGCTCATGCTTGTAATCCCAGCTTCTCAGGAGGGCTGAGGCAGGAAATTTGCTTGAACCCGGGAGGCGGAGGTTGCGGTGAGCCGAGATCACGCCACTGCACTCCAGCCTGGGCAGCAAGAGCAAAACTCCGTCTCACCAAAAAAAAAAAAAAAAAAAAAAAAAAAGAAGAAAGCAAGTAATTTCGTTTGGGAATGGGCTTCTAGCCCCTGATCTCGGGACGCTTTAGGGACTTGACGGTGAGGTGGAGGCAGGGCTGGTTTGGGATGGGGGACTTTACCCTGGATTCTAGAACCAACAATCTCATGGCAGTGTCCCCTGCGTGGGGCCAGTGGCGGGCGCCTGCAGTCCCAGCCACTGAGGAGACTGAGGCAAGAGAATTGCTTGAGGCCAGGAGTTCAAGGCTGTGGTGAGCTATGATTACATCACTGCACTCCAGCCTGGGAGACAGAGCAAGACCCTGTCTCTTAAAAATATGTAAATAAATAGGCTATGTGCGGTAGCTCACGCCTATAATCCCAGCACTTTGTTGGGGTTGAGGTGGGTGGATCACTTGACGTCAGGAGTTCAAGACCAGCCTGGCCAACATGGCAAAACCCCCATCTCTACTAAATATGAAAAAGTTAACTGAGTGTGGTGGGGGGTGCCTGCAATCCCAGCTACTTGGGAGGCTGAGGCAGGAGTCACTTGAGCCCGGGAGGCAGAGGTTGCAGTGAGCCGAGATCATGCCTGGGGGCCAGAGCGAGACTCAGTGTTAAATATATATATTTATTTATATAACATATACATATTTATTTATAAATATATATATTTGTTTATCTTTATATATTTCTTTTAAAATATATGTTTATATATTTGTTTGTTTATTTATAAATATATGTATTTGTATTTATTTGTAAATATATAGATTTATAAATATAATGTATAAACTCATAAATATTATAAAAGTAATTTTTAGGCTGGGCGCGGTGGCTCAAGCCTGTAATCCCAGCACTTTGGGAGGCCGAGGCGGGTGGATCACGAGGTCGAGAGATCGAGACCATCCTGGTCAACATGGTGAAACCCCGTCTCTACTAAAAATACAAAAAATTAGCTGGGCATGGTGGCGCGTGCCTGTAATCCCAGCTACTCGGGAGGCTGAGGCAGGAGAATTGCCTGAACCCAGGAGGCGGAGGTTGAGGTGAGCCGAGATCGCGCCATTGCACTCCAGCCTGGGTAACAAGGGCGAAACTCCATCTCAAAAAATAAAAAATAAAAAAGGAATTTTTAGAAATATTTATAGGAAATACGTGGGTTTATTTATATGTACACGTAAGCAGTGAAAGGTTGCATGGAAACGTGACTGAGCAGCATGGCCGGGCTTCTCGGCGTCCCCTCGATTTTGCCCCCGAGGTGAGTGCCTCATGGCCTCACTCTAGCCCGGGCCCCACACACCTGACACTCAGGACGATGACAAAGACAGTGACGACTGCTGAGGGGTGGCCACGCGCCCGTGGCGTCTCGAGCGACCCTTTCACGTCCTCCTCCATGAACGAAGCTGGGGTCCCTGCCCTCCCTCCTGTTTTCCTGACCGGGAGACCAGAGCTCCTCTGCGGGAGGTCAGGCGACCAGTGTGAGGTCCCTGGAGTCCGCCCTGAGCCCAGTCCCCTGGGACACGCAGGTGCTGGCTGGATGGCAGGTGGCACAGAGCTGCCCGGGCTGGGCTCCAGTGTCTCTGGGCGGCAGGCTCAAGCCGCCAGCCACGTGGCCACGTGCCACGGGATTACGTCCCTACACGGCAGCATCTGCTGGGAGGAATGACAAGCACATCCAGTGATGGCATCAGGCAGCTCTCGTGGGGCCCTGGCTAAGCCCGCTGGCCCTGTTCCCACCCGCCCGGCCATCCCCACCACGGACCCCTCCCGGGTCCTCGGCATCCCCCCACTCAGCGACTCAGCGACTCAGCGGACACCTCTCCCATGCCCCCTGCAGGCCAGGCCCACTGCTCCAAGTCCTTTAGTTTTCCTAGGATCCCTGGGGAGGAGCAGGGCTCACTGTCTGCATTTTATAGGTGGGGAAACTGAGGCTCGGCAGCCAAAAGAGGCTCAAGACCCGGGGGCAGGTCAGAGGCGGAGAGGGATTGGAGTCACAAGACTCTGGCCACAGAGCAGCTGCTGGCCTCTCAGGCCATGTGGGCCACCTGCTCACCTGTGCAGGCCCCTCAGAGCCCAGCAGGGCCACGGTCACGCTCCCTGGGGGACAGTCTCAGCGGCTGGGGCCTGGTGAGAATGTCAGCAGAGGAGGCCGGGCACCCTGGCTCCTGCCTGTAATCCCAGCACTTTGGGAGGCAGAGGCAGGCAGATCACTTGAGATCAGGAGTTCGAGGCCAGCCTGGCCAGCATGTGAAACTGCAGCTCTACCAAAAAATACAAAAATTAGCCAGGCTTGGTGGTGGGCGCCTATAATCCCAGGACTTTGGGAGGCCGAGGCAGGTGGCTCACCTGAGGTCTGGAGTTCGAGTCCAGCCTTTCCAACATGGAGAAACTCTACTAAAAATACAAAATTAGCCAAGCATAGTGGCGCATGCCTATAATCCCAGCTACTTGGAGGCTGAGGCAGGAGAATCACTTGAACCCAGGAGGCGGAGGTGTTCCAGTGAGCCCAGATCGCGCCATTGCACATTGCCTGGGCAGCAAGAGCGAAACTTCATCTCAAAAAGAAGAAGAAAGAGGAGGAGAAGGAGGAGGAGGAGGAGGAGGAGGAGGCAGAATTTACAAAACAAAGTAGGATTTGTACACCCATGTTCACGGCAGTGAGATTCCGAACAGCCAGAAACACCTCCAGTGTCCCTCCACGCACCAGAACCCGATTCAGCCCCGACCGGGAGCGGCGGCTCTGACACCAGCTGCCATGTGGATGCACTTGGAGGAGCTTAGGCTCAGTGACAGACGCCAGGCTCAGGAGGACACACCCTGTGTGATTCCACTCCTAGGACGTCTCTAGAGCCCTGAGATTCACAGACGGAGAAAGTAGGATGGGGAGGCCGGGCGCAGTGGCTCACGCCTGTAACCCCAGCACTCTGGGAGGCCAAGGCGAGTGGATCATGAAGTCAGGAGTTCGAGACCAGCCTGGCCAACATGGTGAAACCCTGTCTCAACTAAAAACATAAAAAATTAGCCAGGCGTAGTGGTGTGTGCCTGTAGTCCCAGCTACTCGGGAGGCTGAGGCACGAGAATCGCTTGAACCCAGGAGGCGGAGGTTGCAGTGAGCCGAGATCTCGCCACTGCACTCTCAGTGACAGAGCAAGACTCCGTCTCAAAAGAAGCCAACAAGAAGGGTCACCCGGGGGGCTGGATGAGACAGTGACTCCCAGCGGCTGCCATGGCGCCTGGCATTCTACCCACTTCCTCTGAGCTGGTTTCGACCCGAACCCTCTTCCCCCATCCTGCAGGGATACTGAGCGTCAGGGCGCCCAGCCCCGAGCCAGCCACGTTTCCCCTTTCCACCGAGGGCAGCAGGAGACCTCAGCGCTTCCTGGGGCAGCCCAGGACTTGGCCGAGTTTCTGCATTAGCAAGAAAAGGCGTAATGGAATTTGGATAGACGAGAAAAGGGGATGTAAGCCTGAGCAAAACCACACAGTCCATCTCATTGTTAGAGATTCCATGCGTGTCATCAAAACCTCATCTTGGGACAGAGGCCAAGACGAACTCACTGTCACAAGTTCTGTGCACACCAAGCGTGCCAGTCCCGGCACCCCCGCCGTCACCCTAGGCCTGCCGGCTGACCCCGGACACACGGCCCTGTGGGTCCTCCCTCCTGGTGCCTGGTGCCTGGTGGCTGCGGCTGTGGTAGCTGCTGTGATGCCTCTCCAGAAGGTTCTGCAGGAGAGACTGAAATTCCCTGCTTAGCATCACAAATGCCCGTGTGAACCTCCAGAAGAAAACACAGCCCCAGCAGGCGCCGTGCGTGACTCACGCCTGTCATCCCAGCACTTTGGGAGGCCGATTCAGGCGAATCATTAGGTCAGGAGATCGAGACCATCCTGGCTAACACAGCGAAACCCCGTCTCTACCAAAAATACAAAAAATTAGCCGGGCGTGGTGGCAGGCACCTGTAGTCCCAGCTACCCAGGAGGCTGAGGCAGGAGAATCACTTGAACCCGGGAGGCGGAGGTTGCAGTGAGCCGAGATTGCACCACTGCACCCCAGCCTGGGTGACAGTGTGGGACTCCCTCCCCCACAAAAAAAAAGTAGAGAAGAAAGAAAATGAAGCCCCCTTAAAGCCTCCCTCCATATCCTCCTCTGCATCTTAGGCCGAGCGCGGTGGCTCACACCTGTCATCCCAGTACTTTGGGAGGCCTAGGTGGGCAGATCACCTGAGGTCAGGAGTTTGAGACCAGCCTGACCAACATGGAGAAACCCCATCTCTACTAAAGATACAAAATTAGCCAGGCGTGGTGGCGCGTGCCTGTAATCCCAGCTACTCAGGAGGCTGAGGCAGGAGGATCACTTGAACCCAGGAGGCGGAGGTTTCGGTGAGCTGAGATCGCACCACTGCACTCCAGCCTGGGCGACAAGAGTGAAACTCTGTCTCAAAGAAAAGGAAAACAGAGAAAAGAAACTTGCTTTCCTGCCCTTTGCCGCGTCTGAGCGTCGAGCGTTGAGTCAGACACAGTGGGGTCAGCGCCAGAGTCAGGGTTCTCTCCAGGGGTCCTGACGCTTTCCTGCCAAACCTTGATGTCCAGACCTCATGCCCCCATGGGGTCCCTTGGGTTTGGACTGCCTTGGCATTGAGGATTCAAGGTGTGTGTCTGGAACGGGGGCCCAGGAAACCCTCTGGTGGCCTCAGCCTGCCCAGCTTAGTCACTTGAACCTGTCAGGACGCAAGCAACGTGCACATATCACGAGAAAGCCCGCTTCTGGCCAGAACGTCCCTTAGACCAGGGTGTCTCAGCGTCAGGGAAGCCTCAGCATCGCTGACATGAGGGTCAGATTGTCCTCAAGGTAGGTCATCTTTTTATTTCATTTTATTTTATTTTATTTTATTTTATTTTTTTGAGACAGTCTCACTCTGTTGCCCAGGCTGAGTGCAGTGGCATGACCTCAGCTCACCACAACCTCCGCCTCCCGGGTTCAAACAATTCTCCTGCCTCAGTAGGAGGGAGTAGCTGGGGCCGCCCACCACCACACCCGGGTGATTTTGTATTTTTAGTACAGATGAGTTTTCTCCATGTTGGCCAGGCTGGTCTCGAACTCCTGACCTCCTGATTTGCCCGCCTCAGACTCCCAAAGTGCTGGGGTTACAGGCGTGAGCCACCGCATCCGGCCGGTTTTCCGGGACTTTGTAATAACACCAGGGCTGGAGTGGGGTGGCCTTGGAGCTGTCACCCACGATGCTGGTGACATCCAGCCATTCTGATGACATGACCTGGAACTCACGGGCCACAGCAGAGAAGCCTAGGCCCGAGGTCCGCCTTTGGCAATGTGCGTGTCTGGACCACCCAGCCCCTGCTGCAGACTCCAGAGGGGTGGGCACAGCTGGCCATGCTTGTCCCTGCCCAGGAGCAGCACCTGCTATGGATGGAGGTGGGACTGGGCACTCTGCCTCCGAAGGCTGCCGGGGGCCAGGAGTCCCTGTGCTGGGAGGGAGATTGGCCCTGGGACCAGAGTGGGTTCCGGGAAGTGACACCCTCGGTGATCTCCCTGCCCCACGGCCTCCAGCCCCCTCCCTCCGAGTGGCCTCTTTGGTACCCAGCGTCTGGGATGTGCCTGGGGTTGGCAGAACAACAGCTCCAGAGATCCACACCCTAATCCCTGGCAGCTGGGGCTGTGTCACCCACATGGAACAAGGGAGTCTGCAGGTGGGATTGAGTGAAGGAGACCGCCCCTCTGGGTGCTCCGCGGGGCACAGTGACCTCACAGGGTCCTCACGGGAGGAGGCGGGAGAGTGAGAGTCACAGAGAGAGACTAGAAGGGGCTGTGCCGTGGCTGTGAAGGGGGTGAAGGGCCCCAAGGGATACAGGCACCTCTAAAGATGAAAGGCAGGAAAGGGAGTCTCCCCTGGAGCCCTCAGGAGGGACCATCCCTACCCAGGCCTTGGTTTTAACCCAGCGAGACCCATATTGGACTCTGAGCCCAGAGCTGTGAGATGAGAAATGTGTGTCATGGGCAGCAGCCACAATGTCACAAGGAGCGTCCAGGGAGCTGCTGGTGTGCGTGGAAGGGGTTTTAGTGCAGCCTGGCTGGGCAAGGATGGTTGTGATCAGGGGCTTTGCAGAAGGGTCTTTGCAGGATGTGTAGGAGTTTGCTGGGGGGCCTGGGTGGACAAAGACCCACCCGCGCCTGGGTAGGAAGGCCCTGTGCTGCCCTCTGGTCTCTTCTCACCCGTCCTGCCCTTCAGCTCCCGAGGGCCACCGTCACGAGGCTGGCGCTGCCCCTTGCCCTGGCCCAGGGCCAGGGTGACTACATTTCCTCAGCCGGGAAGCCAGGACTGGAGTGACAGGAGCCACAGGGCTCAGTGTCCTGGCCCGGCTCCAGTTCCTGGGCTTGCACACCCTCACATGACCGTGGTCAGCCCCCGCCCCCGCCGACCCCACCGCCGGCGGGACAGAGAGCAGCTTTTCTTTCCTCCTGCCCCCATCACTGCGGCGACCAAACCCACACTGGCAGCTGTCACCCTCTGTCATCCCGGCCCCTTGGTCCGAACAAGCCGGCTCATTCTTGGGCTCCCAGCTCCTGCCCCGCTGGTCTATTTTTCACTTGCTCGCGGGCACCTCATTCATTCCCTCGCCTTAGCACCTTCTAAATATAGCTGCCCCGAGGACCGATTTAGCCCGGGAGCGAAGGGCCCGCGCTGACACGGACAGTCACGAGACGCTGTTTCCCAGCCAGGCCACGGCCCTCCCTTCCGTGTGGCAGAGTCCCTGTCCCGCCACGGCAGCCCTGGTCCCCACAGCCCTGCCTTGAGGTCACAGAGTCACCAACAGTTAGAGCCGGCACGGACGGCCCCGCACACAGCCCCCCTCCCAGGCCCTGCTGGGGTGACCTGGCTCCGGAGGGGCAGCAGGTGCGGGGCGGGGGTGGCCTGCCCTGGACGCGGGGATCTCGGCGTGCAGACACTGGTTGCCGATGGGAGCCGGGGGTCCTGCGGCCGCTCTCAGATGCGTCTCTTGTATGGAAGTTTCCGTGTCAATCTGGCACCCGGAGTCCTGCGTGGTCCCCTCTTTGGTGTCCTGGTGAGGATGTATGAGCCTTCTCAGGGCCGGAGGGTGCGGAGTGGGGGGCCTGCATCCCAGCCGCCAGGGGACACACCGAGGCCTGAGCCTCGCCCTGCGGCTTCTCACCCTGCCGCCCTATGTCCGCTCTCAAAGCTGTGTGCCTTTGTCTGTTTCGTTTGTGAGGCAGAGTCTTCCTCTGTCACCCAGGCTGGAGTGCAATGGTGCCATCTCAGCTCACTGCAAGCTCCACCTCCCGGGTTCAAGCAATTCTCTTGCCTCAGCCTCCTGAGTAGCTGGGACTGCAGGTGCCCACCATTATGCCCGGCTAATTTTTTTGTATTTTTAGTAGAGACGGGGTTTCGCCATGTTGGCCAGGCTGGTCTTGAACTCCTGACCTCGGGTGATCCACACGCCTCAGTCTCCCAGAGTTACAGGTGTGAGCCACCTCGCCCAGCGTTTTTTTTTTTCTTCTTTTTCTTTTTTGGGACAACGTTTCACTCTTGTTACCCAGGCTGGAATATAGTGGTGCTGTCGCAGCTCACTGCAGCCTCTGCCTCCCAGGTTCAGGTGATTCTCCTGCCTCAGCCTCCCGAGGAGCTGGGATTACAGGACTGCACTACCATGCCCGGCTAATTTTGCATTTTTTTTCAGTAGAGCTGGGCTTTCACTGTGTTGGCCAGGCTGGTCTCAAACTCCTAACGTCAAGTGATCCACACGCCTCGGCCTCCCAAAGTGCTGGGATGACAGGTGTGAGCCACCCTGCCGGGCCTACGTGTGCGCCTTTCTGCGGTCTAAGCCAGGGTCCCCCAGGCACTGTAGACACAGAAGCCGGATTGTTCTCCGGGGTGAGACCATCCTCGGCACTGCAGGGTGCTGAGCAGTGTCCCTGGCCTCCGCCCGCCCCATGCCAGAAGCTCCGCCCAGTTATGACAACCACAGATGTCCCCAGACGTTGCCCAGGGTCCCCTGGGGGGCAGAATCACCCCCAGGTGAAGCCCCAGGGAAAGGGGATTCCACAGACCCCCAAAAGACTCTGCGTCCCATGACCCTCTGCCCTGCTGAGGTTCCCAGAGGCTGCACATGTTGAAATCCACACCCTGAGTGGGGAGGGAGAGAGGAGGCGTGTCCCAGGAGCTGAGGACCCGCTGGTTCACACCGTCCGCCCCATTGGGAGCTTACTCTGGTGTCTGCTGTGGGCAGGGATTGAACCCCATTTTCCGCAAATGATTAATTCAGGGTCTCCTCCTTCAGCACTGTGGACGGTGGGATGGGATCCTCCTCTGGGGTGGGGCCGTGCTGGGCACTGAGGGGTGCCGAGCAGAGTCCTGCCTCCACCCACTCCCACTCCCTGCCAGGAGAACCCGGACAACCACAGATGTCCCAGGCATTGCCCAGGGCTTCCCGATGGGGCTGAATCACCCCCCATTAGGAGCCACTGTTGGCCCAGTGCGGTGGCTCACACCTGTAATCCCAGCACTTCGGGAGGCTGAGGCGGGCAGATCACCTGAAGTCAAGAGTTTGAGACCAGCCTGGCCAACAGGGTGAAACCCCGTCTCTAGTAAAAATGGGCCAGGTGCGGTGGCTCACGCCTGTAATCCCAGCACTTTGGGAGGCCGAGGCAGGTAGATCATGAGGTCAGGAGTTCGAGACCAGCCTGACCAACATGGTGAAACCCCGTCTCTACTAAAAATACAATAAAATTAGCCGGGCGTGGTGGCGGGTGCCTGTAATCCCAGCCACTCGGGAGGCTGAGGCAGGAGAATCTCTTGAACCCGGGAGATGGAGGTTGCAGTGAGCCGAGGTCGCGCCACTGCACGCTGTTTTCAGGGGCTGCCATGAGATGCTCTGGGGTCCTCATGGCTCCCAGGACTGCGCGTGGCCAAGGCTCTCGTGCTCACGCCAGGCACGCACGTGGACACAGGTGCCCAGGGACACAGCTCTGCACACCCAGCTCCCCCAGCCGCAGCACGGGGGCAACTTGCTTCAGGGTGCCTGGGAGCCTTCTCTTCTCTCCCAAACTGCCGTTCCGTTCTGTTGGGGTTTGGATGTTTTCCTCTCTGAACATAACAGCCTGTCCCTCCCCGTCTCTGAACACAGTGTTCTCAGCAGCAGACGCCCCTCCACGGGACGAGCTGATGTTTGCACTCCAAGCTTTGTCTCCCCCTCCTGCAAAATCTGGCTGGAGGTTTTGTTGTTTGGGATATATTTTTCTTCCCTTGTTTGTGGCAGGCAGAGGTTTGGCGGGGTGGGGGCCGGGGGGCATCGCCAGGCCCCCAGGAGGAAAGAGTGCAGGAGCTCTGCGAGCTACAGAGCTACTGGTCTGGAAGTTTTACAGCCAGATCAAGGCGGCTTCTGTTCTGCTCAAGACCAGGCCAGCCACCCCTCCCTGACGCCCTCAAGGCCACCTTCCCCGGGGGCTGACTCACCCCGGCTCGCCGCCGAGCCACACAAGGCTGGGTCTGCTTTGATGAGCAGACTGGAAACGCGCAGCAGCCTCATTGTGGAGCTGCCTGGAAGCCGCCGGAGCCCGCGCCGAGCTGGAATGCGCTGAGCCTGACTTCCTGAGCCATCAGGAGAGAAAGGCTCCTGCGCTCTGGAACCGGTTTCCAGGAAGCAGCGGTGGGGGACGGTTTGCTTGGCTCAAGGAGAAGCCACCTGAGTCTGCAGGGTTCTTATAAGTGCTGCATCCGTCTCAGGGCTGGAAAAAACAAAATTGCAGGCCGGGCGCACGCAGGGTGCATGCTTGGGGCCTTAGCGCTCTAGGAGGTCGAGACCGAGGGATCGCTTGAACCTGGGAGTTTGAGACCAGCCTGGGCAACATAGCCATGCTCTAAATGAAAAAAATATATTAAAAATTAGCCAGGGCCAGGCGAGGTGGCTCACGCCTGTAATCCCAGCACTTTGGGAAGCCGAGGCAGGCAGATCACCTGAGGTCGGGGGTTCGAGACCAGCCTGACCAACATGGAGAAATCCTGTCTCTGCCAAAAATACAAAATTAGCCAGCCGTGGTGGCAGATGCCTGTAATCCTAGCTACTCAGGAGGCTGAGGCAGGAGAATCCCTTGAACCCGGGAGGCAGAGGTTGCAGTGAGTGGAGATCATGCCACTGCACTCCAGCCTGGGTGACAGAGTGAAACTCCATCTCAAAAAAGAAAAAAAAAAAATTAGCTGGGTGTGGTGGTGCACACCTGTAGTCCAAGCTACTCAGGAGGCTGAGGTGGGAGGATCTCTTGAGGCCGGGAGGTTGAGGCTGCAGTGAGCTGTAATTGCGCTACTGCACTCCTGCCTGGGTGACAGAACAAGACCCTGTCTCAAAAAAAAAAAGGAGGCCGGGCATGGTGGCTCACTCCTAGCATTTTGGGAGGCCAAGGCAGGTAGATCACTTGAGGTCAGGAGTTCGAGACCAGCCTGGCCAACATAATGAAACCTTGTGTCTACAAAAAAGCTAAAAAAAATCAGCCTGGCATGGTGGTGGACGCCTGTAATTCCAGCTACTCAGGAGACTGAGGCAGGAGAATCCCTTGAACGCGGGAGGCAGAGGTTGCAGTGAGCCGAGATCGTGCCACTGCACTCCAGCCTGGGCAACGAGACAGAAACTCCGTCTCAAAAAAGAAAAAGGAAAACAGCAGAGACGGTGTGTGTGGAGCATGGCCCAGGAGCAGCGAACGGGGGTGCGGTGGGGGCTGAAGCTGCCCCAGGCTGGGGACCCATGCCTGCTCACCAGGGGGCACTCCAGCCTGGAAACCCCAACCAGTCCCATCCTGGCCTTGCGTATCAGCTGCATATGCTGCATGACCAACTACCACACACACGGTGCTTAAAGCAAGACCCATGCCTGCGCTCACAACTGTGGGGGTCACAGCATGATGGCTTCGTCTGCCCAGGGCCTCCCCAGGCTGAAATTGAGTGCTGGCTACCTGCCGTCGGTAGTGACGCTTCCAGTTGTCTAAGCTCACTGTGGTTCTTCCAGAATTCACTTCCTTGCCAGGTCATAGGACGAGGGCCCCCCTTCCGTGCTAGCTGTCAGTAATAAGCATTCAGTGCACAAATTAGAAACCCAAGGCCGGGGGGCCGGGCGCGGTGGCTCACGCCTGTAATCCCAGCACTTTCGGAGGCCGAGGCGGGTGGATCACAAGGTCAAGAGATCGAGACCACCCTGGTCAACATGGTGAAACCCCTTCTCTACTAAAAATACAAAAAATTAGCTGGGCATGGTGGCGCGTGCCTGTAATCCCAGCTACTCGGGAGGCTGAGGCAGGAGAATTGCCTGAACCCAGGGGGCGGAGGTTGCGGTGAGCCGAGATCGCGCCATTGCACTCCAGCCTGGGTAACAAGAGCGAAACTCCGTCTCAAAAAAAAAAAAAAAAACCCAAGGCCGGGTGCGGTGACTCACACTTGTCATCCCAGCGCTTTGGCGCTTTGGGAGGCCGGGGTGGGTGGATTGCTTCAGACCAGGAGTTCCAGACAGCCTGGGCAACATGGTGAAACTCCGTCTCTACTAAAAAGTACAAAAATTAGCCAGGCATGGTGGTGGCCACCTGTAGTCCCAGCTACTCGGGAGGCTGAGGCAGGAGAATCGCTTGAATCTGGGAGGCAGAGGTTGCACTGAGCCGAGATCACACCACTTCACCCCAGCCCGAGCGGCACAGCAAGATTCTATATTAAAAAACAAAAACGCCGGGCGCGGTGGCTCAAGCCTGTAATCCCAGCACTTTGGGAGGCCGAGGCGGGTGGATCACGAGGTCGAGAGATCGAGACCATCCTGGTCAACGTGGTGAAACCCCGTCTCTACTAAAAGTGCAAAAAATTAGCTGGGCGTGGTGGCACGTGCCTGTAATCCCAGCTACTCAGGAGGCGGAGGTTGCAGTGAGCCGAGATCACGCCATTGCACTCCAGCCTGGGTAACAAGGGCGAAACTCCGTCTCAAAAAAAAAAAAAAAAAAAAAACAGTGCTGCCTTCTGTGAGCCTCACCAAGGCCCGCTGTGCGCCTCAGCTCTTTGGAAGGGTCACCTTGCAGCTGGCTTCACACAGGAGGCCAGCAGCACTGGGCCTATAAGGACCTCTTCTTCCGAGCCCAGCCCTCGGCCCTGATCAGCCTTTCTTATTTTATTTTTATTTTTATTTTCTTGAGACAGAGTCTCACTTTGTCACCTAGGCGGGAGTGCAGTGGTGCAATCCTGGCCTCAAGTGATCCTCCGGCCTCAGCCTCCCGGAGTAACTGAGGTGACAGACATGTGCCACCACACTCAGCTAATCTTTTAAATATTTTTTTTAGATGGGAGTCTCACTCTGTCACCAAGCTGGAATGCAGTGGCACGATCTTGGCTCACCGCAACCTCCGATTCCCAGGTTCAAGTGATTCTCCTGCCTCAGCCTCCCAAGCAGCTGGGTCTACACGCGCCACCACGCCCGGCTAATTTTTGTCTTTTTAGTGGAGATGGGGTTTCACAGTGTTGGCCAGGATGGTCTTGATCTCTTGACCTCGTGATCCACATGCCTCAGCCCCCCAAAGTGGTGGGATTACAGGCGTGAGCCACCACATCCAGCCCTTGAACATTTTTTTTTTTAAATTTTAGAGACAAGGTCTCGCTGTGTTGCCCAGGCTGGCCTTGAACTCCTGGCCTCAAGCAATTCTGTTTCCTCAGCCTCCCAAAGTGCTGGGATTACAGGCGTTAAGCCACCGCGCCCAACCTGATCAGCCTCTTTTAACAGTCCGGGGGATGCAGGACCCTCGCTGCTGGTGGAGGGACCCTCAGGAGCTCCTGTCCCCTCACCCCTCTGGCCACCAGGCGTAGGAGCCGCTCCGTAAAGCCCTTGTCTCTGCCTGGCCGGCCGCGTTCTTGACATTCCTGTCCGTTGACGCAGGCCGCCTGGCCGAGTCTCAGAAGCCTCCACCGGCTGCAGGCTCTCTCCCTGCTGGTGAGAAGATGGCCCTGGCGGCAGCTCCCGGTCGGCCTATGGAGCTGGGAGTGGCACTTTCCCAACTATGAGAACTATGCTTGGAATTCAGAGCCACCGCCAGCCTCTCTGGGTCTCTGTCCCAACTTCCTGTACAGCTGGAAAACACCTCAAAGAGCGGCCGTGGCATCACAGGCCTAAAAAAGGACTGGGTTTGCTCGGGCGGTCTCAGCGGGAGGGGGGAAGCCAGGCTGCCTCGCTGCCCAGTGGGGCTGGCTGTCTGCTCTGCAGAGACTCGCCAGGCAGGTTTCAGCTCCCCGGGATGCTGGGGGACCCCGGGGTCCCTGTGAAGTCTGCAGCCACCCCAGGCCTGCTGTCTGCTTCTCGGCTTTTTTTTTTTTTAAGACAGGGTTGCACCATGTTGGTCAGGCTGGTCTTGAACTCCCGACCTCAGGTGATCCTCCCACCTTGGCCTCCAAAGTGCTTGGATTACAGGCGTGAGCCACCACGTGTGGCCTGCTTCTAGGCTTTGCGGCCCAGAATACCTGGATTCAGCCCACCCACCCCCGAGCAGGGTGCCACACCCCCACCCAGGCTGGGCACACCGTCATGCTAAGTCCTGTGCCTTAGAGCACAGGCTGGGTGTGGAGGTTCGTACCTGTAATCCCAGCACTTTGGGAGATCGAGATGGGAGGATCAACCGCCTGAGGTCAGGAGAATGAGACCATCCTGGCTAACACGGTGAAACCCCGTCTCTACTAAAAATACCCAAAAAATCAGCGTGGCGTGGTGGTGCACACCTGTAGTCCCGGCTGCTCGAGAGGCTGAGGCAGGAGAATCACTTGAACCCTGGAGGTGGAGGTTGCAGTCAGCAAAGATCGCACCATTGCACTCCCGCCTGGGCGACAGCAGAGCGAGACTCCATCTCAAAACAAACAAACAAACAATAAAATTGTCATCACATCAGAAGATATCAGTTTACCATCCATGGCCTCAGGGCCTCCACAGCCAACATAGGTTTTGTTCTGTTTTGTTTGAGACAGTCTTGCCCAGGCTGGAGGGCAGTGGCTCAATCATTGCTCACTGCAGCCTCCACCTTCCAGGTTCAAGCAATTCTCCCACCTCAGCCTCCTAAGTCCCTGGGACTACAGGTGCGTGCCACCACACCCAGCTGATTTTTGTATTTTTGGTAGAGAAGGGATTTCACCCTGTTGGCCAGGCTGGTCTCGAACTCCTGACCTCAGGTGATCCGCCTGCCTCAGCCTCCCAAAGGGCATTCATTATGTTTTTATGAAATTCTGCGTCTCTTCCCCAGTAACTGTAGTAGTTTCTCCTCAGCCCTGAGGCTACTGTAACCAGGTCTCCGCCTAACACCACAGCCCCCCATCCCGGGCCACTTTCCTGCCTCCAGCTTCCTGCCCATCAGACCTGTGCACTTTGAGCATGCTCCGTGTATTACATGTTGATTACATTTATAAAGTATGAAGCTGTTCTATATCCTATACCACAGTTCCAATGATTTGGGAGGCTGAGGCAGGAGGATCGCTTCAGGCCAGGAGTTTGACACCAGCCTGAGCAACGTAGCTGTAGAGACTTCATCTCTACGAAAAAATAAAAGGTCCTCCAGGCATGCATTCAGGAGTAGCATGCACCTGTACCCCAGGACTCAGGAGGCCCAGGCAAGAGGATCGCTTGAGCCCCAAGAATTGGAGGCTGCAGTGAGCTATGACTGCACCACTGCACTCCGACCTGGGCAACAGAGTGAGAACTCGTCTCTTAAAATATGTAGATATATATATTATAGGTATTTTTTAAATTATATGTATCATAAAACATACACATACAGCCAGGTGCAGTCACTCACGCCTGTAATCTGAGCACTTTGGGAGGCTGAGGTGGGCGGATCACAAGGTCAGGAGTTGGAGACCATTCTGGCCAACATGGTGAAACCCCGTCTCTACAAAAATACAAAAAGTTAGCCGGGCATGGTGGCTCCTGTTTGTAGTCCCGGCTACTCAGGAGGCTGAGGCAGGAGGATTGCTTGAACCCAGGAGGTGGAGGTTGCAGTGAGCCGAGATCATGCCATTGCACTCCAGCCTGGCAACAGAGCTAGACTTTGTCTCAAATATATATGTGTGTGTGTGTGTGTGTGTGTGTGTGTGTGTGTGTGTGTGTGTCTATATATATATACTCTGTATATATACATATATAAACACATATATGATATGTATATATAATATACATAAATATATACACACATATATATGCATACTATATATTTTACGTATATAGTATATATAATACATAGTTTACATATATTTTATGTTTTATATATAATATATTATTTATGATATAAAGGATGTTATATAATATTTTACATATATTATATGTCATATAATGTTTTACACATATATACATATATACAAATATATACATACATATGTATACTATGTATTTTACATATGTAGTATATATAATATCTATTTTTACATGTATTTTATATGTTTTATATATTATATAATATATATAATTTATAATATAATGGATGTTATATAATATTTTACATATATTATGTTACATATTTTACATATACATACATATATTCATATATATACATAAATATATATACACATATATATGTATATACACATTTGCGTCTATACACACATATGTATACTATATATTTTACATATTTAGTATAAATATATATTTTACATATATCATATTTGATATGTTTTATATATTATATAACATATATAATTATCTAATGTTTTACATATATATTATATTATATATAAAATATATATTACATTTTACATGTATCTGTAATATATATTATACACACACACACAAATGGAATCTGGCCAAGAAGCCAGACTGCACCCCAAGGCCGAGAGCGCCCCTCCTGAGAAGCCAGGGCGTCTCAGCCTCCGCACAGAGCCCCGAGGGTGCCATGGAGCTGCTGCGGGAATGCGCTCTCTGGTTCTGAATCTTGCAGCTGAGGAAGCCGAGGCTCAGGGAAGTCGGGGGACGTGCTTAGAGCCAGGTCTCCGACCCGAGAACGTCCTCTGGTTCAGGCCTCGTCCCCAGGCCCCCCGTGCTCCGTCACACGCACGCCCGCACACTTCAGGCTGTGGGGGGTGCTGTCGTCCGCAGCACGCCAGAAACACGGAGCTTATATGTCTTGCTCCAAGACAAACAAAGCAGTGATTGTTTTAATCTGTCACTTTAGTTCTGATTAGGAGAAAAACATGCGGCTTCAGTTTCAAACACAGCAGGCCGAAGTTCTTTTTCGTTCTTTTCCTTTTTTTTTTTTTTGAGACGGAGTCTCACTCTGTGACCCAGGCTGGAGTGCACTGGCTCAATTTCAGCTTGCTGCAACCTCCGCCTCCCACGGAGACTCCTGAGCAGCTGGGACCACAGGCACACAGGCGAAGGCCGCCACGCCTGGCTAATTTCTTCTGCATTTTAGTAGAGACGGGGTTTTGCCGTTTTGCCCAGGCTGGTCTCAAACTCCGGATCTCAGGCAATCCACCCGCCTCAGTATCCCAAAGTGCTAGAATTACAGGTGTGAGCCACCACACCCAGCCCTTTGTTCTTTTTCTGGCCTGATCCTAACTTACTGCAGCCTCCACGTCCTGGGCTCAAGCGATCCTCCTGCCTCAGCCACCCAAGTAGCTGAGACTACAGGCAAGCACCAGCACACCCAGCTAATTTTCTTACTTTTGTACAGGTGAGGTTTCACTCTGTTGCTCAGGCTGGTCTCAAACTCCTGGGCTCCAGTGACCCACCCCTCTCGGCCTCCCAAAGCCCTGGGATTACAGGCATGAGCCACCACACCTGGCCCAGGATTTCAACATACGAACTTGGTGAGGTGAGAGAACACAAACATTTAGTCTGCAGCAAACAGCCCAGGTGAGTTTACGAGTGTGCCGTGTTCTGGGAATTCTGAGTCAAGGTCACCTGTCGCTAGAAGCCATTTTAGTGTTCCAAAAGGAACTCACATTTGAACCCCGCACCATAAAGGAGGAACATGTCACGGAGCAAAACGATCTTCCAGAGTTAAAGTTGACATCTGTCACCGGGCACGGTGGCGCATGCCTGTAGTCCCAGCTACTCGGGAGGCTGAGGCTGGAGGATCTCTTGAACCCAGGAGTTCTGGTCTGTAGTACGCTATGCCGACCAGGTGACTGCACTAAGTTTGGCATCAATATGGTGACCTCCCAGGAGCAGGGGACCACCAGGTTGCCTAAGGAGGGGTGAACCGGCCCAGGTAGGAAACGGAGCAGGTCAAAACTCCCATGCTGATCAGTCATGGGATTGCGCCTGTGAACAGCCACTGCACTCCAGCCTGGGCAGCATAGTGAGACCCCATCTCAAAAAAAAAAAAAAGGTTGACATCTGCAAAGACAGCCATAGCCCCCACTTCATGCCTCAACCAAATGTCTCTTGAGCAGCTGTATGTGCCAGGTTCTACGTAGAACAACTCAGATTCTTTTTTTTTTTTTTTTTTTTTTTTGAGACAGGGTCTTACTCTGTTGCCCAGGCTGGAGTGCAGTGGCATGATCTTGGCTCACTGCAGCCTCCACTTCCTGGGCTCAAGCAATCCTCCCACCTCAGCCGGGACCACCACACCCAGCTAGTTTTGTTTTGGTTTTGTTTTATAGAGTCAAGGTTTTGCCATGTCGCCCAGGCTGGTCTTGAACTCTTGGGCTCAAGTGATCCTCCTGCCTCAGCCTCCCAAAGTGCTGGGGCTACCAGCATGAGCCACTGCACCCAAACCACAAATCTTTGGCATCATGAGGCTTACAGTCCAGTAGGGGGACAACTAAAACATTATATTATAAGTACTATAGCTGGGAGCAGTGGCTGACGCCTGTCAGCCCAGCATTTTGGGAGGCTGAGTTGGGTGGATCACAAGGTCAAGAGATGAAGACCATCCTGGCTAAGATGGTGAAACCCTGTCTCTACTAAAAATACGGAAATTAGCCAGGTGTGGTGGCACACACCTGTAGTCTTGGCTACTCAGGAGGCTGAGGCAGGAGGATCGCTTGAACCCAGGAGGTGGAGGTTGCAGTGAGTGGAGATTGTGCCACTGCAGTCCAGCCTGGCAACAAAGTGAGGCTCCATCTGAAAAAAATAATTATAGGTACTATAAGAAAAGGGACAGAGAATGCTGGGTACGGTGGCTCACGCCTGTAATCCCAGCACTCTGGGAGGCCGAGGTGGGTGGGTCACGAGGTCAAGAGATGGAGACCATCCTGATCAACGTGGTGAAATCCCATCTCTACTAAAAATACAAAAAATTAGCTGGGCATGGTGGTGTGTGCCTGTAATCCCAGCTACTCAGGAAGCTGAGGCAGGAGAATTGCCTGAACCCAGGAGGCAGAGGTTGCAGTGAGCCGAGATCGCGCCATTGCACTCCAGCCTGGGTAACAAGAGCAAAACTCCATCTCAAAAAAAAAAAAAGAAAGAAAAGGGACAGAGAGTCATGAGAGAATGATGTGGTGGGCTGACTGACTGGCTCCAAGGTTGTTGCAGTTGTTAATTTTATGTGTTAACTTGACTGGTCCATGGGGTGCCCAGATAGCTGTTTATTTTATTTTAATTTTTTAAAATTTTATTTATTTACTTATTTTTAAAGATGGGGTTTCACCATATTGGTCAGGCTGGTCTCGAACTCCTGACCTCAGGTGATCCGCCCGCCTCAGCCTCCCGAAGTGCTGGGATTACAGGCGTGAGCCACCGCACCCAGTGCCAGATAGCTATTTAAATGTTATTCTGGCTGTGTCTGGGAGGATTCTTCTGGGTGAAATGAACCACTGGCTGGGTAAAGCACATTGCTCCCCCTCTCCAATGTGAGGCCTCATCTAATCAGTTGAAGTCCAGAATAGAACAAAAATGCTGAGTAAGAAAAATTCCTCCTGCCTGGCAGCCTTCAAGCTGGCAGAGAGGTTTTTTTCCCAGCCTTTGGACTCCAAATGAAACATCTGCTCTTGGGCCTCAAGCCTGCTGGCTTTCAGACAAAAACTATCCATTCTCTAGCTTGCCAATTGTACATCATTTTTGTTTTGTTTTGTTAACTTTTTTTTTTTTTTAAAGATGGGTTTCACGCTGATGGCCAGGCTGGTCTTGAACTCCTGACCTCAGGTGATCCACCCACCTCGGCCTCCCAAATTGCTAGGATTACAGGCCTGAGCCACTGCGCCCGGCTTGTTGAGCTAGTTTTCAAGCTCTGCACACAAGCACTCTGTAATCTGGGCCTGTGCCACCATCTACCAGACCTATGTGCGGTGATCGGTTCCGCTCTGTGCACACTGGCTCATGATTTCCGTTTTTTCTCAGTTGCCAATGCTACACCATTTGCAGCCTTAATTCCCACTGACAGGGCTCCTCCAGCTGCAGCGGTCAAAGCATATTCGATCTGGACAAGTTTACCAGATGGGCTGCATGTCATCAGCGAAAAGCTGCACCCGCTCTCTGCCATCTTGACCCGAAAAGCCGCCGATTATGCATCTTATGACTTCTCAACCTCCACAATTATGAGAGCCAATTTCTTATAATATAAGTATTTTCTGGGCAAGCCATCTACCTTCTCTGAGTCTTAGTTTCCCAGGGACAGCCATCTCCCTCATGGCTCCCTCCAGGGTTTCAGAATCTGGAAAATGCTGAGCTCGTGAGGCCACAGGGTGAGAGAGGAGATGATCATGGAGCCATGTATCAGAGGATGCAGTTCTTTGACAGAATCGGAGCTGGGGGAGGAATTTTTGGCAGTGGGAATTGAACAAGAAGCCTTGATTTTTGCACTTGATTTTGCAAAGGATTAGAAGCTGTTGCTGTTTTCTGAGTAGCGGAGGAACAGATCCAACTTCATTTTCAGAAGCGCACTCAAACTGTTAGGAGGAGATGGAGGGAGTCGGGGGTGGAGCAGAGGCTGCTGATGGGGCTGGCTGCACTGAAGAAAAGTCTCTGGGGACAACTGGCCTTGAGTCTTGTCACTCTGACCTTGGACCAGTCACAGCAGATGGGGATGTATACATTTTTTCAGATGCTGGCTTCATTTTGTGTGCAGGTGAAATTGCAAAATTCATGTATCACTAGTAAACTCCTGAAGTAATATTTATAACTCCTGTCACTGGAATCCAATAACCAAAATAATGTAATAAAAATGCAACGGTAGAAGCATAGGACATCTTGTGGATTGTGGTACTGAGCTGATGGCTGTTATGATTCATGGATGTTCTAAGGCTTTTACAGAGTTTTTCACTTCCTGCTGATCCTTCTACTGCAACTTTAGAATTATTATTATTATGGCCGGGCGCGGTGGCTCATGCCTATAATCCCAGCACTTTGGGAGGCCGAGGCGGGTGGATCACAAGGTCAAGAATTATTATTATTATTACTTTGAGATGGAGTTTTGCTCTTTTTGCCCAGGCTGGAGTGCAGTGGTGTGATCTCAACTCACTGCAACCTCCGCCTCCTGGGTTCAAGTGATTCTCCTGCCTCAGCCTCCTGAGTAGCTGGGACTGCAGGCCTACACCACCACACTTGGCTAATTTTGTATTTTTAGTAGAGACGGGGTTTCTCCATGTTGGTCAGGCTGGTCTCAAACTCCCGACCTCAGGTGATCCGCCCACCTCAGCCTCCCAAAGTGCTGGGATTAGAGGCGTGAGCCACCACATCCAGCCAAACTTTAGAATTCTTTTATCAAGCTCTTTCTTCTATGCAACATTTTTGTTCTTTTTCACTCCTTCCTGGATCTACCGTTCATCTGGAATTATTTTTCTCTAGTTTTACCTTCTAAAAGGCAAGTCTGTTGATGAGAAGGTTTGGTTTTGTCTGTCTGAAAATGCCCTTATTTCCCCTTAATTCTTGAAGGATATTTTCACTGGGTCCACCTAATTGCTGCTGTTTTTCCCTCTGGCAACTTCTGTTTGTTTATTTTTGTTTGTAATTAACTGATTTTATCAAAGAACAATTCAAATGCAGTAACATGAACAGATCTCAAATATACAGTTTGACGGATTTTAGCAAAAGTGAACACCTGTGTACGCCAGCAACTCAACCAAGATACAGAACATTTCCATCACCTTACAAGTTCTTCCCTGGCCTTTTCTTTCTTTTTTTTTTTTTAAGACAGAGTCTCTCACGCTGTTGCCCAGGCTGGAGTGGGGCAATAGTGTGATCTCGGCTCACCGCAACCTCCACCTCCTGGATTCAAGCAATTCTCCTGCCTCAGCCTCCTGAGTAGCTGGGACTACAGCTGTGCACCACCATGTCCGGCTAATTTTCTGTATTTTTAGTAGAGATGGGGTTTCAGTATGTTGGCCAGGCTGGTCTTGAACTGCTGACCTTGTGATCTGCCTGCCTTGGCCTCCTAAAGTGCTGGGCTTACAGGCATGAGCCACCGCCCCTGGCTGTGCCTGGCCTTTCATGACCAGAGTCAACACCCTGGCCAGAGGCAGCAACCTCTGTTCTGATTTCTATCGCCATAGTTTTGCCTGTTCTTGAACTTTATATAAATGGAATTGTAGCCTATGCACCTCTAATATCCGGCTTCTGTTGCTTGCCAAAATATATTTGAGAGTCACACATGTTGCTTTATCTCTCCAGAGTTGATCGTTTTCTGTTGTGCAGCCGTATTTCATTCTATGAAATGCTGTGGCTTGTTTACCCATTCTCTTGTTGACAGGCATCTGGCTTGTTTCCAGTTTTTGCTGCTATGAGTAAAGCCTGTGAACATCTTGTACAAGTCCTTGTATGGAGATCTGTTTTTATTTATCTTGAGTAAATCCCTAGGAGCGGAATTGCTGGGTCATAGGTGAGGTATGTGTTCAGCCTTGTAAGAAACTGCTAAGCCATTTTCCGTGGTGGTTGTACTGTTTCACGCTCCCATCAGTAACGTGTGATGCATCCAGTTCTGCATCCTCCCAAATATTTCGTGTTGTCAGTCTTTTTAATTTTCGCCACGCTAGTGGATGAGAGGCAGTCTCTCGTGCTGGCTCAAATTCCTATTTCCCTGATGACTAATCATTAGGCACCATTTCATGTGCTTATTGGCCATTTCTTTGCCACTGTGTAGAACGTTTATTTTGCCTGGAGTTCACAGATTCTTACATCTGTGTCTTAAAGTGTTTTTGTTTTGTTTTTTTTTTTAATCAGTTTTAGAAAGTTATCGGTCATTATCTCTTCAAAGATTGTTCCTGCTTCATTCTCTTCTCCTTCTGGTGTTCCACATGTGCATTATACTTCACTGCAGCCTCTGCATCTTTTGCCCTTTCTTCTGTAGTTTCTTTCCCTTTGCGTCTTCTTGCTTCTTTCTGATTATTTTTCCCTGTTCTGTCTTCCAGGTCACTAATTTTTATTTCTCCCACTGACTTCTTACTTTTCAGATATTGTCATTTTCTCCGTATCCACTGGTTGTTTTGTTTTGTTTTGTTTTGTTTTGTTTTGTCTGTTGTTCCCGATTTGCTGCTAAAATTCCAATCTTATCTTTTTATCTCCTTGAACATAATTAACACAGTTATTTTAAAGCTTCCATCAATTCCAGAATATGGAGACTCTGTGGTTCCCTTTGTAATGCTGGTTATTTCTGCTGGTTTGTGTTTATGAGGTCCTGGCTCCTTGTATGTCTGGTTATTTTTACTTGCAGACATTGTATTTGTGGATTTGTGTGTAGAAATAATTTGAGGCCTGGGATGATACTGTCTTCCTCCAGAGAGGATTTATGTTTACTTCTTCCAGGCACCTGGGGCCACCTTAATCCAGTACCAGGGATTGAGATAATTCAAAATTCAGCTGCTGTTGATCTAAGGGCCTGCCTGCTTCCTCTTGATTGTTACTTTTTTGGCAGTAGGGGGACAAAGTCTTGCTCAGCCACCCAGGCTGGAGTACAGTGGCACAATCTTGGCTCACTGCAACCACTGTCTCCCAGGTTCAAGCAATTATCCCATCTCAGAATCCCAAGTAGCTGGGATTACAAGGGTGCCCCACAGCATCCACCTAATTTTTATATTTTTAGTAATATCTTGTTATTTTGTATTTATTAGTATTTTTGTATTTTTTATTTGTATTTTAGTAGTTTTGCCACGTTTGCTAATCTGTTCTCAAACTCCCGACCTCATGATCCACCCGCCTCTGCCTCCCAAAGTGCTGAGATTACACACCTGAGCCACCATGCCCAGCCGTGATCATTACTCTTTTTTTTTTTTTTTTTTTTTTTTTGAGACGGAGTTTCGCCATTGTTACCCAGGCTGGAGTGCAATGGCGTGATCTCGGCTCACCGCAACCTCCGCCTCCTGGGCTCAGGCAATTCTCCTGCCTCAGCCTCCTGAGTAGCTGGGATTACAGGCACGTGCCACCATGCCCAGCTAATTTTTTGTATCTTTAGTAGAGACGGGGTTTCACCATGTTGACCAGGATGGTCTCGATCTCTCGACCTCGTGATCCACCCGCCTCAGCCTCCCAAAGTGCTGGGATTACAGGCTTGAGCCACCGCGCCCGGCTGATCATTACTCTTAACAGTGCAATGTTAAATTGTCCCAGCTCACACCGAGGGGGAGTTTACTGAGCCTTCTCCCCTCAGCAAGCCCTGGACTTCTGCCTCTGCATCCTTGGCCTTGTGAAGCTGATAACAAATATCACTCAATCTCTCGGCAAAACCCCCTCCCATCCCAGGAAAAAGTAACCCCAAACCCAGGCTTTCCTTCCGGGCTTCCATCATCCCCTAAATCCTGGCTGGAAATTCTTTACTAACTGCAGACACTTGAGCAGATGCTTTGACTTTCTGTCCAGATTTTCTTTTTTTTTTTTTTTTTTTTTGAGACAGAGTCTCACTCTGTCACCAGGCGCCAGGCTGGACTGCAGTGGCACAATCTCAGCTCACTGCAACCTCCGCCTCCTGGGTTCAAGCAATTCTCCTGCCTCAGCCTCCCGAGTAGCTGGGATTACAGGCGTGCGCCACCATACCCAGCTAATTTTTGTATTTTTAGTAGAGACGGGGATTCACCATGTTGGCCAGGATGGTCTCGATCTCTTGACCTCATGATCCGCCCACCTCAGCCTCCCAGAGTGCTGGGATTACAGGCGTGAGCCACCGCACCTGGCCCTAGCCAGCTTTTCCAGTTGACCTCAGCAGGAGACTGCATTTGTCCTTAGTAGCTAACCCACTATCCTGCCAGCCAAAATCTACCAAGAGAGATTTTAACCCAAAGTCCAAGTCGTTTAGAAGGAGGTCATGGATATTCTAAGCCAGGCGTCCCCAAACTATGGCCCGCGGGCCGCATGCGGCCCCCTGAGGCCATTGATCCACCCCCCCCCACCCTGCCGCACTTCAGGAAGGGGCACCTCTTTCATTGGTGGTCAGTGAGAGGAGCACAGTATGTGGCGGCCCTCCAACGGTCTGAGGGACAGTGAACTGGCCCCCTGTGTAAAAAGTCTGGGGACGCCTGTTCTAGGTCATCTTGATCTCAGAGCCGCAGGATGACAAATGAAGACCCATCCTCAGCTCTGAGAGGAGCCCTCTGATGTTCCACTTGAGGAAGCCAAGACCCAAACCAGCCGCAGGGCCGGGCTTTCCGTTTCCAGGCACGCACTCTGTGTTCCTTCTGCAGGGACAGGTGTCCGCCTGTATCCCTTGAATGAGATCCCTGGAAGTGACCTCACCTCTCCCTGAAACCTGAAAGTTCTGTCAATTCAGCAAGAGGTTGATGCAACTCACAGTCCCCAGAGGCCCTTTCGTCCCTCATCAAGTCCATAAATGACACGGAAGTGATCTAAGCATGACTGGCCACCCGAGACCTTTGGAAATAATCACGGAGTTTACAAGACCCTCTTCTGGCCTTTACTTTAAGTCTCAAAAGAAGAAGGGCTTTGCCCAAGCTCCTGCTTTCAGTTCAGCAACACATACAAAAATGACCTGGGCACAGCGGCTCCCGCCTGTGATCCCAGCACTTTGGGAGGCCAAGGTGGGTGGATCACTTGAGGTCAGGAGTTCGAGACCAGCCTGGCCAACATGGCAAAACGCTGTCTCTACTAAAAATGTAAAAAATTAGCCGGGCGTTGTGGTGCACGCTTGTAGTCCCAGCTACTCAGGAGGCTGAGACAGGAGAATCGCTTGAGCCTGGGAGGAGGAGGTTGCATTCAGCCGGCATCGTGCCATGGCACTCCAGCCTGGGCGTCAGAGTGAAACTTCATCTCCAAAACAAACAAACAAACAAACAAAAAAGGCTGCTCGAGGTGGCTCACGCCTGTGATCCCAGCACTTTGGGAGGCTGTGGCCGGCAGATCACCTGAGGTCGGGAGTTCGAGACCAGCCTCACCAACATGGAAAAACCCCGTCTCTACTAAAAATACAAAAATTAGCCGGCATGGGGACACATGCTTGTGATCCCAGCTACTCAGGAGGCTGAGGCAGGAGAATCACTTGAACCCAGGAGGCGGAGGTTGCGGTGAGCTGAGATCTTGCCATTTGCACTACAGCCTGGGCGTCAAGGGCAAAACTCTGTCCAAAAAAAAAAAAAAGACACGAAAATGGCCAGCAGGGCTGTCGCAGTTCCCAGCTGCACCCCGGCCTCAGGGCAGGGCAGGGGAGTGGCAGCAGGGTGCAAGTCCACGGGGGCTGAGATTTCTCAAGTGCTCCTGGCAAACCAGCCCTTCCACATTCGCTGGGTTCAGGATGTCCCCGCCACCTTGTCTTCCCAGCAGCTGTGTTTATACTTGGCGTTTTCACAGGTCCCTAGAAGAGGGCCCTCTCCTTGGCTGCCAGACTCTGGGACCCCCGTTTGCTCGTACAGGAACCCGGGGCCAGGCCTGGTGCAGGGATGAGAGTGTCCCTCTGAGCATTCCAACAGAGGTCACTGGGGCTCAGAGAGGGAGGGCAACTTTCCCAAGGCCACACAGCTTGGTAGAGCTGGGACAGATTTCTGATCGACCGTGTTCCAGGGTTCCCTCCTCTGTGGGAGCGGTGGTCTCACTCCCTTCAAATGTGATGGGGCTTGAGTCTTGGGGGAAGGCTCCAGCCCTGTGAGGCCTCTCCTAGTCACAAAGCATCTTGGGATGCTAATAAAATTAAGCCCCTGGCTGGGCGCGGTGGCTCACACCTGTCATCCCAGCACTTTGGGAGGCCGAGGTGGGTGGATCACCTGAGGTCGGGAGTTCGAGACCAGCCTGACCAACATGGAGAAACCCCATTTCTACTAAAAACACAAAATTAGCTGGGCATGGTGGTGCATGCCTGTAATCCCTGCTACTCGGGAGGCTGAGGCAGGAAAATTGCTTGAACCCGGGAGGCAGAGGTTGCAGTGAGCCAAGATCTCACCACTGCACTCCAGCCTGGGCGACAGAGTGAGACTCTGTCTCAAAAAAAAAAAGTTAACATAAATGATAATCAATAAACTTATAACAGATGATATACCTATATAACGAATACATATATACAGATATAAAATGGCAATCTAAATATAAATACAAATATGAAATTAATAGCAAACAATATAAATGTCAAAAAAGAAATCAAACTAATATTGCATAAATGAATATACAGATATGCAATGCGTCATATAAAGACTATAAATACTAATAAAACTATAATAATACACGACTGAATATATAGTGAATGAATCTTCAAGTAATGTAATAAATGCATAATAAATGACAAATATAAATATATGAGTATAAATGTAAGTATATGAGTAAACATAAATATATAATGACAATATATACAAATATGTAATAAATTTATAATATTTTAATCTAATGTAGCGTAAATTTATATTATAAACTAATAGTAGGCCGGGCACAGTGGCTCATGCCTATAATGCCAGCACTTTGGGAGGTTCAGGCGGGTGGCTCAACTGAGGTCAGGGGTTCGAGACCAGCCTGGGCAACATGGCAAAACCCTGTCTCTACTAAAAATATAAAAATTAAATGGGCGTGGTGGTGGGCACCCGTAGTCCCAGCTACTTGGGAAGCTGAGGCAGGAGAACCGCTTGAACCCGGGAGGCGGAGGTTGCAGTGAGCCGAGATCACACCAGTGCACTCCAGCCTGGGCGACAGAGTGAGATTCCATCTAAAAAAAAAAAAAAAATCAGAGCATTCGGTTTTACTCTAACTTTTAACTCTTACACACATAACACCGTTATAAACACCTTTCTATATGTAGCTTTCTATTTCTTTTCATTTGTTTTGTCTGGGAATACCTGCCGGCTGTAAGGGTTAAGGGCCGCGGCTCCTGGTGACTCCTGCGCCCCACCGCCCTCCCTGCCCTGCTGCCAGCTCCTCTCCTGTGGCTTCGCTCACCCTTGCGCACTGGAGCCGTGGGTCTCGGAAGCCCAGATCTGCTCACCCTCCCTTGAGCAACCACAGACTCCCACTCTGCCCTGGGGTGGGGGCACCCTCATCCTTCTAGACCCTCAGGCACAAGTGGGATTTTTCTGCACGAGGCGGGCTTAGACTCGGGTGTGGCTATGAGCCCTTTGCTAGGAGGCCAGCTCAGGGCCCAGCAGCGTCCCTCTTCAGTTTTATTTTTGGAGAACCTCGCGGGGAGTCATGCCTAGAACCTTGCCTCCCTGAAGGGCCTGTGCGCCGAGGCAGGGCCGACCCTCAGGACAGCTTCCCCGGGCCCCCGGGCAAGTGCTTTCGGAGGGTGGGGGGTGCCCGGCACACTGCGCCTCTGCAGAGAGGCCGCTGGGAGGGGCGTTCCTGGCTGACTCAGCGCGTGGCCAGCTCTGCTGGTGTTGGCTGAGTCCTCAGCTGGGGCATAGCTGTTCCTGAGTCACTGTGGGCTGGTGACACCCACCGAGACGAGGACTTGGGGAGGCGGCTGCATGGGTGATGCAATCTGTGTCTGAGTCTCGGCTTCTCAGTGCGGGCATACATGTGCACGTGCGCCTGCACGCACACACACATTTGCACACACGTACACACCCACCCATGCACATATGCACACACCCACAGTGACATATACACATGCCCACAGTATGGACACACCAGTAGCAACATACATGCCCACACACGTGTGCACACATATGCAGTGACACGCCCACACTCGTGCAGACACACACATACACACCCATGAGTGCACATATGCACACACCACAGTGACATGCCCATATGCCCACACACGTGCACACACATGCACACACCCATAGGAACATACATGCCCACACACGTGCACACACATGCACACACCCATAGCAATATGCATGCCCTCATACATACACCTGTGCACACACTCATGCAGACATGTATACATAGATACACATATGTACAGATACACATACATTCATACAGACAGATGGACATGGCCCATATGTTCATGTACACAGATGCACAGACTCCTATGCATGCTGATATGCACACCACTGTACACACACACATGCACACTCATGGATGCAAGGTACACACGCATGTGCACACATGAAGACACGTACACACCCATGCATGCATATATGTATACACCCAGTGACATACATGTTCACGTGTGCACACATGTACACGCCCACGCCTGCACATATGTGCTCACCCCAGTGACTTACACATGCCCAAACGTGTGCATACACGCCCATAGCAACATACGTGCCCACATACATGAATTTACACGTGCACAGTGACATGCCCGTGCACACACACATGCATGTACACATGCAGACACATGTACACACCCACATACACGCACATGCACACACACAGTGATGTACATGTGCCCACACGTGCACACCCATAGTGACACATGCACACACACATGCAGTGCCATGCTCCCACACCTGTGCACACTGACACACATGCCCACATGGGCATCTATGCACACACTCATGCAGACACGTACACATAGACACAGACGTGTGCACATATGTTCCTGTACACAGATGCACACTCATGCATGCTGACATGCACAGGTGTGTACACAGATGCACACTTGTGCGTAATAGCATAAGTGTATGCACACACATGAACCCACAAGGTACACATACAAACACGCATGCGTGCACATGCAGATCCATATGTACCCAGTGCCATGCACACCACGTGTACATACACAGCCACACATACATGTACAGTCATGTGCACACTGACATACACGAAAATACAAAAACATAGGAACACATGCACACGCGCGCACACACCCACACACACACACACACACACAGAGCTCAGCCCTCCGTGGCCTTTCTGGCAGGCCGGAGTTATTCCCCAGTCCAAAGACAGCCTCTCTCAGGGAATTTTGTCCAAAACAGAAAAGCCAGCAAGACTCAGGCCCTGATGCTCACGTGGAAATGTCGGGGGGTTGGGAGGCAGCCCGGGGCAGTGGGTGCCCAGGATGTGTGTGGACGCTCCTGACTGTGGAGTGAAATAGGACCCCCCGGCCTTCCAAGGAAAACAGGAGGTGGAGCCAACCCGTTTGTTCTCTGTGTGCTCATATTTTTAGCACTGAGTAATTTAGGTATTTTTAAGCTGAACCCAGGGCGGTTTTCCCTGAGCTGGATGTTTTGTGGCTGCTTTGAAGCTTTCTAGAATGGGAGCCCTCTGGGCGGCCACGCGTGGGCTCTGCCTCCAGAACAGACAGGTTGGGCCTTCTCTGCCCCCAAAAAATGGGGGCCGGACGTCTGCTGCAAACCAAGGCGGCGGGGCGGTGTCAAAGGGATTTTTTTTTAATTGACCCTTTTATTGAGAGTGCGGTGGAGTCCCATCCAGTGCTAACAGAGCGTGTAGAGGAGTTCTGTGTCATTCCCCGGCCGTCCCTGGTGGTCACATTTGGTAAAGCTGTGGGCAGGACCACAGCCAGACAGTCACACGTTCCTGGCTTCGCCCAGGACCTGCAGTGTTCAGTGTCGGACTCGTTGGTGTGTGAGTGTGTGAGGCTGCGAGCTTATCACCGTGTAGGCCTGCGGCTTACCATCACTGAGGCACTAACAGGGCCCAGTTGCCCTTTTATTTACTTATTTATTCAGAGATGGGGTCTCACTGAGTCGCCCAGTCTGGCCTCAACTTCCGACCCCAGCATCCCAAGTAGCTGGGACCACAGGAGTACACCGCCCACTCCCAGCTAATTTTCAAATTTTTTTAGAGAGAGGGTCTTGCTGTGTTGCCCAGGCTGGTCTCAAACTCCTGGACTCACGTCCAGCCTCCCAAAGCGCTGGGATTACAGGCAAGAGCCACCTCGCCAGGCGCGGTGGCTCATGCCTGTAATCCTAGCACCTTCAGAGGCCAAGGCAGGCAGATCACTTGAGACCAGGAGTTCGAGACCAACCCGGCCAACATGGTGAAACCTCGTCTCTACCAAAAATACAGAGATGAGCTGGGCGTGGTGGCACATGCACCTGTAATCCCAGCTACTCGGGAGGACGAAGTGGGAGTATCACTCGAGCCCCAGAAGCACAGCTGCAGGGAGCTGAGATCGAGTCACTGCATTCCAGCCTGGGTGACAGAGTGAGATCCTGTCTCAAAAAAAAAAAAAAAAAAAAAAAAATGGCCGGGCGCGGTGGCTCAAACCTGTAATCTCAGCACTTTGGGAGGCCGAGGCGGGTGGATCACGAGGTCGAGAGATCGAGACCATCCTGGTCAACATGGTGAAACCCCGTCTCTACTAAAAATACAAAAAATTAGCTGGGCATGGTGGCGCGTGCCTGTAATCCCAGCTACTCGGGAGGCTGAGGCAGGAGAATTGCCTGAACCCAGGAGGCGGAGGTTGCGGTGAGCCGAGATCGCGCCATTGCACTCCAGCCTGGGTAACAAGAGCGAAACTCCGTCTCAAAAAAAAAAAAAAAAAAAAAAGTGGTGGCTTATGCCTGTAATCCCAGCACTTTGGGAGACCAAGGTGGGCTGATCACAAGGTCAGGAGTTCAAGACCAACCTGGAAAACACAGTGAAACCCCATCTCTCTACCGAAAAATGCAAAAAATGAGCCGTGCGTGGTGGCGCATGGCTGCAGTCCCAGCTACTCTGGAAGCTGAGGTAGGAGAATCGCTTGAACCCGCGAGGCGGAGGTTGCAGTGATCTGAGACGGTGCCATTGCACTCCAGCCTGAGCAAAAAATAAGTAAAAAATGGGTTTTTTAAAAGAAAGTCCTCTTAAACATGTTACAGAAACAGAACTGTGCCACACATCCCAGGCCCTGGAGAGTCACTCCCCTGCGGTGTGGAATGCTTGGACAGTCCCTTCCTTCTTATCACTGAGGAGGCATTTTTTTGAAAACTCTGGAATCTGCCGTGGCTTTTCTGCGGCTGCCTGGCTCTGCAGAACAGACAGTGACGCTGTGACACAGGGCGCGGCTTCATTAGCTACGCACAGGGACTGCGGCTGCCCAGGACTCTTGAACCCGGCCCCTGCTCCTGCCACCCCCATCAGCACTGACCCCCTCGCCGGGTCCTACTAAGCAGGTTTCTTTAATCTGGACACTGCCAACACGTGGGGCAGGGTTGTGCCCTGGGGTGCAGCCGTCCCAGGCACTGCAGGGTGCTGAACGGCATCCCTGGCCCCCCCATGCCAGGGGCACCCCCCAGTCATGACAGCCACAAATGTCCGAGACACCACCCAGTGCTCCATGGGGGGCAGAGTCACCGCCACATGAGATCTTAGGGGATTCCACAGACCCCCAAGAGACTCTGCATCCTGTCACTACCTGCCTTGTTGAGGTCCTGGGTTGTTCCAGGAGAATTCAAGAAGCATGGCACAGGACACAGAGGAGAGGCCGGCATGGGGTCTCACGCCTGTCATCCCAGCATTGTGGGGAGGCCAAGACGGGTGAATCACCTGAGGTCGGGAGTTCGAGACCAGCCTGACCAACATAGTGAAATCCCATCTCTACTAAAAATACAAAAAATGAGCCAGGCGTGGTGGCGCGTGCCTGTAATTCCCGCTACCCGGAAGGCTGAGGCAGGAGAATCGCTTGAACCCGGGAGGCACAGGTTGCCATGAGCCAAGATTATGCCACTGCACTCGGACCTGGGGACAGAGCAAGACTCCATCTCAAAAAAGAAAAGAAAAGAATATATTCTGGTAGAAATAGCCGTCATGTCAACAGTGGTTATGTTAAGTAGAGAAATTATGGGAGGTGTTTTTTCCCTTTCTATAGTTTACTAATTTTCTCAACAGTGGTTGCTTATGAGTTTTATACTAAAATAGGTTTTATGGCTCATGCCTGTAATCCCAGCACTTTGGGAGGCCGAGGCGGGTGGATCACCTGAAGTCAGAAGTTCGAGACCAGCCTGACCAATATGGTGAAACCCCGTCTCTTTAAATAAATAAATAAATAAATAAATAAATAAAATAAGTTTTTAAATTTTTGCAACATGGAAGGTAATACTTTTTTTTTTTTTTTTTTGAGATGGAGTCTTGCTCTGTCACTCAAGCTGGAGTGCAGTGGTGCCATCTCTGCTCACTGCAGCCTCCCGCTCCTGTGTTCAAGCGATTCTTCCGCCTCAGCCTCCCGAGTAGCTGGGACTACAGGCGCATTCCAAACGCCCGGCTAATTTTTGTATTTTTAGTAGAGACGGGGTTTCACCATGTTGGCCAGGATGGTCTCGATCTCTCGACCTCGTGATCCACCCGCCTCAGCCTCCCAAAATGCTGGGATTGCAGGCTTGAGCCATGGTGCCCGGCCCCATTTAACGCCATATATATATATATATATATATATATATATATATATATATGTTTTGTTTTGTTTTTTCAAACATGGGGTTTCACCATGATGGCCAGGCTGGTCTTGAACTCCTGACCTCAGGTGATCCACCCACCTCGGCCTCCCAAAATGCTGGGATTGCAGGCGTGAGCCACCGCGTGCAGTCAGTTATACTCCTTTATGTACTAAAAACAAAAAAGAGGCCGGAGCAGGGCTTTGACCCACACCCCTCTGCTTCCCCCACAGCTCTCTGGACGCCGGGGGCCCGGAGCTGATGGCAGACAATGTCAGCCACTAACAACATAGCCCAGGCCCGGAAGCTGGTGGAACAGCTGCGTATCGAAGCCGGTATCGAACGCATCAAGGTGAGTGCGGCACATGCCAGGAGGAGGCGGGGAGCAGCCCGTGGGTGCCCAGCAAATGGTGGGCAGGAGGCTCAGCGGGAGGGCACAGGTTTGCACCACAGCTATGCCTCTTGCTGTGTGACCTTGGGGCCGTCCCTCAACCTCTCTGAGCCTCCGTTTCCTCTGCAGAAAGAGGCGGCCAATCTCGTGGGTTCATGCAGCACTGTAAAGTGTTTGTAAACGCGCTGCGACCCGTGGGGAGGAGCACTGTGGCTCCCTCAGCGTCACTCTGTCCAGATCCTCGGCTCTGATGGATGAGGATGGAACAGAGACAGTCCGAGGCTGGAGGAGACAGTGCTCTCTGCTCGTTTCACTTCTGGGTGGTTTGGAGTTTTTGACAAAGATCAGAGGCCGGATGCAGTGGCTCACACCTGTAATCCCAAGACTTTGGGAAGCCTAGGCAGGCGGATCGCCTGAGGTCAGGAGTTCAAGACCAGCTCGGCCAACATGGAGAAACCCCATCTCTACTAAAAATATAAAAATTAGCCAGGTGTGGTGGCTGGCGCCTGTAATCCCAGCTACTCGGGAGGCTGAGGCAGGAGAATCGCCTGAACCCGGGAGACGGAGGTTGCGGTGAGCCGAGATCGCGCCATTGCACTCTAGCCTGGCGACAGAGCGAGACTCAGTCTCAAAAAAAAAAAACAAAAAAAAAAAAGGCTTGATTTTTGTCCTAAAGAAGGTTAAAAAGACATGAGTTCCTGCCCACAGACATGTAACCCGTCAGAAACCAGGGCACGGAAACAGTGAGATCATGAATCGGCAGGCTGTCAGTCATCCTGACAGACTCTGAAAAGATATTCATTCACGTAAAGTGGAAGTAACCTTTTGAAAGTGCACAGTTGATGGCCGGGCGCGGTGGCTCAAGCCTGTAATCCCAGCACTTTGGGAGGCCGAGGCGGGTGGATCACGAGGTCGAGAGATCGAGACCATCCTGGTCAACATGGTGAAACCCCATCTCTACTAAAAATACAAAAAATTAGCTGGGCATGGTGGCGCATGCCTGTAATCCCAGCTACTCAGGAGGCTGAGGCAGGAGAATTGCTTGAACCCAGGAGGCGGAGGTTGCGGTGAGCCGAGATCGCGCCATTGCACTCTAGCCTGGGTAACAAGAGCGAAACTCCGTCTCAAAAAAAAAAAAAAAAGAAAGTGCACAGTTGAGTGACAGAGAGTACATTCACACTGTGTGCCACCATCACTGCCATCTAATTCTGGAACTTTCCATCATCCCCAACCAGAAAACCCTATTCTCATTAGCCACAAGTCCCCGTCCAGCTGCCGTTCAAACCCCAAGGCCACCTGGAGGCAGAGTTCCCTCCTCCTGGAAGGACCCCAGCCTTTTTCCCTTAAGGCCTTCAACTGATTAGATGAGGCCCACCTGCATTAGAGTGGGGCCTTGGAACCCAGGGAATCCCCTCCCTGCCTCTGTGGATGGGCCTGTCCTGGATATTTCATAGAAATGGGATCACACAGCTGGGCACGGTGGCTCACACTTGTAATCCCAGCACTTTGGGAGGCCGAGGTAGGTGGATCACCTGAGGTCAGGAGTTCGAGGCCAGCCTGGCCAATTTGGTGAAACCCTGTCCCCATTAAAAACACAAAAATTAGCCGGGCGTGGTGGCACGCACCTGTAATCCCAGCTACTCAGGAGGCTGAGGCTGGAGAATCGCTTGAACCCGGGAGGCGGAGGTTGCAGTGCGCTGAGATTGTGCCACTGCAGTCCAGCCTGGGCGACAGAGCAAGACTCCGTCTCAAAAAAAAAAAAAAAAGAAATGGAATCATACCCCGTGTGGCCTCCTGTGTCTGGCTTCCCTCATGCAGTGCGACATCCTGACGGTGCCTCCGCGCTGTGGCCCTGCAGAGCCAGCCTCCTTTTCCCAGCTGAGTGGTGTTCCAGCACACGGATGGGCCACACTGGTCAATTCTAAGTCCACGCTTGTGACACCCAGGCCTCCCAGGTGTCCCCCTCTCAGGTGGCGACTCTGGAAGGAGAGGCCCCCAAGGCCTTGAACAGGAGAATGGTGCTTGGCAGTTTTCAAAGGCGCCGGCTCCCCAGGCCTGGGTCCACTTTGCAGGGACCTCAGGGCTCCCCCCAGGGGCTGTTTCCTGCCCGGAACACAGCTGGCAGCTGGCCACACACCGACCTGGGCGTCTCATCGTGGAAGCCCCGGGTGGTTTTACTAAGCTTCTAGATTAGCTTTGCTCCAGCGACACATGTGTTAGTTGGGAAAACAGACCCGAGAGAGAGAGAGAGAGAGAGAGAGAGAGAGAGAGAGAGAATGTGTGTGTGTGTGTGTGTGTGTGTCTGTGTGGACAGAGTTGCTTTTTTTTTTTCTTTGAGGCTGGAGTGCAGTGGCATGATCTGAGCTAACTGCAACCTCCACCTCCCCGGTTGAAGCAATTCTCCTGCCTCAGCCTCCCCAGTAGCTGGGATCACTCCCCACACCCCGGGTAATTTTTTGTATTTTTAGTTGAGACGGGGTTCCACTATGGTGTCCAGTCTGGTCTCGAACTCCTGACTTCAAGTCATCTGCCTGCCTCTCAAAGTGCTGGGATTACAGGTGTGAGCCACCACACCTGACCCAGAGAGATTTGTTTTAAGGCAAGTTCTGAAATCTGCAGGGCCAACCAGCAGGCTGGAGACCCAGGGAAGAGCTGGTGCGGAGGCTTAAACCCCAAGGCCCCCTGGACGCAGACTTCCCTCCTCCTGGAAGGACCCCAGCCTTTTTCTCTAAAGGCCTTCTAGTGATCAGATGAGGCCCACCTGCATTCCAGAGGGTCACCTGCTATGCTCGAAGTCTATGGATTTAAATGTTAATCACATCTAAAAAACAAAAAATTTTTGCGTGCCAGGCACAGCGGCTCACACCTGTAATCCCAGCACTTTGGGAGGCTGAGGCGTGAGGATCACTTGAGGTCAGGAGTTTAATTCCAGCCTGGGCAACACAGCAAGACCCCATCTCTACCAAAGAAAAAACAGGCCAGGCTTGGTGGCTCACACTTTGGGGGGCTGAGGCAGGAGAATCACTTGAACCTGGGAGATGGAGGTTGCTGTGAGCCGAGATCACGCCACTGCACTCCAGCCTGGGGACAAAGCGAGAATCTATCTCAAAAAAATAATAAGAAGAACCAGGAAAGAAAAAACAACCTTCACAGCAACATCTAGAAAAACATTTAAGCAAACATTGGGGCACCATGGTCCGCCCTCGTGCCCCATAAGATCAGCCATCACCCGCACGTCCCTTCAGACCTCAGTTCTCCAGCACCCGTCACCAGCTTGCCGTCACTGGCCACGGGAAGGGGTGCCCGGTTCTTGGGGCAGACAGACTCGTCCCTGCCGGCCAAGTGGTGCGGGAGGCGAAATGGTTCCGATCGGCCAGTGAGCCTCCCTCGAGATCCAGCCAGGAGGGGAGGGGTCTGCCCCCCACGAGGTGTCTGAACGTTCCAGAAAGCTGACTGCTGAGGACAGACCTGAGCATTCAAAGCATTCTTTCGGGCTGAAGAAAGAGAAAGCCCTGGTTGAAGTGGTTTTCCTTTTCTGAGTCGGTGCCAACCCCCAACCCCGGAGGAGGGCAGTGATTCATCCCGCCCCGTTTGATGTCAGGGAGGGGCCCCCGCCACCCCTTTGAATGTTGGGCCTCGGGGGAGCCAGGATTTGCCCCGTCCCCACTCCCAGTCCCGCCTGAGGTTTTACATCCCCAGCTCCAGCGCAGCGACCAGAGCCACAGAGCCTCACAGCCACGGGCTCGGGGCTCAGCAGCCCGCCGCGGTGGGCATGGGAGGGGGGGGCGGTGCCAGGGGGGCGGTGCCGAGGGGGCCGAGTGCTGAGCCACAATGCCAGCTATTTTCACGGTCTGGAGGCTATTTCTGTCATCCAGGGGGGCCGCTTCCCAAACAGAAGTCTAGAAAGCCGGCCACACCCGAGTCATCACAGGCCGCAGCAGCCGGCGGGCTCACTTCATGGATATGCGCATCCCCTCTGCTGCCCAGCTGGGCAAGACCCCGAAGCTGTCCCATAGGTTCCTGGCTGTTTGAGGGGCCCAGGTCTCAGGCATCCAAAGGAGGACTGAGGATCTGGGGTGCAGCTGTACTGGCCGGGGGAGGCAGCTCACACCTGTAAACTCAGCCCTATCGGAGGCCTTCGAGGAAGGATCGCCTGAGCCCAGGAGTCTGAGACCAGCCTCTGTACATAGTGAGACCCTCCTCTGTACAAGAAAATTATTCTAAAAATTCTGGCCAGGCCGAGTGCCATGGTTCATGCCTGTAATCCCAGCACTTTGGGAGGCCTAGGCCGGCGGGTCACCTGAGGTCAGGAGTTCGAGACCAGCCTTGGCCAACATGGCAAAACACCGTCTCTACTGAAACTACAGCAATTACCCTGGCATGGTGGTAACAGAAACCCCATCTCTACTAAAAATACAAAATTAGCCAGGCGTGGTGGCGGCATGCACCTATAATCCCAGCTACTTGGGAGGCTGAGGCGGGAGAATCACTTGAACCCGACGGGCAGAAGTTGCAGTGAGTCAAGATCGTGCCATTGCACTCCAGCCTGGGAGACAGACCAAGACTCCACCTCAAAAAAACTAAATAAAAAATAAAAATTGGCCGGGCGCGGTGGCTCAAGCCTGTAATCCCAGCACTTTGGGAGGCCGAGGCGGGTGGATCACGAGGTCAAGAGATCGAGACCATCCTGGTCAACATGGTGAAACCCCGTCTCTAATAAAGGTGCAAAAAATTAGCTGGGCATGGCGGTGTGTGCCTGTAATCCTAGCTACTCAGGAGGCTGAGATAGGAGAATTGCCTGAACCCAGGAGGCGGAGGTTGCGGTGAGCCGAGATCGCGCCATTGCACTCCAGCCTGGGCAACAAGAGCGAAACTCCGTCTCAAAAAAAAAAAAAAAAAAAAAAAAAAAAAAATTATGGCCAGGTGTAGTGGTTCACTCCTGTAGTCCCAGCTACTTGGGAGGCTAAGGAAGGAGAATCACTTGAGCCCAGGAAGTGGAGGCTTCAGGCAGCTATGGTCACACCACCGCACTCCAGCCTGGGGACAGAGCGAGAGCCTGTCTCAAAAACAAACCGATGAGCCGGGCGTGGTGGCTCACGCCTGTAATCCCAGCACTGTGGGAGGCCGAGGCCGGCAGATCGCCTGAGGTTGGGAGTTCAAGACCAGCCTGACCAACACGGTGAAACCCTGTCTCTACCGGAAATACAAAAAATTAGCCAGGCGTGGCGGCGGGTGCCTGTAATCTCAGCTACTTGGGGCGCTACGGCAGGAGAATCGCTTGAACCTGGGAAGCGGAGTTTGTGGTGAGCCAAGATTGCACCATTGCACTCCTGCCTGGGCAACAAGAGCAAAACTCCATCTGAAAGAAAGAAAGAAGGAAAGAAGGAGGGAAGGAGGGAGGGAGGGAGGGAGGGAGGGAAGGAACACACACTTCGTGGCCTTCTGTGTCTGGCGTCTCTCGCTGAGCATGGGGTCCTTAAGATGCGTCCACACCGTGGCCTGTGTCAGAGCCTTGCCCCTTTTCATGGCTGAGTAATATTCCAGGGTGTGGCCTGGCCACACGTTTTGCCCATGCCCTGGTTGCGGGCTCCTGGGCTGTTTCTGCCTGTGGCTGTCAGGGATGGCACTGCTGTGAACCCGGGTGTGCAGCCTCCTCTTATCTCTGTCTTTCTCCCATGTGCCCGATCACAGGTCTCCAAAGCAGCATCTGACCTCATGAGCTACTGTGAGCAGCACGCCCGGAACGACCCCTTGCTGGTCGGAGTCCCTGCCTCCGAGAACCCCTTTAAGGACAAGAAACCTTGTATTATTTTATAGCTGTGTTCTCATACGTGCGCTCTCGCTCTCTCTCTCTCTCTCTCTCTCTCTCTCTCTCTGTCTCTTTTTCTCTCTCACGCTCTCTCAGGCAGGGCGTTATTCAGTACTTAGCTGAAACAAAACATCTCGAGTCCCCAAAACGTTTAATTCCAAAAGAAATCCCCCCACCAAAAAAAAAAAACAACAACAAAGAAAGAAAAGGCGTTCCCACCGCCGGGATGGGCTAGGATGTACCTTCCAGGTGTCGATGGATTTTCAGCCCCAACCCCGAGGCCCTCTCAGTTTGGGCCTGGCCAAAAGCGGGTGGAGTTCAATGGCCGTTTTGATTGCGGAGGAGACGCCGAGGGGCGAGGTGGGGTGAGTTCGCCCGGCGGCAATCTCTCCGAGGCAATTGGCCATTTGTAAAAGGACTTCACTGGGTCCCTGGCATGCCTTTTATTGTTTTTAAGTAGAGGTGACATTGAGTTTGGGGGGAACGTGGCATCGTGAACTGTTTTGGAAAGATCTCTCCATTTAAAACATCGTTACCCATACGGCTAAACTGGGGTGGTGAGGTTCGAACCTGCCACCAAACCATAATACCATCATGTAATGAATGCACAAAGGGGGTCCGGAGGGGGCTTTGTCTATGAAAAGTTGCCAAGTGTCACTCCCCCGTGTGGTGTTCGCCATGGGTCCTTTCTGCAGGGTCCCCTCTGTGCCGGAAATGGGTTTTCGGGACTTGCCCCAGGAGAGTGGTCACCAGCCTGGCCCGTCTGTTTTTTGCTTTTTGGTTTTTTTCCTTTTTTGAGATGGATTCTTTTTTTTTTTTTTTTTGAGACGGAGCTTCGCTCTTGTTACCCAGGCTGGAGTGCAATGGCGCGATCTCGGCTCACCGCAACCTCCGCCTCCTGGGCTCAGGCAATTCTCCTGCCTCAGCCTCCTGAGTAGCTGGGATTACAGGCACGCGCCACCACGCCCAGCTAATTTTTTGTATTTTTAGTAGAGACGGGGTTTCACCATGTTGACCAGGATGGTCTCGATCTCTCGACCTCGTGATCCACCCGCCTCAGCCTCCCAAAGTGCTGGGATTACAGGCTTGAGCCACCGCGCCCGGCCGTTGAGATGGATTCTTGCTCTGTCGCCATTTGTAAAAGGACTTCTTGTTACCCAGGCTGGAGTGCAGTGGCGCGATCTCGGCTCGCTGCAACCTCTGCCTCCCGGGTTCAAGTGATTCTCCTGCCTCAGCCTCCCAAGTAGCTGGGACTACAGGAGCCCGCCACCTGATCTGGCTAATTTTTCTATTTTTTTTTTTTTTTTTTTTGAGACGGAGTTTCGCTCTTGTTACCCAGGCTGGAGTGCAATGGCGCGATCTCGGCTCACCGCAACCTCCGCCTCCTGGGTTCAAGCAATTCTCCAGCCTCAGCCTCCTGAGTAGCTGGGATTACAGGCACGTGCCACCATGCCCAGCTAATTTTTTGCACTTTTAGTAGAGACGGGGTTTCACCATGTTGACCAGGATGGTCTCGATCTCTCGACCTCGTGATCCACCCGCCTCGGCCTCCCAAAGTGCTGGGATTACAGGCTTGAGCCACCGCGCCCGGCTAATTTTTCTATTTTTAGTAGAGACGGGGTTTCACCATGTGGGCCAGGCTGGTCTCGAACCCGTGACCTCATGATCCACCCACCTCGGCCTCCCAAAGTGCTGGGATGACCAGCGTGAGCCTCCCATGCCGGGCTTGTTTTAAGCACGAGGCGTCCATGCAGCCGGGAGAGACTGCCACCGTCCTTGGCTCTCCTGGTTTGTCCCACCTTCTGGCATCCACCGTGGACATTTTTCAAACAGAAATGCAGCCCGGGGAGCCGCAGCGGGTGGCAATGGGGAGCCACCCTATGCTGCTGTGCGTACAGAGTTGTGACATGACCTCGAAGTGACTGTGAAGGACTCTGGGAGGTGAGACTTTGCGTCCTGGAGATGGAAACATCGGCTCAAAACGTTCCCCTGTTGCTGGAACCCAGTCTCTTTCCTTTGCCACCCACTGCAGCCCAGAACAGCTGTCCGAGGCCGGGAGACTCGTCAGGTGCAGGGCAGGTGGCTCCTCCCAGCGGCCAGTGGAAATGGACGATGTCCTGGGGCGGGGGCGGGGGGCGGGAGGCTTCTGAAAGGTGACTGTGTCCTCTTCACGGGAGCAGGGGCAGCCACATCTGACATGGATCCTGAGCGGCCAGAACCCAGGCAGCCCTGATCGCAGGAGGCCCAGCCACCCCGACCCCCTCCACGGGGCTGGCCCAGAAGCAGGTGGTACAGAAAACTAGTCTACTTCTGCCCCCCCGGCCCCAGTGGAAACTGGAGTCTAAGAACCCGTGCCCAGAGGGTTCCTGGACGGCCGCCTGGGTCCTCTGCGCAGGCCCATGGGGCAGGGGTTCCCTGTTCACGGCCAGGGTGCCCACCTCGCCAAGGCTCGACGGCTCCGTGTGTGTGCAGATGTGGGGGGAGCGACCCCCAGGGGCCATGGCCGGGCTTCCCCTGCCCGGCACCCAGCCCTCTACGGCCGGTCCGGGGGGGCTGGGGCTTCGGGGAGCCCTCCCCGGGCAAACCTGCGAGTTGGCCCGGGAGAGCTGCAGAGGTTCCCGGGAGACTTCGGCCTCCTGGGGCCGGGCTGGGAGCCGGCGGGGCTGGGGTGTGGGCGTCCCCACCAGCCCTAGCAGAAACGGCAGGAAGAGACAAAAACCTGTTCCAGAAACCCTGGGAAGGACCCCAGGCAGGGAGGGAGACCTCAGCCACCTCCACCCTTTCCAGCAAGCCATCTTGGTACCTGGGAACAAACGCACCCCACCCCGTTTTTCCTTAAAAGAGGCCTTAATCCCCAAGCCCCACTCCCCGACAGGGCCGAGGGAGGAGGGGGCACAGCTGTGCCACGCCCGGCCCCGCTTGCGTATCCTCACGATGTGACCCCAGAAATGCCAGCAGGGAATAGAGGCTGCTGTAGAGATACACCCTCCCAGGCTGCTGGAGGCGGCGGAGTTAAACCCCAGCTTCCAGGGAGCTCAGCTCCAGAAGCCCCAAAGCCACGTCCTCCCACCGACAGACCAGCCCCTGCACGGAAGTCAGAGAGCCTGGGGTCTGAGCATTCCAGGTAAACTGAGGCTCAGGGAGGGGAAGGACAGGCTGGCCTCTCCTTCACTGTCCACGGGGCCTTGGCTTCCCTGAGCTGTCCAGACACACCGTCTCCCAGACCCCAGGGAGGCCGCCATGGCCGGAAGCCTGTGGGTTTCTTTCTAGCTTGGGGAAGAAAAAAATTCTCCACTTTTTTTTTTTTTAAGTTTTCGAGTAACTCTCAGTGACCACACTGTGGAAAACACCTTTGCAGACGCGACCCCCAAGTGCACATGCCGACCGCCGCGTGGGCTTTTCCTCCGGGAACGCCTGGGGTGAACGTGTGTTTTACAGGCGTTTCCAGGAGCGTGGGTGCCCCTCCAGACGGGGAGCTGGCGGGCGGGGGTGGCAGCAGCCACTCGAGCCTTGGGGAGACCAGCGGTCCTCAGCCAGGCTGAGAGAAAAGAGAGTTAAGGCACTCACCCCCACCTGCGTGCGCGCACACACACACACACACACACACACACACACACACGCGCGCGCGCGTGCGCGCGCATGCACAAGGCAGGGTCGGTGGGAGAGAGGAGGACATTTCTGCTGCTTCTGCAGCCCAGGTCTCCCACCGGCCTTCCCCTGCCCTGAACGAGACACCAGGTGCCAGGTAAAGGGCCACACCTGGCCGGGCCCCCACTGGATCGTGGCCCACCTGGCCTTCCAGGGCTGCTAAGCTCAGCCTCCGCTGCCCTCCTCTCTCCAGGAAGGAGCCAGACCACGCTTCCCACCATCCCCAGGGGTAACCCCAGCCCAAGCACAGACGGCTCAGCCGTGACCTTGGGCCTCTGGGGCATAAACGGGGCGGCTGGGTCAGCGTGGAAGGTGCTCCTCTTTCCCCGTTTCTCCGTGGTCCCTTCCACGGGCCGGCCACCGTGTCCAGGGGCGCAATGTGGGGCCTCCAGCCACGCAACCATCTCCAAGTTAACAGCCCCTGTCCTGCCCCAGCTCTGGGACAGGCAGGAGAGGGCCATCACAGCCCCGCCCGTGCGTGAGTGACCCCAGAGGAGCCACCACCCGCTTCCTCCGGGGGCCACTTACTAAAACGTCCACACGCAACCTGAGGCCGGCCCCTCCGCACAGAAGCCATACGCCGGCCGACGGCGCCACCTTCTCTCTCCGCGGACACCGCTGCCGATCTGACCTTTGTAAAGACCCGTCTGTGTCCCCACCGCCTGTAATTCCAGCAGGTTCTATGCCGTCTGCACTGGGATATCGGGTTGTTTTTATTTCTGAACTTTTTTTAAAATTCCAGGCGTGCCACACCCACTTTCTCACAGTGTTTGAATATTGTGTGGAGCTGTTGATACAACGTGAATTCATACACAATAAAAAGCCTCACTTGCCCTTTGCCCCTGGCTCTGGATTGTTCCTTCTCTCCCTGGCCGGGGGCTTCCCCGGGTGGGAGCTCCCGGCTTGCGAGCAGATGCCCCGGGCTCGGCTCCAGCCATGATGACCCACCGTGGCCCCACGCCATCCCGTCCACCGTCCCTTCACCAGTCCCGGGAAGAGGGAACAGGAGGGGACCCCTGGGGGCAGCCCCGCAAACCAGGACCGCTCAGACCCCTCGGATTTTCAGATTTGTAGTTAGAAAATCTAGGAGGGGCGGGGCACGGTGGCTCAAGCCTGTAATCCCAGCACTTTGGGAGGCCGAGGCAGGCGGATCACGAGGTCAAGAGATCGAGACCATCCTGGCCAACATGGAGAAAACCCATCTCTACTAAAAAGAATACAACAATTAGCCGGGCGTGGTGGTGGGCACCTGTAATCCCAGCTACTCGGGAGGCTGAGGCAGGAGAATCGCTTGAACTCAGGAGGCGGAGGCTGCAGTGAGCCGAGATCACGCCACTGCACCCCAGCCTGGGCAACAGATCGAGACTGTGTCTCAAAAAAAAAGGAAAAGAAAAGAAAATAGGGCCGGGCGCGGTGGCTCAAGCCTGTAATCCCAGCACTTTGGGAGGCCGAGGCGGGTGGATCACGAGGTCGAGAGATCGAGACCATCCCGGTCAACATGGTGAAACCCCGTCTCTACTAAAAACACAAAAAAGGCCGGGCGCGGTGGCTCAAGCCTGTAATCCCAGCACTTTGGGAGGCCGAGGCGGGTGGATCACGAGGTCGAGAGATCGAGACCATCCTGGTCAACATGGTGAAACCCCGTCTCTACTAAAAGTGCAAAAAATTAGCTGGGCATGGTGGCGCGTGCCTGTAATCCTAGCTACTCAGGAGGCTGAGGCAGGAGAATTGCCTGAGCCCAGGAGGCAGAGGTTGCGGTGAGCCGAGATCGCGCCATTGCACTCCAGCCTGGGTAACAAGAGTGAAACTCCATCTAAAAAAAAAAAAACACACACAAAAAAGTAGCTGGGCCGGGCGCGGTGGCTCAAGCCTGTAATCCCAGCACTTTGGGAGGCCGAGACGGGTGGATCACGAGGTCGAGAGATCGAGACCATCCTGGTCAACATGGTGAAACCCCGTCTCTACTAAAAATACAAAAAACTAGCTGGGCGTGGTGGCGCGTGCCTGTAATCCCAGCTACTCAGGAGGCTGAGGCAGGAGAATTGCCTGAGCCCAGGAGGCGGAGGTTGCGGTGAGCCAAGATCGCGCCATTGCACTCCAGCCTGGGTAACAAGAGCGAAACTCCGTCTCAAAAAAAAAAAAAAAAAAAAAATACAAAAATTCAGTCAGGCGCGGTGGCTCAAGCCTGTAATCCCAGCACTTTGGGAGGCCGAGGCGGGTGGATCACGAGGTCAAGAGATCGAGACCATCCCGGTCGACATGGTGAAATCCCGTCTCTACTAAAAATACAAAAAATTAGCTGGGCATGGTGGCACGTGCCTGTAATTCCAGCTACTCAGGAGGCTGAGGCAGGAGAATTGCCTGAACCCAGGAGGCGGAGGCTGCGGTGAGCCGAGATCGCGCCATTGCACTCCAGCCTGGGTAACAAGAGCGAAACTCCATCTCAAAAAAAAAAAAAAATACAAAAATTAGCCGGGTGTGCTTGTGGTCTCCCCAGCTGCTTGGGAGGCTGAGGCAGGAGAGTTGCTTGAACCCGGGAGTTGAAGGTTGCAGTGAGCTGAAACAGCCATGCACTCCAGCCTGGATGACAGAGCGAGACTCTGTCTCTAAATAAATAAATAAAATGTAAAATTTAGGTCAGGCACAGTGGCTCATGCTTGTAATCCCAGCACTTTGGGAGGCCGAGGCGGGCAGATCACAAGGTCAGGAGTTCAAGACCAGCCTGGCCAACATGGTGAAACCCCATCTCTACAAAAAATATAAAAATTAAGCCAGGCGCGGTCGCAGGTGCCTGTAGTCCCAGCTACTCAGGAGGCTGAGGCAGGAGAATCGTTGAACCTGGGAGGCGGAGGTTGCGGTGAGCCGAGATCGCGCCATTGCACTCCAGCCTGGGCAACAGAGCGAGACTCCATCTCAGAATAAAATAAAATAACATGTTAAATTTAGGAGTTGTGTAAGCATCCCCTAACCGTCATCACCCGAAGTCCCATCCCCATCAGAGGTCACTCCCCGCCCCTCCCCAGCCACAGGCCACCACGAATCCCCTTCCTGTCTGTGGATTCGCCTGCCCCTCGCGGTTCACAGAAATGGGAACATGTGCCGTATTGCCTTTTCTGTCTGGCGTCTCTCCCTTGCCGTGAGGTCCTCAGTGTTCGTCCACATTGTGGCCTACGTCAGAGCCTCACTCCTTTTCATGGCTGAGCAATATTCCTTTTCCCAGACAGACCACCTTGTATTTATCCATCACGACTGGTTTATGAAGACATGGAAGATGCTTAAATATGAGGTTGGTGCAAAAGTAATTGTGTTTTCACCTTTTTTTTTTTTGAGAGGGAGTTTTGCTCTTGTTACCCAGGCTGGAGTGCAATGGCGTGATCTCGGCTCACCGCAACCTCCGCCTCCTGGGTTCAGGCAATTCTCCTGCCTCAGCCTCCTGAGTAGCCGGGACTACAGGCATGTGCCACCATGCCCAGCTAATTTTCTGTATTTTAGTAGAGACGGGGTTTCACCATGTTGACCAGGATGGTCTCGATCTCTTGACCTCGTGATCCACTCGCCTCGGCCTCCCAAAGTGCTGGGATTACAGGCTTGAGCCACCGCGCCCGGCCCTTTTTTTCCTTTTTTTGAGAAAAAGCTTCACTCTTGTTCCCCAGGCTAGAGTACAGTGGTGCCATCTCCACTCACTGCAACCTCTGCCTCCCGGGTTCAAGTGATTCTCCTGCCTCAGTCTCCCGAGTAGCTGGGATTACAGGCATGCACCACCACACCTGGCTAACTTTTTTTTTGTATTTTAGTAGTGACGGGGTTTCACAGTATTTGGCTAGACTGGTCTCGAACTCCTGACCTTGTGATCTACCTGCCTCAGCTCCCAAAGTGCTGGGATTACAGGTGTGAACCACTGCACCCAGCCTACACATCTTTCATGATAATTTTTTTTCCTTTTTGTGGGGAATGGGATCTCACTATATTGCCCAGGCAGGTCTCAAACTCCTGGGGTCAAGCTATCCTCCCACCTCTGACTCCCTAAGAGCTGGGATTACAGGCGTGAGCCACCGTGCCTGGCCCATTTTGTGTGTGTGTGTTTGTGTGTGTGTGTGTTTTAATGCACAGAAAAAAGACATGGGAAATAAGCCAAAAAGGTTTACCACTTCTTTTCCTGGTCCCCAAAACAAAATATAAAAACCGGCCGGGCGTGGTGGCTCAAGCCTGTAATCCCAGCACTTTGGGAGGCCGAGGCGGGTGGATCACGAGGTCGAGAGATCGCGACCATCCTGGTGAACATGGTGAAACCCCGTCTCTACTAAAAATAAAAAAATTTAAAAAAAAATTAGCTGGGCATGGTGGCACGTGCCTGTAGTCAGCTACTCTTGACTACAGGAGACTGAGGCAGGAGAATCACTTGAACTCGGGAGACAGAGGTTGCAGTCAGCTGAGATCACACCCTTGCACTCCTGCCTGGGCGACAAGAGGAAAACTCCATCTCAAAAAGAAAAGAAAGGAAAAAAGAGAAAGAGGAGGAGAGGAGGGGAGGGGAGGGGGAGGGGGAGGGGAGGGGGAGAGGGGAGGGGGGAGGGGAGGGGGAGGGGAGTGGAGCGGAGGTGGAGGGGAGGGGGGAAGGGGGGGAGGGGAGGGGAGGGGGAGGGGAGGGGGGAGGGAGGGGAAGGGGAAGGGCAGGGGAGGGGAGGGGGGAGGGGAGGGGAAGGGGAGGAAGGGGAGGGGAGGGGAGGGGAGGAGGGGAGGGGACGAAAAGAGAAAAGTTCCCTCCGTGCCCCTTCCTCAGGCCCATTCTCGGCAGCTGTAGCCAGCATTCATTGGCACCTGAGGCGCATCCTCCAAACGTCTAGCACGTGCAAATGCTGGCATCGGAGGAAAGCAGTGACAGTAAGTAACATTAATGGTTCATTTCCTCGGTTTGTGTCATCTGAGCCTCCCGGAAACGCTGTGAGGTAAGTGCTACGGTCATAGGCACTGATGGTGCAGAGGGATCATCTCGGGTTCAGAGAGGGTAAACATTCCCTCAGGTCCACAGCTAGAAGGTGGTGCGGCCAGGACCGGTCACAATTTTCAGCCACACCGCAGGGCTCCGACACACGTGCACCAGCCCGTCTTCTCTCCTGGAGACAGGCGCTACTTCCCACCCACACCTGCAGTTTCTTTTCCAAAACTGGACCCCCTCAACACACATGGCTCTGATTCTGGCTTCGCTTTTTTTTTTCTTTTTTCTTTTTTTTTTTTTTCACTGAAGTTCCTGTGACCCACAGCTTGGTAAGTCAGTGGGGTTTTTTGTTTGTTTTTTGTTTCTTTGAGACGGAGTTTCACTCTTGTTACCCAGGCTGCAGTGCAATGGCGCGGTCTCGGCTCACTGCAACCTCCACCTCCTGGGTTCAAGCGATTCTCCTGCCTCAGCTTCCTGAGTAGCTGGGATTACAGGCACGCACCACCACGCCTGGCTAATTTTCTATGTTTAATAGAGATGGGGTTTCTCCATGTTGGTCAGGCTGGTCTCGAACTCCTGACCTCAGGTGATCCTCTCACCTTGCCCTGCCAAAGTTCTGGGATGACAGGCCTGAGCCACCACGCCCGGCCATAAGCAGAGGCTTTACACCTGTCTGTGTGGACTTCTGTCTGTGGCCCACTGCCAGCCTCCGGTCCCTCCCACTGGGATCGTCCCTCGTCCAGAATCCTTGCCTGCTCGCCAGTTCCCAGCCCTTCTGACCAGTCCACGTGTTCTTCACAAGCAGTGGCCGGGCACTGGAGCCCAGGCAGCCAATGAGGCGGGCTCAGCATTCATTCTGCACGCCCCCAACCCCCGCCAGGGATCCGAAAAGGAGAAAAAAAATCCCTAGACTGGGTGTGACGGCTCACACCTGTCATCCTAGCACTGTGGGAGGCCAAGCAAGCATATCGCCTGAGGTCAGGAGTTCGAGACCAGCCTGGCCAACACGGTGAAACCCCGTCTCTACTAAAAATACAAAAATTAGCCAGGTGTGGTGACGCGTGCCTGTAATCCCAGCTACTCGGGAGGCTGAGGCAGGAGAATTGCCTGAACCCAGGAGGTGGAGGTTGCGGTGAGCCGAGACCGCGCTATTGTACTCCAGCCTGGGTAACAAGAGCGAGACTGCGTCTCAAAAAAAAAATCCTGAAGGCCGGGCACGGTGGCTCAAGCCTGAATCCCAGCACTTTGGGAGGCAGAGGCGGGTGGATCACGAGGTCAAGAGATTGAGACCATCCTGGTCAACATGGTGAAACCCCTGTCTCTACTAAAAATACAAAAAAATTAGCTGGGCATGGTGGCGCGTGCCTGTAATCCCAGCTACTCGGGAGGCTGAGGCAGGAGAATTGCCTGAACCCAGGAGGCAGAGGTTGCGGTGAGCCGAGATTGCGCCATTGCACTCCAGCCTGGGTAACAAGAGCGAAACTCCGTCTCAAAAAAAAAAAAAAAAAAAAAAAAAAAATCCCACGAGGGGCTCCCCGTGGGTGGCCGCGTCAGGTTCTGCTCTTTCTGCAGCTGACTTGCAGCGGATTTGCAGAAGCCGGCACACAGTTTACAGTGGAAAGAGTGAGGTAGGGCCTTGCTGGGGAGCCGGCCCGAAGAATGGGCTACTCTTTCTTGCCAAAATGTATCACTCTGGGAAGAACTCCAAGCTAAGGTTGAGAAAGAAACGTTTCCTCTGTTCAGAACGCACTCTGTCAGCTTAGGTCAAGGCAGGCCAGGGCGTCGCGCAGCGAAGGAGCTAGCTGACAGGTGTCCAGCCTGGACCCCGGCTCCGCCTCTCACTTCCAGAAGCTTTGGCGACAGCACTGGCTCTCATCCCTCCTCGGACTTTCAACTGCGTCTGTCTGTGATCAGTCAAATGAGGAATTACACGTGAAGCAGCACTGGGATTCTGGAACAAGGAGTAGTGACTGTTCTCGCTTCTAAAGCGTCAAACGCTGGCCGGGCACGGTGGCTCATGCCTGTAATCCCAGCACTTTGGGAGGCCGAGGCGGGCGGATCACGAGGTCAGGAGTTCAAGACCAGCCTCACCAATATGGTGAAACCCCGTCTCTACTAAAAATACAAAAATTGGCCGGGCGCGGTGGCTTAAGCCTGTAATCCCAGCACTTTGGGAGGCCGAGGCGGGTGGATCACGAGGTCGAGAGATCGAGACCATCCTGGTCAACATGGTGAAACCCCGCCTCTACTAAAAATACAAAAAAAATTAGCTGGGCATGGTGGCGTGTGCCTGTAGTTCCCAGCTACTCAGGAGGCTAAGACTGGAAAATTACTTGAGCCAGGGAGATGGAGGTCGCAGTGAGCCACGACTGTGCCATTGCACTACAGCCTGGGCGACGGAGTAAGACTCTATCAAAAAAAAAAAAAAAATTGGTCAGATGTGGTGGTGAGTGCCTGTGGTCCCAGCTACTCAAGAGGCTGAGGTGGGAGGATTCCTTGAGCCCAGGAGTTTGTGGTTTCAGTGAGCTATGATTGCATCAGTGCACCCCAGCCTGGGCTACAGAGTAAGACCCTATCTCTAAAAAAAAAAAAAAAATCAGCCAGGCACAGTGGCTCACGCCTGTAATCCCAGCACTTTGGGAGGCCGAGGCAGGCGGATCACGAGGTCAGGAGATCGAGACCACCCTGGCCAACATGGTGAAACCCCGTCTCTACTAAAAAATACAAAAATTAGCAGGGTGTGGCCGCATGCGCCTGCTACTTGGGAGGCTGAGGCAGGAGAATTGCTTGAACCCAGGAAGTGGAGGTTGCAGTGAGCCGAGATCATGCCATTGCACTCCAGCCTGGTGCCTGGCAACAGAGCAAGACTTTGTTTAAAAAAAAAAAAAATCAACTTACACAATTAAAAACATTTTTCTTTAAAAAGCAAACGAAGGGCCGGGTGCGGTGGCTCACACCTGTAATCCTAGCACTTTGGGAGGCTGAGGTGGGTGGATCACCTGAGGTCAGGAGTTCAAGACCAGCCTGGCCATCATGGTGAAACCCCACCTTTAAAAAATAAAAAAATAAAAAAAACGAATGGCCAGATATGGTGGCTCACACCTGTCATCTCAGCACTTTGGGAGGCCGAGGCGGGCAGATCACTGAGGCCAGGAGTTCGAGACCGGCCTGACCAACATGCAGAAACCCCGTCTCTACTAAAAATACAAAATCAGCCAGGTGTGGTGGTGCGTGCCTGTAATCCCAGCTACTCGGGAGGCTGAGGCAGGAGAATCACTTGAACCCGAGAGGTGGAGGTTGCGGTGAGCTGAGATCGCGCCATTGCACTCCAGCCTGGGCAACAAGAGCGAAACTCCGTCTCAAAAAAAAAAAAAAAAAAAAAAAAAACCTCTGTGTTGTTTTCAGCCTCGAGGTTTGCAGTGATCTGTGAGGGCAGCAGGAGTAAACTCACACGGTGCCACAAATGCTTGCCGCATGAGTGAGGGCCAGGGTGAAAGAATGCCGAGCAGCTGTGGAATACGGCGCAGGAGCCAGGGGACTGTGCTGGCCTCCTGTGTGTCACCTGTCATGAGACCCTGGGCCTGAGACATTATCCCAGGTCCTCCGTTCCCTGATCTGGAACCCGGGGGTCACTCTCGCCAGCCTCACGGACCGGGAGGAGTAGGGGGGTGGGTCCTCTCCAAGTGTGGAGCCTGCTGCCAGCACCCGGGACGCTCCTCTCTGCTGCAGCCAGGAATATCCCAGTGTCCCTTCCAAGACCCTCCGCTCCACCCTGCCAGGAGCTTGTTTGGAGATGTTTCATCTAGTCACTCACCTACTCACCATGAGTCCGTGTGACTTGGGGCAATTACTTCACTTCTCTGTGTCTCTTTCAGGAAAGTCACCCCCTTTCCTGAAAGCGGCACAGAGAGGCGAAGTCATTGCCCCAAGGTTGCTCAGCTGTAAAAGGGCAGAATGAGGGCGGGTCGCGGTGGCTCACGCCTGTAATCCCAGCACTTTGGGAGGACAAGGTGAAAGGACCACTTGAGTCCAGGAGTTCAAGACCAGCCTGGGCAACACAGAGAGATCCTGCCTCTACTACAAATTCTCAGAAATTAGCCAGGCATAGTGGTCCGTGCCTGTATAGTCCCCACTACTTGGGAGGCTGAGTTGAGGGCCCAGGAGGTTGAGGCTGCTGTAAACTATGATGGCGCTGCTGCTCTCCAGCCTGAGCAAAGTAGGCCCTGTCTCAAAACACAAAACAGGGCCGGGCGCGGTGGCTCATGCCTGTAATCCTGTCACTCTGCGGGGAGAGGCAGGTAGATCACCTCAGGTCAAGAGTTCGAGACCAGCCTGGGCAACATGATGAAACCCCATCTCTACTAAAAATACAAAAATTAGCTGGGCGTGGTGGCGAGAGCCTGTAGTCCCACCTATTCAAGAGGCCGTCGCAGGAGAATCGCTTAAACCAGGGGGATGGTGGTTGCAGGGAGCCAAGATTGCTCCACTTTACTCCAGCCTGGTGACAGAGCAAAACTCTTTATCTCAAAAAAAAAAAAAAAAAGCCGAGTGCAGTGGCTCATGCCTGTAATCCTAGCACTCTGGAAGGCAAGGTAGGCAGATCGCCTGAGGTCAGGAGTTCGAGACCAGCCTGGCCAACATACTGAAACCCCATCTGTACTAAAAATACAAACATTAGCTGGGCGTAGTGGTTGGCTGTAATCCCAGCTACTCGTGAGGCTGAGGCAGGAGAATTTCTTGAACCCGGAAGGTGAAGTTGCAGTGAGCCGAGATCGCGCCACTACTCTCCAGCCTGGGTGACAGAGTGAGACTCCGTCTCAAACATAACAACAAATAAATAACTAAATAAAAACGGGGGTGGAATGTGGAAGGAAAGGAAACCATCAAGGAATGAGCCTAAGATGTGTCCCATCCCATTGCCCCTGTGTGCCTCAGTTTACCCTCAGCACGCTGATCTTCCTCTTGGGAACGTGGAAGCCCACGGCGGAGGGATGTGGGGTCAAGCGCATTCTCAGCAGGAGAGGCTTTCGTGACAGCCCTGAAAGGAGGTGAAAGGTCGGAGGCTGGGTCGCCCCACCCTGCCCTGGAGAGAGAATTCAGGTATGTGGTGTCACGGATTCCTGGAGGTCTGAATGTGCTGCTCCCCTGGAACGTGGGAATGCCCTTGGGAGCTCCCGTCCCTCCCCCACCCAGGAAACACAGGGGTCTCCCCATTCTGGGTCAGGCCCAGGGGCTTCGTGTCCCTGACTGCCCTCGATGAAGGAGGCCAGCCTTGGGTCAGCGGGGAGGAGGAACAGGACCGGGCGGAGGAGGAAGAGGAGAGGCAGGGCGGCCAGCCTGGGTGGAGGAATCCCCGAACCAGCTAAAAATAGCCAGGGAAATTATTCCAACACCTTCCCAGAATAGAAAGCCGTCTCTCAGCCCAACAAAAGGCTAGGGTGGGTCGGCAGCTAAGAGGGGGTGGGGTTTAGGAAAGGTGACCTGGGGCCACCCCCCCATCTGCAGACAGCAGCCCCCACACCGGCCCTCCCCGAGAGTCCCCCAGGGCCAGCTGTGGGCAGAGGGACAGGCCCAGGCCGGTGTGGGGTCCTGGAAAAAGGGGCGCCCCCTCGCCCTCGCCCCTCCTCAAAATCCTGGACCAAAGGGCTCCGGACCGAGAACCGGGAGGGCCCAAGAGCCCTTGAGCTAAAAATAGCCCTTGTCTCCTCCCAAGCTAAATTTAGATCCTTGCCCGGCGTCAGCAGGAAGGCAGTGGCTGGGCACACCCCGCCGGGCAGCCCGGGCGCCCTGGCTCGGGCACCGCCCTGGTTACCGCAGGGACCAGAGCTGGGCAGAGACCAAGTGCGTGACAGAACTGGCTGCAGCGCCCAACTTGCTGGGTGGCGCCAGGACCCCTGCAGCCCCTCTCTGAGCTGGCTTGTGCGGGAGAGAGGGAGACACGCCGGTAGGGGTCTACACTGCTCGGGGCGCTGGAAAAAGTCTGCTCTGGGGGCCTGGCGGGGCGGGGCAGGGTGCCGGCCTCAGTTTCCCCATCTGTGCAATGGGGGCATTAACAGCACCCGCATCACAGCGTTCAGCCCCCGGTTGGGACACGTACTAAGAGCTCTGCACGAGCTGGTGTTATCGAATATCTAGGAGACCAGAGAACCAATGGATGAAACAGGAGGATTTTATTGAGGTGGCTGCAGGCCAGTCGGATTAGCATTTTAAGTTTGAGCCTCGGAGAAACATAAGGGGGTGCTTTTAGGCGTTTAGGGGAACATAGCAGCTAACAGGTTTACAGAAGTTAGAACAAATAACAATCAATTAATTTGCTACCTGGTTTGTGAAATACCTTTTTGGGGTGTTATTTTGCCCTGGGACCTTGCAGCTGGTTAAAAAAAAAAGGGGGAGTTTTAAGATGCCAGGCACTCGGCCGGGCGCGGTGGCTCAAGCCTGTCATCCCAGCACTTTGGGAGGCCGAGGCGGGTGGATCACGAGGTCAAGAGATTGAGACCATCCTGGTCAACATGGTGAAACCCCGTCTCTACTAAAAATACAAAAAATTAGCTGGGCATGGTGGCGCGTGCCTGTAATCCCAGCTACTCAGGAGGTTGAGGCAGGAGAATTGCCTGAGCCCAGGAGGCGGAGGTTGCGGTGAGCCGAGATCGCGCCATTGCACTCCAGCCTGGGTAACAAGAGCGAAACTCCGTCTCAAAAAAAAAAAAAAAAAAAAAAAAAAAAAAGCCTGGCACTTTGCTGTAAAAGTGGGGCGAATAGATAAGGCAGGTTTTACAGGGAGTTAGTAAATTTTTTTTTATTATTTAATTTTTAGAGATGGGGTTTCACCATCTTGGCCAGGCTGCTCTTGAACTCTTGACCTCGTGATCTACCCATCTCGGCCTCCCAAAGTGCTGGGATTACAGGCGTGAGCCACCGCGCCAGGCAATAGTTAGTTAATTTTAAGCAGAGCTGGGGGGGGGAGGGTAGGTTTTACATTAAACAGCACGAAACGCAGCAACATTTGCTTTATTATAGCGCAACTACAAAATGACAAGGTTTTCGTTTTTACTATTATTGCTATTATTTAACTTCCTTTCTTATTGGTCAACGAAAGTGGGAAAGAGAAAGTCCCGGTTCTTTCTCCAAGGCCCCCACTCCCGCCCCGGCCAGAGCCAGAAACGCACGGGCTGATGTCATCCCCGAGCCGAGTCCAGCCTCCCAGGGCGGCCAACGCAGGCAGGCGCCGCCGTCATGGGCGTTTCTGCGCCAGGGAATCCCGGCCCCCGCGCCGGCCCCAGTGGAAACCCGTGACGCCAGCGCCCGCAGCAGCAAGTCTTCCGGGCAGGCGGCGCGGCGGGGCGGGGCGGGGCGGGGCGGGGCGTTCTCCCGCGCGGCTGCTCCCACCCCCGCGCCGGCCCGGGAGCGCACATGGCCTCTCGCCACCCTCCATAAGCCCAGTGCACCTGCGCGTGCACCGCACCCACGCTTGCACACTCCACCGACGCGGGATGCGCAGGGCGCTGAGAAGCAGGCGTCCACACTGGGTCTGCAAGGACGCATGGGCAGGCCTGGTGGGTGTAGGTGCGCCCGAGTTCGTGGACATGCATGTGCACGATCCCGCGTGGAATTCACGGTGGGCGTGGGTGTGCACGATCCCGCGTGGAATGCACGGTGGGCATGGGTGTGCACGATCCCGCGTGGAGTGCGCGGTGGGCATGGGTGTGCACGATTCCTCGTGGAATGCACAATGGGCATGGGTGTGCACGATCCCGCGTGAAGTGCGCGGTGGGCATGGGTGTGCACGATCCCGCGTGGAATGCACGGTGGACATGAGTGTGCACGATCCCGCGTGGAGCGCGCGGTGGGCATGGGTGTGCACGATCCCGCGTGGAATGCACGGTGGACATGAGTGTGCACGATCCCGCGTGGAGCGCGCGGTGGGCATGGGTGTGCACGATCCCGCGTGGAGTGCGCGGTGGGCATGCGTGTGCACGATCCCGCGTGGAGTACGCGGTGGGCACCCGTGCATAGCGCTGGGTACTCGCTTGCTCTCTGCAGGAGGATGGTAAGCCCTAGCTAGAGTCCAGATTCTGGACACACACACGCATTCACACACACACACATTCTCTCTCTCTCTCTCTCTCTCTCACACACACACACACACATTCTCTCTCTCTCTGTCTCTCCTCTCTCTCTCTCCCGGTGCCGGTGGCCTGTGGGCGTGGAGCAGCAGCGATGACTCTCAGCCTGTTCACCGTCTCCCCAGCAGTCTGGGAGCTAATTACTGTCAGGACCAGACGGGGTGGCTGGAAAGATGAACACATCGCTGTGTGTCTGCAGCCGGTCTGGAGCTGCAGGCCTCGTCCTCGTCCGCTCCGGGGGGTGTGGGGCGTGAAGCGGCCCTGGGTGGAGGGCGCGGAGCCTGGGTGCCGCGTGCGCTGCGGGGGAGCCCTGGGTTTCTGCGTGGGTCCCGGAGGGTCTGCGGTGAGTGATGGGTGAGTGGTGGCTAAGTGATGGAGGTCCGTGTCTGCCTGTGTGCCTTTGTGTGAAAGGGAGAGACGGGGGTCCTGGCAGTCTGTTCTGATTCATAAAGTGGATGTAATGATACTATTTTCTCTCTAAGGTTATGGGAACCCAGCAACTTCACTTCTCTTGCTATTGCCTAGAAGAAATGAACGCTTAGAACCACACAGAGCCTCATCGCCAAAAACTGGGAACAACTCAAATATCCACCCAGTCACAGGTAAACAGGTAAACTGAGGCCCATTCGGAGAATGAAAGTTCAGCAGTCAAGAGGAACGCACTCGCCTTCAAAACATGCTTAGTGAGGCCAGGCTCAGCGGCTCACACCCATCATCCCCGTGCTGTGGAAGCCGGAGGCGGGTGGATCACAAGATTTGGAGGCTGGGGCTGGAGAATTGCTTGAACCCGGGAGGCGGAGGTTGCAGTGAGCCAAGATCGCACCACTGCACTCCAGCCTGGGCGACAGAGCCAGACTCTGCCTCAACAAGATCAATCAATAAATAAAATTAACTACGGATACAACACAGTGGAGTCTGAAACGCATTATGTGAGTGGAAGAAACAGACTCCGAAGGCTTCGGCCTTGTGATTTTATTTGCAGAACTTGCTGGAGAAGGCAGCACTATAGGGGCAGAGAACACATCAGCGGCTGCCTGCGGGGGGCTGAGACTCACCACCAGAGGGGCGAGGGTGGGCTCTGGGGAGGGTGGCAGTACCTTTCTTATGTCTTGGTTGTGTGAAGGTTACACCACTGTTTAATGTGTAGGTTTTTCAAACTCAGCAAGGCCCTGTGTGGTGGCCTACGCCTGTAATCCCAACACTTAGGGGGGGCCGAGGCAGGCAGATCACCTGAGGTCAGGGGTTCGAGACCAGCCTGGCCAACACAGTGAAACGCCCATCTCTACTAAAATACAAAAATTAGCCGGGCGTGTTAACAGGCACCTGTAGTCTCAGCTACTCAGGAGGCTGAGGCAGAAGAATCTCTTGAACCCAGGAGGCAGAGGTTGCAGTGAGGTGTGATGGTGCCATTGCACGCCAACCTGGGTGATAGAGAGAGACTCCGTCTCAAAATATAAATAGCCGGGTGTGGTGGCTCACACCTGTAATCCCAGCACTTTGGGAGGCTGAGGCGAGCAGATCACCTGAGGTCAGGAGTTCGAGACCAGCCTGGCCAATACAGTGAAACCCTGCCTCTTCTAAAAACACAAAAATTAGCTGGACGTGGTGACGGGCACCTGTAATCCCAGCTATTCAGGGGGCTGAGGCAGGAGAATCCTTGAATCCAGGAGGTGAGGGTTGCAGTGAGCCAAGATCATGCCACTGCACTCCAGCCTGGGCGACAGAACAAGACTTGGTCTCAAAAAATAAAGTAAAATAAAACAAAATATGGCCGGGCGTGGCGGCTCACACCTGTAATCCCAGCACTTTGGGAGGCTGACGCGGGCAGATCACTTGAGGTCAGGAGTTCGAGAGCAGCCTGGCCAATATGGTGAAACCCCGTCTTTAAAAAATAACAATAGCCAGGCGCGGTGGCTCAAGCCTGTAATCCCAGCACCTTGGGAGGCCGAGGCAGGTGGATCACAAGGTCTAGAGATCGAGACCATCCTGGTCAACATGGTGAAACCCCGTCTCTACTAAAAATACAAAAAATTAGCTGGGCATGGTGGTGCGTGCCTGTAATCCCAGTTACTCAGGAGGCTGAGGCAGGAGAATTGCCTGAACCCAGCAGGCAGAGGCTGCAGTGAGCCGAGATTGCGCCATTGCACTCCAGCCTGGGTAACAAGAGCGAAACTCCGTCTCAAAAAAATAAATAAATAACAATAAATAAAATAAAATGCATGTGCACCCAGCACACACACAGGCATGCACACTCATGCCAAAACACATGCAGGGCCCCCGCAGTCCCCAGCATCCCCGTCGGAGGCCAGGGAGGAGGATTTGCAGCAGGAGGGGCAGACAATGCCCAAGTGACCCAGATTGTGTCTCTGTCACCAGCTGTCGGAGCCCGTGCCTGTCTCAGGTGGGTGTCTCTGGACCGCCCACCTCTCTGTCTGTCTCCAGGACACCAGCTGCTCCTCCCCCCAGGGCCTCCCTCCCACCTCCTCCTCCCAGCCGGGTCCCGCACCTTCCTGTCCCCACCCTGGCTGGCCGTGGGAACCTACTGTTTCTGGCTGCAAGAGGAGGAGACAGTGGAGGGGGCCCAGCTGGGGCATCTGTTTCTTATCATCTCTCTCCTCCTCTCCTTAGGAAGACCCTCCCGTCCCTGCGCCTTGCTTTCTCCAGCTGTGAAATGGAAGGATGATTTCTTAGGGTATATGGGCATCACCTCCCCAGGCCCCCCAGTCCTGTGCAGTTCTGATTCCACCAACCCAGGCTGTTTCTGGAGCTTCCTGCAGCCCGTGGCCTAAGCCCTAAAACGTGAACGCTGGAAGACGACAGGTGGGGTGTAGGACTCCCCACACTCCCATGAACCCCTCCAGGCACAGAAGGTGGACACCTCGGAAGGAAGTGGCTGGGGTGGGTAGCACAGGTGGGCTTGCAGTGGCAGAGAGGAGACATTTGTGTGTCCAAAATGCTGGCCAGGCGCCTTGGCCGACGCCTGTTATCCCAGCACTTTGGGAGGCTGAGGTGGGCAGATCACTTGAGGTCAGGAGTTCAAGACCAGCCTGGCCAACATGGTGAAACCCCGTTTCTACTAAAAATACAAAAATTAGCTGGATATGGTGGTGCATGCCTATAGTCCCAATTACTCGGGAAGCTGAGGCAGGAGAATCGCTTGAATCCGGGAGGCGGAGGTTGCGGTGAGCCGCGATCCTGCCATTGCACTCCAGCCTGGGTGACAGAGCGAGACTCTGTCTCAAAAAAAAAAAAAAGAAAAAAAAGAAACAACATGCATGCCTCTGCATGAGGGGCCGTGTGTGCGCCGGGCTCCAGCTTCTGGAGGTGAACACATCAAAGCAGACTCAGGTGCCTCCTGGACGCATGTGTGTACCCGCAGGTGCGCACAGGTGTGGGCTTATTCCCAGCCCTGTGGATGTGTCTAGAATGTCGGTTCCCAGAATCTTTTTGTTGTTTGAAGATGTGCAAATGCCTGGTATGCAGAGTAGAAACATTCAGGACATATTTGCAAAGTGATGTGTTCATTTACGCACTCATTTGTCCACTCAGCAAATATTTGCCGAGTGCCAACCAGCTGGGAGGCGCTAGAGACGGGCATCTCCGTCCTGCCGTCCCTTTGGGTGAATTCCTCCCGGGCCACTGCCTGTGCTGCATGGTTCATATGCAGAGGTGAGCCTGTGCGGGGTACAGAACTCACAGCAGCACGGCCCATGCGAGTGTGCACACACATACATGCACACACGTGTGTGCGCACAGGTTCACTGTCGACTCCTGTGCAGGCATGTGCAGGCTGGGCCTGGCCCGTCCTTGGCATGGCCTGCCTGCCCCGCCCATCCTCCGAAAGTGCCCAAGGCCAGGTGGGGCCAGGCGGGCCCGGAAACCTCTCCCAGCTGCTGTGCCCAGTTTCAGGGAAGCCACAGTCTGGCACCCTGCCCACGGAGACTGCCTGCCCTTGCACCTGCCTCCCGGGCTTCCTGGAAGGCCCTGGAGGCCCAGCCCCCAACCGTGCTAGCCTGAATCCACCACCCAGAGGAAGGCAGCTGGGAGGGAATGCAGCCCCCTTCCCCTCCACACCTTGGAACGCTTCAAAGTCAGAACCGGAAGACACTCCAGCAGGGTAGAATCTCTTACACAGGTGGGGTACATTGAGGCACACACAAAGGGCCCTCAGAAAGGGGCTGCACACTCTTCTCCCACCCCAGATCGCACGTGCCGGCTTCCACAGCTTGAGGGCTGGCACCTCAGGGATCTCTGCATACCGTGGAGGTTCGCAGGCATCGGGGCTCTGTAGAGTAAGCAATGGAGCTTAGAAATATTTGCATTTCCGGCCGGGCGCGGTGGCTCAAGCCTGTAATCCCAGCACTTCGGGAGGCCAAGGTGGGTGGATCACGAGGTCAAGAGATCGAGACCATCCTGGTCAACATGGTGAAACCCCGTCTCTACTAAAAATACAAAACATTAGCTGGGCATGGTGGTGCGTGCCTGTAATCCCAGCTACTCAGGAGGCTGAGGCAGGAGAATTGCCTGAACCCAGGAGGCGGAGGTTGCGGTGAGCCGAGATCGTGCCATTGCACTCCAGCCTGGGTAACAAGAGCGAAACTCCGTCTAAAAAAAAAAAAAAAAAAAAGAAATATTTGCATTTCCTTGGTGGCTACACGCAGTGCAGGTGAGAGCGCAGGTGTGCACGCCAGGGCCTTAGACATGTGTGGGTGCTTGTGCATGCACAGACAAGGCTGTTTGTGCCAGGCACCGTGCTTACACACCTGTCATCCCAGCACTTTGGAAGGCCGAGGTGGGCAGATCACCTGAGGTCAGGAGTTCAAGACCAGCCTAGCCAACACGGCGAAACCCCGTCTCTACTAAAAATACAAAAACTATGCAGGGCACAGTGGCTCATGCTTGTAATCTCGGCACTTCGGGAGGCTGAGGCAGGTGGATCACTTGAGGTCAGGAGTTCAAGACCAGCCTGGCCAACATAGTGAAACCCCATCTCTACTAAAAATACAAAACAGGTGGGGGGGGGGGTGGCGCACACCTGTAAATCCCAGCTACTCAAGAGGCTGAGGCAGGAGAATTGCTTGAACCTGGGAGGGGGAGGATGCAGTGAGTTGAGATCTCCACACTGCACTCCAGCCTGGGAGACAGAGTGAGATTCCATCTCAAAAGACAGACAAGGCTGCGTGGGAGAATGAGAGCTCCTCACACGAACGTTTGTCAGTGCGTGCCTGTGCACGGCAGGCGTCCACACGGTGCAGGTGTTTGTGTGGAAGTGGACGGCTGCACACAGTCGGTTTTGTACGGATCTGCGCGACTGCACGCAGTAGGCATTGCAGTCAGGTGGGGCTCTGCGCACAGCGGGCTTTGCATGGAAGAGGGATCTGCACACAGTAGGCGCCTGCACGCAGGAGAGGGGCTGCACCCAGTATGCACTGCAGATAGGTAGGTTTCTGCACACAGTAGGCCTTGCATGCAAGAACCGGGTCACATACAGTAGGAGTTTGCACGCAGGAGAGGGGCTGCACACCACACAGTAGGCATTGCAGGCAGGTGGGGCTCTGCACACAGTAGGCTTTGAATGGAAGAGAGGCGTGGCGCAGCGCACAGTAGGGCCTGCACCAAGACGGGGATCTGCACGCAGCCGGCGTTTGCACGCAGGAGAGGGGCTGCGCACAGTAGGCCCATGCAGCTGCCAGCGGCCACGGCGTGCCCAGCGGAGAGGAGCAGCTGCAGCCCCGTGCGGCTGAGCACGCACCCGGTTCCTGCGCCACCGCGGCCTCAGGCTCCTCCGCGTCCGGCCGGGCAGGTCAGGCGGCTCAGTCGGGGCGTGGGGCGGGCGGTCAGGGAGGCTATTCCGGGCGCTGGCGCAGTGCCCGAGCCCTGCGCGCCAGGCCGCCCGGGGAAGGCGCCGCTGACAAAAGGAGGGTCTGTGCAGACGCCCCGCCCTCGGCCCGGCCGGCCGCCGCCAGGGCCTTGGGGGAGGGAGACGCCGCCGGAGCTGCCGCCGGCGGGGACACCCCCCACCCCTCCTGCCCGGGCGGCCGCAGACACCGCGCCTGGCAGGCAGCAGAGGGAGGCTGGCACCGCCGGGCTCTGGAGGGGGTCGGCGGCCGGCGCTGGGGGCTCCGGAGCGCACAGGCCGCGCGCCCAGGGCGCACCGGAGGGAGCGCTGGCGAGGGTCGGGGGCCCCCAGCGCGCGGAAACGGGGAGGACCGGCCCCTGCCTCTCGCCCACCTGGGGATTTCTCCGTCTCGAGCACCCGCCTGTCTGCAATTATCCAATTTAAGGAAGGGGAAAGCCGGGACTCCTGCCTGCTGAGGAGGGCGGACGGGAAGGGCGTCTGGGGCCTGGGTCAGCGCCCCTCTCCACCCCCAGAGTGTCTGGCGAGAGGGTGGGGTGGAAGGAAGGCGTAATAAGGGTTCTCAAGGCAGCGGGTTTTGCTCAGCGCCGTCTAGTTTCACCTCCACACGTGGGAGCGCAATTCGGCTTTTCCTTTTATGGACGGGGAAACTGAGTCAGGCTCTTGCTAGCTGCTGGAACTAGTGAGCCGCGGAGATTCAAATCGAAAGTCAGGCCTCCGCCCCTCCCCTCCCTGTAGGGCCTGAACTCTGCCCTCCCTCCTTTCCCTCGCACGGAGCCACCCAAGAGGCACTTATGGCGCGCCTGCTGTGTACACGGCGGCACAAACGCTTCCCCACGCGCGCACGCGTGCGAGCGCAGGCCGGAGCTCCCACGCTCGTGCGCTCTCACCACACGAGCAGGAGGGTCTGTGCCCTCCTCGCTCTTCACCAGGCCCCACACTCTACCCCACCCCACCCCACTCCACCCCCACCCCAGGGCCTGGGAACCGCGGCGTCCGGGTGGAGGGGGTGGGGTGGGAACTGGGAGCCCGGAATGGAACAATGTAGGGAAAGAATAGGGAGGAGCCGAGAGAGGAAACCCCCCACCCCTTCTCCAGATGAGGCTCTCCAGAAGCAGAGGCCATCCTGTGCTGGGGAGGAGGTCCTTGGCCTTCGGACTGTTCGGCTTTGGGGCGCTCTGGGTCTCTGGGGTCCATCCTGGGTCCTGGGGAATCTGTAAAAATGTGGGTCACGTGTCCTACATGTCCGGGGGAGCATGAATCAGGCTCCGGGGTGGGGGCTGGAGAGAGTGACGTGCAGGGCTCTGAGCCACTCTGCGGGGCCCCATGACTCTCTGCTTCCTCCAAAGAGACTCACCCTGGTTCCTCCCTGGCCTCCCCCGAGCCCTGGCTGGGCACTGCCCCGGCCATCAAATGGAGGAGATCCCAGGGGCCAAGTCCTAGGCTGGGAAGCCACAGGGAGTTCTGAGGCTCTGAGAGCCGGACTCTTGACCTTGGTCTGCAGAGAGGAGGGGCCCCTGGGGAAAGTAAGGAAGCCTCTGCGTTCCTTCCAATGTGTCCTGGAAAAGGGGAGACCTGGTGTAGGGTCCCCAGCCACAACCTCCAACCCACCACATTGAAGTCAACCCAGGGGCTGGGCATGGTGGCTCACGCCTGTAATCTTAGCATTTTAGGAGGCCGAGGCAGGAGGATCCCTTGAGCCCAGCATGGGGAATATAGGGAGAACCTGTCTCTACTTAAAAAAAAAAGCGGCCCGGTGGCTCAAGCCTGTAATCCCAGCACTTTGGGAGGCCGAGGCGGGTGGATCACGAGGTGGAGAGATCGAGACCATCCTGGTCAACATGGTGAAACCCCGTCTCTACTAAAAATACAAAAAATTAGCTGGGCATGGTGGCGCGTGCCTGTAATCCCAGCTACTCAGGAGGCTGAGGCAGGAGAATTGCCTGAACCCAGGAGGCGGAGGTTTCGGTGAGCCGAGATCGCGCCATTGCACTCCAGCCTGGGTAATAAGAGCGAAACTCCGTCTCAAAAAAAAAAAAAAAAAAAAAAAAAGCGGAGCATGGTGCCTCATGCCTGTAATCCCAGCAAATTGGGAGGCTGAGGTGGGTGGATCACCAGAGGTTGGAAGTTCGAGACCAACCTGACCAACAAGGAGAAACCCTGTCTCTGCTAAAAATACAAAAGCAGCCTGGCATGGTGGCTCATGCCTGTAATTCCAGTTACTCGGGAAGCTGAGGCAGGAGAATAGCTTGAACCCGGGAGGTGGAGGTTACGGTGAGCCAAGATCACACCATTACACTCCAGCCTGGGCAACAAGAATAAAACTCCATCTTGAGCCGGGCACGGTGGCTCATGTCTGTAATCCTAGCACTTTGGGAATCTGGGGTGGGTGGATCACCTGAGGTCAGGAGTTCAAGACCAGCCTGGCCGTCATGGTGAAACCCCATTTAAAAAAAACAAAAAACAAAAAACAAAAAACAAACAAAACCACTCCATCTCAACAACAACAAAAAAGGGTACCCAGGGGTTGCAGTGCACCCTGAAGTCTGAGAACCACTGTTGAAAGTGCACAGAGGGTAGGGCAGACGCTGCCATGTCGCCTTGGCCACCTGGGAGCTGGCTGCTGACGCTTCCTGACACCCCGTCAGCCTCCCGTGTCTCTTTGCCTGGGGTCTTCTCTAACGGGTGCAAACACCTGCTGTGTGCAGTGTCTTTACTGCAGGCAAGGCCTACTGTGTGCAGAGCCCACCTGTGTGCCATGCCTACTGTGTGCAGACATGCAGAGACATGCAGCACCTGCCGTGAACACCACCCGCCTGCATGCACACACCCACCGTGGAACCCCCTCTGGGTAGGCAGGAAGTACCAGGGAGTCACACCCAGAGCACCCCTCAAACGGGGGATGGAGCTGGCTAATGAGTAGATGCCCCCACTAACTTTTTTTTTTTTTCCCCGAGAGACACGTTCTCATTGTCTCCCAGGCTAGAGTGCAATTGTGCGACCTCGGCTCACTGCAACCTCCTGGTTCAAGTGATTCTCCTGCCTCAGCGTCCTCAGTAGCTGGGACTACAGGCACATGCTACCACACCCGAATAATTTTTTTGTATTTTTACAAAAGGTTTTTTGTTATTGTTGTTATTGAGATGGAGTCTCATTCTGTCGCCCAGGCTGGAGTGCAATGGCGTGATCTCGGCTTCCTGCAACCTCTGCCACCCAGGTTCAAGCAATTATCCTGCCTCAGCCTCCCGAATAGCTGGGATTATAGGCGAACACCACCCTGCCCACCTAATTAATTTTTTCTTTTCTTTTCTTTTCTTTTTTTTTGTATTTTCAGTAGAGACAGGGCTTCACCATCTTGGCCAGGCTGGTCTTGAACTCCTGACCTTGTGATCTGCCCACCTCAGCCTCCCAAAGTGCTGGATTGCAGGCGTGAGCCACCGTGCCTGGCTGAGACAAGTTTTCACCATGTTGGCCAGGCTGGTCTCGAACTCCTGACCTCAAGGGAGTCACCTGCCTCAGCCTCCCGAAGTGCTGGGATTACAGACGTGAGCCTCCGCACCCGGCCCCCTCTCGCTCTCTTGCCTCGTTGTGACATCATCTCTCACCGTTGCCCCCGGGACTCAGCCCTAGGTCTTCACAGCAGGGACCTCTTCGTGGAGGTGCCATCTCTCCTCTCCGCCCTCTGGACTGCTTCGCTGAAGGCACACGGTCACCCATGGGTAGCGGCGTCTCTATGCAAATGCACACATCTGTGTGTCTGAGACCAGGTGGCCCTGGGTGCGCGCTTGAAATCAGTGTTTTTTGAGACTTGCCCCCATGCCGGGCTAATATCTTTTTTTATTTTTTGTAGAGTTGAGGTCTCTCTCTCTTTCTCTCTCTCTGTTGCAGGCTGGTCTCCGACTCCTGGCCTCAAGAGATCCTCCTGCCTTGGCCTCCCAAAGTGTTGAGATTACAAGCGTGAGCTACATGCCCAGCCTTCCATATCTTTTGCGGGGGACACAATTCAAACCATAACATCCTCACACAAAAACACCCAGCCGTGAATTTCCGGCCATGCGTGCAGACACTTGAATGAGAATTCACACTCATGCACACACCCATACACACAGGGACCTCTCTTTATCTTGTTCTCTCTTGTTTTTCTTTTTCTTTTTCTTTGTTTTTGAGACGGAGTTTCGCTCTTGTTACCCAGGCTGGAGTGCAATGGCGCGATCTCGGCTCACCACAACCTCCACCTCCTGGGTTCAGGCAATTCTCCTGCCTCAGCCTCCTGAGTAGCTGGGATTACAGGAACGCGCCACCATGCCCAACTAATTTTTGTATTTTTAGTAGAGACGGGGTTTCACCATGTTGACCAGGATGGTCTCGATCTCTTGACCTCGTGATCCACCTGCCTTGGCCTCCCAAAGTGCTGGGATTACAGACCTGAGCCACCACACCCGGCCTCTCTCTTGTTTTTCTAAGGCTAACACAGGCCCTTGCACACAGTGGGGGGGTCAATAAATATTGAATGAATCAGGCAGGGTGCGGTAGCCCAGGCCAGTAAACCCAGCACTTTGGGAGGCTGAAGTGGGGGCATCACTTGAGGCCAGGAGTTCAAGACCAGCCTGGGCAACATAGTGAAACCCTGTCTCTACAAAAACAAATTAAAAATTAGCCAGTCATGGTGGGACATGCCGATAGTTCCCGCTACTTGGGGGCTAGGGAGGCTGAGGTGGGAGGATTGCTTGAGTCTGGGAGGTCGAGGCTGCAGTGAGCTGTGACAGCAACACTGTACTCCAGCCTGGGTGACAGAGGGAGACCCCATCTCTTAGAAAAACTAAGGAAAAAAATGAGCCTGGTGCGGTGGCTCACACCTGTAATCCCAACACTTTGGGAGGCCGAGGCAGGTGGATCACCTGAGGTCGGGAGTTCAAGACCAGCCTGACCAACTTGGAGAAACCCCGTCTCTACTAAAAATACAAAATCAACCGGGTGTGGTGGTGCATGCCTGTAGTCCCAGCTACTCAGGAGGCTGAGGCAGGAGAATCACTTGAACCCGAGAGGTGGAGGTTGCAGTGAGCCGAGATTGTGCCACTGCACTCCAGCTTGGACAAGAGTCAAACTTTGTCTCAAAAAAAGAAAACTGGCCGGGCGCGGTGGCTCAAGCCTGTAATCCCAGCACTTTGGGAGGCCGAGGCGGGTGGATCACGAGGTCGAGAGATCGAGACCATCCTGGTCAACATGGTGAAACCCCGTCTCTACTAAAAAAGAAAACAGAGAGCAAAGAGGTGAAGCAACTTTGTGCCCCAGGCTACAACCACATGGCTGCTGCCTCCACAGAGCCAGGTTCCCGCCTTCCTGAGCTGAGTGGTGTCACTGTACCTGGCGGGGACCCAGCAGTTGGCAGGCCAACGTGTGTCCCTTGGGGACAAAACAGTCTGTCCTGGAGCGTGGACACAGAAGGTCATCAGTAGTTCAGCCTCGGGTGGTACAGACTTGATGGAGTCTTTTTTTTTTTTTTTTTTTTGACAGTGCCCCATGCCTGTAATCCCAGCACTTTGGGAGGCCGAGGCGGGTAGATCACGAGGTCAGGAGTTCAAGACCAGCCTGGCCAAGATAGTGAAACCCCGTCTTTTATTAAAAAAAAAAAAAGAAGAAGAAGGAGATGGAGTCTTGGTGTGTTGCCCAGGCTGGAGTGCAGTGGCACTATCTCAGCTCACTGCAACCGCCGCCTCCTGGGTTCAAGCTATTCTCCTGCCTCAGCCTCCAGAGTAGCTGGGATTTCAGACACTAGTCACCATACCTAGATGATTTTTGTATTTTTTCTTTCTTTCTTTTTTTTTTGAGATGGAGTTTTGCTCTTGTTACCCAGGCTGGAGTGCAATAGCGCGATCTCGGCTCACCACAACCTCCGCCTCCTGGGTTCAGGCAATTCTCCTGCCTCAGCCTCCTGAGTAGCTGGGATTACAGGCACGCGCCACCATGCCCAGCTAATTTTTGTATTTTCAGTAGAGACAGGGTTTCACTATGTTGGCCAAGCTGGTCTCGAACTCCTGACCTCAGGTGATGCACCTGCCTTGGCCTTGCAAAGTGCTGAGATTACAGGCGTGAGCCACCTCACCCAGCTTGATGGAGTCTTTATGCCACAAGCATTTATGAAGTGCCACCTGTGTCCCAGGCTCTGGGGTGAGGAGAGAGGTACAATCATGGGTCCCCAGCTGCTCAGGAGTTCTGGGTGTCCAGGGCTCACTCCCAGGATGCCAGGAATTCTTGCAGCGCCCACACGTGTGCGTGTATTGCTGTGTTCCCGTGTATCACGGGTCCTCACAGCCCCACATGCTGCTGTGTGCAGAGATCAGAGACAAATTCCAGCTCACACGTTAGAACAGCCACTGGGGGTGGGATCTGGGGGTGAGAAAAACAGACCTTCTCTCAGCCTTCTGGGCATCTGCAACGTCACACAGAAGGTAGACAGGATTCTAAATATGTCATTACACATTGGTGCCGGGGCCGGGGGCGGTGACTCATGCCTGTCAGCGCAGCACTTTGGGAGGCTGAAGCGGGTGGATCACCTGAGATCAGGAGTTCAAGACCAGCCTGGCCAACATGGTGAAACCCCATCTCTACTAAAAGTACAAAACTTAGGGGCCAGATGTGGTGGCTTATGCCTGTAATCCAAGCACTTTGGAGGCCAAGGCAGGCGGATCACCTGAAGTCGGGAGTTCAAGACCAGCCTGGCCAATATGGTGCAACCCCATCTCTACTAAAAATACAAAACTTAGCCAGGCGTGATGGCGGGTGCCTGTAATCCCAGCTACTCGGGAGGCTTAGGCGCGAGAATCGCTTGAACCTGGGGAGGCAGAGGCTGCAGTGAGCCGAGATTGTGCCATTGCACTCCAGCTTGGAGTGAGACTCCATCAAAAAAAAAAAAAAAAAAAAAAAAAAAAAATATATATATATATATATATATATGGCACGTACTGGGAAGGACAGGTGGGCAGAGATAGTCCTGAGATTATTCCAGATTATTCCTTGTTTTGCCTGGATGGCTCTCTGAGATATGAGCGAAAGGTGAGTAGGTATTAACCAGGGAGAAGTGAGAGAAGGGTGTTCCCGCCGGACACGTCAGCAGCGGCCCTGGCTGGACGTTGGAGAGCCAGGTGCGTAAACAACGTGTGGGTTGAGGATTTGCGTGTGCCAGGCCCACACGTCGTGGCTGGTCACTAAGTATGAATTGTGTGCGTGACTCTGAGTGCCGTCTCGGGCTGGCCGTCCCCGCGCGAGGGTGCTGGTATGCTGCTGGGATTCCCAGGCACACGCTCTGGGGAGCAGAGGCACAGGACAGCCACCCAAGTTCTAATCTTTTGTGTTTTCAGACAGGGTCTCACTGTGCTGCCCAGGCTGGAGTGCAGTGGTGCAGTCTCAGCTCACTGCAGCTTAAGCCATCCTCCCCGGCTTAAGCAACCCTCCCCAGTCAGCGTCCCCAGTAGCTGACATGACAGGTACACACCACCACACCTGGCTTAATTTTCTTTTTTTTTTTTTGGAGACGGAGTTTCACTCTTGTTACCCAGGCTGGAGTGCAATGGCGCGATCTCGGCTCACCGCAACCTCCGCCTCTTGGGTTCAGGCAATTCTCCTGCCTCAGCCTCCCGAGTAGCTGGGATTACAGGCACACGCCACCATGCCCAGCTAATTTTTTGTATTTTTAGTAGAGACGGCATTTCACCATGTTGACCAGGATGGTCTCGATCTCTTGACCTCGTGATCCACCTGCCTCGGCCTCCCAAAGTGCTGGGATTGCAGGCAGGAGCCACCGCGCCCAGCCCACCTGGCTTAATTTTCTTATTTTTCTTCTTCTTCTTTTTTTTTTTTTTTTTTCTGAGACGGAGTTTCACTCTTGTTACCCAGGCTGGAGTGCAATGGCACGATCTTGGCTCACCGCAACCTCCGCCTCCTGGGTTCAGGCAATTCTCCTGCCTCAGCCTCCTGAGTAGCTGGGATTACAGGCACACGCCACCATGCCCAGCTAATTTTTTGTATTTTTAGTAGAGACAGGGTTTCGCCATGTTGACCAGGATGGTCTCGATCTCTTGACCTCGTGATCCGCCCGCCTCTGCCTCCCAAAGTGCTGGGATTACAGGCTTGAGCCACCGCGCCCGGCTCTTCTTCTTTTTTTTTTTAAGAGATGGGATTTCCCCATCTTAGTCAGGTTGGTCTCAAACTCCCGACCTCAGGGGAACCACCCGCCTCAGCCTTCCAAAGTGCTGGGATTAAAGGCACGAGCCACTGCTCCTGGTCATTGTATTTTTTTTTTTTTTCTTTAGAGACGAGGTCTTGCTATATGCCATAATATATGCCATATTGCCCAGGCTGGTGTCGAACTCCTAGGCTCAAGCGATCCTCCTGCCTCAGTCTCCCAAAGTGCTGGGATTACAGGCCTGAGCCACTGCATCCAGTGTGTTCAAACTTTGATACTGAAACATACAATGTCATGGATGAACCCCCAAAACAGTATGCAAGCGAAAGAAGTCAGGCACAAAAGGCTGGGTATCTTATGATTCCATTTATGTGAAATGGCCAGGACAGGTGAATTCATGGGAAAAAAGTGGAGGCGTGCTTGTCAGGGGCTGGGGGAGAGGGTGTGGTGTGAGGAGTGACTGCTGATGGTGACAGGGCTTCTTTTGGGGGTGATGAAAACGTTCCAGAAGACCTTTTTTTTTTTTTTTTTTTTTTTTGAGACAGAGTGTCCCCAGGCTGCAGTACAGTGGCACAATCTCGGCTCACCGCAACCTCTGCCTCCCGGGTTCAAGCGATTCTTCTGCCTCAGCCTCTCAAGTAGCTGGGATTACAGGCGTGCACCACCATGCCTGGCTAATTTTTATATTTTTAGTAGAGGCGGGGTTTCACCATGTTGGCCAGGCTGGTCTCGATCTCTTGACCTCGTGATGTACCCATCTTGGCCTCTCAAAGTGCTGGGATTACAGGCATGAGCCACCACGCCCGGCTACTCTGGAATTCAATAGTGGTGATGGTTGCACAACTTTGTGAATATACTAAAAACCACTGAGTTAAACACTTTAAAGGGGTGACTGTTACGGCATATGAACTATATCTCAATAACATATATCATTGTTTTTATATATATAGTGTGGTGTATATATACTATATGTGTATATATATATACAGTATGTATGCTGTGTGTGTGTGTGTCTGTGTGTCTGTGTGTGTGTGTCATCTGTGTGTCTGTGTGTCATCTGTGTCTGTGTGTGTCATCTGTGTATCTGTGTGTGTCATCTGTGTCTGTGTGTCTGTGTGTGTCTGTGTGTTTGTGTGTGCCTTTGTGTATCTGTGTGTGTGTGTCTGCATGTGTGTCTGTGTGTGTCATCTGTGTGTGTCTGTGTGTGTCTCTGTGTATCTGTGTCTCTGTGTGTGTGTCTGTGTGTCTTTGTGTATCTGTCTGTGTGTGTCTTTGTGTATCTGTGTCTATGTGTGTGTGTCTGTGTCTGTGTGTCTGTGTGTCTGTCTTTGTGTATCTGTCTGTGTGTGTCTTTGTGTATCTGTGTGTGTGTGTGTGTGTCTGTGTCTGTGTGTGTCTGTGTGTCTCTTTGTGTATCTGTGTGTGTCTTTGTGTATCTGTGTCTGTGTGTGTGTATCTGTGTCTGTGTCTGTGTCTGTCTTTGTGTATCTGTGTCTGTGTGTGTGTGTCTTTGTGTATCTGTCTGTGTGTGTCTTTGTGTATCTGTGTCTGTGTGTGTGTATCTGTGTCTGTGTGTGTCTATGTGTCTGTCTTTGTGTATCTGTCTGTGTGTGTCTTTGTGTATCTGTGTGTGTGTGTCTGTGTCTGTGTGTGTCTGTGTCTGTGTGTGTGTCTGTGTGTGTCTGTGTGTCTGTCTTTGTGTATCTGTCTGTGTGTGTCTTTGTGTATCTGTGTGTGTGTATCTGTGTCTGTGTGTGTCTGTGTGTCTGTCTTTGTGTATCTGTGTCTGTGTGTGTGTCTGTGTCTGTGTGTGTCTGTGTGTCTGTCTTTGTGTATCTGTCTGTGTCTTTGTGTATCTGTGTCTGTGTGTGTGTGTCTGTGTCTGTGTGTGTCTGTGTGTCTGTCTTTGTGTACCTGTCTGTGTGTGTCTTTGTGTATCTGTGTCTGTGTGTGTGTCTGTGTGTGTCTGTGTGTGTCTGTGTCTGTGTGTGTCTGTGTGTGTGTGTGTGTGTGTCTATATGGAAAAACAGTACTTTGAGTCACACTGGCCTTGGCTTGTTTCCTGGCTCTGCCTTTGTCCCTTGTGACTTTGGGCAAAGTCACTGCACCTGTCTCAACTCCACGTTCTCTTTCTATAAAAAGCAGATAGGGGCTGGACACAGTGGCTTACACCTGTAATCCCAGCATTTCGGGAGGCCAAGGCAGGAGGATCACTTGAGCCCAGGAGGTTGAGGCTGCAGCAAGCTATGATCACATCACTTCAGCCTGGATGACAGAGAGAGACCCTGTCTCAAAAAACAGCAATGGCTGGGCATGGTGGCACACATCTGTAATCCAAGCTCTCCGGAGGCTGAGGTGAGAGGATTGCTTGAGCTGGGGAGGCAGAGGTTGCAGTGAGCTGAGATTGCACCACTGGACTCCACCCTGCAGGATGGAGTGAGACCTTGTCTCAGAGAAAAAAATTAAAAACAAGGTCGGGTGCGGTGGCTCACACCTGTAATCCCAGCACTTTGGGAGGCCAAGGCGGGCCAATCACCTGAGGTTGGGAGTTCAAGACCAGCCTGACCAACATGGTGAAACTCCGTCTTTAAAAAAATTAAAAACAGCTGGGCGCGGTGGCTCAAGCCTGTAATCCCAGCACTTTGGGAGGCCGAGGCAGGTGGATCACGAGGTCGAGAGATCGAGACCATCCTGGTCAACATGGTGAAACCCCGTCTCTCCTAAAAATACAAAAAATGAGCTGGGCTTTGTAGAGATGGGGTTTCACTATGTTGCCCAGGCTGGTCTTGAACTCCTGGCCTCAAGTGATGCCCCCACTTCAGCCTCCCAAAGTGCTGGGTTTACTGGCCTGGGCTACCGCACCCTGCCTGATTCATTCAATATTTATTGACCCCCTACTGTGTGCAAGGGCCTGTGTTAGCCTTAGAAAAACAAGAGAGAGGCCGGGTGCGGTGGCTCAAGCCTGTCATTCCAGCACTTTGGGAGGCCGAGGCGGGTGGCTCACGAGGTCAAGAGATCGAGACCATCCTGGTCAACATGGTGAAACCCCGTCTCTACTAAAAATACAAAAAATTAGCTGGGCATGGTGGCGCGTGCCTGTAATCCCAGCTGCTCAGGAGGCTGAGGCAGGAGAATTGCCTGAACCCAGGAGGCGGAGGTTGCGGTGAGCCGAGATCGCGCCATTGCACTCCAGCCTGGGTAACAAGAGTGAAACTCCGTCTCAAAAGAAATAAAAAATAAAAAAAGAGTTCAAGACTAGAGTGGCCAACATGGTGAAACCCCGTCTCTACTAAAAAATACAAAAATTAGCTGGGCGTGGTGACTCTTGCCTGTAATCCCAGCTACTCAGGGGGCTGAGGCAGGAGAATTGCTTGAACCGGGACCCGGGAGGTGGAGGTTGCTGTGAGCCGAGATCGCGCCAGTGCGCTCCAGCCTGTGGGCTACAGAGCGAGACTCCATCTCAAGATAGTAATAATAATAATAAAAATTAAAAACACAGTTGTGGCCGGGCGCGGTGGCTCAAGCCTGTAATCCCAGCACTTTGGGAGGCCGAGGCGGGTGGATCACAAGGTCGAGAGATCGAGACCAACCTGGTCAACATGGTGAAACTCCGTCTCTACTAAAAATACAAAAAACTAGCTGGGCATGGTGGCGCGTGCCTGTAATCCCAGCTACTCAGGAGGCTGAGGCAGGAGAATTGCCTGAACCCAGGAGGCGGAGGTTGCGGTGAGCCGAGATCGCGCCATTGCACTCCAGGCTGGGTAACAAGGGCGAAACTCCGTCTCAAAAAAAAAAAAAAAAAACAAACACAGTTGTGACCAGGATTGGAAGAAGTGACAGGGGTGAGGGGCTGGCCCCTGCCAGCTCACCTGCTGTATAATTCCTCTTTGCTGTGTCACTTCCCGGCCCTCGGCCTGTCCCTCCGGGGCAGAGATACATTATGGGCCTCACGACATTCCCAAGACCCTGCTCCTTCCCCAGAGAGGGAGGACTCAGAGAAACAGAAGACCATAAACTGCTGAGACTTGGGGCAGGGCCAGGGGGTGCATTTCTTTTCTTTTTTTCTTTTTTTTTTTTTTTTTTTGTTTTGCTTTTTCAGACAGAGTCTTACTCTGTCACCCAGGCTGGAGTACTCCTGCTTCAGCCTCCCGAGTAGCCCAGATTACAGGCACATGCCACCACACCTGGCTAATTTTTGTATTTTATAGTAGAGATGGGTTTCACCATGTTGGTCAGGCTGGTCTCAAACTCCTGACCTCATGATCTGCCCGCCATGGCCTCCCAAAGTGCTAGGATTACAGGCGTGAGCCACTGCGCCTGGCTCATTGGAGTTTTTAAAATAGTTCTTGAAAATATTCTTCGGGTCTCCAAGTTTTTCTATTTTTTTATTTTTTTTATTTTTTTTTTTTTGAGACAGGGTCTCACTCTGTTGCCCAGGCTGGCGTGCGGTGGTGTGTGATCTTGGCTCACTGCAGCTTCTACCTCCCCGACTCGAGCGATTCTCCTGCCTCACACTCTCAGGTAGCCGAGCTTTTCATTTTGCATAGAAGGCGTGGTTCGCTGGCCCCTGCTCAGGCAGACTCCACTAATTCACAGGATGGCCAGGAGAGAATTAAAGATGATTTTGGAGGGCTGACAAAATTACCTAGTGGGTATACTGCTTGTTATTCAGGCAATGGCTATAATTGAAGCCCAAATGTCACTCTGACACATGCATCCCATAACACACCTGCACATGTACCCCCTAAACATAATTTTTTTATTTTTTGAGACAGTCTCGCTCTGTTGCCCAAGCTGGAGTGCAGTGGTGTGATCTCGGTTCACTGCAGCCTCTGCCTCCCGGGTTCAAGAGTTCTCCTGCCTCAGCCTCTCGAATAGCTGGGATTACAGGCATGCGCCACCCCACCCGGCGAATTTTTTGTATTTTTAATAGAGACGGGGTTTCTCCATGTTGGTCAGGCTGGTCCTGAACTCCTGACCTCAGGTGATCTTCCCACCTGGCCCTGCAAAGTGCTGGGATGACAGGTCTGAGCCACTGCATGTGGGCGAAGCTCCTAGGGTAGGGAGGCGGGGTGGCCCCACAGGTGGTCAGTCAGGAGTCCTGGGGTCAGGAGTTCCAGACCAGCTTGGCCAACACACCGAAACCCCAACTCTAATAAAAATAAAAAATAAAAGGCCGGGCGCGGTGGCTCAAGCCTGTAATCCCAGCACTTTGGGGGGCCGAGGTGGGTGGATCACGAGGTCGAGAGATCAAGACCATCCTGGTCAACATGGTGAAACCCCGTCTCTACTAAAAATACAAAAAATCAGCTGGGCATGGTGGCGCGTGCCTGTAATCCCAGCTACTCAGGAGGCTGAGGCAGGAGAATTGCCTGAACCCAGGAGGCGGAGGTTGCGGTGAGCCGAGATCGCGCCATTGCACTCCAGCCTGGGTAACAAGAGCGAAACTCCGTCTCAAAAATAAATAAATAAATAAAAATAAAAATAAAAAATAATAACTTTGCGCAGTGGTAGTATTGTAGCCAGCGAGGTTTATCCGAGGCGCGATTATTGTTAATTGTAAACTTTTCCCAATACCCCGCCGGGTATTCTATTCTCCTCTCCCCCAAACCCCTTCAGGACTCCTTCGGCCTGTTGCCTCCCCCCCGCCCCCCGGGGTTTCCCTGCTCATTCAGGGCTGTGGTGGATTCCCCCTTGCCTTCTTGGGACCCCTTGGGACCCCCTCTCCCCACTTCAGTTCTCTCCTCCTCCCAGCCCCAGGTGGGATCCCCACCCCTCCCCCCTTCTCCCTCTGGGACTTCCCCCTCCTTCTCTCCCTCCCTCCCCCGCTGGGGCTCTCCCATCCCCGTGACTCCCAGGGAGCAGCTGGGGTTTTCCTCCGGCGCCCACGTGAGGCTCCGTGGAAAGGTCGCGGCCTGCGGAGGACCACCCCACCCCGTCTCCCCCCTAGTTCCCAGGCCTGGGGCTGCAGGGCAGCAGCGGGGAGCCACTGGGCGGGAAGACTGAGGCCGGGCAGGGAAGGGCTGGGCCAGGCTCCCAGCCCGGGGCAGGGGGAGTCACCACCTCGCCTGCAACTTGGGGAGAAGTAGGAGGTGGCTGGCCAGGGCCCACGGTTTCGGTTTAGAGTAGCAAAACGCAGCACTGTGCCAAGCCCAGCTGGCCCGGAGGCCGACTTCCTGGGGTATTTTTCTGCTTGTTGATTTTAGTTTGCAGGAAAAAAAAAAAAAAAAATAGGTTTTTGTCTTTAGTGCAAAAGAGAGGCCTATCCCGAGAGGGGGAAGGCGCGTAGTGGGTGCGGGGCGCTCCCTGGGGAGTCCTCGGAGGACGCTCTCCCTGCAGGCCTGAGCTCACCGCGCTGTGTGGTCCCAGATGCCCCCTTGACCGCTGCGGACCTTGGGCTGCGGTGGCGGCCGGGGCAGGTAGGGGCTGCAGCCAGCACCCCCTCCCGCCGAAATGCATCCATCTGTGCCCAGAGCTTGGGGTTGGCTCCGGAACAGCCCGTAACAGCGGTGGCACGGCCCCAGGTTTCGTCATAAACCGGTCTCTTAATTGCTACAAGGGCAGGACGAGAAGAAAAAAAAAAAAAAAAAAGAGGCATAGGTTTGTGGGGCGGCGGCGCCTGCTGCAGAGAGAAGAGGCACTGTCTGCACGGAGCCGGGAGCTGCTACCAGGGGCTTAAGTAACACTTCCTGGTGAGCTGGCGGGGGAGGGGGTGAAGCGTGTCCCCGGAGCACTCCCGGGGAGGGGCGGGGGTCCAGTAGTTCTCGGAAGCTGAAAGCATACCAGCACCCAGAGGCTTTAGAAATTTATTACAAGGCCATCATAGTAGAAGTAAAAATATAGATATCTGTGCTTCCCGTCTCGCTCGCAGTGGTTCAGTAACGAGTGCAAGTAACAAAATAGATCGTCTCTGTCCTCTGCAAACTGGGAGTTCGTGGGTACAGAGCAACCTCAGCCCCAGCTCCCAAGTCCCAAAGTGTGGTCCTGCCGAGGGTGCAGACCCTCGTTCAACCACGTCTCTCGTCCTCGGATGCCAGCTCCAGTCCCATGGAGGGTGGGGGGTGCAGTCACTCTCACCCCACCCCCGAGTGGAGTCTGGACCGTCCGTGACGGGGAGGGCGGCAGTGCGCCCTGCCACTCCGGCTTCTGCTCCGTCCCAAGGCCTGAGCTCCGGGGTCCCATCTCCTGCTGGCCTGGGTCCCCCCTTCTCCTCCGCCGCAGCCCCTGGCACAGCTTCCGGGTCTCCGCCCTGGGGGCGGCCGCTCACTCCCCTTCTCCTCCTCCTCCTCCTCTTCAGTCTCCGACGACTCTGCCCCCGATGGTCTCGTGGGTTAGGTTGTTTTGGGGGGGTTGTGCTGGGGGGGAGGGGGGTTCAAATATTTATTTTATTTTATGTTTTTGGCAGCGACTCCACAGGTTCTGTTGCTGGGAAGGGCCTCAGCGTTCCTGGAGCGAGATGTAGGGGACCCACTGGTTGTTACCCCGGCTCTCTTCGCAGTAGGTGGCTACCTCCACCAAGCCGTGGCTCTTCCAGGCGTCCGTGTGAGGGTTCTGTAGGAGGGGGAAATAAAGGGTTTAGCGGGAGCCTCCCTCTCCCGGGGCCCCTGTTTGTGGAAAACAGGCAGGCTCAAAATAGCTCCCTGGGTGAGGAGGCCCAGCCCGGCTGCCCACGGGACATGCCAAGCATGGCTGAGTGCTGAGCTGTGCAGGACCAGCCAGCCCGGCTTTGTTGACAAACACCGGCCCAGGTGCCCCCGGCAGGGCGGGGTAGGGCAGAGGCCCGACTCACCGTGACCAGGAGGCAGTGCAGGTCCCGGGCCTCGGTGGTGCCCTGGGTCTCGGCCGGCTCGCCCAGGAGCTGTGCCAGGCGCTGCATGCCCGACACCCGCACGATGTTGATGTCGTTGTCGCAGCAGAAGGACTGGATGAGCGTGAAGTGGATTTGCAGAGCGATGTCACCCTCCTCCTCCTCGTCAATGGCCAAGAGGCACAGGACCACGCTGTCCGGGTCTCTGAGGGGGGCCAAAGAGAAGGGGAGGGTCAGCCGGGGAACCGGGGAGAGGCCACCGTGCAGGGAGGCGTTTGCAAAACAAGGAGCGTGCGAGAGCAAAAGAGAAACGGCAGGGGTGCAGGGGGTGATGGCCTCCGCAAGCTGAGCATGGTGGGGGAGGGGAGGGCACATGGTTCAAAGCACAGGGTCGGGGGGTAACAGGTCCACAGCGGGAGGGGCGCTGGCAGACAGATGCAGCAGGATCCTGCAGCCCCCAATCCACAAACCAGCAGAGGAGCCCCGCATCCACAGCGGGGGGGCACTTGGGGAAGTCCCAGCCCCGTGCAGTACAGGCTTGTGGAAAGCGTCCAGAGCAGAGGGGAGGGGGTCCCCCGTCCCACCCGCGCCCAGCCCGGGGAGGGGGTCTGACTCACACATTCATCAACTTGGCCGACTCGTACACCCCCACTGTGAGGCGGTCCTGGCGCTGAGCAGCCACCAGCAGCTCCTCCACCGCGGCGGTCACCGTCTGCATCCTGGGGCCAAGGGAGAGGAGTCAGTGACGCGCGGACCACCGGGTGCTGCGTTCGGCTCCCGGCCCCGCCCGACCCGACCCATCCCGTCCCGGCCGACCGCAGCGGCTACTTACTTCTGCGCCGCGTTGTCGCACGCCACGAGCTCTTCCAGCGTCATGTTGCAATTATAATCCACAGTGGACGCGGCTCCCCGGCAGTCCCCAGGGAGAAACTGCAAAGTCCGAGCCAGAGAGCCCAAAACCTTCCCACGGAGCCGGAGCGCTCGTCCAAGACCTCCGGGAAGCAGCGAAATCCTTCCAGAAAAGGCGGAAAAAAAATGTTGCAAAGTCCTCGGCGAGAATAATCCAGAAAGTGGCAGGAACGAATCGAAGTCTAACGCTTCGGCGATCTGAACAGGGAGCCTCCAGCACCGCCTTTTATAGACTCCGGCGGGGAAAGGGGGCGGGGGGCGGGGAGAGGGGCGTGGCCTCGGTGATCATTTGCCCCCTCCTATTGGTAGGGGCGAGGGCTCTGAACTCTACGGTTGGCTGACGGCGGGGAGGGGGCGGAGCGCCGTGCGGGGGCGCCCCACGTGGGGGCGAGCGCCAGGAGGGGGACGTGCGGGGGACTGGTAGGTGACCGCCAATGCCAGAAACAAAAAAAAAAAAGCAGAAGTTTTTTTTTTCTCCTGATTTCCCGGCAGCAGAGCCGCGGTTCGGGGCGCGCGCGGGATTTCCAGCGCGCGAGGCGGCCCGGACTTTCGGGGGAGGGGAGCCTGGAATCCCCTCCCGCTCCTCGGAGAGTCCCGGACCCGCGCTTTTCCCAAGTTCTGCAGGGGCTGGAGGGGCTGCACGGGGAAGGGGCCCGGGTTGCAGCCTGATCTCGCGCAGGTGGTGGCGATGGCCGGAGGCTCTCCTGGCTGCTGCGACCCCAGCCCCCAGGTGATCTGGCTTCTCCCGGCCTCTACGTTCGGGTCTGAGTAATGGGGCTGCAGTGCCGGCCTCTCTGGTTTGCAGAGCGTGATCTCAACTAAGGCTGACAGTCAGCGCCCAATAAACATCAGCTGTCATCTGGGGGTCGCGGGGGGCTTCCTTGAGGTCCCCCAAAGTGGAGGGGGTTGCAAAGCCCGGGGCACTCTGGGGAAGAAACCGGGCGCCCCCTCGCCGCCTCCTGCGAGTTTCAGGGTGGGGCGCGCGTGGGAGGTGCAGGTGGCGCGGCCCCGCCCCCGCCGGCTGCCTAGCGTTCCAGCCTTTGCCCGTGCAAAGGGAGGCCTCCGGGCCCCGGAGAAAGCCGGGGTGGGAGAGAGGATGGTGCAGGCTCCGGCTGCACGCCGCCGCTTCGGGCCCACGTGCCAGGGTGGCGCCCACTTTTATGTCTCACTCCAGGGTGGGCGCTGACCTGCGTGGAGCGCGTGGCCCCGGACCTGGCCCCCACCCTCGCCCCACCCCTCCCCGTTCATGGATGATTCAATTCAAGACCTGGGAAGCAGGGGTGGTGCTGATGTGCATTATGCAAAAGGAGAAACTGAGGCTTGGAGAGGCCACCGGCGAGTTCGTGTTGGAGCCACGCGTGTGCGCCAGGCACGGCCGCCTGCAGGACTCCGCCGCCGCCCCGGGAAGACTGTTCGAGAGCGAGGCGGCCCGGCGCCGCGTGACAACGTCTCCCACGGTCGACCGGGGGCTCCAGGGTGACTCACATCTGCGTCCCCTCCCCCGCCAGCCTGGGGTCTGGCCTCGGCCCCGAGGCTCGGTTTCCCCGGCTCCCTGGCCCCCGGGCCCGCGGGGCCGGCTGACGCATCGCGCCTCCTCCGCGCCGCCCACCGCTGGGGCGCGAAACGTCGCGGGGCTGCGAGGCGCGGCGGCGCCATCTGGTGGCCGCGCGTGGTCCCTGCGTCCTTAGCGCCGGAAGAGGGGGGGACGGGCGGGGCACTGGGCTGGAGGGGATAACGGGAGGGTGGCAGTTACAACGTTTTGTGTCATTTTATATGTGCAGCGTTTTACGCTGGCAACGTGTATGTTTCTATCTTAGAATTTCAATTTAAAAATGAAAGCAGCAGGGCGCGGTGGCTCACGCCTGTAATGCCACCACTTTGGGAGGCCGAGGCGGGTGGATCACCTGAGGTCAGGAGTTCGAGACCAGCCTGACCAACACGGCCAACATGAGCTGGAGATAGGGAAGGTCAGGGAGGTGACGGGGATCAGTGCAAAATCAGATTCTGTCTTTATTTAGAATTTCGATATTTTGTTCCTCATGGATACTGGGGCATTGATTTTTATTTCCCTCTTGTTGCCCAGGCTGGAGTGCAATGGCGCGATCTCGGCTCACTGCACATTACAGCTGGAATTACAGGTATGAGTCACCCGGCCCGGCTGATTTTGGTTTTTAAAAAGTATTGCATTAGCTGGGTAACGGGGCTTCTCTTTGTCCTCCCAACACTTTGGGAGGCCAAAGCAGGAGAATCTCTTGAACCCAGGAGGCAGAGGTTGCAGTGAGCAGAGGTCACACCACTGCACTTCAGCCTGGGCGACAGAGCAAGACTCTGTCTCAAAAATAAATAAATAGGCCGGGCACGGTGGCTCAAGCCTGTAATCCCAGCACTTTGGGAGGCCGAGGCGGGTGGATCACGAGGTCAAGAGATCGAGACCATCCTGGTCAACATGGTGAAACCCCGTCTCTACTAAAAATACAAAAAATTAGCTGGGCATGGTGGTGTGTGCCTGTAATCCCAGCTGCTCAGGAGGCTGAGACAGGAGAATTGCCTGAACCCAGGAGGCGGAGGTTGCAGTGAGCCGAGATCGCGCCATTGCACTCCAGCCTGGGTAACAAGATCGAAACTCCGTCTCAAAAATAATAATAATAATAAATAAATAAATAAATAAATATAAATAAAGTAAAAGATAGGATCAGTAACAATGTCAGCCAGGCCTTCTTGGAGCCTGAAGTGAAAGGAATAATCGTTGTGAGTAATCCTGTCCTTTTTTTTTTTGAGATGGAGTCATGTTCTGCACCCAGGCTGGAGTGCAGTGGCACGATCTCTGCTCACTGCAACCTCCCTTCCCAGGTTCAAGCAATTCTCCTGCCTCAGCTTCCTCAGTAGCTGGAATTACAGGCACCCACCACCACGCCCAACTAATGTTTGCATTTTTTTTTTTTAAAGATAGGGTTTCACCGTGATGGCCAGGCTGGTCTTGAACTCCTGACCTCAGGTGATCCACCCACCTCTGCCTCCCAAAGTACTAGGATTACAGGCGTGAGCCACCGCACCCGGCCAATTTTTGCATTTTTACTAAAGACGGGGTTTTGCCGCGTTGGCCAGGCTGGTCTCAAACTGCTGACCCCAATCGGTCTGCCTGCCTTGGCCTCCCAGAGTGTTGGGATTACAGGCGTGAGCCACCACACATGGCTTTAAACAAAATTACAGTAAATTTTAAAAATCTATACAACATAGGCATTTTTGCATTCATTTAGATTTTTTTAGAAAAATGTATTGCATACTTTGGCAATGCTGAGGTGGGCGTATCACCTGAGGTCAGGAGTTCGAGAATAGCCTGGCCAACATGACGAAAACCCGTCTCTACCAAAAATACAAAAATTAGCCAAGTGTGGTGGTGTGCACCTGTAATCCCAGCTACTCGGGAGGCTGAGGCAGGAGAATCTCTTGAACCTGGGAGGCAGAGGCTGCAGTAAGTGGAGATCATGCCATTGCAATAGTAGCCAGACTCTGTCTCAAAAATATATATGTATAAAATATACTATCATTATATAATATAATAATATATAATACATAATGTATATGTTATTTATCATGCGTGTTTTGTGGGGCCACCTTCACATTTTGACATTTTGCTTCCGTGATTCTTAGCCCCAGCCTTCTTTTTTGAGATGGAGTCTTGCTCTGTGGACAGGCTGGAGTGCAGTGATGCCATCTCAGCTCACTGCCACTTCCGTTTTCCAGTTTCAAGCAATTCTCCTGCCTCAGCATCCCAAGTAGCTGGGATTACTGGCGTGCCCCACCTCGCCTGGCTAATTTATTTATTTATTTTTTATTTATTATTATTTTTTTTTGAGATGGAGTTTCGCTCTTGTTACCCAGGCTGGAGTGCAATGGCGCGATCTCGGCTCACCGCAACCTCCGCCTCCTGGGTTCAGGCAATTCTCCTGCCTCAGCCTCCGGAGTAGCTGGGATTACAGGCACGCGCCACCATGCCCAGCTAATTTTTTGTATTTTTAGTAGAGACGGGGTTTCACCATGTTGACCAGGATGGTCTCGATCTCTTGACCTCGTGATCCACCCGCCTCGGCCTCCCAAAGTGCTGGGATTACAGGCTTGAGCCACCGCGCCCGGCGCAATTTATTTTTTATTTTTAGGAAAGACAGGTTTTCACCATGTTGGCCAGGATGGTCTCGATCTCTTGACCTCATGATCCACCCGCCTCAGCCTCCCAAAGTGCTGGGATTACAGGCCTGAGCCACCACGCCCAGCCGGCCCCTGCCCTTAACACCATCCCTCCCTGCCCACTGCAGCACACAAGGACATATGGAAACAGGGCTTGATCTGCCCAGAGGGGCTGGAGCCAGGGTTCCCTCCTGCTGTGGTGGCTGGAATGCTGCAGAATTCGGAGTCCTGGGGATGTTTGGAAGAGGTGGGGGCAGAGCAGGAGGCTCTCTGACACTGTGGGAGGTGCCGTGGACTAAATGTGTCTCCTCCAAAATTCGTCTGTGGAAGCTCCAACCCACAGTGGGATGGGATTTGGAGGGGGCTTAACCTTGAAGATGTTGGGGTTAGAGGAGCTCATGAAGGTGGGGTCCTCTAATGAGATCAGTTTCTTTCTCTTTTTCGAGACAGGGTCTCCCCGTATTGCCCAGGGTGAGTGCAGTGGTGTGATCATAACTCACTGCAGCCTCTGTCTTTAAGGCTCACACTTGTAATCTCAGCACGTTGATAGGCCAAGGCGGAGGATCGCTTGAGCCCAGGAGTTCGAGGCCACCCTGGGCAACCTGCTTAGACTCCCATCTCTACAAATAATTTTTTAAAAACTTAGCCAGGCAGCTGGATGTGATGGCTCACGCCTGTAATTTCAGCACTTTGGGAGGCCGAGGCAGGCGGATCACAAGGTCAGGAGTTTGAGGCCAGCTTGAGCAACATGGTGAACCCCCATCTTTTTTTTTTTTTTTTTTTTTTGAGACGGAGTTTCGCTCTTGTCACCCAGGCTGGAGTGCAATGGCACGATCTTGGCTCACCGCAACCTCTGCCTCCTGGGTTCAGGCAATTCTCCTGCCTCAGCCTCCTGAGTAGCTGGGATTACAGGCATGTGCCACCATGCCCAGCTAATTTTTGTATTTTTTTAGTAGAGACGGGGTTTCACCATGTTGACCAGGATGGTCTCGATCTCTTGACCTTGTGATCCACCCGCCTCGGCCTCCCAAAGTGCTGGGATTACAGGCTTGAGCCACCGTGCCCGGCCCCCATCTTTAAAAAAAAAAAAAAAATTAGCCAGGCCTGATGGGCACACCTGTAGTCCCAGCTCCTTGGGAGGCTGAGGCAGGAGGATCACTTGAGCCCAGGAGTTTGAGGATTCAGTGAGCTATGATTGTACCACTGCACTCCAGCCTGGGCAACAGAACAAGGCCCTATCTCATACACACACACACACACACACACACACACACACAGAAAGCCTGGTCACACTGGATCACACCTGTAATCCCAGCACCTTGGGAGGCCAAGGCAGGTGGATCACCTGAGATCAGGAGTTCGAGACCAGCCTGACCATCATGGCCAAACCCCATCTCTACTAAAAATATGAAACGTGCCAGGTGCGGTGGCTCACACCTGTAATCCAGCACTTTGGGAGGCTGAGGCAGGTAGATCATGAGGTCAGGAGTTCAAGACCAGCCTGACCAACATGATGAAACCTCATCTCTACTAAAGATACAATTTTTTTTTTTAAAAAAAGATAAAGCTGGGCATGGCGGTGGGGGCCTGTAATCCCAGCTACTCGGAAGTCTGAGGCAGGAGAATCACTTGAACCCAGGAGGGGCATGTTGCAGTGAGCCAAGATCATGCCATTGCACTCCAGCTTGGGTGACAGAGTGACACTCTATCTCAAAAACAAACAAACAAAAAACAAAAGTTGGCCAGGCATGGTGGCGCATACCAGTAATCCCAGCTACTCAGGAGGCTGAGTCAGGAAAATAGCTTCAACCTGGGAAGCAGCTGGGTGCAGTGGCTGACTCCTGTAATCCCAGGTACTCAGGAGGCTGAGGCAGAAGAGCTGCTTGAACCGGGTAGGCAGAGGTTGCAGTGAGCCGAGATCACGCCACTGCACTCCACCTGGGTGACAGAGTGAGACTCTTGTCTCAAAAAAGAAAAAAAGTAAAAAGCCAGGCTTGAGGGGCTGTGTGGGCAGAGGTCCCAGGCGGCAGGCGCAGCTCATGAGAAGGTCCTCAGCCGGGACTGCACCTGGTGCGTTTGAGGAATCCGGAGAAGGCCCTGGGGCTGGAACAGGGTAAGCCTGGGGAGAGCTGGGAAGATGAACTCAGAGAGACTGGCTTGGGGGCTGTGGGAGGGGTCTGCGTTTCACTCCGGATGTAGCCAGGAAGTGATTGGCAATTGGCAGTGGCTGGGCTCTGACATCATGTTTTTCTGCAGAGAGGAACAAGATGAGCAAGGCGTGACTCCTGTCCCCAAGGAGAGGTTTCAGGATGGAGCTGAGTCATCGTTTGAACTTAGAGACATGTGTAAGACAGCCCCGGCTGGGAGGAGGTGGGATCCCCACGACAGGTGGCCGCGGAGGCTTGATAGGCACGCTGGGGAAGTTCCGAGGAGAGCGACAGGGGAGGAGGGTGGAACGGGACACAGCCAGAGGCTGGCCAGTCTGGGACTGTGCCTCACAGGGGGAGGCAGGAGGAAAAGCTCTGTCTGAGGTCACATTTGCCTGGTTCAAATCCCACCTGCAGCCGGGCGCAGTCGCTCAAGCCTGTAATCCCAGCACTTTGAAAGGCCGAGGTGGGTGGATCACAAGGTCAAGAGATCGAGACCATCCTGGTCAACATGGTGAAACCCTGTCTCTACTAAAAATACAAAAAAAATTAGCTGGGCATGGTGGTGCGTGCCTGTAATCCCAGCTACTCAGAAGGCAGAGGCTGGAGAATTGCTTGAACCCGGGAAGCGGAGGTTGTGGCAGGCCAAGATCGTGCCATTGCACTCCAGCCTGGGTAACGAGAGTGAAACTCTGTCTCAAAAAAAAAAAAAAAGCTCACAGACAATGGAACGGCTGGAACCCCAGCGTCTGACATTGCAGACACTGCTGGCATGCTGGGTGGCTTCCCCCTGTTGCCAGGCATGCCCCAAGGCGGTTAATTTTTTTTTTTTTTTTTAATTGGGTTTCACTCTGTTGCCCATGCTGGAATGCAGTGACGCCATCACAGCTCACTGAAGCCTTGAACTCCTGATTTATGAAAACAATCCTCCCACCTCAGCCTCACAAATAGCTGGGATTACAGGCAGGGGGCGCCGCACCCAGCTAAGCAGGGGCTCTTCCTGCCTACTGCGTAAAGAAAGACCACGTGACTGGGCGTGGTGGCTCATGCCTGTAATCCTAGAACTTTGGGAGGCCAAGGTGGGAGTCCCTCGAGTCCAGGAGTTTGAGACCAACCTGGGTAACATAGGAAGACCCCAGTCTAAAACAGTATTTTAATTAAAAATAAAAGGGCCGGGTACGGTGGCTCACGCCTGTAATCCCAGCACTTTGGGAGGCCGAGGCGGGTGGATCACGAGGTCAAGAGATGGAGACCATCCTGGTCAACATGGTGAAACCCTGTCTCTACTAAAAATACAAAAAATTAGCTGGGCATGGTGGTGCGTGCCTGTAATCCCAGCTACTTGGGAGGCCGAGGTGGGAGTATAACTTGGGCCCAGGAGGCAGAGGTTGCGGTGAGCCGAGATCACACCACTGCACTCCAGCCTGGGCAACAGAGCAAGACTCCATCTCAAAAAAAAAAAAAAAAAAAAAAAAAAAAAAATCAAGGAACATCAGCTCCACTCTGTTAAGAGAGACATCAGCTCTCTTGGGTCTCCAGCTTGCAGACTTCAGATGTTGTGACTTGTCAGCTCCTATAAGCCTGTGTGTCAATGACTAATAATAAATCTCTTTTTCGGCTGGGCTCGGTGGCTCACGCCTGTAATCCAAGCACTTTGGAGGCCAAGGTGGGAGGATCACCTGAGGTCGGGAGTTCAAGACCAGCCTGACCAACATGGTGAAAGCGCGCCTTAAAAAAAAAAAAAAAGAAAATCTCTTTTTCTCTCTCCCTCCTGCTGGTTCTGTTTCTCCGGAGAACCCTGACTCATTCACCTCCAGCCATTCCCAATGAGCAGAGGCAGGTCCTGGACAGCAGTCAGCCAGACTTGAGGCTCTTGGTCCAGCAGTCTGCAAGGAACAGAATCCTTCTAGCCACGTGTGTGAGTGAGTCTGGAAGTGGACCCTGCCCCAGCAACACCTCGCTTGCCGACTCTCGGAGCCCTGAGCCACTGGATGCCAAAGGTAAGCCACATCTGGGTTCCTGACCCACAGAAACTGTGATATAAGAAAGGTAAATATCGGCCGGGCCCCGTGGCTCATGCCAGTAATCCCAGCACTCTGGGAGGCCAAGGCAGGCAGATGACTTGAGCCAAGCAGTTTGAGACCAGCCTGGGCAACATAGCGAGACCCTGTCTCTACGAAAAATACAAAACTTAGCCAGGTGTGGTGGCAGGACCCTGTGGTCCCAGCTACTCTGGAGGCTGAGGTGGGAGGGTCCTTTGAGCCTGTGAGGTCAAGGCTGCAGTGAGCCATGACTGCGTCACTGCTTCTAGCCTAGGCAGCAGAGTGAGAACCTGTAAGCAAGAAAAAGAGAGAAAGAAGGAAAGAGGAAAGAGAGAGAGAGAGGCGGGAGAAAGAAAAAGAGAAAGAAAAAGAAAAAGGAAGGAAAGAGAGAGAAGGAGGGAGGGATGGAGGGAGGGAGAAAGAATGAAAAGAGAGTGAAAAATGAATCTACTCCTGCTATATCTTGGGGCTGTTTGTAACACAGCAGTAGCTAACTGATACACTGATGTTACATGATGTGTGTTTCTTTCTTCTATATCTGCCTGTACCCTCTGGGAGTTCTCATTCATTGCTGTATCTGCTGTGCCCAGGACACAGACTTTGCACTGGCCGTTCCCTGTCCCTTGAATGGTTTTCCACCCTTTTTTTTTTTTTTTTTTTTGAAACCGAGTCACACTCTGTCGCCCAGGCTGGAGTGCAGTGGCACAATCTTGGCTTACTGCAACCTCCACCTCCCGGGTTCAAGAGATTCTCCTGCCTCAGCCTCCTGAGTAGCCAGAATTACAAATTACAAGTCCTCTCCCTCATGCCCGCTCATTATTGTCTTTTTATTAGAGACGGTGTATCATGTTGGCTGGGCTGGTCTCAAACTCCTGACCTCAGGTGATCCACCCTTCTCAGCCTCCCAAAGTGCTGGGATTACAGTTGTGAGTCACTACACCTGGCTAACTGTTGTATTTTCCGTAGACATGGGTTTTCGTCATGCTGACCAAGCTAGTCTTGAACTCTTGACCTCAGGTGATCTGCCTGCCTCGGCCTCCCAAAGTGCTGGGATTATAGGCATTAGCCACCACGCCCAGCCTTATTTATTTATTTTTGAGACAGGGTCCTACTCTTGCCACCCAGAATGGAGTGCAGTGGTGCAATCTCAGCTCACTGCAGCCTCCACCTTCTCGGATCAAATGATCCTCCCACCCGAACCTCCCAAGTAGCTGGGACTGCAGGTATGAGCCACCACGCCGGGCTAATTTTTGTATATTTTGTAGTGGTGGGGTTTTGCTATATTGCCCAGGCTGGTACCGAACTCCTGGCCTCGAGCAATTCTCCCTCAGCCTCTCTAAATGCTGGGATTGCAGGTGTGAGCCACTGCAGCCCGCCTCATTCACCTATTTATACTGTGTACTGGCTTCCCTTCCGTCCCCCCAGTGCCTGCCGCAAAGTAGAGGCCCCCCCATTATGTGTTGATTTCACTGCAACATTCACTCATTTAACAGGCAGCTGCCAGCTGCGGCCCCAGAGCTCTGCTCGCCTCCCAGATTTCTGTTGGGATCACAGGGTTCCAACTCCAGGGTCCTGAATTCTGATTTTAGATACCAGGTTTGGCCTCCAGGTTCTGGAATCCACACTCCATAATCCGGCTTCCCAACACCCAGACCCCAGAATCCAGGCTCCAGGCTCCAGGCTCCGGGCTCCGGAATCCTGGGTCCCTGAGATCCAGACTCCGGAATCCGGGCTCATGCAGATCCAGGCTCCGGAATCCTGGGTCCCTCAGATCCAGGCTCCGGAATCCGGGCTTACGCAGATCCAGGCTCCGGAATCCGGGCTCACGCAGATCCAGGCTCCGGAATCCGGGGTCCCTCAGATCCAGGCTCCGGAATCCGGGCTTACGCAGATCCAGGCTCCGGAATCCGGGCTCATCCAGATCCAGACTCCGGAATCCGGGGTCCCTCAGATCCAGACTCCGGAATCCGAGGTCCCTCGGATCCAGGCTCCGGAATCCGGGGTCCCTCAGATCCAGGCTCCGGAATCCAGGCTCCAGGCTCATATTCCAGGCTGGGAGCCAACCACAGGCGTTCCGCTGAGATTTTTTAAAATCTGGCGCCAAAATCCACTCCTCGGGTGGGAGTGGCAGCACCGGGTAGAGGTCAGTGGAGGGGACACGTGCGGGCTGGGGCCTCCCGGGCTGCATGGTCCCAGGGTCCGGTATTTCTCCCCCGTGGCCCCACACCCCCTCCCCCAAAGCAGAGAGCAATCGGTCACTAACTTTCCTTTTTTTTCCTTTTTTTTGAAACGGAGGCTCACTCTTGTCACCCAGGCTGGATGGCAGTGGCGCGATCTCGGCTCCCTGCAGCCTCTTTCTCTCGGGTTCAAGCGGTTCTCGTGCCTCAGCCTCCCGAGAAGCTGGGGTTACAGGTGCCCGCCACCACGCCCGGCTTATTTTGTATTTTTTTTTTTTTTTTTTTTTTTTTTTTTGAGACAGAGTTTCGCTCTTGTTACCCAGGCTGGAGTGCAATGGCGCGATCTCGGCTCACCGCAACCTCCGCCTCCTGGGTTCAGGCAATTCTCCTGCCTCAGCCTCCTGAGTAGCTGGGATTACAGGCACGCGCCACCATGCCCAGCTAATTTTTTGCACTTTTAGTAGAGACGGGGTTTCACCATGTTGACCAGGATGGTCTCGATCTCTCGACCGTGTGATCCACCCACCTCGGCCTCCCAAAGTGCTGGGATTACAGGCTTGAGCCACCGCGCCCGGCCTTATTTTGTATTTTTTTTAGTAGAGTCAGGGTTTCACCACGTTGACCAGGCTGGTCTCGAACTCCTGACCTCCGGTGATCCGCCAGCCTCCGCCTCCCAAAGTGCTGGGATTACAAGCGTGAGCTACCGCGCCCGGCCAATTGGTCACTAACTTTCTTTCTCTCTCTCTTTTTTTTCTTTTTTTTTTTTAAAGACGGGGTTTCACCATATTGCTCAGGCTGGTCTTGAACTCCCGACCTCAGGTGATCCGCCCGCCTTGGCCTCCAAAGTGCTTAGATTACAAGCGTGAGCCACCGCGCCCGGCCAATTGGTCACTAACTTTCTAGCGCCCTCTCCGGGTCTCCCGTTCAAATCCCGCCTCTGCCACGCCCTTGGTGCGGATCCCCGGACCGGTCCCTGACCTCCCTGTGCCTCAGTTTCTCATCGTGGAAATGGGCCCGGAGCCCCTCCGCTGCGAGTCTTGCCGCCTGGGGAGGCCCCATGGAGTGTACGGGGCAGCTTTGCGGGGTGCCCCGACCTTGGGCTCCGGGCGCGGCCGCCAGCAGCAGCCTGTGGCTGGGTGCGGGGGGCGGGGGAACCACCGCCGCAGCTGTCACCGCCCCTCCCGGTCAGCGCCAAAATTTGAAAATTGCCCAGCACCTCCCAAACTGCGCGCTGGGTGGGGGAAAGCCCTGGGCCCCACCCACGGGAAGCGCGGGGCATTCTGGGACTTGGAGTCCAGTCCCTGGGTGGGGTCCCGCGGGGATGGCCCCAGGCACCCTGCGCCCCTCCCCGGCACCCAGAGAGGAGGGCGGGGGGTAGGTTCGAGACCCGGGTTTGCAGAGTGCAAGACTCAGGCCGAGGCCCGCGCAGTCAGGCAGGAAGCGGCGCTCCTGGCGGGTGGAACGGCACAAGCAAAGGCTGGGAGGTGGATGGAGGGCGATGGGATGGAAGTGCCCAGAGGGGCCGCGCGATGGGGCAGGGGTGGGACCCTGCAGGGCCTCCAGTGATGGGCTCGTGGGGGATCAGGTCGGCCAGTGGCCAAGGCCGGTGGTCAGTGAGAACTTCACGGGGAGGAGGTTGCAGATCAGTCTGGGGGTGGTGGGTAGGAAAAGTGACCCAGCCGGGAATCCCAGCACTTTGAGAGGAGGCAGGCGGGTCACCGGAGATTAAGAGTTTGAGACCAGCCTGGCCAACATGGTGAAACCCTGCCTCTACTAAAAATACAAAAATTAGGTCGGGCATGGTGGCTCACACCTGCAATCCTAGAATTTTGGGAGGCAGAGGTGGATGGATCACTTGAGGTCAGGAGTTCAAAACTAGCCTGGCCACCATGGTGAAACCCCATCTTTAAAAAAAAAAAAAAAGAGGGCCAGGTGCGGTGGCTCACGCCTCTAATCCCAGCACTTTGGGAGGCCGAGGTGGGTGGATCACAAGGTCAAGAGATTGAGACCATCCTGGTCAACATGGTGAAACCCCGTCTCTACTAAAAATACAAAAAATCAGCTGGGCATGGTGGCACGTGCCTGTAATCCCAGCTACTCAGGAGGCTGAGGCCGGAGAATTGCCTGAGCCCAGGAGGCGGAGGTTGCGGTGAGCCGAGATCGCGCCATTGCACTCCAGCCTGGGTGACAAGAGCGAAACTCCGTCTCAAAAAAGAAAAAGAAAAAGAAAAAGAAAAAAAATACAAAAAATTAGCTGGGCGAGGTGGCACATGCCTGTAATCCCAGCTAATCAGGAGGCTGAGGCAGGAGAATCACTCCAACCTGGGAGGCGGAGGTGGCAGTGAGCTGAGATCGCGCCACTGCACTGCAGCCTGAGAGACAGAGTGAGACTGTCTCAAATAAAAAAAAGTGACCCCAGTCCCGCCCAAACCTCAGTCATCCCGCTCTCCTCTGGCCCCGCCTCCTGTAATAGTATTGCTTTCCCATTGCGCTTTACCATTTGTCTTTATATTTTATATTCTTGCCTTTATGAGAAGCAGGAACAGTATCAGGTCTCTAAATACACAGTCACAGCCTAGGCTTTCCTGCCTGGCTGGGTTATTTATTGTTTGGTTTTTTTTTGTTGTTGTTTTTTTTTTTTTTCTTGAGACGGAGTTTCGCTCTTGTTACCCAGGCTGGAGTGCAATGGCGCGATCTCGGCTCACCGCAACCTCTGCCTCCTGGGTTCAGGCAATTCTCCTGCCTCAGCCTCCTCCTGAGTAGCTGGGATTACAGGCACGCACCACCATGCCCAGCTGATTTTTTGTATTTTTAGTAGAGACGGGGTTTTACCATGTTGACCAGGATGGTCTCGACCTCCTGATCCACCCGCCTCGGCCTCCCAAGGTGCTGGGATTACAGGCTTGAGCCACCGCGCCCGGCTATTGTTTGTTTTGAGAAAGAGTCTTGTAGCCAGCTGCGGTGGCTCATGCCTGTAATCCCAGCACTTTGTGGGGCAGAGGTGGGCTGATCATTTTGAGATGAGCCTGGAGTTCGAGACCAGCCTGACTAACATGGTGAAACCCCATCTCTACTAAAAATACAAAAATTAGCCGGGCAATAGTGGTGGGAGCCTGTAATCCCAGCTACTTGGGAGTCTGAGACAGGAGAATCGCTTGATCCTGGGAGGCAGAAGTTGCAGTAAGCCGAGATCTCATCCACCACTGCATTTCAGCCTCTGTGTCAGTGTGAGACCCTGTCTCAAAAAAAAAAAAAAAAAAAAAGTCACCCAGGCTGGAGTGAAAAGGTGCAATTATAGCTCACTGCAGCCTCCACGTCCTGGACTCAAGCAGTCTTCTTGACTTGGCCTCACAAGTAGCTGGGAATACAGGTGCACGCCACCACCACCAACTAATTTTTAAAAAGTTTTTGTAGGGGCCAGGCATGGTGGCTCTCTCCTGTAATCCCAGCATGTTTTGAAACTGAGGCGAGCAGATCACTTGAGATCACGAGTTCAAGACCAGCTTAGCCAACATGATGAAACTCTACAAAAAAACAAAAAAGCCAGGCATGGTGGCGCAAGCCTGTCATCCTAGCTAATCGGGAGGCTGAGGCAGGAGAATCTCTTGAACTCAGGAGATGGAAGTTGTAGTAAACGGAGATTGGGCCACTGAACTCCAGCCTGGGGGACAGAGAGATTCTGTCTCCAAAAAAAAACAAAAACCAAAACAAAACAAAACAAAAACTGTTGTAGAGACAGGTCTCGGTATGTCACCCAGGCTGGTCTCGAACTCCTGGGCTCAAGCCTTTCCTGTCTCAGCCTCCCAGAATGCTGGGATTGCAGGTGTGAGCCACCATGCCAGGCTTCCTGCCTGGGCTCTAAGGCTGAGATCTATCTGGTGAGAGGGGAATGTTAGGGAGTGAATACTGGTGCTGGAGACAAGTAGGCACTTTCCCCTGGTGTCCTCAGTAGGCTGGAAAGGGCGTTAGATTTTCAGCTTGTGACTTACTGGGCTCCCTGGTGGAGGCTGAGCCAAGTCCCCCAAGGTAAGATGTGTGGGCAGGCAGAAGGAACACCCGGCCGGTTCTAGACTAAGAGGAAGTTGTTGCGCAATTGGGGCAATTTTGCCCCTCGGATGACATGTGGCAGTATCTAGAGACATATTTGATTGTCACAAGCTGGGAGCTAGGGCTGTGCACTGTGGCTTACACCTGTAATCCCAGCACTTTGGGAAGCCAAGGCAGGGAGTTCACTTGAGGTCAGGAGTTTGAGACTAGCCTGACCAACGTGGCAAAACCCTGTATCTACTAAAAATACGAAAACTGCTGGACACGGTGGCTCACACCTGTAATCCCAGCACTTTGGGAGGCCAAGATGGACAGATCCCAAGGTCAGGAGATTGACCAACCTGGCCAACGTGGTTAAATGCTGTCTCGACTAAAAATGCAAAAACTAGCTGGGCATGGTGGCGGGCACCTGTAATCCCAGATATTGGAGAGTTTGAGGCAGGAGAATTGCTTGAACCCAGGAGGCTGAGTTTGCAGTGAGCAGAGATTGCACCACAGCACTCCAGCCTGGCAACAGAGCGAGACTCCATTTCAAAAAAAAAAAAACTTAAAAAAAAAAAATTTTAAGGGCCGGGCACAGTGGCTCACGCCCGTAATCCAAACACTTTGGAGGCTAAGGCGGGCGAATCACCTGAGGTCGGGAGTTCAAGACCAGCCTGACTAACATGGGGAAACCCCGTCTTTAAAAATAGTAAATAAGTAAATAAATAAATAAATAAAAAGCCGAGCATGGTGGTGTGCCCCTGCAGTCCCAGTTCCTCGGGAGGCTGAGGCAGGACAATCGCTGGAACCCGGGAGGTGGAGGTTGTCGTGAGCTGAGATTGAGCCATTGCACTCCAGCTTGGGTGACAGAGCAAGAGTACACGTCAAATGAAAATGAAATAAATTAGGGGTCTGGGATGCTTGTGGCGTGGAGTGGGTGGAGACCAGGGACGCTGCTCAACACCCTGTAATGGACAGAACCCCCGACTCTAGCCCCCAGCAACAGAGACTGATCTGGCCCCTAATATCTAGTGCAGAGTTGGAGAAACGGTGAGGCATACGTTGTCTCGTTACATTAAATTTTGTTCGTTTGTTCTTTTGGAGACAGAGTCTGGCTCTGTCGCCCAGGCTGGACTGCAGTGGTATGATCTCAGCTCACTGCAACCTCTGCCTCCTGGGTTCAAGTGATTCTTGTGCCTCAGCCTCTCAAGCCTGGATTACAGGCGCACCCCACCACATCTGGCTAATTTTTGTATTTTTTGTAGAGACAGGGTTTTGCCACGTTGGCGAGACTGGTCTCAAACTCCTGGTCTCAGGTGGTCTGCCCGCCTCGGCCTTCCAAAGTGCTGAGATTACAGGCATGAGCCACTGCGCCTGGCCTTGTTAAATAAAATGTATGGCAGGCCATTGTTTTAGACTAGGGTCTTATTCCCCAGCAGACCAGATAAAATTGGAATGGAGTCACTAGTGCTGGGTAACAGGTAATCAAACCGAACTATTTTTTTTTGTTACTGTTTTTTGAGACAGGGTCTCACTCTGTTGCCTGCACTGGAGTGCATTGATGCAATCACGGCCGACTGCGGACTTGAACTCCCGGATGGAAGCGATTCTCTTGCCTCAGCCTCCCGAGGAGCTGGGACTACAGGTGCATGCCAGCACGCATGGCTAATCATGACAAATTTTTGGAGAGACGGAGTCTCACTATGTTGCTTAGGATGCTCTCAAAGTCCTGGACGCAAGCAATCCCTCATCATCTTGGCCTCCCAAAGTAGTGAGATTACAGGTAAGAGCTGCCGTACCTGGCATCAGACTGAACTTTAAATAGAGTGCAGGTTTTCTTTTCTTTTCTTTTCTTTTCTTTTCTTTTTTTTTTTTTTTTTTTTTTGAGGCGGAGTTCCACTGTGTCGCCCAGGCTGGAGTGCAGTGGCGCGATCTCAGCTCACTGCAGCCTCCACCACCCGGGTTCAAGCGGTTCTCCTGCCTGCCACAGCCTCCCGAGTAGCTGTGATGACAGGTGTGTGCCACCACGTCCGGCTAATTTTTGTATTTTTAGTCGAGATGGGGTTTCTCCATGTTGGTCAGGCTGGTCTCAGACTCCCATCCTCTTGTGATCCACCTGCCTCGGCCTCCCAGAGTGCGGGTGAGCCACTGCACCCGGCCTTATTTTTACTTTTTTTGAGGGAAAGTCTGGCTCTGTCACCCAGGCTGGAATGCAGTGATGTGATCATGACTGGCAACCTTGACCTCTTTTGCTCAAGCAATCCTCCCACCTTAGCCTCACAAATACCTAGGACTATAGGCACCTAATTTTTTCTTTCTTTTTTTTTATTTTTTATTTTTCAAAAGGCTGAAACTGGAAACCTGGCTAATTTTTTACTCTTTTTTTTTTTTTTTTTTTTGAGACGGGGTTTCGCTCTTGTTACCCAGGCTGGAGTGCAATGGCGCGATCTCGGCTCACCGCAACCTCCGCCTCCTGGGTTCAGGCAATTCTCCTGCCTCAGCCTCCTGAGTAGCTGGGATTACAGGCACGCGCCACCATGCCCAGCTAATTTTTTGTATTTTTAGTAGAGACAGGGTTTCACTATGTTGACCAGGATGGTCTCGATCTCTCGACCTCGTGATCCACCCGCCTCGGCCTCCCAAAGTGCTGGGATTACAGGCTTGAGCCACCGCGCCCGGCCTTTTTTTTTTTTTTTTTTTTTGAGATGGAGTTTCGCTCTTGTTACCCAGGCTGGAGTGCAATGGCGCGATCTCGGCTCACCGCCACCTCCGCCTCCTGGGTTCAGGCAATTCTCCTGCCTCAGCCTCCTGAGTAGCTGGGATTACAGGCACACGCCACCATGCCCAGCTAATTTTTTGTATTTTTAGTAGAGACGGGGTTTCACCGTGCTGACCAGGATGGTCTCGATCTCTTGACCTCGTGATCCACCCGCCTCGGCCTCCCAAAGTGCTGGGATTACAGGCTTGAGCCACCGCGCCCAGCCTTTTTTTTTTTTAAAAAAAAAAAAAAAACAAATGAGGTCTTGCTGTGTTGCCCAGGCTGGTCTTAAACTCCTGGGCTCAAGCGATCCTCCTGCCTCGGTCTCCCAAAGTGCTGCCATTGCAGGTGTGAGCAAACTACTGTACCTGGCCTGGCTTTTATTTCTTATTTCTCCTTTCTTCAGCCTTTTCTTCCTGTAAGGCAGAATGCCCCTCCTTTCTGCTCCACTCCTTACAGCGCCTGTTTCATAGATCGAATGCTGTCTGATTCATGAATTGCTGATAAGAACCAATGATCTCATTAAACACAATTTGTTGAAATTATATTCCTTGACAGCTTCTTCTGCACAGTTTATATCAGTGGCATTGTACAGTATATGGCTTTTTTTTTTTTTTTTTTTTTTTTTGAGACAGTTTCTCATTGTCGCCCAGGCTGACGTGCAGTGCCACGGTCCTGCTCACTGTAACCTCTACCTCTGAGGTTCAAGCGACTCTCCTGCTGCAGCCTCCCAGTAGCTGGGATTACTGGTGCGCGCCTCCATGCCTGGCTAATTTTTCTTTCTTTTTTTTTTTTTTTTTTTTGAGACGGAGTTTCGCTCTTGTTACCCAGGCTGGAGTGCAATGGCGCGATCTCGGCTCACCGCAACCTCCGCCTCCTGGGTTCAGGCAATTCTCCTGCCTCAGCCTCCTGAGTAGCTGGGATTACAGGGACGCGCCCCCATGCCCAGCTGATTTTTTTTGTATTTTTAGTAGAGACGGGGTTTCACCATGTTGACCAGGATGGTCTCGATCTCTTGACCTCGTGATCTACCCGCCTCGGCCTCCCAAAGTGCTGGGATTACAGGCTTGAGCGACCGCGCCTGGCCTAATTTTTCTATTTTTAGTAGAGATGGTGAGAGCTCCCTGTGTGGCCAAGACTGGTCTCGAACTCCTGACTTCAAGTGATCCCCTGGCCTTGGCCTCCCAAAGGGCTGGGATTACAGACGCCCGGCCCTATATGCCTTTTGTGTCTGACTCTTTGAGGACGTTTTGAGGTTCTATGAGTGGGGAAACTGAGGTACCAGACAGCAACTCAATGCCGTTTTCTCGTTGCGGAGCTGGGAGAGTTTGCAGCCAGGCGAACTGTTTCTGGAGTACGAGGCTCTGGGAAGCGGGAGCGGGCCGGAGACTTCAACTTCCGGCGTGCTCAGCGCGCGCCCGGCGGCCGGACTACAAGTCCCAGGCCGCCCCGCGGTGGCGGGCGGCGGGCGCGGCGCGGCGCGGCGCCATCTTGCAGCCGGCGGCGCGGATTGAATGAGCCCGCCGAGCCCCGGCCGCCGTCGGGAGCAGCGCAGGCCGCGAGCCGCCGCCACCATGGCCACGCCGCTGACCGGCCGCGCGGGCGGGCCCGCCACGCCACTGTCGCCCACGCGCTTGTCGCGGCTGCAGGAGAAGGAGGAGCTGCGCGAGCTCAACGACCGCCTGGCGCACTACATCGACCGCGTCCGCGCGCTGGAGCTGGAGAACGATCGGCTCCTGCTCAAGATCTCAGAGAAGGAGGAGGTGACCACGCGCGAGGTGGGCGCCGGGGCTTAGGGGCCGGGCGGGGGTGCAGCCGGCAGGCCCCACCCACCGTGGGGCCCGAGATCGCGGGGACCCTGGGCGGGGGTGCAGACGGGGACGGGCTCCGGCCTCGGGGGTCTCCGCGGGGTTCTTGGGGGGGCCCTGAGTGAGGGGGTGCAGCTCAGTCAGGCCCCGCCCACCGCGGAGTTCGGGATCGCGGGCACCCTGGGTGCAGACAGGGACGGTCCCGGGTCTCGAGAGTCTCCGGGGGGTTTCGAGGAGCCCCTGAGTGAGCGGTTCAGTTCGGCCAGGCCCCGCCCACCGCGGGTGCGCGGTCGCGGGGACCCTGGGCGGGGGTGCAGACGGGGACGGGCCCCGGCTCGGGAGTCTCCCGGAGGTTTGGGGGCCCCTGAGTGACGGGTGCTGCTGGGCCAGGCCTAGCCCACCGCCGGGTTCGCAGTGGCGGGGAATCCTGAGCAGAAGGAGAGGGTCCGGATTTGGAGATTCCCTGAGTGAAGGATGCAACTCGGCCAGGCCCCGCCCACCGCGGGGCGCGCGATCGCGGGGGACCCTGGATGATTCCCGGTTCGGGGTCTCCAGGGGTTTGATAGGGAGCCCTGAACAAGGGGTGCAGGCCGGGCTGATCCTGCCCACCGCGGGGCGCGCGATCGCGGGCCACTCTGAGTAGGGATGGGTACGGCCGGTCCTTGGAGATGGGGAAGCCTGTGTGAGAGGTGCCCGCTGGGTAGGCTTTGCCCGCCACAGTTTCCGAGATCTTGGGGGGCCCCTTAGCGGGTACAGACGGGAATGGCCCGTTCTCTCAGGGGCTCCCAGAGGGTTTCTAGGGCTCTGAGTGAGGAGTGCAGACCAGGAATGGCCCACCTGCGGAGGGGGTCTCCTAAGTGAGGACCGCAGAGGGGCCTCCAGCTAGCTCTGGGGACCCTTCCGTGGGAGGTGCTTACTGTGGCCATGAGGGGTGCCGACTAGGGTTCCCCACCAAAGAGAGGTCCTGGGGATTTGGGGGCTCCCTGGGTATTGGGTAGCAGCCTCCATGTGCCTCGACCCTCAGAGGATTCCAAGGAGAGTTGGCGGACTCCCCCCAACTTGAGGGTGTGTGAGTGGAAGTCTCTGGCGTCAATCTGGGGGAATGGGGGTGGTCTCTGGGCTCCAAGGAGACTGGGGGGCCCAGGCCCTCTGAGAAGCCCCACAATGCGGTGGGAATGGGTGGGGGGTATTTCTGGAGTCTCTGGTGTGAGTCATGTGGTCTCAGTTCTCCCTGGAACTGTAGGGAGTTGGCTGATGAATCCAGGAGAGGTTGGTGACTGGGGTTGGAGTCAGGCTCCTCATCTCTCAGCAGGGCCAGGGGTGGGTAGGGGGCCGAGGGAGAGGTTCTGGCACCTTGGGGTCCCACGGGAAATTTGGGAGGCCCTTACTTGTGCCCTGGGGTCACCGGCAGGTTCTGCCCTCAAGGGAATGTGGAGGAAGGGGAGAGTGGAGGTCCTGGGTGCGGTGGAAACTGCAGGTTCTGAATGGGCCTGGAGGCTTCGGTGCAGACTGAAGGCGGGGCTGCTAAGTCCGGCCCCGGAGGGGACGTGAGGGTGGGTGTTGTGGGGGCTGGGTGCAATCTGTCCTGGCCACCTGCCTAACCCTTGGGAGGCTCTTTGTCTCTCCCACTGGCCATGCCCAATCCAACAACAGGACTCCAGATGGGGGGCAGCCAGGAGCACCCACTTGGTTCCTGCCATGGGTTGGGGTCCTGTTGGGAGAGCCGGGTGCCGAAGTCGGAACATGCGGCTCTCAGCCCCCACCTGCCTGTCTGGAGATCGGAGGACATGGTGGCTTCTGGGAGGAGAGCTGCTTGTTGAGGGGGTTGGGTCCCTTCTGGGAGCCACTTACCCTCTGTGTGACCTTGGGCTAGTCACTTACCCTCTGTGGGACTCAGTGCCCCGCCTTTGGAATGGGCGTGATTGTAATAACTGCCTGTTGCTTGTGTATTTGGCCACAGCAGCTAAACTTTGGTCTAGTGGCTCCCTTCGGGTTCTGTTGTCACAGTGCCCTGGGGACAGGGAACCTGAAAGAATGTAGCCAGTGCCTTCAGGGAGGTGGAGGGAACATCAGTGCTTGGGGGGGTCCCCTGCTTTGCTTTTCTTGTTTTTGAGATGGAGTCTCTCTGTCACCCAGGCTGGAATGCAGTGGTGCAATCTCGGCTCACTGTAACCTCCGCCTCCCAGGTTCAAGCTAGTCTCAGCCTCAGCCTCCTGAGTCGCTGAGATTACAGGCGTTCTTCACCACGCCCGGCTAATTTTTGTGTTTTTAGTAGAGACAGGTTTCGCCATGTTGGCCTGGCTGGTCTCAAACTCCTGGCCTCAGGTGACCCACCTGCCTCAGCCTCCTGAATTGCAGTGATTACAGGCGTGAGCTGCCGCACCTGGCTGGTTTCCTGCTTTTCAATCAGTGTGGCTTTGGGCTGGCCCCTGTGTCTCTGGGAGCCTCCGTCTTGTCATCTGTCCAGTGGGGACAGAATTGTCCCAACTTAGAGGCCGCCTGTGGACCTCGGTGTGCAGGCTTAGAGCTGGTTTCTTGTCTTCGGGTCTCTGTTGTCCCACCTGCCAATGGGACAAACAGCTGCAGGGAGCTTTGGGGATGCGGGGCCTGGTGAGTGCTGGGGAGGGACGCCCTGTTGAACGGCTGGAGCCCGGCCTAGCCACCTCTCGGGGCCCCAGCAGCGTCCTTCCCAGCCCAGTTCACCCAGGCTGGGTGAAACGCAGGCCTGACTCCGGTGAAGGCAGCCACTCAGCAGGTGACACACTGCCCGCCCCCCCCAACTGTGAGCCGTGTCTGCAGGGCACGTGGCAGGGGACAGCTGGGAGCTCCACCTGGGACTAGTGGTCCAGGAACCCTGCTGGGGGAGGGGCCACTGGTAGGGAGGCATCATGTGGGCCCTCATGGAGGGGGTGAGCTGGAATAGCTGGGGGCTTTCTGGACACAGGTGGGCCAGGTGGGGTTCAGAGAGTAGCCTCAGGCTCAGGCTGGCAGGATGGGGGCGGGGGAGGGAGCTCTGATTGAGGAGGGACGTTGACTGTCATGCTCCAGAGCATGCAGGTCACCTGGACAGCGGGGCCTCTCTTACCTGGCCAGGTTCTGCCCTGGGGGCGCTTGGCCAAGGCTGGAGATGCTTCTGTTTGTCACATTGGGAGAGACACATCATTGGCATAGAGTGGGTGGAGGCTGGGGTGCTGCTCAGCACCCCGAAAAGAGAATGACCTGGTCCCTGGCCCTCACGAGGACTACCCTACCCCTATGAGGATGACCCGGGCCCCAGGAGGATGACCCGGCCCCCAGGAGGATGACCCAGCCCCCAGGAGGATGACCCGGCCCCCAGGAGGATGACCCGGCCCCCAGGAGGATGACTCGCTATCATGGCATCTGTGGCCAGGCCAAGCAGCCTGCTGGGAGGCAGGAGGGACTGGGTTCCGATTTTATCAGGCTCAAAACACAACGCAAAGCATCCAGGTTTGTGGCGGCCCCTGAGGTCCTCACACACATCTTGCTCACTTCTTTCCTGCCGGCACGAGCGCTCCGTTTCACACTTGTGCACAACCAGGGCCGGGCATGGGTTCCACGTTCCCGTGTGTTGCAGCGAGGTGTCTTTTGGCGGCATGGATGAATCGCCATGTACGCATCGCTGGAGGGCTTGGGGAAGGGTGGGGTGGGGGCCGGCCAGATGGGTGTTTGTTGAAGAAGGGTCGCTGCGTGCCGGTGGCAGGGGCGGCCTGTGTCCAGGTGTGGGAGAGCCAGGTACTCCGGGTACGTCCCTGCCAGGCGTTGTGTTCCCGAGGGAGGAGACTTGGCCTCGCCCCAGTGTCCCCTGGCTGCTCCGGGCTGCGGGGTGGGAGGTGGGGGGGCGGGGCCTCGGAGGTGGCCCGGGAAGCTCCAGCAGGCGGGGCCGGGCGAGCTTGGAGGCTGGAATCTGCTTTGGAAGTGACCCCGAGCCAGTGTTTGCATTTGCCCCTCGGAACCGGAGTTCTCAGCTGGGCAGTTCTGTCCCCCTGTGACCTCTCCCAGCTGAGTGTGCCACTCTGTGTGTGCAGGGGACCCCAAGCAAAGGCCGTCTCGGGTCACCCGAACCCCTGCCAGGCCCTCGAGATCCAACACATTTGTTGGGATCCCTCAAGCCCAGCACTTGCTGGATGCCGTAAAAGATGAAACAGGAGGCCCAGCCCGTCCCCAGCCCCTGCATCGCCTCTAAGCGCCGGCCGGTTCCCCGGCACACCTGTTCCGCAGGCTGAAAGGGTCTTTGTGAGGCGCCCCCGCCTCAGCACCAGAACTCGCCTCATTATGAGAGTTCCAAAAACCAGGCACGCTCCGCGGCCTCCCTCTGAAACAGGCGGAACTGTGTCCGTCGGAACCACTCAGCACTGCCGTAGCATGACAGCTGCCTTAGACCGTAGGGGAAGAAATGGCCACAGCTGTGTGCCAATAAAACTTTGTTTAACCACGTGGAACTGTGGGGTGCATGCAGTCTGCCTGTATCACAGATTATCTTCATTTTTTTCTCCTCGAGGTTTTTTGTTTGTGTTTCTGAGACGGAGTCTCACTCTGTCACCCAGGCTGGAGTGCAGTGGCCCCATCTCAGCTCACTGCAACCTCCGCCTCCCGTGCTCGAGACGTTCTCGTGCCTCAGCCTCCCAAGTAGCTGGGATCACGGATTTGGACCACCACACCCAGCCAATTTTTGTATTTTTAGCAGAGATGGGGTTTCACCATGTTGGTCAGGCTGGTTTCAAACTCCTGACCTCAGGTGATCCACCCGCCTGGGCCTCCCAAAGTGCTGAGATTACGGGCGTGAGCTGCGTGTGAGCCACCTCGCCTGGCCACCCCTAGCCATTTAAAATATAAAAACTGTGGGCTTTCAGCCTGGACAGGCTTGTAGTCTGCTGGGTGGAGCTCGTCTGGGGCCGGAGTTTGCAGCCTGGCTGTGGATTACTGCTGAATTAACACCAAGCAATATTATTTACCAACATACACCCATCTTTTTTTTTTTTTTTTTTTTCGGAGACAGCACCTCACTGTCACCCAGGCTGGAGTGCAGTGGCATAATCTCAGCTCACTGCAGCCTTGATCTCCTGGGCTCAAGTGATCCTCCCATCTCAGCCTCGGGAGTAGCTGGGACTACAGGTACACTCCACTATGCCGGGCTAATTTTTTTTTTTTTCCTTGTAGAAACAGGGTCTCATTTTGTTGCCCAGGCTGTTTTTGAACTCCTGGGCTCAATGATCCTCCCATCTTGGCCTCCCAAAGGGTTGGGGTTACAGGTCTGAGCCCCTGTGCCTGGCCCACGTGGGAGGATTTATCCGGCTCAGTAGTTGGAATTCAGCCTGGGCAACAGTGAAATCCTGTCTCAGAAAAATTTTTTTAAGCAAAACATAAAATCTTTTTTTTTTTTTTTTTTTTTTTGAGGCAGTCTCACACTGTGCTCGTCCAGGCTGGAGAGTAATGGTGCAATTTTTATATTTTTGGTAGAGATCGGCTTTTACCATGTTGGCCAGGCTGGTCTTGAACTCCTGACCTCAGGTGATCTGCCTGCCTCAGCCTCCCAGAGTGCTGAGATAGATTACAGGCATGAGCCATCGCGTGCACTGATGAAAATCTTGGTTTCTTTCTGCTTTTTGGTAAGAAAAAAAAGAAATTGTGCATTTAACGTAAGTTTCCAAATATATTCTCCATTTCATTTAAGGCTTTACAATATTTCATATTTTACTTTATTATTGTTATTAATTTAGAGAGAGTACCTCACTCTGTCACCAGGCTGGAGTGCAGTAGAGTGATCTTGGTTCACCGCAGCCTCCGCCTCCGGGGTTCAAGTGATTCTTCTGCCTCGGCTTTCCAGTTACCTGGAATTACAGGCGCGCGCAACCGCGCTCAGCTAATTTTTGTGTTTTTAGCAGAGGTGGCGTTTTGTCATGTTGGTCAGGCTGGTCTTGAGCTCCTGACCTCAACCGATCTGTCTGCCTTGGCCCCCCAAAGTGCTGGGATTACAGGCGTGAGCCATGGCATGCACCCAATACTCCATATTTTAAATTTCTGCTATGCTTGTAGTTAAATTCACTTTTCATTTCTAAAATGTGGTGTATGTGTGTGCACATACGTGTGCCGTTTCTGTTTTTTTTTTTTTTTTTTTTTCCTTTCTTTTTGGAGACAGAGTCTCACTCTGTTGCCAAGGCTGGAGTGCAGTGGCCTGATACCAGCTCATTGCAACCTCCACCTCCCAGGTTCAAGCGATTCTCCTGCCTCAGCCTCCCGAGTAGCCGGGACTTATAAGCATACGACACCACGCCCAGCTAATTTTTGTATTTTTAGCAGAGACAGGGTTTCGCCATGTTGGCCAGGATGGTCTCGATTGCTTGACCTCATGATCTGCCCACCTCTGCCTCCCAAAGTGCTGGGATTACAGGCGTGAGCCACCGCTCCCGGCCAAATTTTATTTTATTTTTGAGACGGGGTCTAGCTTTGTTACCCCAGGCTGGAGTGCAGTGGTGCAGTCATAACTCACGGCAGCCTTGAAATCTCAGGCTGAAGTGATTCTTCCCGTTTGGCCTCCTGAGTAGCTGGGAGTACGGGCATGAGCCATTGTACCCAGCTAATTAAAAAAAATTATTTGCTGGGTGTGGTGGCTCATGCCTGTAATCCTAGCACTTTGGGAGGCCGAGGCGGGCGGATCACAAGTCTAGGAGATCGAGACCATCCTGGCTAACATGGTGAAACGTCATCTCTACTAAAAATACAAAAAATTAGCCGGGCATGGTGGTGACCACCTGTAGTCCCAACTACTCGGGAGGCTGAGGCAGGAGAATCGCTTGAACCCAGGAGGTGGAGGTTGTGGTGAGCTGAAATTGCACCACTGCACTCCAGCCTGGGCGACAGAGCAAGACTGTCTCAAAAAATAAAGAAGTAAGTGATTAGGTAGGCACGGTCGCGCATGTGCCTGTGGTTTCAGCTACTGGGGAGACTGAGACAGGGGCTAGCTTTGTTACCCGAGGCTGGAGTGCAGTGGTGCAGTCATAGCTCACGGCAGCCTCGAACTCCCAGGCTGAAGTGCTCTGTCCCAGGCCGGAATGCAGCGACGCAGTCTTGGCCTACTGCGTCCTCTGCCTCCCGGGTTCAAGGCAGGAGGCTTGCTTGAGCCGAGAGTTTGAGGCTGCAGTGAGCTGTGATCGTGGTACTGCACTCCAGCCTCAGTGAAGCTCTGTCTCAAAATAAATAAACACAGAAAAGGTGCAGTAAGAATACGGGACTAGAGTCTTTTTATTTTTTTTTTTGAGGTGGAGTCTCACTCTGTCGCCCAGGCTGGAGTGCAACAGCCCAATCTCTCTTGGCTCACTGCAACCCCCGCCTCCCAGGTTCAAGCAGTTCTCCTGCCTCAGCCTCCCGAGTAGCTAGGATTACCGGCGTGTGCCACCACGCCTGGCTAAATTTTGTATTTTTAGTAGAGACGGAGTTTCTCCATGTTGGCCAGGCTGGTCTTGAACTCCTGGCCTCATGTGATCTGCCAGCCTCGGCTTCCCAATATGCTGGGATGACAGGTGTGAGCCCTGCGTTCGGCCCTGCACTCCTTCTGTCTGTTCACTCTGATGGATATTCGGGTGCTGGCAGTCGTTGGCTATTAGGGAAGATGGTGCCGTGGACATCTGTGTGTAGTTTTCTTTCTTTCTTTTTTTTTTTTTTTTTTTTGAGACGGAGTTTCGCTCTTGTTACCCAGGCTGGAGTGCAATGGCGCGATCTCGGCTCACCGCAACCTCCGCCTCCTGGGCTCAGGCAATTCTCCTGCCTCAGCCTCCTAAGTAGCTGGGATTACAGGCACGCGTCACCACGCCCAGCTATTTTTTTTGTATTTTTAGTAGAGACGGGGTTTCACCATGTTGACCAGGATGGTCTCGATCTCTCGACCTCGTGATCCACCTGTCTCGGCCTCCCAAAGTGCTGGGATTACAGGCTTGAGCCACCGCGCCCGGCCCCTTTTTTTTTTTTTTTAAAACGGGGTGTCACCATGTTGGTCAGGCTGGTCTTGAACTCCTGACCTCAGGTGATCTGCCCGCCTTGGCCTCCAAAGTGCTTGGATTACAGGCGTGAGCCACCACGCCTGACCAGTGTGTAGTTTTCAAACAGGGAGGGATGTGAGTTTCATTTCTCCTGGGTCCACACCTAAGAGTGGACTTACCGCGTCCTGGGCCGGCTCTGTGGCTCTTGGGGGAGCTCCTGGGCTGTTTTCTGTAGGGCTGCCTCTGCTCAGGTTCCCGCCGCTGCCTGGGAGCTTCCGATTTCTCTGTGTCCTCGCCCGCACCTGTGGCTGTCTGTCTTCCTGATGGACGCCCTAGTGGGTATGAAGCGGCATCTCGCTGCTGTTTGCTCCCACATGTTTTTAAACTCATTAAGTGCACGGCCCTGTGGGAGGAGGGAAGGCAGGGAGGCCACATGAAGCCTGAGCTGTGCCCCCAGCTGGCTCGTGCAGAGGCCGGGCAGGTGGCGGCTGTGGTTGCAGCAGGATTAGTAGCAACTGGAGAGGTCGCCTTCCTGCACTGCGTGTGCCTCCAGTTCGCCCGGAGGCCCTCAAGAGGGCGGGTTTAGGGGCCTGGCTGTCGGTACCAGCTGGGCTTTGTGTGAGCATCAGGGAGGGGCTTTCTTCAGCCAGGCAGCCCAGAGGGTATTCCAGTCGCTTCTGCCCACCCCTGCCCGCCCTGGCGACCTCTGGCTCTCTAGCCCCTCCCTGCATTCTTGCTGGCTGGGCTGGGTCTCCCTGGGGAAAGGTGGTGGCAGCTGGTGGGGTGGGGAGCTGGGGACTCCAGCCTCAGACCCCTGTGAGCGAGGGGTGGGAGCTTCTGTCCTGGAACCTCTGAGCTGCCACATTGGCAGCTGGCCTGGGGGGCACACGGCAGGGGAGGCCAGCTGCCCCTTCCTCCATCCCGGGGTGCAGCCCAGTCTGCTTGTGGGCCATGGGCATGTGTGTGGGATCGGGGCACAGACTGGCCCCAGTTTGCAGAAGTGGGGGATCTTGGGCCCAGCAGGGTCTGGAAGGGGGCCGCAGGTTGCTGAGGATGGTGGGGGTGGACCTCAGGCCCTATGGGATCTGGGAAGGGGACTCCAAGTTACAGAGGCCGGGGCAGGGGGTCTCTGGCTTTAGGGGGTCTGGAGGGGAGCACTGGGTTACAGAGGCACTGGGGGGTTTCAGGGGCCCAGTGGGGTCTGGGAGGGGCCGCTGGGTTGCAGAGGTAGAAGGGTTTCAGGCCCAGTGTGGTCTGGGAGGGGGTCCCCAGTTTGCTGTCATCACCAATTGTCCGAGGACGATCACCCGATGTCCACGCTGCCCTGCAGGAGAGATGCTCAATGAAACATCTCCACCAGTTTTCTGGTTCCGAAACTGGGAGTGTGAACGATGTACCTAATTGCCAGGCATCATGTCGCTATGACAGCAGCTAAGGGGCTGCGTTTCCGGATGTGGCGGGTCCTCAGGGAAGGGGACAAGCTCCATCCAGCTGCTGTGCTGCTCCAGGTTCAGGAACCCACACCGTTGGTCTCCGGCACTGGGCGCTGCTGTGCCAGGAGCTGGAGCCTGTGGGAGATGATCGCTCCAGAGGGGCCGCCGCAGAGGAGGGGGCTCCTGGGATGGCTGGGACCTGCCCCTCCCCCACAGGGGCTCCCTCTGCTGTGTCTGCGAGGCGGGCAGCACAGGCTGTCCCAGTGTTCCCAGCTGTCATCCTCTTGCTCTGCGTGCCAGTCCCCGGGAATCTGAGCGGGGCCAGTGGCCGGGCCCCCAGGCTGCCTCAGTCCTAGGGGAAGCTTGAGTCCTCACTTCGCCCTGGCCGTGTCTTCCCAGGTGAGTGGCATCAAGGCGCTGTACGAGTCGGAGCTGGCCGACGCCCGGAGAGTCCTGGATGAGACCGCTCGAGAGCGCGCCCGGCTGCAGATAGAGATAGGGAAGCTGAGGGCAGAGCTGGACGAGGTCAACAAGAGGTGAGCGTCCGTGGCTGGGCATGATGTCACCCTGATCCTCGCACCACAGGGCAGACGGGGGAGAGTGGGCATTGGGGCTCGTGCGGGGCACCCCGACACGGGCACAGCCTGGAGCTCACAGCTCCTGTCCTGTGTCCCCACCAGTGGCTGCCACGTCACTTTCTGTGCTGAGGAAAGTCACAGATGCTCAGGTGGGACAGCAGGAGATGCAGGGCAGCTTAGGCTGAGAAGCAAAGTCTCCCGCCAGCTTCCCCAGAGAGGGCTGCCCGGACAGCCTGGCCCGCCGCCCTCACCTGCATCTGCGCCTGCTCCCGCACGGCTAGACCACGGGCCACGCCGGTGCACGGGAGCGAGATGCTTCCCACCTCCAGGCCCATTGTGGGCGTTTCCCTGTGGTCGGCTGTTCCTCGTGCCGGGGTTTTGTGCCAGCTTCTGGGACGCTCTGGTGTGTGGTGTGTGACCAGGGTGGTCATGGGTTGTTGGGCTGCCCCGTGGTTGGCTGCAGAGTGCCTCTGGGTGATGGCTATCAGGTGTCACCATCTGGGTGACAACTGCCCGCATTGGCAGAAATGATCAGCCCTGTCCGCCTTGCACCCAGTCTTGCCTGATTCTTGGCCTGGGTGCTGTGGGCAGCAGTTTAAACAGAGCGATGATGGTAAAAGGAGTATTTATTCAGAGGTGCCGGGAGGCCAGCAAAACCCCGAGCTCAAGGCCTTTCTTGATTTGAGGCTCAAGCTGGCACTAGGTCTCCAGCTGCCAGCGTTCAGGCATCTGCAGGTGCCTCTGATTCCCTCAGGCCAGGGGTGGGCCAGGGTCTTCCCACGCTGCTTGTCCAGAGCCACGCACCCCTGCACCCCGGGCTGGCTCAGCCTGGAGGGACCCGCTGGTAGGAGGGGTGGCACCTTGGCCACCTGGTATGGGGGTGACAGCAGCCATGTTGTCCCTGAGTTGGAGTGTGGCCACAGGGACTCCACGTCCAGCAGTGTTGGGGCCGGCATGCCTGGTGGCTGGGGAGCTCTCCCTCTGACGCCCTCCTGCCAAGGCTGGCACTGTGCCCATGGAGAGAGCTGGCTTCCCTTCAGCAGGAGGACCTCCAGGCCGGCCCAGGGACCACTGCCCACCTCCCCGGGGCCCAGGGCTCCTGGGGGACCACTTGCGCCCTGATAGCGGCCGTGAGCTAGGGACCCTGGGGCCAGGCACGAGCGGGGACAGGCTGCCTTCTCAGCACATCCCACGCAGCACGGGTGCCCGGCGGGGCCTGCGCGGGCCTTGCCTCTGGGCTGTCTGCCTCCAGGGCTCACCGTGCTTCATAAGCAGGTTCCTCTGTGGAGCCGAGCACGCCCTGGCAGGCCCTGGCAGGATTAGAGCGTGGACAGGGTGTTCGGAGCTACTGTGAAGTCAAAACTGCACTGGGCGGACTGGACAGAGCTGCTGTGGGCCCCGCACCAGGCCTCTCTGGACCCTTTCCTTTACAACGTTGAAATTTACGTGATGTGAATTTCACCTCGAATTGAAAGGTTAAAAAAACAAAACGCTCCATAGTGCCTGCCCTAGGTGTTGAGGAATTCCCGGTTCCGGACCTCCTGAGCAGCGCCTGGCATCCACAGTGAGGCCTGTCTTTCCCTTTCCTTTGAGAAACGGTCTCCTCTGTTGTCCGGGCTGGAGTTCAGTGGCACAGTCACAGCTCATGGAAGCCTCGAGCTCCCAGGCTCAGGTGATCCTCCTGCCTCAGCCCCGCCTGGAGTAGCTGGGACCGCAGGCGCACACCATACACCCAGCTAATTTTTTAATTTTTTATTTATTTATTTTTGAGACAGAGTCTTGCTCTGTCACCCAGGCTAGAGTGCAGTGGTCTGATCTTGGTTCACTGCAACCTCCACCTCCTAAATCAAGCAATTCTCCTGCCTCGGCCTCCTGAGTTGCTGGGATTACAGGCCCGTGCCACCACGCCCAGCTCATTTTTTTTACCATGTTGGCCAGACGGGTCTCAAACTCCTGGGCTTAAGTGATCCACCCACCTCAGCCTCCTGAAGCGCTGGGATTACAGGCGTGAGCCACTGCACCCAGCCTAATGTTATTCTTTTTTTAACAAATTTATCTCCAAGACCTCACACGATGAGAGAAACATGGGAGCAGCGTGCAGGACCTCACAAGCCAGAGCCTGCCACGAAACCCCGGGTGCACGGCTGGGGAATCGAACTCAGCGCCTGGGGCTCTTAGAAAATGGCTGTGAGCCCTGCAAGCCAGCACCTTCCTTCCGGGCCTGCCCTGCAGTCCTGCGGAGCCCTGTATTTCAGACTGAGTTGCTGAGGAGCTGCCCAGCTTCCCTGATCTCCACTCCAGTCTTCTGAGCTGGCCTGCAACCTGCCTGTTCCTCCTCACCCCTGGTCCTTTGCGCTGCTGTTCGCCTGCCTGCAAGGCCCTTTCAGCTGTGGTGGGCCTGGCTGCTTCTGCAGCACTGCACCTTCAGGTCTCTGGCCCCAGGGTTGCCTCCCAGCGCCCTCCGGCCCTGCCCGCAGGCAGCCTCCCATCTAGTGGGCAGCCTGTCCCCTCCAAGGACGTCCTGCTTGGGAAGGCCAGGGTTCTAGATGCACCTCTGGTGTGAGAACTGTGCCTTCCACGCAGCGGGCACTCAGCCAGGATCTGCCCCACAGATTCCAGCTTCCCCCAAACCCCTGGAAAAATCCCCTGCAGGGCCGAGGGGCTCGCAGCCCTCTGAGTGGAAGGATCTGGTCTGTGTGGCATGAGCTCAGAGATGTGGGGTCTGCACCCCAGACCCTGCTGGAGATCCACTCCATGCCTGCAAGTAGAGCTTACTGTCTCTCAGGCTGCTGACGGGGTCACATCAACTTTATGGCTGAAGTTTCTGGTCTTCACGCCTTGCAAGAGCAAGCAGATGCCACACCTCCAGTGTGTGGAGAGCCCCAGCTATGCCAGGTCCAGTGCTAGAGTGGCCGGCAGCCCTGCCCTGGTGGGACGCAACAGGAGCCAGACCTGTGTTCCGTGCACCTGGCATGGACGCTTTTACCTGGCAGGTGCCTTATACCTGATTGTCTGACCCCCCACCAGGGACCCCTCACAGGAGAGATGTGTTTATGCAACAGCCGCCCTGGGGCTCTTATCTGACCCATGTCTGGCATATGCCTGCCTGACCATCGCTCTGGCACTGGGAGCCCTGCCTGAGGCAGCTCCTGGTTCTTCTGACAGAAGAGGCAAATTCAGCACAGTTATAGGAAACCAGTTTGAAGATTTATTACAGATCTCAGGCAGGGAGGGCACCATGAGCTGGGAGGGCAGTCCTCCCTCTCTGGGCCACACAAGAAAGGAAGAGTCCCACAGAGAGTGACAGCTTGGCAGCTAGCAGGAGAGAGATAGGTAGATGATGCATAGATGATGGATGGACGGATGGATGATGGACGGATGGATGATGGATGGATGGATGGACGGATGGATGATGGATGGATGGATGGATGGATGGATGATGGACGGATGGATGATGGATGGATGATGGATGGATGGATGGACGGATGGATGGATGGATGGACGAATGGATGATGGATGGATGATGGACGGATCGATGATGGACGGATGGATGATGGATGGACGGATGGATGATGGACGGATGGATGATGGATGGATGGTGGATGGATGCATGATGGATGGTGGATGGATGATGGATGGATGGATGGTGGATGGATGATGGATGGATGGATGGTGGATGGATGCATGATGGATGGTGGATGGATGATGGATGGATGGATGGTGGATGGATGATGGATGGATGGATGGTGGATGGATGCATGATGGATGGATGGATGGATGGTGGATGGATGGTGGATGGATGATGGATGGATGGATGCTGGATGGATGGTGGATGGATGGATGGATGGATGGATGATGGATGGATGGATGGATGGATGGTGGATGGATGCATGATGGATGGATGGATGGTTGGATGGTGGATGGATGATGGGTGGATGGATGATGGATGGATGGATGATGGATTATGGATGGATGAATGGAGACGGTGGATGGATGGGTAGATGGATGATGGATTATAGACAGATGGATAGACAGTGATAGGGCAGTAGATATAGCTATCTGTAGGTTGATATATATGGACATAGATTATGTAGATAGATACAGTTATTGATACAGATATGGTTACACAGACAAGACAGAGGGGAACAGTTGTGGGTCACTTTCAGTTTGTGGGCAAATGCCTATGGGTCTTTTGAAAGGTGCTGGGGAATGGGGAAGCACATTCCGCTAGGCGGGAGAGATCTCTGTCACTTCTTACCTCTAGCTTGGGCTCAAGCCGCCTGGATGTGGGGTTCTTTTAATGCCCAGGCAGCAACCTTTGCTGTGTTGTTCCTGATACACCCGGTTGTCCTCATCCTGGGGCGATTCTGTCCCCAGGGGACACTGGATGATTCCTGGGGACATTTATGGTTGTCAGAACTGGGCAGCAAGGAACTCCTGGTCTGCAGTGAGTGGAGGGCAGAGACAGTGCCCAGGACGGCCCCGAATGTCAGCAGCTGTGACACTGAGACACTGGGTGTCCTCACTGTTGCTTGGGGGGGATAAAGTTAGTTCCCTGGTGGGAGGGGGCAAAATTCAGCTCCAAGACTTAGAATTATGTGGCCAGGTGCAGTGGCTCACACCTGTCATCCCAGCACCGTGGGAGGCCGAGGCAGGTGGATCACGAGGTCAAGAGATCGAGACCATCCTGGTCAACATGGTGAAACCCCGTCTCTACTAAAAACACAAAAAATTAGCTGGGCATGGTGGCGCGTGCCTGTAATCCCAGCTACTCAGGAGGCTGAGGCAGGAGAATTGCCTGAACCCAGGAGGTGGAGGTTGCGGTGAGCCGAGATCGCGCCATTGCACTCCAGCCTGGGTAACAAAAGCGAAACTCGGTCTCAAAAAAAAAAAAAAAAAAAAAAAAAAAAAAAGAGTCACCTGGCTTGATGGCTGACACCTGTAATCCCAGCACTTTGGGAGGCTAACACAGGAGGATTGCTCAGACCAGCCTAGGCAAACAAGTGAACCCCTGTCTCTTAAAAAGAAAATGCTTGAGTGCCTAAAATCCACACTGGCAGTATTTGTGTGTTTACGAAGTCTGAGTGTTTGCTGTCTTAATTAGCTCATGTTGGTGGGTGAGCCTGCTTCAGACAGCTTAAGTTTACCAACAAGGCCGACTCTTGAAAGGCCAGGGTCTTCCTTTGTAACGTTCATAGAGGATGCGTTCATTTCTCCTCAGATGGTCCTCCAGGGTCCAGAAGGGGCAGGACAGGCTGGGAAAGCCCACGGCTCTCGGTGGCCCCAAGCGCTGGTGTCTGTCACTTGCTGGGCTCCTGACAGTGCCAGGCGGATGAGGAGGGCGCAGGTGGTTTTGCCTGGGCGCCTGGGGCCGCATCGTCTGTGGGATGGGAAGGTCCGGGGCTCGGAGGCCCTGGTGACCTTGTCCTTGGGCTTGTGCGACACGCCTGGGGGTGCCCCCTGTGACCCGGTGGGCCTTGCCCCTCCCCGCTCACTTGCCCTCCTGACTTTCAGCGCCAAGAAGAGGGAGGGTGAGCTCACGGTGGCCCAGGGCCGAGTGAAGGACCTGGAGTCCCTGTTCCACCGGAGCGAGGCGGAGCTGGCAGCCGCCCTCAGCGACAAGCGCAGCCTGGAGAGCGACGTGGCTGAGCTGCGGGCCCAGCTGGCCAAGGTAGGTGGTAGGAGCCGTGGGACGCCCCTGCAGGGCGCGGGCGGCAGATTGTCACGCTGGCATGCTGTCCTGTGCCTCCCAGGCCGAGGACGGTCACGCGGTGGCCAAAAAGCAGCTGGAGAAGGAGACGCTGATGCGCGTGGACCTGGAGAACCGCTGCCAGAGCCTGCAGGAGGAGCTGGACTTCCGGAAGAGCGTGTTCGAGGAGGTGAGCGGCGGCCCAGCGGAGACAGAACCCGCCCTCACGGCCGTGGAGGGCACTGAGAGGCCGGGCCGGCCCCCCCCCGCCCCCGCGGCTCCCTCCTCTGCTCCCATGCTCTGTGTATCTGACAAGGACACGTGTCATTGGATTCAGGTTCCTCCCGGATCATCCAGAGTGACCTCACGGCACTGCAGAGACCCCGTCTGCAAATAAGGGGCATTCGCAGCTGCTGGGCATCGGGACATGGGCACATCTTTTTTTTGTTTTTTGAGATGGAGTCTCACTCTGTTGCCCGTGTTGGAGCGCAAAGGTGCAATCTCGGCTCACCGCAACCTCCGCCTCCCGGGTTCAAGCGATTCTCCTGCCTCACCCTCCCAAGTAGCTGGGATCAGGCACGCACCACTATGCCCGGGGAATTTTTGTACTTTCCGTAGAGACGGGGTTTTACCATGTTGGCCAGTCTGGTGTCTAACTTCTGACCTCACGTGATCTGCCTGCCTCGGCCTCCCAAAGTGCTGGGATTACAGGCGTGAGCCACCACGCCCGGCCCTTTTTTTTTTTTAATTTTGTTTTTTTTTTTTTTTTTTTTTTGAGACGGAGTTTCGCTCTTGTTACCCGGGCTGGAGTGCAATGGCGCGATCTCGGCTCACCGCAACCTCCGCCTCCTGGGTTCAGGCAATTCTCCTGCCTCAGCCTCCTGAGTAGCTGGGATTATAGGCACGTGCCACCATGCCCAGCTAATTTTTTGTATTTTTAGTAGAGACGGGGTTTCACCATGTTGACCAGGTTGGTCTCGATCTCTCGACCTCGTGATCCACCCACCTCGGCCTCCCAAAGTGCTGGGATTACAGGCTTGAGCCACCGCGCCCGGCCATAATTTTGTTTTTAGATAGTAAAGACTGGGTCTTGCTATGTTTCCCAGGCTTGTCTCAAACTCCTGGGCTCAGGTGATCCTCCTGCCTCAGTCTCCCAAACTGCTGGGATTACAGGCCTGAGCCAACCCGCCGGTCACAACACATCTCTTGTGTGTCAAGGAAGGTCTACATTGATTTCTTGCCTTTCTTAAAGCTTGGCATTCACACCCTGGGAACTGAGCTGTGGCCGCCTGGGGCCTAACCGCTAGACCCTGAGACGGTCAGGTGTGTCTTCTGGGGCCACTGTGCCGCCTCCCACAGGCCTCCCTGTCCAAAGCAGGGGTGAGGCCTGCACTCCCTACCCAGCCTCCTTCCCCGACCTGCAGAGCCCCTCACCTGGAGCCTCACAAGGAGGGGCCATCACCCGTGTCCCTCAGGACCCGCTGTGATGTCACAGTGCAGGGTAGAATGCCGGGGCTGGCCGGCCACGCTCACTCCCCAGGGAGAGCTGCTGGTGGAGGGATGTCGGGGCAGCCGCGGACTCACGCCCCGCTCCAGCCAGGCCCAGAGAGCACGGGGGCCCTCGCGGGAGCCAGAGGGGAGGCCGCCGGGGCCATTGTGAGGGGGCCTGTGGGGGACCCTGTGAGAGAGCCCATGAGGAGACTCAGCAGGGCTGTGCGGGGGTCCAGGAACACACCCCTGGTGGAACCCACGAGGGGACCTGTGAAGAGACCCACGAGGGCACCTGCGAAGAGACCCGCGAAGGTCGTGTGGGGCCCCGGGAAGACACCGCGGAGGGGCCCTCGGAGGGAGCTGCCGTGGGGAGCCTGGCTCAGGCTCGTGCAGCCCGCAGGATGCCGGACCCCTGAGAGGAGGGCAGCGGCGTGATCTCGGCTCCCTGTAACCTCCACCTCCCGGGTCCCAGCGGTCCTCCTGCCTCAGCCTCCACACCCAGCTAAGTTTTGTATTTTTAGTAGCAATAGGGTTTTCCGATGTTGGCCAGGCAGGCTGGTCTTGAACTCCTGACCTCAGGTGATCCTCCTGCCTTGGACTCCCAAAGTACTGGGATTACAGGTGTGAGCCACCGCGCCCGGCTCGCTTTCTTTAAAACAGCTTTTATGAAGGAGTTCACATTTTTTGCTTTTCTCTTTTTGGAGTGTCACTCTTTTGTCCAGGTTGGAGTGCCGTGGTGTGATCTTGGCTCACTGCAACCTCCCGGGTTCAAGCAATTCTCTTGTCTCAGCCTCCTGAGTAGCTGGGACTACTGGCGCCCACCACCACACCCAGCTTTTTTTTTTTTTTTTGAGACGGAGTTTCGCTCTTGTTACCCAGGCTGGAGTGCAATGGCGCGATCTCGGCTCACCGCAACCTCCGCCTCCTGGGTTCAGGCAATTCTCCTCCCTCAGCCTCCTGAGTAGCTGGGATTACAGGCACGCGCCACCACGCCCAGCTGATTTTTTGTATTTTTAGTAGAGACGGGGTTTCACCATGTTGACCAGGATGGTCTAGATTTCTCGACCTTGTGATCCACCCACCTCGGCCTCCCAAAGTGCTGGGATTACAGGCTTGAGCCACCGCGCCTGGCCCCAGCTTTTTTTTTTTTTTAAATTAAGATGGGGTTTCACCATATTGGTCTGGCTAGTCTTGAACTTCTGACCTCAGGTGATCCACCTGCCTCGGTCCCCCAGAGTGCTGGGATTACAGGTGTGAGCCACTTCGCCCGCGCCCCATGCCCAGCTATTTTAAGTCCACCTTTGTGAAGTGTACAGTTCAGCATTGGTAGGACCTCCACAGGATTGTGCGACCACCACCTCTAATTCTAGAACATTCCATTACCCAAAAACAACCCATCTCTGTCGCCCCCCCGGCCCCGGCACCCAGGCATCCCCGTCGCGCCTCTGTGGCTGGGCCTGTCTGGGACATTCCGTGGGAATGGGGTCACGCCTTCTGCGGCCTTTTGTGCCTGGCGTTTCTCACTGAGCCTGACGTCCTCAAGGCGCATCCACGCTGAGGCCAGTGTCAGAGCCCTGCTTCTGTTCGTGGCTGAGTGACGTTCTAGTGTGTGGATGGCCCCGGGGTCGCCCCTCCCCTGCACGTGCACCAGCTCGTACCTCGTGCACAGGGAACCCGGAATTGCCTGGAGGCTCCTCTTGGCACATTTTGGAGCCGTCCCTTGGGCCCGGGGCTTGGGGCCCGGCGGGTCGGAGGGTCACAGAGGCTGGTCCGCAGGAGGTTCGCGAGACGCGCCGGCGTCACGAGCGGCGCCTGGTGGAGGTGGACAGCAGCCGGCAGCAGGAGTACGACTTCAAGATGGCGCAGGCGCTGGAGGAGCTGCGGAGCCAGCACGACGAGCAAGTGCGGCTGTACAAGCTGGAGCTGGAGCAGACCTACCAGGCCAAGGTGTGGCCGGCGGGCGGGGTGGCCGGGGGGACCCCCGCCCCGCGCGCGCCCTCACCCGCCCGTGTCCCCGCAGCTGGACAGCGCCAAGCTGAGCTCCGACCAGAACGACAAGGCGGCCAGCGCGGCCCGCGAGGAGCTGAAGGAGGCCCGCATGCGCCTGGAGTCCCTCAGCTTCCAGCTCTCCGGGCTCCAGAAGCAGGTGACGAGCCCCCTGCCACCGCCACCATCCCCCTGGCCGGACCGCTGGGCCCTGCCCCGGATGTGCCGGGCTTGGGGCTCCAGCCTTTCCGCAGTGGACGCAGCGCTGGGGCGCCTGGCGATGCCCCTTCCCTCCCCTCCTGTGCACCCCACGCCCGAGGCTGGCCTCTGCCCGGTTCGCAGTGATCACACCCGTCTCCCGCAGTCCCAGGATCACCCGGGCCCTTGTGACCCACGACTGCCCGCCCCCTCCCCAGGCCAGCGCGGCTGAGGATCGCATCCGGGAGCTGGAGGAGGCCATGGCTGGGGAGCGAGACAAGTTCCGGAAGATGCTGGACGCCAAGGAGCAGGAGATGACGGAGATGCGGGACGTGATGCAGCAGCAGCTGGCCGAGTACCAGGAGCTGCTGGACGTCAAGCTGGCCCTGGACATGGAGATCAGCGCCTACCGCAAGCTGCTGGAGGGCGAGGAGGAGAGGTGGGGCTGCGGGGGGTCACTGGCGAGGGGCGGGGCTGCTGGGGGGATGCAGGGGCGGAGGGGGGCCAGGGCTGCAGCCACCGTTGCGCATGCCCTGGGCTGTCTGGGGCTCCCACCGCCAGTCCCACCCTCCTTGCCTTCCCCCCAGGCTGAAGCTGTCCCCCAGCCCATCCTCACGCGTCACTGTCTCTCGAGCCACCTTGAGCAGCAGCAGCAGCGGCAGCAGCACGCCGGCCACCGGGCGCCTGGGCCGCAGTAAGCGGAAGCGGCTGGAGGTGGAGGAACCCTTGGGCAGCGGCCCCAGTGTCCTGGGCACAGGCGTGGGCACCGGTGGCAGCAGCAGCTTCCACCTGGCCCAGCAGGCCTCGGCCTCGGGCAGCGTCAGCATAGAGGAGATCGACCTGGAGGGGAAGTTCGTGCAGCTGAAGAACAACTCGGACAAGGTGACAAGAATGACCAGGGCACAGGGGAACGGGGGTGACCCATCGGATGGGGGTGACGGGAATGACCGGGGCACAGGGGCAACATGAGTGACCCAGCAGATGGGGGTGACTGGAATGACTGGGGCACACGGGGGTAATGAGCGTGACCCAGCTGATGGGGGTGACTGGAATGACTGGGGCACAGGGGTAATGAGCGTGACCCAGCTGATGGGGGGTCCGCTGGCAAGGGCTAGGGGGAGGTGTCGCTGTCCTGGCAGCTGAGGCCCATGCTTGCGCCTCGTCTTCCAGGATCAGTCTCTGGGGAACTGGAGGATCAAGAGGCAGATCTTGGAGGGGGAGGAGATCGCCTACAAGTTCACTCCCAAATATGTCCTGCGTGCCGGCCAGATGGTCACAGTAGGTGGTGGGGCAGGAGGGCGAGGGTGGCCACGGACGGGGTGTGAGGTGGGGTTGGAGGTGCGGGACTCGGCAGGGGGTGGGGATGTCGGTGGCAGCAGGCACCGTCTCAAAGGAGCTGCTGCAGTCCTGGAACCTTCATGCACCCGTGTGGCCCCACTGGGCCTCCCTGAGCCTGAGCAGCGTGCCCAGGGTCTGAGTCCAGGCCATCTGGGCTGGCAGGCGTCCTGAGATGTAGCAGTCAGGGGCATGGACTGTGGAGCCTGGGGGCGAGAGCCAGGAGCCTTTGGTCACTGTGTTCCCTTCTTCTGTATCCTGGGGACCATCACCGTGGACAAGCCCGTGTCGGGCTGGAAGGACTGAATGCCTAGGGCATTGAAGGGGGCTGCCTGGTAGGGGCCAGTGGCTGGCCCACATCCCAGGAACCAGAGGCGACCCTGATGGGGGTCCTTGTTCTTGGGTCCCCAGGTGTGGGCAGCTGGGGCGGGGGTGGCCCACAGCCCCCCCTCAACACTGGTGTGGAAGGGCCAGAGCAGCTGGGGCACGGGCGAGAGCTTCCGCACTGTCCTGGTCAACGCAGATGGCGAGGTGAGTGCCTGACTTGACAGGTGCTCGGCTGGAGTCCTGGGTGGGGTCTTGGGACCCTCGGGACCGACACAGCAGCTCTGGTCCTGATCCCGGACATGCTGCCGTGTCCTGTCCCACACAGGAAGTGGCCATTAGGACCGTGAAGCAGTCCTCAGTGGTTCGGGAGAATGAGAATGGGGAGGAAGAGGAGGAGGAAGCCGAGTTCGGGGAGGAGGATCTTTTCCACCAACAGGTAGGGCTCCTGTGCCCTCTTGTGGCTGGGGAGCAGCCTCTGGGGCAGCATGAGCTCATGCACGCACACACGTGTCCCTGTACATGCACATACATGCACGCGCACACACACACATACCCACACACCCACACACACACACTCTGGCCGAATCCCCGGTGGGAGCTGCACCTGGCTCCCGTGGCTCGGGTGAAGCCAGCCTTGGCTGATACAGGCACGGCAGAGAGCTGCTCTTGCCTCCTGGGTCGTGCCCGTCGTGTGGATGTGTGACATCACAGCCCTCAGGGTAGCTGGCCTCGGGGGTCCCCTGGGAGGTGGGTGTTGAACAGCTCCCCAGATGCTCTCTGGTCAACCAGGCTTCCTCCGTCCAAGACACAGGCCCCTTCAGTGCTGGCTTTTGGGGAGGTGAGTGCAGAAACCACATCAAATGCACGTATCGCAAGATTCCTGTGGTTCTTTCTGGAACCCAAAAACAGCACGTGTGGCTCACAGCTGGGCTCGTGGGGAAATGGAATGGAAGCCTCTAGAAATAGACACTGTTGCCCCGCCCTCCTGTCCGGCCTCTCCCTGGTGGGGAAGGTGGGGACAGCCCGCTAGCTACCTGCCGGTGGCCTGCTCCTGACCGTGGCTGTCCTTCCTTCCTTCCTGCAGGGGGACCCGAGGACCACCTCGCGAGGCTGCTGCGTCATGTGAACCCACACTCCTCATCCACACACCTTTCTTTACCCAGAGCCACTGAAAACTATTTTTATATCATTGGCTTTATTTAGTTCTTGATACTTTTTAGAGAATTTCTAAGCAAACTGCCAGAACGTGTGGGTGGGTCTCCCCAGCCCTCCCTCTCGGTGGGTTTCCTCCAGCTCCGCTTTGTCGCCACTTCACCACGGTCCGGAGGCTTTCTTTCCAATCCACCCCGCTCCCCATCTCACCATTTGGTCCAGTTGGAAGCCCAGGGCCAGGACCCCGAGGTTTAGAAGACGCTCGGGCTTGGAGGGAGGAGGGCCAGCAGGCTAGGGACGGGACAGCAGGCGGTCTTCATGCGGACCCAGCGCAGAGATCACGGAGGAATTCAGTGGTGGTGGGTTTTGCTTTTTTTTTTCTTTGAGACGGAGTCTTGCTCTGTCGCCCAGGCTGGAGTGCAGTGGTGCGATCTTGGCTCACTGCAGCCTCCGCCTCCTGAGTTCAAGCGATTCTACTGTCTCAGCCTCCTGAGCAGCTGACATTACAGGCGTGACCCACCACATCCAGCTCATTTTTGTATTTTTAGTAGAGACGGGGTTTCACCAAATTGGCCGGGCTGGTATTGAACTCCTGACCTTGTGATCCACCTACCTCGGCCTCCCAAAGTGTTGGGATTACAGGCTTGAGCCAGCACGCCCAGCCGGGTTTTGCTTTTTGAAGGCTTTCTACAAAACCAAATTCAGAGTTCAGGCTTCGACGTGGTGGGGCTGGGGGCCAGGCTTGCAGATTCTGGCTGCTCAGCCTTGGACAGTGGAAACCCCTCAGCCACCAGCGTAGGAATCGTGTGGCCCCCAGGGTGGGTTTTCACTCTCCTGCCTGGGCTTCCAGATTCCCAGGTTTTTCTGACCATCAAGTTTATTTGCTGGAGTTTTTTCGAAGTTCAGTTCCTGACTGCAGGGCTGACAGGGCAGGGAAGGGGAGGACCCAGAGAAGGAAGAATGAGGACCGTCCTGTTGTAAGACCTGTCATGACCGTAGTGTGGAGGGGATATACCTGGTTGCCTCAGACACAGAGGCTGTGAGTTTCAGAGCAGCCGTCTGCAGGAAACGCCACAATGCCTGACCCTCTGGAGGAGAGCGATGCGGCCCCTCCCTGTCATGGCACCCTCTGCCCTGCGCCTGTATATACACGTGCATATCCATGCTGTAGCTTTATCTGTGACTTTCTCGCTGAAACCGTTTCTCAGGCCTAGGCCACCTGACTCCTGTCTCGACGCCCCCAAGCCCCTCAGTCCAGCTTCCCGATGCCCCGCACCCCCTTCTGGCAATAGCTCACCGTTTACACCCTCCCTCATAGATACACAGAAGTTATTTTTTTAATGGATATTTATTTTTTTACATTGGTCAGTACGCAGATCAGGGGTTCACGCCGGGGCCTTGAGGACAGGCTGACCCTCCTCGGGTGGCGTGGGGCTGGCGGACCCTCTGACGGCAAAGCCTCTTTCAGAAAGTGCAGCTCGAGTCTTAAAGACGCCAATACTGAGCCATGGGCACGCGCCGTCTCTGGGCCGTGGCATCCACTGCAGGGCGGGGGTGGTGCCGCTCCCCTGGACTGAGTGTCCACTTCCTTGGGGACTTGCTGGTGAGAGGAGGGTATGGGAGGCCAGAGCCCCAGGCCAGGAAGGAGCCAGCGGCCAACAGAGCAGAAACACCACTGCCCCGTGTGCCCCCATCACTGTCCTAGCTCTCAGAAGTCCCTGCCCACGTAGAGAGGGCATGTCTTACCAAAGCATTTCCTCCTGGAAGGTCGGCTGGTGGGGAGCTTTGCCTGCCCCAGGACACCATCTACGGGCCTCTGGAAGTGGGAATGGGGGCGCCAGGCTGCGTCCTCTTCCCCACCCTCACAGCAGGAATCACCCGAACCTTACACCAGCCAGGCTCCCTGCCGTGAGGGTTCTGGGGTAGGTCTTGGTGGTCTTGGCTTGTGGGAGTCTAAGGTGGTCTCAGCCACATCCTATATATTTTGGGTCTGGAGGAACAAAGCTGTACCCTGACGTTGGTCTGTGATTTGCTGACAGCCTTGCAGGCTGGGCTCATGGACAAAGAAGTTCCCCCAAAACTCGCAGGTCTTGATGTCCAGAGGCTGCCCAGCCCTGTCCAGGACCCCCCCAACCCTACATTTGCCTTGAGTGGAGCTGTTGGAGGCCATAGCACTGTGGGTGCCCTTGGCTGAAGGGGGTGGCAAGAGACGTGGACTAGGTGGCCTGTGGGTGACTGGAGGTTCATTGATAAATGAGTCTTTGGAAACACTAAGGAAATCAAATTTTTAAAAGTTATTTATGGCCTGGGAAACAATTTGCATTTGTCCCCAAATACGCTTAGCTGTGTGCTGCTTAGAAGATGCGAAACCGCCCCTCTGTGTAAGCCCATGCCGTGTGACTCTAAGCCTAGCACCCTCCCTGCGAAGCATCAGACGCCACCCAGCCCTGGGGGGAGGCCCACGGCTGCTGGACCAACCGGGTTCTGGGATACACAGCCCCAGGTAAACGCTGAGGTCTGCCCCGTTGAGCCCAGGAGCAGGCGGCCTGCGGGCTGACCCAGAATCGGATCATGCACCTATCCTCAGGCCAGCGGCTTTGGCTGGGGTTAGCCCGAGGCCTGCACGTGGCAGTTCTTTCTGTTAAAGATCTGAGGGTCTCAGTCCTGTGGCGCCGCCGCCTGCAGCCTTTTCCAAGCCCTGCATCGAGCGAGCATCACGGCACAACTTGGAAACGGAGCTGGGCTGCAGCCTCGGGCTGGCGTGGGCTTTCATTTTAGAGATTCGGTTTTTAAGAAGATGCATGCCAAATGTGTGGGGTTTTCTTTTCCAATGATTTGTAATATACATTTTATGACTGGAAACTTTTTTGTACAACACTCCAATAAACATTTTGATTTTAAGTTCTGCCTCTGGGTATTCTAGTGCAGGGAAGCTCGAGCTGGGGCCTCTGTCCCTAATGAAGCGGATGTCTAAGACCGCTCCACCCCGAAGGATAAAAGTCGCTGGCGAGTGTAGACAGGCCCCCGTCTTTTTTTTCTAGCGAGTCTCCGACGCTGCTGCAGGGACTCTTTTGTCACCTGATGCGACCGGGTTCCTGCGGGCTCCGCCCCGGCGGCAGCACGTGGTTAGACGCGCTGGGTGCCTGGTGCGCATGCGCAATAGACCGCGGGACAAGTCGGAGGCGGAGCTTGAGTACAAGTCATCGGCCTCGGCCTCACGCAGTGGCACCCCGCCTCCCCGGGCCAAGTCAGGGCCGCCCTCCCCGCGGAGTCGCAAGCGCGGACGGCTCCCGTCGGTCACGGTCAGTCCACGCCTGCGCATGCGCTGAGAACCGCCCAACCTGGAGCGGGCCGGGCGCGCGAGGTCTTGTGGGAGTTGTAGTCCTCAGTCCTCGCCCGCGCGAGCTTTAATTCCCGTGGTGCCCCGGGCGCCCCGTTTCCGGCGCAGCTACGGGTCGGCGCACGCGGTCTCGGTCCGGTTGACTTTGCGGAGCCATGGAGGGCGGCTTCGGCTCGGATTTCGGGGGCTCCGGCAGCGGGAAGCTGGACCCAGGGCTTATCATGGAGCAGGTGAAGGTGCAGATCGCCGTGGCCAACGCGCAGGAGTTGCTGCAGGTGCGGGGCTGGCCGGGGGCGGGGGTTGGGGGCGACAGGGCCACCCCTGAGGGTCGGCGTCGCGGCTGAAGCCTGGCGTGTCTCCACAGAGGATGACGGACAAGTGTTTCCGGAAGTGTATCGGGAAACCTGGGGGCTCCCTGGACAACTCCGAGCAGGTGAGACCCGCGGAGGTTCGGGGCGAGGGTCGCGAGCGTCTGGATTGGGGCTGGGACGCGTCTGCGCGTGCGCGGACTAACGGGGAAGCGCAGCGGAGCGGCCACTGCACGTGCGCAGCCTGCAGCCCGGGCGACCTGGAGCCTGGGTGCGGGCGGACCCCCGGGGGCGCGAGCGCCGGGGCTGAGCCGTGCGCCCCTCCCCTCCCGCAGAAATGCATCGCCATGTGCATGGACCGCTACATGGACGCCTGGAACACCGTGTCCCGCGCCTACAACTCGCGGCTGCAGCGGGAACGAGCCAACATGTGACTGGCGGGCTCGTGGCCACCCCACCCTGTTTATTTCCATAAACGTGCTTTGAGAGGTGGGGCCCTCCTGTGCGTACTGCCTGCCCGGGGCTTAGGGGGGTGGCTCCGGTGCTGGGACAGATGGGACTGTGTTCTCACCGCCCCCCCCCCGCCCTGCCCCCTGCCAGCCAGTGCAGCCTGCATCTCGGGGTGATCGGCCCTGTGCCTTCCCAGAGTGCTGCCAGCCCAGAGGCACCTCCTTCAGGCTTTGGGGGATTCCCCTGGTGTGTCCAGGTCAGCCTCATATTTTGGATGGAGAACTCTTGTTTGGAGTTTGGAGTTGGCGGCGGTCAGACCCCAGCTGAGCTGTCACCTGTTGCGGATGGGCAAATAAATTGTTGGGGGAGGGCAGAGAGAAACCTGTTTATTTCCATCCGGAGGGTTCTCTGGGAGAAGGTGAGGCTTGCCCCTGGAACCCCAGCTCGGAGGGTCCAAGCCTCCTCTGGGTTGGGGGAAGTCCATCTGTTTGTTTGTTTGAGATGGAGTCTCGCTCTGTCGCCCAGGCTGGAGCGCAGTGGTGCAATCTCGGCTCACTGCAACCTTGGCTTCCCGGGTTCAAGAGATTCTCCTGCCTCAGCCTCCTGAGTAGCTGAGACTTCAGGTGTGCGCCACCACACCCGGCTGATTTTTTGTTTTTGGTAGAGACATAGTTTCACCATGTTAGCGTGGATAGTCTCTTATCTCCTGACCTCGTGATCCGCCCACTTTGGCCTCCCAAAGTGCTGGGATTACAGGTGTGAGCCACCGCACCCAGCCCCATCTTTTCTCTTAGTGCCACTGGGCTGCTGAGTCACGAGGAATGTGTTGCTGGCGCCACCCCGTCCCAAAGGCTAAGGGGGACAGCCCTCCCCAGGGTAGAGCTTGCCTTCACCCTGTTAAAGCGCGCTGTGAATGACAAGACCTCCTAAACAGGCTTTGACAAGGCTGTTTATTCACCCCGGTGCTGGCGCACTGAGTCCAAAAGAGAGTCAGCCGAGGGCGGTGGGATAGGAGTTGGTTTTATAGGTTTCGGGTGGGCAGTGGAAAGTTAACCCAAGTCACAGTTCAGGGTGGTTTTTGCAAGCCGGGGGTGGGGGTGGCAGGTGTCGCAAGGTTGGCTTCGACTTTTTGGCTTTGGGAGTGCGTCTGGAGGTGTACCCGTGGGTCTCAGGGGTCACCATGGTGCAGCCAGTTCAAAGAACCTTGCATTCCTGCCTTTTGTGTATTAACAACATAAAAGTAACAACTAGAAAAAGGGGGCAGTGAATATTTTGGGGGTTGCACAGGGGGGCGATGGGCGATGTTTCTCAGCGCTTCTTCGAGTGGGAGCGGGAGCGGCGTGGAAACCTAAAAATGGGAGGGGATTCAGACTGCCGAGAGGTTTTGAGGCAAAGGTCGATGATCTGCGGTTGTTAGGAGGAGCGTTTGCTGTATTGACTGATTGGTTATAGCCTGGATGTGGTTTTGTAGGGATTGTGAGACTAGTCCGCGTAGAGGAGGAGAAAGACAGGTGTAAGGGGCCAACCAGTGGGAGGAGCCATGATACCCAGCTGGAGAGAGGCCAGCTAGGTCCAGAATAATTGTCTGCCTGATGAGCAAGCTTCTGGGTCCTGTCTTAAAGCCTTTTGATGGCGTTATATACAAGGTCAGATTGATTTAGATAAAAGCGGCGTTCTTTATTTGGGAATAGAGTCCTTTTTTATTTTAGTTTATTTTATTTTAGCCGTTAGTAGATTGAGGATTTGGCCATCTTGCAGGACACGTGCAGCCAGGGAATTAACCTGGGCTTGGAGAACAGTGTTTGAGTATGTCTGGAATACTGGCGGAAACATCATTAGAGACCCTGGAAGGTGGTGATGGAAGTCGTGAGGCCTGCCATACCTGCTCCAGCTGCAGCAGTGGACACCCCAGTCCTACAAGAAAGGGGATTAATGGAATGACTTGTCATGTAGGAGTTACAAGGGGGACAGGGAGATGGTCATTTCTATTGGCAAACTGGATTTTGGGAGTAAGGAAAATTAAGCTACAGGTGCCTGTCTAGTTGTAAGAAGGCAGAGGTAGGTGAAACCGCCCCAGAGGAAGAAAAGGCCTTGGCTCAGGCGGAACTGGAAGTGTAGACTGAAAAGGTGAGAAAGCGTTCTGGGGGGCCTGAGGTCTTGTCCCCAGATACCAATGGAACCAGCAAGGGCTGCGACTTTTAAAGGTTGTAGTGGGGTTTGATAGAGTAATTGTGTGGAAGGAGAGGTCTTGTTTTCATGATGTGTGAGAAAGCGTTACAAAACCCTGATTTTTTTTTTTTTTTTGAGACGGAGTTTCGCTCTTGTTACCCAGGCTGGAGTGCAATGGCGCGATCTCGGCTCACCGCCACCTCCGCCTCCTGAAAACCCTGATTATTAAGCAGAGTGGTGGTGCTGACTTCTGGGGGTCCTGTAAAGCAGACAGACAGGTCGGCTAAATGAAGCGGTTTGGGTGCCTAGAAAGTTTTTGATAGTCCATTGGGGCTTGGAGTTGCAAAGTGGCATTGATAGGGTAGGAGGTGGCTAAGAGGTAGACCAGAGGATGGATTGTGTTGGGAGCGTAAAGGGGCCTGAAGAGTTAAAACCAGGCATCCCCAAACTACGGCCCGCGGACCCATGCGGCCCCCTGAGGCCATTTATCCGGCCCCTCGCCGCACTTCAGGAAGGGGCACCTCTTTCATTGGTGGTCAGTGAGAGGAGCAGTTTGTGGCGGCCCTCCAACGGTCTGAGGGGCAGTGAACTGGCCCCCTGTGCAAAAAGTTTGGGGACGCCTGGTTAAAACAGTATTTGTGGGCCAGGCACGGTGGCTCACGCCTGTCATCCCAGCTACTAGGGAGGCTGGGCCAGGAGAATCGCTTGAATCCAGGAGGCGGAGATTGCAGTGAGCCGAGATCGTGCCACTGCGGTACAGCCTGGGCGACAGTGCAAGACTCTGTATCAAAAAAAATAATGGTATTTGTGGTTACGGAACCACAAATATGGGTTATTACCTGTACATGGAGTGAGGCTGGAAATGCAGAAGTGCAGAAGCTGTAGTACCCATCCCGTCGGGATATGTCCGATCTTGTGACAGATGCATGACTGCATATTTAAGAGCTGAAGGGGCCTTTTTCCTTCATAGTGAGGGTGACAACTTAGGCGAGTCAGGGACGGAAGTGACAGTATAAGTTGTAGCTGATAGAGACATCCCAAGCCAGCAAGCTTTTGTTAGGGTTGGCTTTAGCAAAGAATGGGTTGAGTTTTGTAGAGCTAATTGGAAACAAGAGGAAGGAGACGTGCAACTATGTGGGGCAGACAAAGTGGTTGTAGTTGATTGGGGGAGAAGTCACAGGGGGTACCCAGGTTTCGGCACCAAATGTTCATCGCGCTGTGTGTGAAGAGACCACCTCAACAGGCTTTGTGTGAGCAACAAGGCTGTTTATTCACTCTGCGCTGGTGGGCTGATTCGGAAGAGAGTCGGTGGAGGGTGAGTTGGTTTTATAGGTTTGGTTTTATAGGTTTGGGGTAGGCAGTGGAAAGTTACAGTTCAGGATGGCTTTTTTGCAAGGTGGGGGTGTCACAAGGTTGGACTAGACTTTCTGGCTCTGGGAGTTCCTCTGGAGGCGTACGTGTGGGTCACAGGGGTCATCGTGGTGTAGCCCCTGTGTGGCCAGTTCAGAGAACCTTGCAGACCCCACTTCTTTGCACCCGAGGTCCTGGTGGAGCACCAGGCAGGTCGGTGGTCCTCACCGTGACACTGAGGTGCTGAGCCAGTGAGCTGCGGTGGAGGGGCTGTGTTCATTGTAGCAAAATGTGCAACCCAGGTGCCTCCCCATGACCCCCAGCTCCCCCCACGTCTGTCCTTGGGTAGGGTACAGTGAGGTGGGGTGGGGGGTGGGGTGGCCTGCTCCCCCTGCTGCTTTCACCCAGAGTCCTGGCCTAGACGACCACGTTGTGATCACTCCTGGATGTGCTGTCCTATCCAGCCTCTCACAGCTGCCACCCGGGTGTAGACACCTGGGAAGTGGGGCCGGCCACAGCCATAGCCCCAGCTGGTGACCCCAGTTAGCACCCACCGTCCAGAGGGCTCCCTGCAGGCCAGGGGTCCCCCAGCGTCACCCTGTTGGGGAGAGAAGAAAGGGAGTTAAGAGGCTGGTACCTCCCTTAGAGCAGCCCTCGGGTCGCTGGCCCCTGGGTGAGTGACTTCCCCTGGGACCCTCACTTTCACTGTCTGGAAAATGGGCTCAGTGCAAAGGTGGCCGACATTTGTGGACACCCGCCACGTGGTCCCGAAGTGGAACGGGGCCACCCACTGCTGCCAACACCCAGGGGTGGGACGCGGTGGGTGGGGGGAACCTGTCTCGTGGTGGGTGCCCAATAAACGGTTGTGAAGTGGACATTCCTCCAGAGCCGCAAAGGCGCCCTGCTAGGTCTGCCTGAGAAGTCTGCACTGGAGGCCGGTGGTGAGCTGGTGGGCTTGGCGCAGCGGGAACCCGCCCTCCCCGGCGGCCGGGCAGGACCTGGGGCTCACCGAGCAGCTGTCCACGCCTCCCTGCGGGAAGCCAGCGCACAGCATGCGGCCGCTGATCTGCACCGGGTAGAAGCGGCGGCAGGTCTGCTCGCTGAGGAGGCGCACGGCCGCCTTCTGCAGCTGCCGCGCCATGGAGCCTACGGGCGAGCAAGACCGGGCAGGTGTGGACCCCGTCCGGCCGCCCCCCGCCCCCCGCCCCGCACCCCGCACTCCCGCGCGTGCCTACCTCCCTCGCGCACAGAGCCCCAGCCGGTGATGACACAGCGCGCGCCGTCGGGGGGTCTCGGAGCGGGCTCGGGCAGGCAGATGGGGCGCACCAGGCGGCTGCGGCGCACCGGGCCCGCCAGCTCCAGCAGCGCCACGTCGTAGTCCAGGGTGTAGAGGTTGTAGAACGGGTGCTTGTAGATGCGCGCCACGCGCTCCAGCTGTCCCTCCGCGCCGCTCAGGAACGGCGTGCCCAGGAAGGCCGCCCACTGCTTGGGGTCCCCGTAGCTGCAGGGTGCACGAGGACAAGCGTGGGCCCGAGTCCCTGCGGCCCCCGCCTTTGCGGTGTCCCTCAGCGGCCGGCTGGGAGCCTGGGTGGGGTTCTTGCCCTCTGGCTGCTGGTCTGGGAAAGGGCTCTGTGGCCCTCACTAAGCCCAGCTACCAGGCACCAAGGCAGCACCAAGAAATGCAGCCGTCCCCACCTAATGGTAGCCTCTGAAAGGGGGTCTGGTAGCCCTGAGGGTCCCGACCCCACCCGCCCTCCCCTTCTGACCTCAAGCCCCGCGGCGCCGGAGCTGGGTGACCCCGCTGGAAGATGCAACCCCTCGCCTGCCAGGGGAAGGGAGCTTTCTACTGGGTGGGCTTTGGGAGGCTGGAGAGAAGTCTGAGGGGTGAGGGCTGGGGAGAGAAGTGACCTCAGTGTCCCCGTCGGCTTGGCCCGAGCTGGGAGAGGCGGCAGCCTCCGGGTTAGGGGGGACCGCGGGGTAAGACTCGGCCTTTGCTGCTCCAGCCTGGGTGGTCAGGCTAGGGGTGGGGGGTGACGTGGAGGGGGTGGGCTGGGGAGGGCCCAGGGAGCTTGGGTGGGGGTGGGCGGTGGGGGGGAGCAGGGGGAGTCGGGTCGGAACAGTTCGGTTCCAGGTGAGCTACAGACACACGCAGGGACGTTTCAGACTCACACGTCGAAGCAGTGCGCCGCAGACAGCAGCCACCTCTCTGCCACCAGCACGGCCCCACAGCGGTGCTCCCGGCGCCGCAGCCACAGGCTCACCTGCCACGGCCACTCCCCGCGGCCCGCCGCGCTGCCCCCCACAATCCTGGTGAGCGCCGCCGGCGCCAGGCCGCAGTCTGCGGGGGAACCAGGCGCATGGGCAGGTGGGTCCAGGGCGCCTCCCCCACTCAGCCCCTCGGGCACGCCCCTCCGCCAATCCCCGTGGGAGCCCTGGGGAGGGGGATGCGAGGGAGGACGTGCCCCAGGAAAACAGGGCAGGAAAGGACGCTGGGCTGGATGTGTGGTGTTTGGGCTTTTCCCAGATAACAGTGGGAATGTGTGTCTTCCCCATGACTTCAGCTTCAGGCCACACCCCCCCGCTGGGGCCAGGCGGGAGGCATTTCGCAGGGCAGCCTGCCACACCTCAGGCCTCCAGGACTTCCATCCCACCCCCAAGGCCTTGGCAGACACCAGGGCCCTCCCCCGGAACCCCCGCCCTGCCGTGGCGCGCTCTGCCTGGGTCCCTGATGGCCCCATCCCCTTCCCTGACATTCCCTGCAGGCTGAGCCCTCCCAGCCCGCAGAGGCCTCCCTCAGAACTCAGCTGTGGAAGAATGCGTGGGTGGTTTCCAGGAACCCCTTTACCAGCCATGGAGGGGGACCCCTACCCACCTGCTGTCTCCAGAAGGCCGTTTTCCTCAGGGGCTAGCCCCCTCCCCACCCTCCATCACCGCCCAGTCAGCTTCCCTGGGTGCCGCCCGCAGTCCCATCCAAAGCAGACGCGAAGGCCGGCACAGAAGAGAAGTTCCATTTCCCCGCCAGCCCTGGCACCGTCCGGCCCTGGCCCGAGACCAGGTGGCCTTGGCACATCCGACGGCGGCCGCAGCCCCTGTCCTTGGGAACGCCAGCTGTCTCCACACACAGCCCGCCCCCATTTCAAGGGGGCCCTCGCTACCTCTTTTGCGCCCAAAGAGCTCCCAGGCCATAGCTACTGAAAAAGTAAAAAGCAGCTCAGACTGAGACAGCGAGAGCCCCCAGGCTGCAGGGACAGACCGGATGAGGGCGGCTGCCACGTTAACAAAACACTCGCCCAGGGACACGGCGTGACTGTGAACCACCAAAGCCCCCTGCCTGCCCTTTTTTTTTTTCCCCCTACATAGTGTCTCGCTCTTGTGGCCCAGGCTGGAGTGCAGTGGCACCATCTCGGCTCACTGCAATCTCTGCCTCCTGGGTTCAAGCAATTCTCCTGCCCCAGCCTCTCAAGTAGCTGGGACCACAAGTGCACCCCACCACACCCAGCTAATTGTTGTGTTTTTTGTAGAGACGGGGTTTCACCATGTTGGCCAGGCTGGTCTCGAACTCCTGACCTCAGGTGACCCACCGGCCTTGGCCTCCCAAAGTGCTGGGATGACAGATGTGAGCCCCCACACCCGGGGATGTTATGTCTTGTTCGGCAACCCGAGCTGACGGTCATGGTGCCCTCACTCCACGGGTCCCTCCGTCTCTCGCAGTACCTGGTAGCTGGGAGTGGGTGGTGGCCTCTGCGGTGTCTGGAAGTGGCGTCTGTCCCCCAAAGGTGGTGCTCACGGCAGATAAGGTTGAGTTGGCAGGTTGGCCGGTCACTCTGCTGGTGGCCACAGGGGTGGGTTGGCTGGGGGTGGCCCCCAGGACCATGAGGCCAGCTGTCCTGGGGAGATGGCTGGTGGTGGCCAGCATCCTTGTGGTCGAGGGCGGGGAGACGAGATGGGGCTGGGAGGCCATGGTCTCCAGAATCCAGCCCTTCAGCCTCGTGATGCGCGTGTACACGCCAGGCTTCTTAACTTGAGCGCAGCCAATCCCCCAGCTCACGATCCCCGCCAGATAAAACACGCCGGGGGTCTCCTCGCAGGCCAGGGGGCCCCCGGAGTCGCCCTGGAAAGGAGGGAAAGAGCGCTGGTTGATCCTCCAAGGACCCTCTCTGCCCGGCCCTGTGAGACCCTCCAGTGTTCCTACAGCCGGTGGGACTCAGCGGGGGACGGGACCGCACAGCATTGGTCTGGAGACCTGGCTGCAGCCTGTGCCTGGCTGTGTGACCTGGAGTGAGTCACTTCTGAGTCTCCATCATTCTTGCTTTTGTTATGGGGCAATAAAACAGGGCAGAAAAAAACTCTTAAAAAAACAGTAAAAGCCACGAATAGTTCCACCACCTAGAAGCAGCCCTGATCGTTAGCTGCCAGGCTTGGGTCTTTTTTTTTTTTTCTGAGACAGAGTCTCACTCTGTCTCCCAGGCTGGAGTACAGTGACATTATCTCGGCTCACTACAACCTCTGCCTCCTGGGCTCAAGCAATTCTCCCTGCCTCAGCCTCCCGAGTAGCTGGGACTACAGGTGCCTGCCACCACGTCCAGCTTTTTTATTTTTTATTATTTATTTATTTATTTATTTTAGTAGAGGCAGTGTTTCATCATGCTGACCAGGCTGGTCTCAAACTCCTGACTTCAGATGATCCGCCCACCTCAGTCTCCCAAAATGCTGGCATTACAGGCGTGAACCACTGCACCCAGCCCTTGCTTTTTTGAGACAAGGTCTTGCTCTCTTGCCCAGGATGGAGTGCAGTGGTGTGATCACGACTTACCGCAGCCCAGAACTCCTGGACTCAAGAGATCTTCCCACTTCAGCTGCCCAAGGAGCTGGGACCACATGTGCCTGCCACGTGCCTGGCAAGTTTTTCTCTTTTTTTTTTGGTAGAGATGGGATCTCACTGTGTTGCCCTTGCAGTCCTGGCCTCAGCTGATCCTCCCATCTCAGCCTCCCAAAGCACGGAGATTACGGGTATGAGTCACCGCGCTCAGCCTGATAATCAACCGCTGCCTTTGTATGTGAGGTTGAGCCCTTCAGAAATCTGGGCCAGGCATGGTGGCTATGGCCAGACGTGGTGGCTCAGGCCTGCGATCCTAGCAGTTTGGGAGGCCAAGGTGGGTGGATCACTTGAGATCCGGAGTTCAAGACCAGCCTGACCAACATGGTGAAACCCGTGTCTAGTAAAAATACGAAAATTAGCCGAGCACGGTGGCGCGTGCCTGCAGTCGCAGCTACTCAGGAGGCTGAGGCGGGGGCCTTGCTTGAACCCAGGAAGCAGAAGTTGCAGTGAGCTGAGATCATGCCACTGCACTCCAGCCTGGCCAGAGCAAGACTCCTTCTCCAAAAAAAAAAAGGCCGGGCGCGGTGGCTCAAGCCTGTAATCCCAGCACTTTGGGAGGCCGAGGCGGGTGGATCACGAGGTCAAGAGATCGAGACCATCCTGGTCAACATGGTGAAACCCCGTCTCTACTAAAAATACAAAAAATTAGCTGGGCATGGTGGCACGTGCCTGTAATCCCAGCTACTCAGGAGGCTGAGGCAGGAGAATTGCCTGAACCTAGAAGGTGGAGGTTGCGGTGAGCCGAGATCACGCCATTGCACTCCAGCCTGGGTAACAAGAGCGAAACTCCGTCTCAAAAAAAAAAAAAAAAAAGGCAGCGTACAGTGGCTCACGCCTGTAATCCCAACACTTTGGAAAGCTGAGGTGGGTGGATCATGTGAGGTCAGGAGTTCGAGACCAGCCTGGCCAATATAATGAAACCCCGTCTCTACTTTAAAAAAAAAAATCGGCTGAGGCCAGGCGTGATGGCTCAAGCCTGTAATCCCAGCACTTTGGGAGGCCGAGGCGGGTGGATCACGAGGTCAAGAGATCGAGACCATCCTGGTCAACATGGTGAAACCCCGTCTCTACTAAAAATACAAAAAGTTAGCTGGCATGGGGGCGCGTGCCTGTAATCCCAGCTACTCAGGAGGCTGAGGCAGGAGAATTGCCTGAACCTAGAAGGTGGAGGTTGCGGTGAGCCGAGATCGCACCATTGCACTCCAGCCTGGGTGACAAGAGCGAAACTCTGTCTCAAAAAAAAAAAAAAAATCGGTTGGACATGGTGGTGGGTGCCTGTAGTCCCAGCTACTTGGGAGACTGAGGCAGGAAAATCACTTGTACCTGGGAGGCAGAAGTTGCAGTGAGCCGAGATCACGCCACTGCACTCCAGCCTGGCGACAGAGTGAAACTCCATCTCAAAAACAAAACAAACCTAAGAAATACCCGCCGGCTTTCCCCTGTGAACGGTTACCTGGCAGGAGTCGACTCTCCCTTCCAGGAAGCCCGCGCAGAGCATGCGGTCGGTGAGGGAGAAGTTGTAGAGCACGCTGCAGGTTTTCTGGTCTATGATCCCCACAGACGCCTTCTGCAGGAGCTCGGGCTTGGTGGCTGCCAGGGAAAGAGCCCAGAAAGGCCACATCAGAGTGGTCACCACAGCAGCTCCAGGTCAGCTCCGCTAACAGCCCTGAGACGCGGCATGCCCACCCCAGAGACAGAGTTCCAGGAATTGCACAAAGCCATAGATTAAGGAGGAGGTGGGACCTCAGATGCCTCACTTGGAGCCCACGGTCCCCACAGGGCTGCTGCCTTAGCACCTGGGTCACGTGTAGGAGGCCGTTCTGAGGTCGAAGGGAGCAGTAACTTGGAGCGGGAAGGCTCTCGGGGTACACTAGCACATCGACAGTGAACATTCTCTCTTTTCTTGAGATGGGTGTTGCTCTGTTGCCCAGGCTGGAGTGCAGTGGCATGATCATGGCTCACTGCAGCCTCAGACTCTCAGGCTTGAGCGATTATCCTGCCTCAGCCTCCTAAGTAGCTGGGACTACAGGCATGGGCCACCACACCCAACTAATTTTTAATTTTTATTTTCTTTTGAGATGGAGTCTCGCTATGTCGCCCAGGCTGGAGTGCAATGGCGCAATCTCAGCTCGCTGCAACCTCCGCCTCCCAGGTTCAAGCGATTCTCCTGCCTCAGCCTCCTGAGTAGCTGGAACTACAGGCGTGCACCACCACGCCTGGCTGATTTTTGTATTTTTAGTACAGTCGAGGTTTCACCATATTGGGCAGGCTGGTGGAATGAACTCCTGAGCTCAGGCAGTCCGCCTGCCCTGGCCTCCCAAAGTGCTGGGATTACAGGCGTGAGCTACGGCACCTGGCCTCCAGTAAACGTTTTTTATAAAGGGCTAGAGAATTAAATGTTTTCGGCTTTAAAGGCCAGTCTCTGTCACGGGTATTTAACTCTGCTGCTATTGCAGGGAAGCAACCACAGACAATCTGTTGGTATGTTAATGTGGCCCTTTTTCCAATAAAACTTTATACAAAGAGGCAACGGCCAGATTTTCCCCGGAGAGGGAATGGAGAGGTGAGTGGCGTGTGGGCAGCGGGACCAGAGCCAAGGGGGCGAGGCACCGATGTCCCTGTGCGGTGTCATGGAGAATGAACCCGCCATTCCCCTCAGCGGGGCGGGGCTCACCGTTTCCTTCCTGCGTGTTTCCCCATCCGGAGATCATGCACTTCCGGCCCACGGGAAACTTCTGGATGGCCAGGGGCAGGCAGACGGGCTGGATGTACTTGTTGAAGGCCAGGGGGCTGGCCAGCTCCAGGACGGCCAGGTCGAAGTCCAGGATGCCAGGGTTGTAGAGGGGGTGCGGCACCACCCGCCGCAGCCCGACCTTCGCCGGGCTCCCGCCCAGCCCCAGGAGGGACGCGGTGCCCAGGTGGGCCCGGACCTGCTCCACCTTCGTGCTGTGGAGACAGGGCGGGAGACAGGGCGCTCAGGCGTGCCCGCCCTCGGGTCACACCCGCCTTATTGGGGAGGGCCGAGGCTGTCGGGCGCCCCTGAGAAGCCCCGTGGGGCAGCCACCCCCCAAAGCCCAGGAAGGCCCCAGGACCATTCCTCCAGCCCTCGGCTACAGGGAGGAGGACCAGGGGAAGAGGGGCTGCCAGGCTCCTCCTGAAAAGGATCCCGAGGTGGGGGCAGGTCAGGGGAGCCTCAGGCTTCATTTTCTACCCCCCCCCCCCCCCCCCAGTCCCTACGGCTTAGGAGTCTGTCTCTTTCTGGTTGAGCCAGCGTCTCACTCTGTCGCCCTGGCTGGAGTGCAGTGACACGATCAGGCTGCCTGCAGGCTGGGCTCAGGCAGTTCTGCCGCCTTAGTAGCTGGGACCATAGGTGCTGGCCCCCAGGCCTGGAAATCTCCAAGAAATATGTGGCCTGGGTAGCAAGCGGTAGGGAAGGTGCCCTCCTCCCTCCCCTGGGCGGGCTCATTTCTGCTCTGAGGCATTGCACCAGCTCTCTCCTGTCTCCTAGCTGCCCTGGTCCATGCAGCAGCCCCAGCAGGATGGTTTCTGACAGGGAGGGGAAGCCAGGCAGCCTTCCTGGAGGAGGCGGGACTTACTGGTTGAAGCAGTGAGCGGCAGACAGCAGCCAGCGGTCGCCCACCACGGTTGCTCCGCAGAAGTGCCGGGCCCCTTCCTTCAGGCTGACCTGCCAGGGCACTTCCCCAGAGTCCGCTGCGAACCCGCCCACGATCCGGGGGGGCTTCTCCATCGCAGGCCTGGCCCCGCATTCTGGAAGGGGACACAAGACCCGGGCTGGGGATCCTGGCCTGCTCGGACGGGACACCGAATGCACCCAGGCCTGTACTGGTAATCACTCCCCCTCCACAGATGAAGCCCTGGAGGCTTCTGGGCATCTGTGCTTGCCCCGGGTCTCGAGGGAGGTATGTGGCCCGGTCAGCCTCAGGACACCCGAAGCCCACAGAGGCAGCTTCATGGACATTCCGGGAGACCCAAGGCGTGGCTCAAAAAAGGGCAGGATCGCTATGGGGTTTCCGAAGAGGGTGGGGCGTAGGGGAACTGAAATGAAGCGTGGCCGGGCACGGTGGCTCGCGCCTGTAATCCCAGCACTTTGGGAGGCCAAGGCAGGCGGATCACCTGAGGTCAGGAGTTCGAGACCAACCTGGCCGACCTGGTGAAACGCCATCTCTACTAAAAATAAAAAAATTAGCCAGGCATGGTGGGCACCTGTAATCCCAGCTACTTGGGAGGCTGAGGCAGAAGAATTGCTTGAATCCAGGAGGCAGAGGCTGCAGTGAGTTGAGATCACATCATTGTACTCCAGCTGGGTGACAAGAGTGAAACCCCATCTCAAAAAAAAAAAAAAACTGGGCCGGGTGCCACACCTCATGCCTGTAGTCCCAGCACTTTGGGAGGCCAAGGCAGACAGATCACCTGCGGTCAGGAGTTCGAGACCAGCCTGACCAACATGGAGAAACCCCGTCTCTACTAAAAATAGAAAATTAGCCAGGCGTGGTGGCGCATGCCTGTGATCCCAGCTACTCGGGAGGCTGAGGTGGGAGAATCGCTTGAACCCAGGAAGCGGAGGTTGCAGTAAGCCAGGGTCATGCCGTTGCACTCCAGCCTGGGCAACAAGAGTGAAACTCCTCTTCAAAAAACGAAACCAAAAATCCCAGCATTGTTGTTAATAATGAAACACTAGAAACACCCCCCCCTACCCTTTCCTCTGGAACAAGAAGAAACACGTTCCACAGTGTGGCTCCTTTCTCCACACCGTAGGTGTCACGGGACACGCGCCCAGTAAACCAGAAGGCTTAAAAACAGGGAAGGAAGGAACGCTTTTTGGAAACAAGGAGATAATCCCACGAGTTTTGTTTCTTTTTGAAACTGAGTTTTGTTATTGTCACCCAGACTGGAGTGCAATGGCATGATGTCGGCTCACTGCAGCCTCTGCCTCCAAGTTCCAAGTGATTCTCCTGCCTCAGCCTCCTGAGTAGCTGGGATTACAGGTGGCCACCACCACGCCCAGCTAATTTTTAGTAGAGACATGGTTTTGCCATGTTGGCCAGACTGGTCTCGAACTCCTGACCTCAAGTGACCTGCCTGCCTCGGCCTCCCAAAGTGCTGGGATTACAGGCGTGAGCCACCGTGCCCGGCCAATCCTACAAGTTGTCTGGGTACAAACTATTTGAAACTGGGCGCGGCGGCTCACGCCCATGATCCCAGCACTTTGGGAGGTGGGCGGATCACCTGAGGTCGGCAGTTCGAGAGCAGCCTAACCAACGTGGAGAAACCCCGTCTCTACTAAAAATACAGAATTAGCCGGGCATGGTGCCGTGTGCCTGTAGTCCCAGCTACTCCGGAGGCTGAGGCAGGAGAATCGCTTGAACTTGGGAGGCAGAGGCTGCGGTGAGCCGAGATCGCGCCACTGCACTCCAGCCTCGGCAACAGAGTGAGACTCCATCTCAAAAAAAAAAAAAAAAAAAAAAAGCACGTGAAAGTTACTCCATTGATAAATCACCGTAGTTAACAAGACATGGGCAAGACCTGGGGACCGAAAATACCTGAGGGGCCATACCAAATAAGATGGGAAAATGGATAAACAGGACATCCCTTGAGCAGGAGACTCAAAATTAGGAAGATGCTATGAAGGCATCAGCTCCCTAAATCGAGGTAGGAGCCTACATCACCCTCCGCCTTTCTGCCCAGAAAATACCTTGTAGCTTTGGCACGGTGACCCAGCCAAGAGCCGCGGTGCCGGGGGCCGGCGTGGATTTGGTGGGGCTGTTGACCACGGAGCTCTGGGGACTGGTGGGCCAGGCCGTGCTGGGGGCAGCGGGGACAGGAGCCGCCGTGAGGGCCGGAGTCGGGCCGGTTGTGGTGGTGGCCTCCAGGATCCAGTCACGCAGCCTGGTGACTCGGGCATAGACCCCGGGACGTTGCGCTTCTGCACAGCCGATGCCCCAGCTCACGATGCCAGCCAGAAAGAACCTGCCAGAGGGTTCCTCGCACACCAGGGGTCCTCCTGAGTCGCCCTAGGAAAGCAGCACACCCCAGGATGGGCTGGCACTGCCAAGGCCTCTCTCTACACGAACTCATAGAGCACTCGTGGGCCGATCATTCATATCTCAGAACCTCGGTTTCCTCTTCTGTGGAGGAAGAATCCGAGACAGCTAGACTATAGGATGTCTAAGATGTCTTTCAGTCCTACCCTGGACAGGCTAAAACATGACCCAGATAAATAACATCCCCTCCTCTTCTTAACCCAGTAGATCTTTGGTAATGTCACCACTCGCCTAGGCTGACAGTATGGCTGCCATGCTGGCGCCTGCAGCTATCTCACTGGTAGCTGTAGCATTGCTCCCAAGGTGCTTCATCTGCTCTCACTCATCCGGCCTCACCAGTGTTTACCTTCCCATATCCAGCTCACTCTCACTCTCTTAGATTTTTTTTTTTTTTTTGAGACAGTTTTGCTCTGTTGCCCAGGCTGGAGTGCAATGGCGTGATCTTGGCTCACTGCAGCCTCCGCCTCCCAGGTTCAAGTGATTTTGCTGCCTCAGCCTCCCTAGTAGCTGGGAGTACAGGCACGCGCCACCATGCCCAGCTAATTTTTTGTATCTTTAGTAGAGACGGGGTTTCACCACGTTGGCCAGGCCAGTCTCGAACTCCTGACCTCAGGTGATCCACCCAACTCAGCCTCCCAAAGTGCTGGGATTACAGGTGTGAGCCACCACGCCCGGCCTCCAGCTCTTACGTTCTTAAACACGAGCCCACTCTAGTAAGAGTTGCTAGCGTTCTCTCCAGGTTCTGGCTTCAATATGGCAATCCAAGCGCACACAGCAGTCTCCCCACCTGTCCCCCACCCTCGCCAGGCCTCAGAAACAAGAGCAAAGGCATGCACAAAAAAGGAATCCGGCTAGGCGCGGTGGCTCACGCCTCTAATCCCAGCACTTTGGGAGGCCGAGGTGGGCAGATCGTGAGGTCAGGAGATCAAGACCATCCTGGCCAACATGGTGAAACCCCGTCTCTACTAAAATGAAAAATTAGCCGGGCGTGGTCGTAGTGGCAGGCATCTGTAATCCCAGCTACATGGGAGATGAGGCAGGAGAATTGCCTGAACCCAGGAGGCGGAGGTTGCGGTGAGCCGAGATCGCACCATTGCGCTGCAGCCTGGGTAACAAGAGCGAAACTCGTCTCAAAAAAAAAGAACGAGCAACATTTAAAAATTTTCAATTTCATGTTTTTGGGCCAGGTGCAGGGGCTCACGCCTCTAATCCCAGCACTTTGGGAGGCAGAGGCAGGCGGATCCCCTGAGGTCAGGAGTTTGAGACCAGCCTGAACAACATAGAGAAACCCCATCTCTACTAAAGATACAAAAAATTAGCCAGGTGTGGTGGCGCGTGCCTGTAGTCCCAGTTACTCAGGAGGCTGAGGCAGGAGAATCGCTTGAACCTCGGAGGTGGAGGCTGCAGTGAGCCGAGATCGCGCCGCTGCACTCCAGCCTGGGCAACAGAGCAAGGTTTCATAACAAAAAAGAAGGAAAGCAGATTCCAGGTATCCAGCAGAGGCAGCTTTGAGTGACCTCTAATTTTCTTTTTGAGACAGAGTCTTGCTCTGTTGCCCAGGCCAGAGTGCAGTGGTGCGATCTCAGCTCACTGCAACCTCCGCCTCCTGGGTTCAGGCAATTCTCCTGCCTCAGCCTCCTGAGTAGCTGGGATGACAGGCACGCACCACCATGCCCAGCTAATTTTTTTGTATTTGTAGTAGAGACGGGGTTTCACCATGTTGACCAGGATGGTCTCGATCTCTTGACCTCGTGATCCACCTGTCTTGGCCTCCCAAAGTGCTGGGATTATAGGGGTCAGCCACTGCAGCCAGCCATAATTTATCTGTTTCTACTAGAAATGGGGTTTCAACATGTTGCTCAGGCTGGTCTCAAACTCCTGACATCAAGTGGTCCACCTGTCTCAGCCTCCCAAGGTGCTGGGATGACAGGTGTGAGCTGCTGCACCTGGTCCTGGAAGCTTCTCGAGTTGAGCCTGAAGCTCCCTAATGGGCAGCTGACCACCCAGGGGCAAGAGTCCACGGGATTCCCACAGACCAGCCTTTCCTGCACAGATGGAGAGAAGCATGCCCAGGGCGTGTGCTGGCATCATTCGTACGAGAGATGTTTCTCGGGGGTATGTTGTATCAGGGCAGGTGCTGGGGACAGCGTCTGTGTCCCCCACAGAAGTCCCAGTTTATAGGGCAGCTGGGGGGATTTCCACAGGGATCCCATCACAGGCAGCCTCTGGGGTTCCTTGGGAGGGAGCAGGGAGCCATGGAGGGTAGAGGAGGGAGTGTAGTCCGGTTCGAGCTTCTGGACGAGCCTCTAAGCGGCATCTGCCTCTCAGTCCCAATTGCTTTAAAAATTCCTGGCCGGGCGCGGTGGCTCAAGCCTGTAATCCCAGCACTTTGGGAGGCCGAGGCGGGTGGATCACGAGGTCAAGAGATTGAGACCATCCTGGTCAACATGGTGAAACCCCGTCTCTACTAAAAATACAAAAAATTAGCTGGGCATGGTGGCACGTGCCTGTAATCCCAGCTACTCAGGAGGCTGAGGCAGGAGAATTGCCTGAACCCAGGAGGCGGAGGTTGCGGTGAGCCGAGATCGCGCCATTGCACTCCAGCCTGGGTAGCAAGAGCGAAACTCCGTCTTTAAAAAAAAAAAAAATTCCTCAAGGGCGGGCATCCAGAGATCTGTGAATCCCTCAGCACTTGAACACGCTCGTGTCTGTTTCTGTGTTTTTCTGGGGTCTGGGGCGTTGGGGGCTCACCTGGCAAGAGTCCACCTTCCCATCCAGGTAGCCAGCACACAACATCCTGTCCGTGAGCGAGTTGCCGTACAGGCTGGCACACAGTGCCTGGTCCAGCAGCTCCACGGTGGCTTTCTGCAGCACCTCTGGCTTCACCACTGCCCCGACACGGAGAGAAAAGCAGGGTGAGAGCGCCGGAGCCCCAGCAGCCACTTTGAGCTGGGAGGCTGAAGGACATCTCCTCTCTGAGCCTCCCTCAGTTTCCTCAGCTGCAAGTGTGGCTGCCTACAACACCTGGCTCTGAAACTACAAGAGGTCAATACCCCACCCGGTGGCAGTCTCTTCCGGGACTGGGAAGAGGCATCAGACTTAACACCCCCAGCCCAAGGTCCTCCGCACCCCGCCCCAAGCCCAGTCCACCCTCAGCATTCCCGTCTAAGGGATCTCAGGTCCCTCCTTCCAGGCCCACAGTCCTCAAATTGCCAGCCCCCAAATATACCCGGGATCACCCCATCTCACGCCCATCCTTGCCTGGGTCCTGACAGCTGTCCTTACTTCTTTTATTCTGGTCCCACCCCACTAAAATCCATTCCCATCCCAGCAGCCACCAGCACCCTTGCTAAACATTAAATCCAGTCTCATCAGCTCCAGCCCCGGGGACTTCCTTGCTGTCCTCCCACCCCAGGGCCTTTGCACATGCTGTTCCCGCTGCCTGAAATGCTTGTCCCTGCAGAATCTGCCTGACTTCCTCCATCTCCTCGCTCCAGGAGGAGTCTCCTGAACTCCTATTTAAAACTGCAGCCCCCTAAGGGCCGGGCGCGGTGGCTCAAGCCTGTAATCCCAGCACTTTGGGAGGCCGAGGCGGGTGGATCACAAGGTCGAGAGATCGAGACCATCCTGGTCAACATGGTGAAACCCCGTCTCTACTAAAAATACAAAAAATTAGCTGGGCATGGTGGCACGTGCCTGTAATCCCAACTACTCAGGAGGCTGAGGCAGGAGAATTGCCTGAACCCAGGAGGCGGAGGTTGCGGTGAGCCGAGATCGCGCCATTGCACTCCAGCCTGGGTAACAAGAGCGAAACTCCGTCTCAAAAACAAAACAAAACAAAAGCCCATGAGGCAACTGTTTTCATCATTCCGTGCCTGTTTGCAAATGATCTCAAAAATCCCACGAGTGGCGGGGGCCGTGGATCATGCCTATCATCCTAGCACTCTGGGAGGCCAAAGCTGGAAGATCTCTTGAGTCCAGGAGTTCAAGACCAGCCTGGGCAATAGAGTGAGACTCGTCTCTACATTTTTTTTTTTTTTTTTTAATTAGGCAGGTATGGTGACTCATGTCTGTAATCCCAGCTACTCTGGAGACTGAGGTGGGAGGACTGCTTGAACCCAGTAGTTTGAGGCTGCAGGGAGCTATGATCTCGCCACTGCACTCCTCCTGGGTGACAGAGTGACGGCCTGTCTCAAAAAAAAAAAAAAGCCGGGCATGGTGGCTCACACCTGTAATCCCAATACTTAAAGAGGCTGAGGCAGGCGGATCACTTGAGGTCAGGATTTTGAGACCAGCCTGGCCAACATGATGAAACCCCATCTCTATTAAAAATACAAAACTAGCTGGGCGTGGTGGCACGTGCCTGTAATCCCAGCTACTTGGGAGACTGAGGCAGGAGAATTACTTGAACCCAGGAAGCAGAGGTTGCAGCGAGCCAAGAGCCAAGATTGTACTCCAGCCTGGGTAACAAGAGTGAAACTCCGTCTCAAAAAAGAAAAGGCCAGGCGCTGTGGCTCACGCCTGTAATCCAAGCACTTTGGAGGCCAAGGCAGGCGGATCACCTGAGGTCAGGAGGTCAAGACCAGCCTGACCAACATGGTGAAACCCAGTCTTAAAAAAAAAAAAAGAAAAAAGCCGAGTGTGGTGGCTCACGCCTGTAATCACAACACTTTGGGAGGCGGAGGCAGGTGGATGACTTGAGGTCAGGTGTTCGAGACCAGCCTGACCAACAAGATGAAACCCCGTCTCTACTAAAAATACAAAATTAGCTGGGCATGGCAGAGGGTGCTTGTAATATCAGCTACTTGGGAGGCTGAAGCAGAATTGCTTGAACCCAGGAGGTGTAGGTTGCAGTGAGCTGAGATCACACTATTGCACTCCAGCCTGGACAAGAGTGAAACTCCATCTAAAAAAAAAAAAAAAAAAAAAAAATCCCAGTAGCATGAGGATGGGGTGATAGATACATTTTAGTAAGCAGTGGAGTTCATGAATGCAGCATCGGAGAGGAACGCACCCCACCGCATTTTCCCCTGCCGTCTGCCCGCCCTCCTGCCCGAGCTCCCTGGAGGCCGAGGAAGATGCTCACGGAAGTCCTCCTTCAGGTAGCCCCAGCCCGAGATCAGGCATTTCTTGCTGGGTGGGAAGACGTGCGTGGCGGCCGGGAGGCACACGGGCTGGACGTGCCGGCCGAAAGCCAGAGGGCTGCTCAGCTCCAGCACCGCCACATCAAAGTCGGCCGTGTCCGCGTTGTACAGAGGATGCTTGATGATCCGGGCCACCGGGGTCCGCACGGTGCTGGCCTCTGAGCCGCTGAGGTAGATCGTACCCACGTAGGCCACCCACTCCGTCGGGTCTTGGAACCTGCAGGAGAGAACGCCCCAGCTCAGAGGCCACCGGGGGTCAGAGCCGTCGCCGGAGGCAGACGGGACACTCACCTTGGATACAAAACTTAAGGGATGTCCCACCTAAATTAATATTTATTAATAGTATTTATAAGTTGGGCGTGGTGGCTCATGCCTGTAAGCCCAGTACTTTGGGAGGCCGAGGTGGGTGGATCACGAGGTCAAGAGATCAAGACCATCCTGGTCTACATGGTGAAACCCCGTCTCTATGTATTAAAAAAATAAAGCCGGGCTCGGTGGCTCAAGCCTGTAATCCCAGCACTTTGGGAGGCTGAGGCGGGTGGATCACGAGGTCGAGAGATCGAGACCATCCTGGTCAACATGGTGAAACCCCGTCTCTACTAAAAATACAAAAAAATTAGCTGGGCATGGTGGCGTGTGCCTGTAATCCCAGCTACTCAGGAGGCTGAGGCAGGAGAATTGCCTGAACCCAGGAGGCGGAGGTTGCGGTGAGCCGAGATCGCGCCATTGCACTCCAGACTGGGCAACAAGAGCGAAACTCCGTCTCACATAAATAAATAAATAAATAAATAAATAAATAAATAAATAAATAAATAAAAAATAAAAAAATAAAAAAATAAAAAAATAAAAATAAAAAGTATTTATAAATATCAGGCCAGGCACGGTGGGTCCTGTCTTAAATCCCACACTTTTTTTTTTTTAAGATGGGGTTTCACCATGATGGCCAGGCTGGTCTTGAACTCCTGACCTCAGGTGATCCACCCACCTCAGCCTCCCAAAGTGTTAGGGTTACAGGCGTGAGCCACTGCGCACGGCCCAAATCCCACACTTTCAGAGGCTGAGGCAGGAGGTTCACTTGAGCCCAGGAGTTTGAGGCCAGCCTGGGCAACACAGCAAAACCCATTCTTTAAAAGGAAAAGAAAAATAAAAGTATTAGCTGGGTGTGGTGGTGTGCACCTGAGTCCCAACTACTCAGGAGGCTGAGGTAGGAGGATCGCTTGAGCCTGGGAGGCTGAGGCTGTAGTGAGCTATCACTGAATCACTGCACTCCAGCCTGGGCAACAGAGTGAGACCTGTCTTAAAAAAGAAGAAAAAAAAATCACAGGTGCAGAAGAATGCATGATGCATGAAGTCTCAACATTATTTTTTTCTTTAAAAAAAATTTTTTTTTTTAAGACGGGGTTTCACCATGTTGGTCAGGCTGGTCTTGAACTCCCGACCTGAGGTGATTTGCCCACCTTGGCCTCCAAAATGCTTGGATTACAGGCGTGAGCACTGCGCCCCGCCTCAACATTTTTTTTTTTTTTTGAGACGGAGTTTCGCTCTTGTTACCCAGGCTGGAGGGCAATGGCGCGATCTCGGCTCACCGCAACCTCCGTCTCCTGGGTTCAGGCAATTCTCCTGCCTCAGCCTCCTGAGTAGCTGGGATTACAGGCACGCGCCACCATGCCCAGCTACTTTTTTGTATTTTTAGTAGAGACGGGGTTTCACCACGTTGACCAGGTTGGTCTCGATCTCTCGACCTTGTGATCCACCCGCCTCGGCCTCCCAAAGTGCTGGGATTACAGGCTTGAGCCACCGCGCCCAGCTAACATTTTTTTTTTTAAGACGGAGTCTCACTCTGTCACCCAGGCTGGAGCGCAGTGGCACAATCTCAACTCACTGCAACCTCTGCCTCCCGTATTCAAGTGATTCTCGTGCCTCAGCCTCCCAAGTAACTGGGATGACAGGTGTGCTCCCCCTCTGACTACTAAATTTTTTATATGTTTTTTGTAGAGACGGGGTTTCACCATTTTGGCCAGGCTGGTCTCGAACTCCTGACCTCGTGATCCACCCGCCTCAGCCTCCTACTGTTGGGATTACTGGCATGAGCCACCACGCCCGGCCAAGTATCAGCATTTTAAACAGAGACCGGATCTGACAGAGCTGGCATTAGGGTGAGGGGAACCAGCCATGAGCCTCCAGCACAAAAGTTCAAGAGGTGCCAAACACCTCAGCCATCAAGGTAAATGATACCGAGCCGGTGCAGCGGCTCACACCTGTAATCCCAGCCCTTTGGGAGGTACAAACAGGTGGATCACTTGAGGCCAGGAGTTCGAGACCAGCCCGGCCAACATGGCAAAACCCCGTCTCCGCCAAAAATACAAACATGAGCCAGGTGATGCAGGCACCTGTGGTCCCAGCTACTTGGGAGTCTGAAGCAGGAGAATCGCTTGATCCTGGGAGGTGGAGGTTACAGTGAGCCGAGACTGTACCACTGAACTCCGGCCTGTGTGACAGAGCGAGATTCCATCTCACACACACAAAAAGATAAATAATATCACAAGACAGTTTTTTTTTTTTTTTTTTGAAACGGAGTTTTGCTCGTTACCCAGGCTGGAGTGCAATGGCGCGATCTCGGCTCACCGCAACCTCCACCTCCTGGGTTCAGGCAATTCTCCTTCCTCAGCCTCCTGAGTAGCTAGGATTACAGGCACGCGCCACCATGCCCAGCTAATGTTTTGTATTTTTAGTAGAGATGGGGTTTCACCATGTTGACCAGGATGGTCTCGATCTCTTGACCTCGTGATCCACCCGCCTCGGCCTCCCAAAGTGCTGGGATTACAGGCTGAGCCACCGCGCCCGGCCTACAAGACAGTATTTTTAAAAAATCAGTGAATGCAAACAATGTCCACAATAAGCAAAACAGCAACAAAATGTCATCAGTCACCAGAGGAGCGCAAGTCAAAGCCAGAGGGAGATGCTCCTTCACACCCACAGGGATGGCTACTCTCACAAGAACAGAAACTGGGGGGTGTGGAGAAACCAACCCTTGTGTACTGCTGGTGGGAATGTGAAATGGTAGAGCCGGGCTGAGCATGCCTGTCATCCCAGCGGTATGGAAGGCCAAGGCAAGTGGATCACCTGAGGTCAGGAGTTCGAGACCAGCCTGGCCAACATGGTGAAACTCTGCCTCTACCAAAAACACACACAAAAAAGATTAGCCGGGCGTGGTGATACGCACCTGTAGTCCCAGCTACTTGGGAGGCTGGGGCAAGAGAATCGCTTGATCCCGGGAGGTGGAGGTTGCAGTGAGCTGAGATCACATCTCTGCATTCTGGCCAGGGCAAAAGAGTCGCAAAAATATAAAAATTTAAAAAAAAAAAAAAAAAAAAAAAGGCAAGATGCAGTGGCTCACACCTGTGATCTCAGCACTTTGGGAAGCTGAGGTGGGCGGGTCACCTGAGGTCAGGAGTTTGAGACCAGCCTGACCAAGATGGTGAAACCTCATCTCTGCTAAAAATACAAAGACTCGCCGGGCGCGGTGGCTCAAGCCTGTAATCCCAGCACTTTGGGAGGCCGAGGCGGGTGGATCACGAGGTCAAGAGATCGAGACCATCCTGGTCAACTTGGTGAAACCCCGTCTCTACTAAAAATACAAAACATTAGCTGGGCCTGGTGGCGCGTGCCTGTAATCCCAGCTACTCAGGAGGCTGAGGCAGGAGAATTGCCTGAACCCGGGAGGCGGAGGTTGCGGTGAGCCGAGATCGCGCCATTGCACTCCAGCCTGGGTAACAAGAGCGAAACTCCGTCTCAAAAAAAAAAAAAACAAAAAATACAAAGACTCCTTTGGCTCAAGTCACAGAATAAAAAAATGAAAAAAAAAAAAAAAAAAAAAAGCCGGGCGCGGTGGCTCAAGCCTGTAATCCCAGCACTTTGGGAGGCCGAGGCGGGTGGATCACGAGGTCAAGAGATCGAGACCATCCTGTTCAGCATGGTGAAACCCCGTCTCTACTAAAGGTGCAAAAAATTAGCTGGGCATGGTGGCGCGTGCCTGTAATCCCAGCTACTCAGGAGGCTGAGGCAGGAGAATTGCCTGAACCCAGGAGGCGGAGGTTGCGGTGAGCCGAGATCGCGCCATTACACTCCAGCCTGGGTAACAAGAGCAACACTCCGTCTCAAAAAAAAAAAAAAGAAAAAAAAAAAAGAAAAAGTACAAAAACTGGCTGGGCGTGGCAGTGTCTGCCTGTAATCCCAGCTACTCAGGAGGCTGAGGCAGGAGAATCGCTTGAACCCAGGAGGCAGAGGTCGTGGTGAGCCAAGATCATGCCGCTGCACTCCAGCCTGGGCGACAGTGTGAGACTCTGTCTCTAAAAATAATGCACTCACTGGGCGTGGTGGCTCACAACTGTAATCCTAGCACTTTGGGACGCTGAGGTGGGTGGATCACGTGATGTCAGGAGTTCAAGACCAGCCTGGCCATCATGGTGAAACCCCATCTTAAAAAAATATACACACACACACACACACATATACATATGCACTCAGATTCAACAACAGCAAAAGCAACAAAGGAATAGAAAAAATTACTTCCAAGGGCTCTGAGGAGACCAGAAGTGACGTCCTCGGTGCGCGAGGGAACACGGGAGAGGGACAGAGGGTTTGGAGCTTCGGGATGGGGGCTTACTCATTGAAGCAGTGCGCAGCAGACACCAGCCACCTGGCGCCGATGATGGTGGCCCCACAGAAGTGCTCCTTTTTCTCTCGAAGGCTGGCTTGCCACGGAAACTCCCCCGGGGACGCTTCCACGCCGCCCACAATCCTGCCGGCCGTCCTCCAGGCAGGCTGCAAGCCACACTCTGCAAGACAGCAGGTCACCAGCCAGGACCCCACAAAGACAAGACCTCACGCTGAGCTCCCAAAATGTAACATCTCGGATTCTCTCATCTACAGCCTCCAGATTCAGAGATGCTCGGGGACCCCTACCTGGTGTCCCGGACTCCTCCGGGGTCTCCCCTCCCAGAGAAAGGTCTATCCAGGACAGAGCTGTGGGTAAGGGGCGATGACCACAGTACAGGTGTGTGTAGGATATTGTGTCTATTTAGTCAACTTTCACGTCCTTCAGCAAAGGTTTGTAATTTTTTTTTTTTTTTTTTTTCCGACGGAGTTTCGCTCTTGTTACCCAGGCTGGAGTGCAATGGCACGATCTCGGCTCACCGCAACCTCCGCCTCCTGGGTTCAGGCGATTCTCCTGCCTCAGCCTCCTGAATAGCTGGGATTACAGGCACGCGCCACCATGCCCAGCTAGTTTTTGTATTTTTAGTAGAGATGGGGTTTCACCATGTTGACCAGGATGGTCTCGATCTCTTGACCTCGTGATCCACCTGCCTCGGCCTCCCAAAGTGCTGGGATGACAGGTGTGAGCCACCGCGCCCGGCTCATCTCTTCCAGCAGTTTAATTGTCTCTTCCCATTGCTCAAATCCCTGTGGCCACACCCCTGGATTTACAGGACACAGCTCCAGCTCCTGGTATCGATGGCTTTCCAGGCTTTGGCCAAGCTTCTGTTTTCAGCCTGGTATCTTCACCCTGTTCTCCCAAGGGTTCTCCCCGTCAAGACCCCCGAGCATTCCCTCTTTCTGCTTCCTCGTGTTGCTCCCCACACCATGGAATCCCCTTTCTTTTCTCTGCCCAGCCCCCATAAACGCCAGGCCTGTGTGCCCAAGTGACAGAGAGCAGAGCCCACAGCTGACCCTGGAAAGGGGGTGGCGCCCGGAGGCCCAGCCAGAGAGGCAGACTGACCGCAGAGCGCCTCATCAGACCCATCGGAGCAGTCCTGCTGGTCGTCACACTCCGGGTTCAGCTTGGTCACACACTGGCCATTCTGGCAGGAGAAGGAGTTCCCTGGACAGCGGCCTGAGGACAGGAAAGAACGGGGTTTCTGACCTCACGCTCCGTCTCCTGCTTGCAGTGAGGCACCACTCCACCCGGGGTAGTTTCCCCAGTGTATGGAAACAGAAATGCTCTCCTTTTTCCTTTTCTTTTTTTTTTTTTTGAGACAGAGTTTCACTCTTGTTACCCAGGCTGGAGTGCAATGGCGTGATCTCGGCTCACCGCAACCTCCGCCTCTAGGGTTCAAGTGATTCTCCTGTCTCAGCCTCCCCAGTAGCTGGGATTACAGGCACGCGCCACCACACCCAACTAATTTTTGTATTTTTAGTAGAGACGGTCTTTCACCATGTTGATCGGGCTGGTCTCCAACTCCTGACCTTGTGATCTGCCCACCTAGGCCTCCCAAAGTGCTGGGATTACAGACCTGAGCCACCGCGCTCAACCTTGTTCCGGGAATTCTTTCCCTTAGTTGAAAGGGGGAGCTTTAGGAAACCTGTCAGTAACTGCAATTGGAGAAAAACATACCTGATTTCAAGTCTCTTTCTGCCAAGGGTCCCTTATGTCTTCCTGCAACCAAACAGCAAAATAGAAGCTCATCGAATAAGCAGTAAAACTCTTTGAAAACATCCTATTGGCTGAGCACAGTGGCCCGCACCTGTAATCCCAGCACTTTGGGAGGCTGAAGTGGGAGAATCACCTGAACCCGGGAGGAGGAGGTTGCTGTGAGCCGAGATTACGCCAGTGAACTCCAGCCTGGGCAACAAGAGCGACACTCTGTCTCAAATTTAAAAAAAAAAAAAAAAAAAAAAAAAGGGCCGGGCATGGTGGCTCACGCCTGTAGTTCTAGCACTTTGGGAGGCTGAGTTGGGTGGATCACCTGAAGTCAGGAGTTCAAGACCAGCCTGGCCATCGTGGTGAAACCCCATCTTTTTTTTTTTTTTTTTTTTTTTTTTTTTTTTTTAGTAAAAAAGAACACGGCCTGTTGCACACAGGTGGTGAAGTGAAGTGAGCAGGTGTCCTGTCCACCCTGGGGCGTCACTTACACTCCTCAGTGAAGATAAAACACAATCAGCACTGCTGTGCAGTCACTCACTGGCCACAGGGCTCAGGCGGCCACCACACCCCACTGGCCTGGAAACGCCCCCTCACCAGGGAAAGTTCTGTTAACGCTGGAGCAGAGGTTATTAAGACCTGGACCAGCATGTCACAGCTGGTGGGGAGGGAACCACCGATGTCCCGCTCATCAAGATCAAGCTGACGATTTTCTTTTTTTTTTTTTTTTTTTGAGACAGAGTTTCGCTCTTGTTGCCCAGGCTGGAGTGCAATGGTGCGATCTCGGCTCACCGCAACCTCCGCCTCCTGGGTTCAGGCAATTCTCCTGCCTCAGCCTCCTGAGTAGCTGGGATTACAGGCACCCGCCACCATGCCCAGCTAATTTTTTTTTTTTTTTTGTATTTTTAGTAGAGACGGGGTTTCACCATGTTGACCAGGTTGGTCTCGATCTCTCGACCTTGTGATCCACCCGCCTCGGCCTCCCAAAGTGCTGGGATTACAGGCTTGAGCCACTGTGCCCGGCCTTTTTTTTTTTTTTTTTTTTTAATAGAGAGGGCTTCACCATGTTGGCCAGGCTGGTCTTGAACTCCTGACCTCGGGTGATCCACCTGCCTTGGCCTCCCAAGTGCTTGGATTACAAGTGTGAACCACAACGCCTGACCTTTTTTTTTTTTTTAAGTAGGGACTGGGTTTCACCATGTTGACCGGGCCGGTCTTAAACTCCCAACCTCAGGTGATCCATCCGCCTCAGTCTCCCAAAGTGCTGGGATCACAGGCATGAGCCGCTGCGCTGACTGTTTCATTTTCTTTTTATGGGAAGAGGTGATTATCAAAATGTATCTTGTGACAGCTGCCCGCCTCCAGCCTCCTCGTGATGTGGATTCAGTCTCAACTGCCCACTCACCTGTGAGCTCAGCCGACACAATGGTGCCGTAGGCAGCCAGGGAGATGCCTTGCTCCCGCAGCCTTGCCCGGATTCCTTCCTGCAGTATCTCCTCCTCCAGGCCCAGGCTCAACGTCTGGAGGGGTTGCAGCAGAAAATGCAGCCGGAAATGCACCAGGACGCTAGAGTTCCCTTCCCTACAGGTATGGAGGAGAGGCCCTTGGAGGAGGAGGGGCTCCTCCCTGCTGGAATCTTCTAGAATCTTCCATACTTTTCTGGAATCCTCCAGAAACTCCCAGATGTCCACCAAGTCTCCTTCACCCAATGGAAGCTCCAACTCACCTGTAATTCAGCACCGTGCAGCCCACACAGCTTGCCTCTAACTCTGTCTTCTGAAAACTACTTACAAACTGCAACAGAAACAAGACCAGTCAATGTTGAGACCCACAGCATGGGCACCCCGCCACTGCAGAGGCCTGGTAGGTGTTGGAGGGAGCTAGAGAGGGGGCTGGTTCCATGGGAAGGAATTTCCTTTCATTTCTGTTTTATTTTTATTTGTTTTATTTATTGAAACAGTCTCCCTCTGTCGCCCAGGCTGGAGTACAGTGGCACGATCTCGGCTCACTGCAACTTCTGACTCCCGGGTTCCAGCGATTCTCCTGCCTCAGCCTCCCAAGTAGCTGGGATTATGGGCACCCACCACCAGGCCCAGCTACTTTTTGTATTTTTTAGTAGAGATGGGAGTTCACCATATTGGCCAGGCTGGTCTTAAACTCCTGACCTGGTGATATGCCGACCTCAGCCCCCCACAATGCTGGGATTACAGGTGTGAGCCACCACGCCCGGCCTTATTTTTTATTTTTAAATTTTTTATTATTATTATTTTTGAGACAGAGTCTTGCTCTGTCATCTGGGCCCGAGTGCAGTGGCATCATATCAGCTCACTGCAATCTCTGCCTCCCGGGTTCAAGCGATTCTCCTGCCTCAGCCTCCTGAGTAGCTGGGATTACAGGCACGTGCCACCATGCCCAGCTGATTTTTTGTATTTTTAGTAGAGATGTTGTTTCACTACGTTGGCCACGCTGGTCTTGAACTCCTGACTTCATGATCCGCCCACCTCAGCCTCCCAAAATCCTGGGATTACAGGAGTGAGCCACCACGCCCAGTATATCTTTTTAAATTATTATTATTTTTTGAGATAGTGTCTTGCTCTGTCACCCAGGCTGGAGTGCAATGGCACGATCTCAGCTCACTGCAACTTCCGCCTCCCGGGCTCAGGCAATCCTCCCACCTCAGCCTCCTGAGTAGCTGGGATTACAGGCACATGCCATCACGCCCAGCTAATTTTGTATTTTTAGTGGAGACGGAGCATCTCCATGTTGGTCAGGCTAGTCTCCAACTCCCAACCTCAGGTGATCCACCCGCCTTGGGCTCCCACAGTGCTGGGATTACAGGCGTGAGCCACCACACCCGGCCTGCACCACTGTATTCTATTTTATCTTTTCCTGCTTTCCTGGAATGCCTGATTTTACCTTCCCCCAGGCTGGGAGGCCGAGGAGGGTGGATCACTTGAGGTCAGGAGCTGGAGACCATCCTGGCCAACATGGTGAAACCCCGTACCTACAAAAAAATACAAAAATTAGCCGGGCGTGGTGGCAGGTACCTGTAATCCCAGCCACTCGGGAGGCTGAGGCAGGAGAATTGCCTGAACCCAGGAGGCGGAGGTTGCGGTGAGCCGAGATCGCGCCACTGTACTCCAGCATGGGTGAGAGTGAGACTCTGTCTCAAAACAAATAAAACACATTCCCCCAGCCGGGTGTGAGGGCTCTGATTCCCATCCAGAATAAAACTGGAAACTGGAAACCTGGCCTGAAGTCCCACATGAGTCAGTCCTAAGTGGATATTGCTCTGCCCTGCAGGCATCAGCCTCGGCCCCCTGGCCTCATCCTCCCCATCCCATGACCTGGCTTCCCAATCTCACAGCCTCCACCCCAGCCTCCCTGCCTCCACCCCGCCTCCCTCCCCCATGGGAAGCAGCTCTAGGTCAGTGCCCCCAGCTACTTGCTTTTCCTCCCTGGCCCCCAAACGCAGACCACCCTCACCAGTGCCTCCAGGGTGGGCGTCAGCGTGCGGTGATAGTCCGAGGCCTCCTGCCGCAGACTGCTGGCCCATCGGATGCCCCGAACCTGGGCTGTGTGGTCCACGTGGACACCCTGCATAGAGAGGAAGGCTGGGGACGAGACCAGGGCCCATGAGAGAGCCTAGATTTGGGGGCTCAGGGCTCCACTGAGCCAGCGCCCCAGGCCCCGCCCTGCCTGCCCCCACACAGCCCGGTGGTCACTCCGTCGCCCCTGTGGTTGTCCCGAATAGCTACTCACAGGGCTCTCCCTCCATTTCCAAAAGCATCCTGGTTTGGAGCTGAATTCTCTGGCCACCCACTCAGAGGTCCCCAGATAACAGCACAAAGCAGATGTGAGGCCCCCAGTGAGCCCCAGACGCCCCTGGTTATCCCCCCAAGGCAGGACCCTGCTCATGCCTGTCTCCCATGTGGTGTCTGGCCCAGGACCTGAGCTGACTACAGGGAGTAACAGCTGGAATGACACTGGGGGACGGTGAAATGACTGTCCCCACCTCCTACTGCAGGGACGAGAGCACAGCCAGAGGCCAGCAGGGCTCTCCGGCCACAGTCCCATGAGGACATCTTCAAAATGCACTGGTTAATTGGTTGGTTTTGAGACGGGTCTTGCTCTGTTGCCCAGGCTGGAGTGCAGTGGCGCGATCTCCGCTCACTGCAACCTCCACCTCCCAGGCTCAAGCGATCCTCCTTCCTCAGCCTCCCGAGTAGCTGGGATTACAGGCGCACACCACCACACCTGGCTAGTTTTTTGTATTTTCAGTAGAGATGGAGTTTCAACATGTTGGCCAGGCTGGTCTCAAACCCCTGACCTCAAGTGATCTGCCCACCTCAGCCTCCCAAAGTGCTGGGATTGCAGGTGTGAGCCACTGCCCCAAGCAGAAAGCCTTGTTTTTTAGCTGTTGGGTATGTTGAGCGCAAAGTACAAAGTACAGCAAAAATAATAGTCATAAAAAATTCCTATGCCGATTCAAGCAGCAGAAGAAAAATCTTCTAAATAAAAACTACAAGAGCAACCACGGAAATCATGGAAGCACGAGTTTTGGTCAAAAATACGTTAAAACTCCCAGAAGTGCACACCAGCAAAAAATGGTCATCATTACAACATTTAAACGATGAAAATAGCAGCCTCGTAAACCGTAAAAGCTGGGTCCCAATTCTGTTGATTCTAAATGGATAGATGTGCTGGGTGGCTATTTACATAGTCAATACATTCAGTAGGCAGAATATTCTAAACCAATTCTAAAAACAGGACGTTTTTCTCGTTCAAGAAACTAAAAATAAAGAAGAACGAGCACCCTGGTGGTGGCCTGGATTGCCCGCCTGAGTCCCAACCTCACTCCGTAACTTTTTAGTCTGAAACAACTGCAGATTCAGGAAGGTGCAGAAATAGCTGAGAACGTCTCCCGCCCTCCACCCAACCTCTCCTGACATCTCCAGCTAAAATAGGGAGCTGTTCAGGAAGGGCTGAGTTCTCATTTTTATTTTTTATTTATTTATTTATTTTGAGACAGAGTCTCTATTGTTTGGGCTTCAAAGCAGGGGCGCGGTCACAGCTCACTGCAGCCTCCACCTCCTGGGCTCCGGTGATCCTCCTTCCTTAGCCTCTCCCGAGTAGCTGGGACCACAGGCACCCACCGTCACACATAGCTGCTTTTCTTTCTTTTTTCCTCTTTTCAAAAATTTTTATTTGTTATCACTATTGTTTTTTGTTTATTACACTTTAAGTTCTGGGTACATGTGCGGAACGTGCATGTTGGTTACATAGGTGGACACATGCCATGATGGTTTGCTGCACCCATCCCCCTGTCATCTACATTAGGGATATTTCTTTTCTTGTTTTGAGACAGAGTCTCGCTCTGTCACCCAGGCTGGAATGCAGTGGCACAATCTTGGCTCACTGCAACCACCTCCCATGTTCAAGAGATTCTCCTGCCTCAACCTCCTGAGTAGCTGGGATCACAGGTGTACGCCACCACACCCGGCTAATTTTTTTTTTAATTTTAGCAGAGATGGGGTTTCACCCTGTTGGCCAGTATGGTCTCGATCTCTTGACCTCCTGATCCGCCCACCTCAGACTCCCAAACTGCTGGGATTATAGCCATGAGCCACCATGCCCAGCCTTTTTTTTTTTTTTTTTTTTTTTTTTTTGAGACAAGGTCTCACTTTGTCGCCCAGACTGGGGTACAGTGGTATGATCTTGGCTCACTGCAACTTCCACTTCCCAGATTCAAGCACTTCTCCAGCCTCAGCCTCCCAAGTAGCTGGGATTGCAGGTGTGCACCAACATGCCCAGCTAATTTCTGAAATTTTTTTTTTTTTTTTTTTTTGTAGAGATGAGTTTTCACCATGTTGGTCAGGCTGGTCTCAAATTTCTGACCTCATGATCCACCTACCTCGGCCTCCCAAAGTGCTGGGATTACAGGCGGGAGCCACCGCGCCCGGCGTCTTTTTTTTTTTTTAATTAGGGTGTCACTCTGTCTCCCAGCCTGGAGTGCAGTGGTGGGATCATGGTTCCCTGCAGGTTCAAACTCCTGGGCTCAAGTGATCCTTCCACCTCAGTCTTCCGAGTAGCAGGGACTGCAGGCACGCACAACCGCTCATTTTCATTTCAGACATTTAAAATGTTTTAAGTGCTTCTTGTTTTTATTATTTGATTTTTTTTATAGAGACAGGGTCTCACTATGTTGCCTAGGCTGGTCTTGAACCCCTGGGTCCAAGCAAGCCTCCTGCCTCCACCTTCCAGAGTGCTGGGATTACAGGCGTGAGCCACCACGCCCAGTCTTAAGGGCTTCTTAAAAGACTTTCTGGGGCGGGGCGCCTGTAATTCCAGCACTTTGGGAGGCTGAGGCGGGTGGATCACTTGAAGTCAGGAGTTCAAGACCAGCCTGGCGGGGCTGGGCGTGGTGGCTCACGCCTACAATCCCAGCAGGTGGATCCATGAGGTCAATAGATGGAGACCATCCTGGTCAACATGGTGAAACCCCGTCTCTACTAAAAATACAAAAAATTAGCTGGGCATGGTGGCGCATGCCTGTAATCCCAGCTACTCAGGAGGCTGAGGCAGGAGAATTGCCTGAACCCAGGAGGCGGAGGTTGCGATGAGCCGAGATCACGCCATTGCACTCCAGCCTGGGTAACAAGAGCGAAACTCTGTCTCAAAAAATAAAAAATAAAAAAAGATTTTCTGGGGTTGCAGGGGGTCCTGGTGGGAATTATATTTATCTGTTGTTCCCAAAATGAATTTGTTAGAATACAGATGAGAGAACCTCTGCCTCTCGCTAGTGTGAGGATGAACACAGACACACATGCAGACACGCACATGCAAACACATGCAAATGAACATGTGTGCACCATACACAAACACACAAGGAACCCAAATCGTACTGCATTTACTACGCATGGCCACTAGAGGGCCTCAGTCAAACGTGTCTGACTCTGGGAGTTTCCAGAATTTTCACAAATATTAAAAAAAAAAAAAAAGAAAGAAAGAAAAGCCAGTTACAATGGTTCACACCTGTTATCCTAGCACTTTGGGAGGCTGAGGCAGGAGAATCACAAGGTTTGAAGTTCAGGACAAGCCTGGCCAACATGGTGAAACCCCGTCTCTACTAAAAATACAAAAATTAGCTGGGCATGGTGGCAGGTGCCTGTAATCCCAGCTACTCAGAAGGCTGAGGCAGGAGAATCGCTTGAGCCCGGGAGGTGGACGTTGCAGTGAGCCGAGATCGCGCCACTGTACTTCAGCCTGGGCGACAGAGCAAGACTCTGTCTCAAAAAAAAAAAAAAAAAAAAAAAAATCAGGAGGATTCTCACAGGATCACCAGCTTATCATTCTGCTGCCCAAGAGCATTCCCCCCAAAATTGCTGTTAATTATCATCATTTAAATGTTACTGTGTCACCCAGGCTGGACTGCAGTGGTACGATCTCGGCTCACTGCAACCTCCGCCTCCCAGGTTCAAGCAATTCTCCTGCCTCAGCCTCCGGAGTAGCTGGGACTACAGGTGCGCGCCACCATGCCCAACTATTTTTTGTTTTTATTTTTAGCAGAGACAGGGTTTTACCATGTGGGCCAGGCTGCTCTGAACTTCTGACCTCAGGTGATCCACCCGCCTCGGCCTCCCAGAGTGTCAAGATTACAGGCATGAGCCACCGCGCCCGGCCAGAATGAACATTTATCATCATAAAATCAACGTCATCATCATTTAAATGTAAAAAGGTGATTTTAACATGCTGTGGGAAGCCAGTGACTGCAGCGTGAGCTCGTCCCACACCTCCACTGCCCAAGAGATCTTTCTGCGATGATAGAATCTTCCAGATCTGCACGGCTCACTACAGCAACCACAGGTCACACGTGGCCACAGGGCAGTTGAAGTGTGGCTGGTGGGGTTCAGGAATTGAATTGCATTTATTCACTGAGACACGGTCTTCTCTGCTGTCCAGGCTGGAGTGCCAAGTCAGGATCTCGGCTCACTGCAACCTCCACCTCCTGGGTTCAAGCGATTCTCCCACCTCAGCCTCCTGTGATTACAGGCATGTGCTACCATGCCTGGCTAATTTTGCTTTTTTTGCTTTTTTTTTTCTTTTTTTGAGACAAAGTCTTGCTTTGTCACCAGGCTGAAGTGTAGTGGTACAGTCTCAGCTCACTGCAACCTCCACCACCCAAGTTCAAGCGATTCTCCTGCCTCAGCCTCCTGAGTAGCTGGGACTATAGGCGCGCACCACCACACCCAGCTGATTTTTGTATTTTAGTAGAGACGGGGTTTCACCATGTTGGCCGGGCTGGTCTCGATCTCTTGACCTCATGATCTGCCCATCTCAGCCTCCCAAGATGCTGGGATTACAGACGTGGGCCACCATGCCCAGCCCTAATTTTGCATTTTTAATAGAGATGGGGTTTCTCCAATGTTGGTCAGGCTGGTTTCAAACTCCTGACCTCAGGTGATCTACCCACTTCAGCCTCCCAATGTGCTGGGATTGTAGGCAGGAGCCACCACGCCTGGCAACTGCTCGTTTTTTTTTGTTTTTGTTGTTTTTTTTGAGACGGAGTTTCGCTCTTGTTACCCAGGCTGGAGTGCAATGGCGCGATCTCGGCTCACCGCAACCTCCGCCTCCTGGGTTCAGGCAATTCTCCTGCCTCAGCCTCCTGAGTAGCTGGGATTACAGGCACGCGCCACCATGCCCAGCTAATTTTTTAGTATTTTTAGTAGAGATGGGGTTTCACCATGTTGACCAGGATGGTCTCGATCTCTCGACCTTGTGATCCACCCACCTCGGCCTCCCAAAGTGCTGGGATTACAGGCTTGAGCCACTGCGCCCGGCACTTTTGGGTACTTTTCTGATTTGCCAAAATGTAAACTAAGGTCATTTCACTGTCTGTTTCTCTCTCTGTCACCCCAGCTGTGAAAACTTCCTTCGGGAGCTTCTTGCGTTGGTAAAAGCGACACAGAGGAACTCACCCGCCCCCCCGTCCACACCCCTGACCTGGAGCAGCCTTTGTTCCACGCGTAGACACTGCCCTCCGACGCGTGACCACGGAGACACCACCAAGTTGCTTCCCCGTGTCTGCACAGGTGCCCTGGTTTTGCAAACCCAGCCAATCCTGTAGCTACTTACCCAAAACGACTCCCAGGGTGAGGACGACAAGGCTGGTGGCCACCACGCCAACGGTGACCGCTCGACAGCACGCGGCGTCCGGAGCAGGGACCTCCTTGGTTGTCCTGGGCATGAGGTGTACGTCAGCCACGGCGGACTCCATGGCTCAGATGCATGCAGACAGCAATCTGGATGTCACCCAAGACGACAGAAACACGGGGTCAGAGGCTGAAGGCGTTTGTCTTCCCATAAGCAGGAGCTGCAACTATGCCCTTAAAAATGGCCAGGCGGCCGGGCGCGGTGGCTCAAGCCTGTAATCCCAGCACTTTGGGAGGCCGAGGCGGGTGGATCACGAGGTCAAGAGATCGAGACCATTCTGGTCAACATAGTGAAACCCCGTCTCTACTAAAAATACAAAAATTAGGGCCGGGCGCGGTGGCTCAAGCCTGTAATCCCAACACTTTGGGAGGCCGAGGCGGGTGGATCACGAGGTCGAGAGATCGAGACCATCCTGGTCAACATGGTGAAACCCCGTCTCTACTAAAAATACAAAAAATTAGCTGGGCATGGTGGCGTGTGCCTGTAATCCCAGCTACTCAGGAGGCTGAGGCAGAAGAATTGCCTGAACCCAGGAGGCGGAGGTTGCGGTGAGCCGAGATCACGCCATTGCACTCCAGCCTGGGTAACAAGAGCGAAACTCCGTCTCAAAAAAAAAAAAAAAAAAAAAAAAAAAAAATGGCCAGGCTGCTCGGGCATGGTGGCTCATGCCTGTGATCCCAGCACTTTGGGAGGCTGAGGCGAGCGGATCACAAGGTCAGGAGTTCGAGACCAGCCTGACCAACACGGTGAAACCCTAGCTCTACTAAAAATACAAAAATTAGCTGGGCATGATAGCGGATGCCTATAATCCCAGCTACTCAGGAGGCTGAGGCTGGAGAATCGCTTGAATCCAGGAGGCGGAGGCTGCAGTGAGCTGAGACTATGCCACTACACTCTAGCCTGGGCCACAGAGCAAGACTCCATCTCAAAAAAAAAAAAAAAAAAAAAGGCTGGGCTGGCTGGGCACAGTGGCTCACGCCTGTAATCCCAGCACTTTGGGAGGTCGAGGTGGGCAGATCACAAGGTCAGGAGTTCAAGACCAGCCTGGCTAACATGATGAAACCCTGTCTCTATTAAAAATACAAAAATTAGCTGGGCATGGTGGCAGGGACCTGTAATCCCACCTACTAGGGAGGCTGAGGCAGGAAAAACACTTGATCCTGGGAGTTGGAGGTTGCAGTGAGCAGAGATTGCTGCATTGCATTACAGCCTGGGTGACAGAGCAAGACTCTGCATCAGAAAAAAAAAAAAAGGCCATGGGCACAGAGGCTCACACCTGTAATCCCAGCACTTTGGGAGCCCAAGGCGGGCAGATCACGAGGTCAGGAGTTCAAGACCAGCCTGGCCAACATGACAAAACCCCATCTCTACTAAAAATACAAAAATTAACTAGGCATGATGGTAGGCGCCTGTAATCCCAGCTACTCCGGAGGCTGAGGCAGGAGAATCACTTGAACCCAGGAGGCGGAGGTTGCGGTGAGCCGAGATCGTGCCATTGCACTCCAGCCTGGGTGACAGAGTGAGACTCTGTCTCAAAAAAAAAAAAAAAAAGCCAAGTGCAAGGGCTCACGCCTGTAATCCCAGCACTTTGGTTGGGAGGCTAAGGCTGGTGGATCATGCGGTCAGAAGTTCAAAACCAGCCTGGCCAAGATGGTGAAACTGCATCTCTACTAAAGATACAAAAAATTAGCCGGGCGTGGTGGTGGACACCTGTAATCCCAGCTACTCAGGAGGCTGAGCCAGGAGAATCGCTTGAACCCAGGAGGTGGAGGTTGCAGTGAGCTGAGACTGCGCCATTGCACTCCAGCCTGGGTAACAAGAGTGAAACTCCGTCTCAAAAAAAAAAAAAGATAAAATCTGACTGCTGGCTGGACTGCCGCATGGAGGTGAGGGCTCCCATAGGTTACTGAGGTCCATTACTAGAAAGAGTAAGCGTGAGGTTCCCACAGCTGCTATAACAAAGGACCCCACAGCTGTGGGCTTAGAGGAACACTGAGTGACTGGTTGGGCATGGTGGCTCTCACCTGTAATCCCAGCATTTGAGGAGGCTGAAGTGGGAGGATCACTTGAGCCCAGGAGTTAGAGACCAGCCTGGGCAACACGGTGAGACTCCATCTCCACAAAAAATAAACAGAAACTAGCCAGGTGTGGCGCCTCATGCCTGTAATCCTAGCAGATCAGGAGGCTGAGGCAGGAGGATCGCCTGAGTCCAGGAGGTGGAGGCTGCAGTGAGCTGTGATTGTGCCACCGCACTGCAGCCTGGGTGACCGACCCTGTCTCTAAAAATTAAGAAATGGAATACTGACTCGGAACCTCACAGTTCTGGAAGTCAGAAGTCTGAGATCCATCTTACAGGGCTCCCCACCAAGCTGTGGGCAGGACGGGGCCCTCATGGGGGCTCCAGGGGAGAATCCGTTTCCCCGCTTTCCATCTAGAGGCTCGGGGCCCGTCCTCCTTCTTCACAGCCACAGGCGGCCTCCGCCAGTCTCTCTCTGACTCCCACCCTCCTGGTTCCCCGCCCCCCCCCTTTTTTTCTTTTTTCCTCTGTGGTATTTCAGGATTCTGGTGGTTGTTGTTGTTGTTGAGACAGGGTCTTTCTCTGTTGCCCAGGCTGGAGTGCAGTGGTGTGATGACAGCTTACTGCAGCCAGCGCCTCCTGGGCTCAAGCAATCCTCCCATCTCAGCCTCCTGAGTAGCTGGGACCACATGCGTGCACCACCACACCCGGGTCATTTGTTTTGTTTTGTTTTGTTTTTGTACAGAAGGAGTCTTGCTATGTTGCCCAAGCTGGTCTCGAACTCCTGACCTCAAGCAATCCTCCCACCTCAACCACCTGAACTGCTGAGATTACAGGCATGAGCCACCATGCCAGGCCTGAGTGACATCTTTTGAAGGGAGGTGCATGAAAGAATTTGTGACCACAGACTGTTTTTCTGTCACACTCAACAATTCCTTCTGGCTCAGTGTCCAAAATAGATTCCTAAACCAGGCATTCCTCACATGCGGGTAGCTACAGCTCTGGACAGGCCACCAGCATGCCCTCTGGAAGGACTGGTCTCTTTCCTCCCTCCCTGGACCCTCTGTGAGCCATTCCTAGCAATTAGATGGTCCCTTCGAAATGTTCATCAGAATACGTCATCCCTGGCGACACACACACTAAAATACCTCCAGCAGTTCTAAAACACAAAGTTCTCCTCCTGACCTTCACACCCGATCCCTGATTTTTTTTTTTTTTTTTTCTGAGACGGAGTTTCGCTCTTGTTACCCAGGCTGGAGTGCAACGGCGCGATCTCGGCTCACCGCAACCTCCGCCCCCTGGGTTCAGGCAATTCTCCTGCCTCAGCCTCCCGAGTAGCTGGGATTACAGGCACCCGCCACCATGCCCAGCTAACTTTCGTATTTTTAGTAGAGACGGGGTTTCACCATGTTGACCAGGATGGTCTCGATCTCTTGACCTCGTGATCCGCCCGCCTCGGGCTCCCAAAGTGCTGGGATTACAGGCTTGAGCCACCGCGCCCGGCCCGATCCCTGATTATTATTATTATTATTATTTTTTGAGATGTTATCTCGCTCTTGTCCCCCAGGCTGGAGTGCAATGGCATGATCTCGGCTCACTGCAAACTCCGCCTCCCGGGTTCAAGGGATTCTCCTGCCTCAGCCTCCTGAGGAGCCGGAATTACAGGCCCCCACCACAGATGTGGACCTGGATAATTTTTGTATTTTTAGTAGAGCCAGGGTTTCATCATGTTGCCCAGGCTGGTCTTGAACTCCTGATCTCAGGTGATCTGCTTGCCTCGGCCTCCCAAAGCATTGGGATTACAGGTGGGAGCCGCTACACCCGCTGGTGGTAAATATTTTCATGTTCACAAGCCTGTCTGGACTGTGGCCCTGAACGGTGCCATTATCATGCTAATGCAGCCCACCATATGTAAATAATTAGACACAATCTGGCCGGGCGGGTGGCCCACACCTGTAATCCCAGCACTTTGGGAGGCCGAGGCAGATGGATCACCTGAGGTCAGGAGTTCAAGACCAGCCTGGCTAGCATGGTGAAACCCCGTCTCTACCAAAAATATGAGTGGTGGCGTGCGCCTGTAATCCCAGCTACTTGGAGTGCTATTTTTTTTTTCTTTTGTACAGAGGGAGTCTTGCTATGTTGCCCAAGCTGGTCTCGAACTCCTGACCTGACCTCAAGCATGCGCCTGAGGTAGGAGAATCACTTGAATCCAAGAGGTGGAGGCTGCAGTGAGCTGAGGTCCAGCCATTGCACTCTAGCCTGGGTGACAGAGTGAGACTCCATCTCAAAAAAAAAAAAAAAAAATTTAGACACAACTGAGTTTCCATGACACTTTATTTATGGACACAAATCCTGACTGGGCGCAGTGGCCAACACCTATAATGCCATCTCTTTGGGAGGCCAAGGTAGAACGATCCTTTGAGTGCAGGAATTTGAGACCCCCCTGGGCAACACAGCGAGACCCCAAAACAAAGAGAGAAAGAAAAAACACAAATTAGCCGGGCATGGTGGGGCGCGTATCTGTGATCCCAGCTACTCAGGAGGCTGAGTGGGGAGGACTGCTTGAGCCCAGGAGGCGGAGGCTGCAGGAATCTGGGATTCCACCAGCCTGGGTGACGGGGAGACCCAGCCTCTGTAAGAATAACAGCATGCAAAAGTCATTCTTGAATCTCCGGCTGTGTAAAAGCAGGGAGCGGACCTGACGTGGCTCTGGCCCACGGGCTGCAGTTTCCTGACCTCTGAAATAGACACGTCTTCATTTTTATGTTTCAGAGACAAGATCTTTCCCTCTCACCCAGGCTGGCGTGCAGCAGTGCGGTCACAGCTCACTGCGGCCTCGACCTCCCAGGCTCAAGCAATCCTTCTGCCTTAGATTCCAGAGTAGCTAGGACCGCAGGCACACTACCACACCTGGGTACTTAAATTTTCTTTTGCCGGGCGCGGTGGCTCAAGCCTGTCATCCCAGCACTTTGGGAGGCCAAGGCAGGTGGATCACGAGGTCAAGAGATCGAGACCATCCTGGTCAACATGGTGAAACCCCGTCTCTACTAAAAATACAAAACATTAGCTGGGCATGGTGGCGTGTGCCTGTAATCCCAGCTACTCGGGAGGCTGAGGCAGGAGAATTGCCTGAACCCAGGAGGCGGAGGTTGCGGTGAGCCGAGATCGCGCCATTGCACTCCAGCCTGGGTAACAAGAGCGAAACTCCATCTCAAAAAAAAAAAAAAAAAATTTTTTTTTATGAGATGGGGTTCTCATGGCCGGGCACGGTGGCTCACGCCTATAATCCTAGCACTCTGGGAGGCCGAGGCGGGTGGATCGCCTGAGGTTGGGAGTTCAAGACCGGCCTGACCAACATGGTGAAACTCCTTTTTTTTTTTTTTTTTTTTTTTTGTGAGACGGAGTTTCCCTCTTGTTACCCAGGCTGGAGTGCAATGGCGCGACCTCAGCTCACCGCAATCTCTGCCCCCAGGGTTCAGGCAATTCTCCTGCCTCAGCCTCCCGAGTAGCTGGGATTACAGGCACGCGCCACCATGCCCAGCTAATTTTTTTGTATTTTTAGTAGAGACGGGGTTTCACCATGTTGACCAGGATGGTCTCGATCTCTTGACCTTGTGATCCGCCCACCTCGGCCTCCCAAAGTGCTGGGATTACAGGCTTGAGCCACCGCGCCCGGCGAAACTCCATCTTAAAAAAAAAAAAAAAAAAGAGATGGGGTTCTCACTATGTCGTCCAGTCTGGCCTTGAACTCCTGGCCTCAAGCCATCCTCCTGCCTCGGCCTCCAGTCGTGAGGCTGCACCTGGTCACCTCTCTGGCTGTTTATAATCATTTGCCAACCCCTAAACCCAGCGATCTCCCACCAACGAGTCATTACTAAGGCTTAGAAGTGGAAGAAGATTTACAAATACCAGTCCTCAACACGCCCAGGTGGCAGCCGTGTGCCATGGTGAAAACGAAACCTTCGCCCGTGCTCCTATGCAGTCTCACCGGAGCAGGGGATTTGGGAGTGACCCAGGGTCCCCGCGACAAACTGCCTCTGTGTCACGTGGGTCCCCAAGCACAACGCGGCAGCTGTCAGCCCCTGAGGGATGTGACTGGAGGCCAGGGGCAGGCAGATTCCACTGGGAGCGTCGGGATCCCACCTCCCAGGATTCACACCCTCTGTCAGCTGCAGCTGTGACCCCTTCTCCACAAAAGACGGGACAACATGGTCACACTGACCCCTTCTCAACGACGGACGGACAACACGGCCGCTCTGACCCCTTCTCAACAACGGATGAACAGCATGGCCGCTCTGACCCCTTCTCAACAACGGATGGGACAACATGGCCGCTCTGACCCCTTCTCAACAAGGGATGGGACAACATGGCCGCTCTGACCCCTTCTCAACAACGGATGAACAGCATGGCCGCTCTGACCCCTTCTCAACAACGGATGGGACAACATGGCCGCTCTGACCCCTTCTCAACAAGGGATGGGACAACATGGCCGCTCTGACCCCTTCTCAACAACGGATGAACAGCATGGCCACTCTGACACCTTCTCAACAATGGATGGACAACATGGCTGCCCTGACCCCTTCTCAACAACGGATGGACAACATGGCTGCCCTGACCCCTTCTCAAGATAGGATGGACAACATGGCCACCCTGATCCCTTCCCAACAACTGATGGGACAACATGGCCGCCCTGACCCCTTCTCAACAACGGATGGGACAACATGGCCGCTCTGACCCCTTCTCTGCAACGGATGGACAACATGGCCGCCCTGACCCCTTCCCAACAACGGATGGGACAAGTAGCCGTGGTGACGTCAGGTGATCTGAGGCCCGCCTCAGCCTCCCCAAGTGCTAGGATTACAGGTGTGGGCCACGGTGCCGGCATTTTATTTATGCTTTTTTGCGATTCTGGCTCTGTCCCTACGCTGGAGTGCAATGGCACAATCTCAGCTCACTGCAACTTCCCCCAGCTGGGTTCAAGCACATCCCCCTCCTCAGCCTCCAGAGTAGCTGGGATTACACGCGTGCGCCACCACGCCCAGCTGATTTTTGTACTTTCAGTAGAGATGGGGTTTCACCATGTTGGCCAGCCTGATGTCGAACTCCTGACCCCGTGTGATCCGTCCGCCTCGGCCTCCCAAAGTGCTGGGATCGCAGGCACGAGCCACCACACCTGGACCAATTAACACTTAAATCAGTAGATACTGAACAAAGCAGGTGGTGCTCTGTAACCTGGTGGGCCTCACCCAGTCAGCTGAAGGCCTGAAAAGACTGAGGCTCCCCCAGGAGGAGGGGGAGCTGCCTCTAGACGGCCTTCGGGCTCCGGACCGCCACGTTGACTCCTCCCTGGGCCTCTCGCCTGCCCGGCAGATTTCAGACCTCAGCCCTCAATGGTGTCAGCCAAGTCCTTAAATAAATCTCTGTGTGTGCATGTGCGTGTGTGTGTCTTTGTGTGTGCCTGTGTGTCTGTGTGTGCGTCTGTGTGTGTGTGTGTGTGTGTGCATGTGTGGGTCTGTGTGCATGTGTGTTTGTGTGGGGGCATGTGTGCACGTGTGTGTGTGCATGTGTGGGTCTGTGTGCACGTGTGCATCTGTGTGTGTGCATGTGTCTGTGCATCTGTGCATGTGTGCACATGTGCGTGTGTGGGTCTGTGTGTGCATGTGTGCATTTGTGTGCATCTGCATGTGCATGTGTGACTGTGTGTGCATGTGTGCGTTTGTGTTTGTGCATGTTTGGGTCTGTGTGCATGTGTGCGTCTGTATCTGTATGTGGGTCTGTGTGTGTGCATGTGTGAGTCTGTATGTGTGCATTTGTGTGTACATGTGTGCGTTTGTGTGTGTGCATGTGTGGGTCTGTGCGTGTGTCAGCAGGTATCCATGTGTGTGCATCTGTGTGTGTGCATTTGTGTGTGCATGTGTGCGTTTGTGTTTGTGCATGTGTGCATCTGTGCATCTGTACATTGTGTGCACATCTGTGTGCATGTGTGCACCTGTGTGCATGTGTGGGTCTGTGTGTGCATGTGTGCCCGTGTGCATGTGTGGGTCTGTGTGTAAATTGTGTGTTTGTATGTGTGCCCCTGTGTGTGCATGTGTGGTTCTGTGTGTACATGTGTGTATGTGTGCACCTGTGTGTGCATGTGTGGGGTCTGTGTAAATGTGTGTTTGTGTGCGCCTGTGTGTGCATGTGTGGTTGTGTGTGTAAATTTGTGTTTGTATGTGTGCACCTGTGTGTGCATGTGTGCATCTGTGTGTGCACGTGTACCCGTGTGTGTACATGTGTGGGTCTGTGTGTGTCTGTGCATCCACTCAATTGGTCCCGTTTCTCTGGGGTGTTCTGTCTCTAATCTGTATTTTAGTATGTCTCTCTTGTGCAATATTCGGGACATTCTCAGACTAAAAAAATGTTTTGGCCGGATGCGGTCGCTCATGCCTGTAATCCTAGCAATTTGGGAGGCCGAGGTGGATGGATCCCCTGACATCAGGAGTTTGAGACCAGCCTGGCAAACATGGCAAAACCCTGTCTATACCAAAAATACAAAAATTAGCCGGGTGTAGTGGCACAGGCCTGTAATTCCAGCTTCTTGGGGGGCTGAGGCAGGAAAATCACTTGAACCCCAGAGGTAGAGGTTGCAGTGAGCTCGCCAGCCTGGGCATCACAGAGTGAGACCCTGTTTAAAAAAAAAAAAGTTTCGGTTGTTTATCTGAAATTCTGGTCGGGCGCCGTGGCTCACAGCTGTAATCCCAACACTTTGGGAGGCCGAGGGGGGGGTGGGTCACCCAAGGTCAGGAGTTCGAGACCAGCCTGACCATCACAGTTAAACCCATCTCTACTAAAAATACAATTAGCCGGGCATGACAGTGCATACCTGTGGTCCCAGCTATTCGGGAGGCTGAGGCAGGAGAATCGCCTGAACCCAGGAGGCGGAGGTCACAGTGAGCCAAGGTCGCGCCACGGCACTCCAGCCTGGACAACAGAGCAAGACTGCGTCTCAAAATAAATAAATAAATGTCTGAAATTCCGATGTCTCTGAGTATGCTGAATGTTTTACTGTCCAGTCTGCCAACCCCATGCTGGGACCCAGCCACAATGTCCCTTCTCGGGGGAACGTGTCCCTCTGGGAATGGCCACTCCATGCCTGGCTGCCACCATCTAGAGCCAATGAGAAAGGAGAGAGAGGGTCTGGGGCAGCAGGGAGGGAGCCGGGGCGGCGGGGAGTGACGCTGTACCACGCTTTTGCCTTTACTCTTACACTTGAGTTCAACTGCTTTTAGAGGAGCCAGAGAATCTCCAAGAATCACTTGATGGATAGTCTAGAAACAAAAGACAGAAAGATAAGAGTGACATCTGTGATTAGAGCTGGAAAGGCACGTCCCAGTATGAGCTCAGCGACACTCCCCAAGACACACACACACACTGTGCTCATTCAAACGCAGCTGCCTCTGCTGACCCCAGCCCGCAGGTTTTCTGAGGATTCCTGTGTTCTCTGAACTGTCTTCTCATCACCGTCATTAGTTCACAGAAAGGACTCCACGACTATTTAGCGTCAAATATAGAAGCGCCATTGATTCCACTTTCCAGCCAGCCAACCTTTACGACGGGCTGGGCCTGGCTGCCTTGCACCCTGAATGAGACAGAAACGATTCTCTGAGCCCAGAGAGCTTAAATCTGAGTTGGGAGAGGCCCAAATCCATTCACAGGATGTACAAGGATGGTTCAAAACTAGAAGCCCAACCAAGAACTTCGAATCTGTGTACCAGGGTCTTTGATTCAGACATGGGGTCAGCGGAGGATTTTCTGAGGGAGTGATGAGTTATCTGAGTTCGGAAGGATAAATGGAAATTCAGGGAGCGTCCAGTGGAAGGAACAGATGCTACGTGGCAGGGATACAGTATTCAGAATCCTTGTGGCAGGAGCGAGGAAGTCAAGGCTAATGCAGAGAAAGTGTATTAGTCATTGCTGTGTAACAAATCAGCACCAACTTAGCAGCTTAAAACAGCATGTACTCGGCTGGGTGCAATGGCTCGTGCCTATAATCCCAGCACTTTGGGAGGCCAAGGCAAGTGGATCACCTGAGGTCAGGAGCTCAAGACCACCCAGCCTGATCAACATGGTGAAACCCCGTCTCTACTAAAAATATAAAAATTAGCCGGGCATGGTGGCGCGTGCCTGCAATCCCAGCTACTTGGGAGGCTGAAGCAGGAGAATTGCTTGAACCCAGGAGGCGCAGGTTGCAGTGAGCCAAGATCACACCATTACACTCCAGCCTGGGCAACAAGAGCGAATCTCTGTCTTTACAAAAATGTTCTCATTAGCTCTGTAACTAAGGTGTCAGCTGGGCTGCATTCCCATCTGAAGCTGGACTGGGAAAGAATCCACTGTCTATTTTTTGTTTTTGAGGTGGAGTCTTGCTCTCTTGCCCAGGCTGGAGTACAGTGCCATGATCTTGGCTCACTGCAACCCCACCTCTCAGGTTCCAGTCATTCTGCTGCCTCAGCCTCCCTGGTAGCTGGTATTACAGGCACACACCACCACACCTGGCTAATATTTTTTAATTTGTAGTAGAGACAGGGTTTTGCCATGTTGGCAGGCTGGTCTTTTTTTTTTTTTTTTTTTTTTTTTGTGTGTGTGTGTGTGTGTTTTTTTTTTTTTTTTTTTGAGACGGAGTTTTGCTCTTGTTACCCAGGCTGGAGTGTAATGGCGCCATCTCGGCTCACCGCAACCTCCGCCTCCTGGGTTCAGGCAATTCTCCTGCCTCAGCCTCCTGAGTAGCTTGGATTACAGGCATATGCCACCATGCCCAGCTACTTTTTTTGTATTTTTAGTAGAGACGGGGTTTCACCATGTTGACCAGGATGGTCTCGATCTCTTGACCTTGTGATCCACCCGCCTCGGCCTCCCAAAGTGCTGGGATTACAGGCTTGAGCCACCGCGCCCGGCTGGCAGGCTGGTCTTGAAATCCAGACCTCAAATGATCCTCCCACCTCAGCCTCCCAAAATCCTGGGATTACAGGCATGAGCCACCACACCTGGCCCTGTTTTGAGACAGGGTTTCACTCTGTGACCCAGGCTGGAGTGCAGCGGCACAATCGTACCTCACTGCAACCTCGAATTCTTGGGCTCAAATGCCTCTCCTGCCTCAGCCTCATGACTCTGCATTTTCAAGCATGTGCAGCAAAAACCCAGCACACTTTTTGGGTCGCCAACCCCGTGTCCATCCCCACTGTCTAGCCTGGGTAGGTCCACTGGCCCCACCCTTGGAATGTGGGAATAGCTCAGATGGTTTCCATCAAGTGACAGCTTTCAGATGCTCAGTGGCTTTTCCTATAGGCATATCTTTAGTGGCCTGGGCAGTTTCATAGGTATTCTTAAAGTTAACACAAAGATTTGAACTCCTTGATTTGCATGATTTGCATGGGAACTGCGTTAAGTGTCCCGTGGAAGGAACAGATTCTACACAGCAGGAATAAAGTATCTAGAATTCCTGCAGCAGGAGCGAGGACGTCAAGACTAATGTTAGACAAAGTGTATTAGTCAGCTACTGCTGTGTAACGAATCAGCAGAAACTTGGCAGTTTAAAGTAACATGCACTCATTACCTCCTCATTTCCTTGGGTCAGGATCCTGATAGGGTTTTCTGGGTTACGTGACTAGCAAACCATTTTTACAGCTCACAGGCCACTCAGGGTAAGAGAAAGAGCAGTGGACTCTGGGGCATCCATGAGAACTCAGGGACAGTCTTACAGAACATGATGTGATTGTGAGGGTCACAACTTGTCAGCTTGCTCACAGGATGTGACCTGACCAAAGGAAGTGCCGTGGCATCAAGTTCAGTGGTTCTGCCCAACTCCAGGGGAGGAGATGATTATGCGAGTGGGTGTCCACAGGAGTCCTTGGTCTTAGAGTTCTGTGTCCCACAGAAATCAAGAGGCAGAGTGGCCTGAGGTGGGAGTGAGATAAAGAGGTGCCTGAACAAGCAGAGTCTCTTTCACCTCAGCAAAACACAAAGCACACACAGGACATATGTTCGCAAGCTCAGCTACAGAGAACACCATGAGCTCAGTCACAGAGAATGCCACAAGTTCAGCCACAGAGAATGCCATGAACTCAGCCACAGAGAAGACCATGAGCTCAGCCACAGAGAAGGCCACGAGCTCAGCCACGGAGAATGCCATGAGCTCAGCCACAGAGAAGGCCACGATCTCAGCTATGGAGAATGCCATGAGCACAGCTCGGCCACAGAGAATGCCACAAGCTCAGCCACAGAGAATGCCATGAGCTCAGCCACAGAGAAGGCCACAAGCTCAGCCATGGGGAATGCCATGAGCACAGCTCAGCCACAGAAAATACCACAAGCTCAGCCACAGAGAACACCATGAGCTCAGCCATAGAGGAGGACCACAAGCTCAGCCATGGCGAACTTCACAAGGTCAGCCACAAAGAACATCATGAGCTCAGCCACAAGATAACAAACACCACGAGCTCAAGCTACGGAGAGCATCACAGGTCCAGCCAGCCACAGAGACCACCACGCTCCGCCACGGAGAACATCAAGCTCAGCCATGGAGAACAGCCTGCATGACCACTGAGTGGGAGCTGGGAACATAAATGGCCATACAACTACACCAGCACGGTCCAAAACGGTAGCCACTGGCCTCCTGTAGCTATTAAAACTAAAGTTAATTACAGTGGGCCAGGTTCAGTGGCTCATGCCTGTAATCCCAGCACTATGGGAGGCTGAGCACTATGGGAGTTTGAGACCAGTCTGGGCAACATAGTAAGACCCCACTCTACAAAAAAAAAAAAAAAAAAAAATAGAAGAATTAGCTGGGCATGGTAGCATGAACCTGGGTCCCAACTACTCAGGAAGCTGAGGATCAGTGAACCAAAGAGATCGAGGCTGCAGCAAGCCATGATTGTGCCACTCACTGCACCTGAGATGGGCAAGAGCAAAACCCAATCCAAAAAAGAAAGGAAAGGAAAGGGAAGGGAAGGGGAGGGGAGGAGAGGGGGAGGGGAGGGGAGGGAAGGGGAGGGGAGGGAAGGGGAGGGCAGGGGATGGGGGGAGGGGAATAGGAGGGAAGGAGGGGGAGGGGAGGGGGAGAAGGGAAGAGAGGGAGGGGGAGGGAAGGAGGGGAAGGGGAGGGGATAAGGGGGTGGGGGGAGGGAAGGGGAAGGAAAGGAAGGGAGACAAGGGGGAGGGGAGAAGGGGGGAGGGGGAGGGAAGGGGAAGGGGAAGGAGGGGAAGGGAGGGGAGGGGGAGAAGGGGGAGGGGAAGAGGGAGGGGAGAAGGGGCAGGGAGGGGGAAGGGAGATGGGGATGGGGAGGGGGAAGGGAGGGGAGGGGGAGGGGGAGGGGGAAGGAAGGAGGAAGAGGGATGGGGAGGGGGAGGGAAGGGGGAGGGAAGAAGGGGGACGGGGAGGGGGAGGGGAAATGGGGAGGGGGAGGGAAGGAGAGGACGGGAGGGGGAGGGGAGAAGGGGGACAGGGAGAGGGAGCGGGAGTGTGTTTAGGATGAGAGGGCCCAGCGTGGGCAGGGTGTGGGGACCCGTGAGAGGTGAGGCAGGAAGTCCCAGCATCCCCATTTGGAAGGCCACCGTGCACCACACAAAAGTCGGGGCTTTGCCTGAGGACCCGCGTGGCTGGAGACCTGTTCCACATCCAGCGAACGTGGAAAGCTCTGCCAACGACACTGACTTCTCCCTCCAGGCATCTGACCGGGTGCGGCCGCATCACCACCCAAATCTCATCCTGAATCGTAGTGTTCCCATGACCCCCACAGGTCATGGGAGGGACCAGGTGCAGATCACTGAACCATGGGGTGGGTCCCCCAGCCTGTTCTCAGGACAGTGAACGAGTTCTCGCAAGAGCTGATGGTTTCCTTTTTTTTTAAGATGGGGTTTTTCCATGATGGCCAGGCTGGTCTTGAACTCCTGACCTCCGGTGATCCACCCACCTCGGCCTCCCAAAGAGCTAGGATTACAGGCGTGAGAGCTGATGGTTTCCTAAGGGGCTTCCCCTTTGCTGGGAACCCATCCTCCTCTCTCCCACCGCCATGTGGAGAAGGATGCGTGGCTTCCCCGTCCCCCACGGTCACAAGCTTCCCGAGGCCTTCCGGCCATGCTGAACTGTGAGTCAATTAAACCTCCATCCCTTATAAATAATCACCCACGGCAGGTATGACTTCTGCTGTTGCTGCTGTTGTTTGGAATGGAGTCTCGCTCCGTCTGTCGCCCAGGCTGGAGTGCGATGGCACGATCCCGGCTCACTGCAACCTCCGCCTCCCGGGTTCCATCGATTCTCCTGCCTCAGCCTCCCGAGTAGCTGGAACTACAGGCATGCACCACCACACCTGGCTAATTTTTGTATTTTTAGTAGAGACGGGGTTTCGTCTTTGGCCAGGCTGCGGTCACACTCCTGACCTCACGATCCACCCACCTCAGCCTCCCAAAGTGCTGGGATTACAGGCGTGAGCCTCCACGCCCAGCCTCCGGTAGGTTTTTAGTAGCAGCATGAGAACGAACCGACACAGTGTCCCAACACTTACAGGGACAAATGCTCCCGGTTTGCCCAGGACTGTCCCTGCTCAGCATTGAAAGTCTCGTGTCTCAGGAAACCACTCAATTCCTATCAAACCAGGACAGCTTTCACCCTATAAGTCACGGCTAAACACCGTCGCCTGAGTCCATTTTTGTCCTGGTGTGAAGAAATACCCGACCCTGGGTAATTTATAAGGAAAAGGTGGGTCAAGCATGGCAGCTCACGTCTGTCATTCCAACACTTTGGGAGGCCGAGGCAAGAGGCTCGCTTCAGGCCAGGAATTTGAGGCCAGCCTGGGCAACATGGTGAGACCCCCGCCTCTACAAAATTTAAAATTTAAAAATCGGCCTTGCATGGTGGTGCATGCTTGTAGTCTCAGCTACTCAGGAGGCTGAGGAGGGAGCATCAATCACTTGAGCTCAGAAGATCGAGGCTGCAATGAGCTATGACTGTGCCAGCCTCGGTGGCAATGACACCCCCATTTCTGCAAAAAAAAAAAAAAAAAATTAAAAATTAGCCAGGCATGCCAGGCGCAGGGGCTCACGCCTGTAATCCTAGCACTTTGGGAGACCGAGGTGGGTGGATCACCTGAGGTCAGGAGTTCAAGACCAGCCTGGCCATCATGGTGAAACCCCATCTTAAAAAAAAAAAAAATTAGCCAGGCATAGTGGCACGTCTGTAGTCCCAACTACTCGGGAGGCTGAGGCAGGAGAATTGCTTGAGCCTGGGAGGTTGAGGCTGCAGTGAGCTGTGATCACACCACTGAACTTCAGCCTGGGAGAGTGAATGAGACTGTCTCTGGAAAAAAAAAGAAAAGAGAGAGAGAGAGAGAGAGAGAGAGAGAGAGAGAGAGAAAGAAGGAAGAGAAGGAAGGCAGGGAGGGAAGGAGGGAGGGAGGGAAGGAAAGAATGAAAAAAAGGAAGACCAGGTGTGGCGGCTCATCCCTGTAATCCCAGCACTCTGGGAGGCTGAGGCAGAAGGACTGCTTGAGCCTAGGAGGTTGAGACCAGCCTGGGCAACATAGTGAGACCCCATCTCAAATAAATAAACACACACACACACACACACACACAAAATAAAGCGTGCGTGAGGAACTGCCATGTGGGAGACTGGAAGGTAGGGAATCTGTGAACAAAAGAAAACAGGAGAAGCCAGCGTGAGGTGGCTGCCCATCCGTGCCCACTCCGGCTTCTCTGGTTCTGGGCACACCCGTCCAGATACGCACTGGCGCACCGCTGCCCCGGTGTGACCCCACCTGGCCGTCCTCGGATGCCAGAGAAATTGCATCCTGGCAGCTGGCAGGCCTGGCAGAGAGCAGGCAGCAATCAGGCGGCGGAATCTTCCCTTGAACCAAGGAAAGCTCAGAAAGAGCCGTGACCCCTCGGTCCAGGGAATCTGACAGTGTCTCTGGGTACGTTCCTAGAAATGCATCTTGGGGCCGGGCGCAGTGACTCACGCCTGTAATCACAGCACTTTGGGAGGCCAAGTAGGGTGGATCACTTGAGGTCAGTTCGGGACTAGCCCGGCCAACATGGCAAAAACCCCATCTCTACCAAAAATACAAAAATTAGCCAGGTGTGGTGGCGTATTCCCATAATCCCAGCCACTCGAGAGGCTGAGGAAGGAGAATCACTTGAACCTGGGATATAGAGGTTGCAGTGAGCCAAGGTCGCGCCACTGCACTCCAGCCTGGACAGCAGAGCAAGACTCTGTCTCAAAAAGAAAAAAAAAAAAAAAAAAAAGGCCAGGCATGGTGGCTCACACCTGTAATCCAAGCACTTTGGAGGCCAAAGCGGGCGGATCACCCTAGGTCGGGAGTTCAAGACCAACCTGACCAACATGGTGAAACCCCGTCTTTAAAGAAAAAAAAAAAAAAAGATGTGACACCTTGAGTGGGTCCGACATCCATGTCCTAATCCCCAGAACCTGTAAACATGGTGCCTTCCATGGCCAAAGGGTCTCTGCAGGTGGGACTGAGTGAAGGAATTGAGACGGGAGATAATCCTGATGTCCCCACAGTGTCCTCACAAGAGGACGTGAGAGAGTGAGGGTCAGAGAGTCACTGGAAGAGGCTGCACTGTGGTTGTGAAGGGAGAGGACGGGACCTGAGTGAGAGGTATGGGCGCCTCCCGACGCTGTGAAGGGCGGACAGATTCTCACCTGGACTCCCCAGGAGGGACCAGCCCTGCCATGCCTTGACGTTAGCCCAGGGAGGCCCGCCTTGTTCCAGCAGCACCAGGAAGCTAGCGCGGCCTCCCTGGGCAATGCTGCTCAGTGCTGACTTGGGAGAGCGCTGACTGGTTTGCTGGGTATCGGGCATCTTCACCGGAGGCGCGCCCTGCAAACCGGAGCTGCCCAACCCACAATATCCAGATCCTCGCTTCGCCCTGAGACCTCCAGGACTCCCAGCCAGGCAGTGACAGTCCCCAGGCCAGCTTTCCCCAGGTCGGTGATCGGCTCTGTCCCTTCAGTTCTAATTCTCGGGTATCTGGGGTGACAATGTCATTTCTGTCTGTCTAGCATCCTCCGTGAAGGTCCACTTCATCCCTGCTGTCCTGGGCAGAGGAGGTGGTTCCATCATGGTGCCACCTACCTGGCCACCAAGTCTGCCAATCACAGTGTTTACTCCCTCTCTCCCCCTCCATCTCCACCAGTGATTGATCCATACTGGTCCCTGACCTTCCAATCACAGTTCCCACCCCTCCATCCCCATCAATGATTGGTCCACACTGGATCCTGACCTGCCAATCACAGTTCCCACCCCTCCAACCCCATTAGTGATTGGTCCACATTGGACCCTGACCTGCCAATCACAGTTCCCACCCCTCCATCCCCATCAGTGATTGATCCCCACTGGACCCTGACCTGCCAGTCACAGTTCCTACCCCTCAATCCCCATCAATGATTGGTCCACACTGGACCCTGACCTGCCAGTCACAGTTCCCACCCCTCATCCCGATCAGTGATTGGTCCACACTGGATCCTGACCTGCCAGTCACAGTTCCCACCCCTCCATCCCCATCAGTGATTGGTCCGCACTGGACCCTGACCTGCAAATCACAGTTCCCACCCCTCCATCCCCATCAGCGATTGGTCCACACTGGATCCTGACCTGCCAGTCACAGTTCCCACCCCTCCATCCCCATCAGCGATTGGTCCACACTGGATCCTGACCTGCCAGTCACAGTTCCCACCCCTCCATCCCCATCAGCGATTGGTCCACACTGGATCCTGACCTGCCAGTCACAGTTCCCACCCCTCCATCCCCATCAGCGATTGGTCCACACTGGATCCTGACCTGCCAGTCACAGTTCCCACCCCTCCATCCCCATCAGTGATTGGTCCACACTGGACCCTGACCTGCCAGTCACAGTTCCCACCCCTCCATCCCCATCAGTGATTGGTCCGCACTGGACCCTGACCTGCAAATCACAGTTCCCACCCCTCCATCCCCATCAGCGATTGGTCCACACTGGATCCTGACCTGCCAGTCACAGTTCCCACCCCTCCATCCCCATCAGCGATTGGTCCACACTGGATCCTGACCTGCCAGTCACAGTTCCCACCCCTCCATCCCCATCAGCGATTGGTCCACACTGGATCCTGACCTGCCAGTCACAGTTCCCACCCCTCCATCCCCATCAGCGATTGGTCCACACTGGATCCTGACCTGCCAGTCACAGTTCCCACCCCTCCATCCCCATCAGTGATTGGTCCACACTGGACCCTGACCTGCCAGTCACAGTTCCCACCCCTCCATCCCCATCAGTGATTGGTCCACACTGGATCCTGACCTGCCAGTCAGTTCCCACCCCTCATCCCCATCAGTGATTGGTCCACACTGGATCCTGACCTTCCAGTCACAGTTCCCACCCCTCCATCCCCATCAGTGATTGGTCCACACTGGATCCTGACCTGCCAGTCACAGTTCCCACCCCTCCTTCCCCTTCAGTGATTGGTCCACACTGGATCCTGACCTGCCAGTCACAGTTCCCACCCCTCCATACCCATCAGTGATTGGTCCACACTGGATCCTGATCTGCCAATCACAGTTCCCACTCCTCCATTCCCATCAGTGATGGACACAAGAGGGTGTGTAAGACCAAGTTCTTATGGATCCTTGAGTTTCAACTTTATAAAACTGCCCTTTTTTTTGGAGACAGAGTCTCAGTCTGTCACCAGGTTGGAGTGTAATGGTGCTATCTCGGCTCCCTGCAACTTCCACCTCCTGGGTTCAGGCAATTCTCCTGCCTCAGCCTCCTGCCTAGCTGGGACTACAGGCACGCGCCACCATGCCCAGCTAATTTTTGTATTTTTTTTTTAGTAGAGACGAGGTTTCACCATGTTGGCCAGGATGGTCTCGATCTCTTGACCTCGTGATCCACCCGCCTCGGCCTCCCAAAGTGCTGGGATTACAGGCGTGAGCCACCACGCCCGGCCAAAACTGCCACTTTTTAAAGACCCAAATCTATAGAGCAAGATTAGTTTCCTATGGTTCAACTAATAGAAGCACAGTTACGAGCCCCTCTGCCAGGGGGGCTCCCTGGGTGGGGCTGCACCTGACTCACTCTGGTGTCCACTGAGGTCCTTCTCTGGTAGAGACGTACATGTGGCACGGTCACCAAGATGGGGCTGGCAAACTGTCACATGTAAGTGTAGGACCACTGGCCGCCATCTTGGTAACCAACAGAAGGAACGGATGAAGTCAGAGCCTTGGAGGAAGAGATCAGAAAGGGACAGGGTGGGGAGCAGAAGTCTCTACCAGAGTGAGTCAGGTGCAGGCTCACCCAGAGCCAGTTCCTCCACTGGACCCGTTTAGCCATGGAGCCAAGGCCTGTCAAGACCTGTGCCAGCTGGTTTCAGGACACGTAGCTTGTGAACAAACCAAAGCAGAGAGCAGTAACTTCTACAAGGAAGATCGCTAAAGGAAATGCTCGGGCCGGGTGCGGTGGCTGACACCTGTAATCCCAGCACTTTGGGAGGCTGAAGCGGGTGGATTATGACGTCAGGAGTTCGAGACCAGCCTGACCAACATGGTGAAATCCCATCTCTACTAAAAATACAAAAAAAAAAAAAAAAAAATTAGCCGGGCATGGTGGTGCACACCTGTAATCCCAGCTACTCAGGAGGCTAAGGGAGGAGAATTGCTTGAACCCAGGAGGTGGAGGGTGTGGTGAGCCAAGATCATGCTACTGCACTCCAGCCTGGGTGACGGAGTAAGACTCCATGCCAAAAAAAAAAAAAAACCCACAAAAACTAAAGGAAATGCTGTTCTTCCCCTCCTCCATTGCTGTCTAGAGAAGAACATGATAGAGTTAACACACCATCAGGTTTATCCACCATATGCACTCGGTGTCCAGTCTACTGAGGCCATTAGAGACACAGGCGAGGCGTCAGCACCAGCCGGCGGCCAGAGGAGGAATCTTCCTCCAAGAACTTCTTCCAAGCCTGGGTAGGGGCTCCCTGGAGACAACCAGATCAACCCAGTGGCCTCAAACAGGGTCTTTGAGGGTTTTTTGTTTTCTTTTTTTGAGACAGAGTCTCGCTCTGTTGCCCAGGCTGGAGTGCAGTGGTATGATCTCGGCTCACTGCAACCTCTGCCTTCTGGGTTCAAGCGATTCTCTCACCTCAGCCTCCCACGTAGCTGGGACTGCAGGAGCCCACCATCACAATTTTTGAATTTTTAATAAAGAAAGGATTTCACTAGATTGGTCAGGCTGGTCTTGAACTCCTGACCTTGTGTGATCCACCCACCTCGGCCTCCCAAAGTGCAGGAATTACATGTGTAAGCCACTGCACCAGGCCTACCCTGCCTCTCTTATTAATAGTTTAAAAAAAAAAAAAAAAAAGCCGGGTGCAGTGGCTCTCGCCTGTAATCCTAGCACTTTGGGAGGCTGAGGCAGGCAGATCACAAGCTCAATAAATCGAGACCATCCTGGTCAACATGGTGAAACTCCATCTCTACTAAAAATACAAAAATTAGCCAGCCGTGGTGGCCCGTGCCTGTAATCCAAGCTGCTCGGGAGGGTGAGGCCGGAGAATCGCTTGAACCCGGGTTGCAGTGAGCCAAGATCCCACCACTGCACTCCAGCCTGGGCAACAGAGTGAGACTCCGTCTCAGGAAAAAAAAAAAAAAAAAAAAAAAAAAAAAAAAAATATATATATATATATATATATATATATATATATATATATATGGTTGAGAGAAATCAACATGAAATAGACAGGCAGAACTTTGAGCCTCTCCTAGTTACCTTAAATACAAGGAAAATGAATCTTTGGTGCTGATGCAGTAACTTGAGAAGCAAACAGTGACGCCCCAGAGGCAACAGAGCTCCATGGCTTGGGAAAATGTTATAAAGCCCAGATATGCCCAATGTACAGAACCTTCTAGACTCCTCTCAACTCCTCAAGGACAGACATGAGACTTCTTTACCTCTGCCTTGCTCAAGTCTCCCTGTAAAGTACCTTGCAAACAGTTGGTACAGACAAAAGCATCTGGTGCTTCAGTGAAAAGTTTACAAGTTAACCAAGGAATAAATCAGCCTGGTGTGGCCACGCACAGTGGCTCACGCCTGTAATCCCAGCACTTTGGGAGGCTGAGGTGGGTAGATCCCTTGAGGTCAGGAGTTCAAGACCAGCTTGGCCAACATAGCAAAACCCCATCTCTACTTAAAAAAAAAAAAAAAAAAAAAAAAAATTAGCCAGGCGTGGTGGTACACCTACAATCCCAGCTACTTGGGAGGCTGAGGCATGAGAATCACTTGAACCTGAAGGTGGAGGTTGCAGTGGGCTGAGACTGCTTCACTGCACTCCAGCCTGGGTGACAGAGGGAGACTATGTCTCAGAAACCAATAAATACATAAGAATTAAAAAAAAAAAAAAAAAAAAAAAAAAGCAAAAGCTGGAAGGTGGATTTGTCCTGGGTGATTTACCCATCTCATTACAATGCAAGGTCCATTGAAACATTTAAAACCCAAGTTTTTTTTCTTTTTTTTAAAGATGGGATTTCACCATGATGGCTAGGCTGGTCTTGAACTCCTGACCTGAGGTGATCCACCCACCTCCGCCTCCCAAAGTGCTAGGATTACAGGCATGAGCCACCGTGCCCAGCTAAAACCCAAGTTTCTGGCTGGGCACCGTGGCTGACACCTGTAATCCCAGCACCTTGGGAGGCCAAGGCAGGAGGATCACTTGAGGCCAGGGGTTGAGACCAGCCTGAGCAACACAGCAAGACTCCAGCTACATAAAAAATCAAAATAATTAGCCAGGCGTGGTGGTGCACACCCGTGGTTCCAGTTACTTTGGAGGCTGAGGCAGGAGGATCATTTGCGGAGGTCAAAGCTGCACTGAGCTGTGACTGAGTCACTGCACGCCAGCCTGCGTGATAGAGCAAGACCCCGTCTCAAGAAAAAATAAATTTTTTAAATTAAAAATAAGGTTTAGAACACTCATATTTCTTTTTTTTCTTTTTTTTTTTTTTTTTTTTGAGACGGAGTTTCCGCTCTTGTTGCCCAGGCTGGAGTGCAATGGCGCGATCTCGGCTCACCGCAACCTCCGCCTCCTGGGTTCAGGCAATTCTCCTGCCTCAGCCTCCTGAGTAGCTGGGATTACAGGCACACGCCACCATGCCCAGCTAATTTTTAGTATTTTTAGTAGAGACGGGGTTTCACCATGTTGACTGGGATGGTCTCGATCTCTTGACCTCGTGATCCACCCGCCTCGGCCTCCCAAAGTGCTGGGATTACAGGCTTGAGCCACCGCGCCCGGCCAGAACACTCATATTTCTACACTGAAATAAATTCTTACCAAGCTGCAAAGTCCATTTTGGGGTTAAAAAAAAAAAAGTCAGCCAAAACAGAATCATTCAGTGCTGGGCAGACCAACAATCCTACCTGCCTGTTTTGATGAATCTTTCTCTTATCACTCAGATGCCGTGGAGACAGTCGGTCTCAGACGAGTGGACGTTTTAATTCAGAGAAAGGCGCAGAGAGAAGGTTCTGGAAGGTCCTTCATACCACTAATCTCAGAGTACAAATTATCTTCTAGAGTTTGTTTTATTATCTTTTTTTTTTTTTTTTTTTGCAAAGACTGGGGGTGGGAGAGAATGAAATACACACGCAGAATGAGTCTGAGAAACAAGAGTGGGACCACAGGTGACCCTGAGGCGGGAGAAAGCCCTGAACAAGAGGAGGCAGCATTTATTTATTTATTTATTTATTTTAAGCAACGTAGGTGGAGGGTAATTTACCTGCCGGGTTTGACAGCTAGGTGAGAATGCCCCAGGCAAACTAAAGAGAGAAATGCGTAGCTGGAAAACCAAAGAGATGCCCGGGTCCGGTGGCTCACGCCTGTAATCTCAGCACTTTGGGAGGCTGAGGCGGGTGGATCACAAGTTCAGGAGTTCGAGACCAGCCTGGCCTGCATGGTGAAACCCCATCTCTACTAAAAATATAAAAATTGGCCAGGCATGGTGGAGGGTGCCTGTAATCCCAGCTACTCGGGAGGCTGAGTCAGGAGAATCGCTTGAACCCGGGAGCAGAGGTTGCAGTGAGCCAAGACCATGCCATTATACTCCAGCCTGGGCAACAGCGTGAGACTCTGTCTCAAAAATAAATAAATAAATAAAACAAAGAGATCAGTAGGAGGAGACGCCCGTGTTACAGGAAAAAGCTCTGAGAAGGACATGTGATCTCAGGTCTGAACTGTGCACCCAGAGACAGAGAAGAAAACAGAAGAGGCCGGGTGTGGTGGCTCACGCCCGTAATCCCAGGACTTTGGGAGGCCAAGGTAAGCAGATCGCTTGAGGTCAGGAGTTTGAAACCAGCCTGCCCAACATGGTGAAAACTCATCTCTACTAAAAATACAGAAATTACCCAGGCATTGTGGCGCATGCTGTAATCCCAGCTACTCGGGAGGCTGAGTCAGGAGAATCGCTTGAACCCAGGAGGCGGAGGTTGCAGTGAGCTGAGATTACACACAATCATGAACGATCAGCATTGATGTCTCCAAACTGAGCCTGTGGCTCAACCCGCCTCCAGCCCAACAGACACCACTCTCCAGGAATCCTCTGGCTCAGGCGGGAGGCAGGAGGTCCGACTCTCATCCCAACATGGTGGTGAGGGGGTGACAGGGACTGTCACCAAGTGACTCATTTCACTTTGGGGTGACCAGTTGTCCTGGTTTGCTCAAGGCTATTCTAAGAGTCTCGCTCTGTGGCCTGGGCTGGAGTGCAGTGGCATCATCTGGGCTCTCTGCAACCTCCACCTCCCGGGTTCAAGAGATTCTCCCGCCTCAGCCTCCTGAGTAGCTGAGGTTACAGGCACCTGCCACCACATCCAACTAAAAAAAAAATTTTTTTTTGAGACAGAGTCTCACTCTGTCACCCAGGGTGGATTGCAATGGTGGTGGTCTCAGCTCACTGCCATTTCCACCTCCCTGGTTTGAACGATTCTCTTGCCTCAGCCTCCTGAGGAGCTAGGACTGCAGGCACATGCCAACACACCTGGCTAATTTTTGTATTTTTAGTAGAGACGGGGTTTCACTATGTTGGCCAGGCTGGTCTCGAACTCCTGACTTCGTGATCCACCCGCCTCGGCCTCCCAAAGTGCTGGGATTGCAGGCGTGAGCCCCCGTACCTGGCAGCTATTCCAGTTTTAACCTCAAGTCTGGGACATCCAGCCAACCCACCCACTCCCACCTTCATCTGTCAGGAACTTCTGGAGCCGTGTTGGGACACCCTGGAGGGAGTGGGTAAGGACGGTGCGAGCAGAGGCGTGAGCTACTGTGAATGAGGCAGGAGCAACATCTGTTTCCAGCCTCCAGATGAGGCCGGCTGGGGAGAGTCTTGGCTCAGGGCCAGCGTGTCCTTAATGCCACTCTGAGAACTGCCAGTGTCTGTTTTCAAACAGGAGTGAGCTGTGGGCTCAGGGCCTTCACAGAGGACAGCTGGGGCCAGGAGCAGGGTGACGGGAGGGAGGTATTGACCTTGGGAGAAAAATTAAAGCAAGGTCCAAAAACCTCGGTCATCAAGATACATGATAGCGTCACGCATTTTTTTTCTTTAAGAGATAGAATAAGGCTCCGTCACCCACGCTGGACTGCAGTGGTGCAAGCTCTGCTCACTACAGCCTTCAACTCCTGGGCTCAGCCTCCTGAATAGATGGGACTACAAGTTCATCCCACAATGCCAGGTTAATTTTTTTTTTTTTTTAATTTTTGTAGAAATGGGGTCTTGCTGTTTTCCAGTCTGGGAAATATATGGTTTTTTTTTTTTTTTTTTTTTTTTGAGATAGTCTCTCTGTCACCCAAGCTAGAGTGCAGTGGCATGATCTTGGCCCACTGCAACCGCTGCCTCCTAGGTTCATGTGAGTCTTCTGCCTCAGTTTCCCAAGTAGCTGGGATTACAGGCGTCTGCCACCACACCCGGCTAATTTTTGAATTTTTAGTAGAGATGCAGTTTTGCCATGTCGGCCAGGCTGGTCTTGAACTCCTGACCTCCACTGATCTGCCAGCCTGAGCCTCCCAGAGTGCTGCAATTACAGGCATGAACCTACGCTTGGCCGTCCCCAGCTGAGTTTCTGATGAGATCACAACCCAGGCAACACTCTATGATCGCAGCCTTGTCAAACCCAGAGCTGGGGATCCAGCCACACCATTCCCAGACCCCAACCCACAGAAACTACATAAAACCATGAGACAGTCAGCCAGAGCTGTTTCCAGCTGCTGCATTTGTGGTAATTTGCAGAAAACGACACAGAGTCCAGTGGCTCAGATCTGTAATCCCCGCACTTTAGGAGGCTGAGGCAAGAGGATCGCTTGAACCCAGGAGTTTGACACCAGTGCGGGCAACATAGCGAGACCCCATCTGTACCAAAAAAAAAAATTAGAAATTAGCCAGGGTGGTGGTACACACCTGTAGCCCCAGCTACATGGGAGGCTGAGGCAAGAGGATCACAGGAGCCCAAGAGGTTGAGGCTGCAGTGAGTCGTTACGGAGCCACTACACTCTAGCCTGGGTGTGGGTGAAAGAGCAAGACCCTGCCTAAAAAAAAAAAAAAAGAAAGAAAAAGAAAAAGAAAAGAATATAATAATTAACAGGCTTAAATTTGACACTGACCAAACTGAGCTCTGAGATCCCTCCTCAATCTTCTCCCTCTTCACAAAAATGCCTGCTCCTCCCGCGTCTTCCCCGGCGTAGACAGCAGCCTCACTTTTACAGTCACTCAGATGAAAACCTGTTTTCACAAACCTGGTTGGGCCGGGCGCGTTGGCCCACGCCTGTAATTCCACAACTTTGGGAGGCCAAGGCCGGTGGATCACCTGAAATGAGGAGTTCGAGACCAGCCGGGCCAACATGGAGAAACCCCGCCTCTACTAAAACTACGAAAATTAGCTGGGCGTGGCGGTGGGCACCTGTAATCCCAGCTACTCGGGAGGCTGAGGCAGGAGAATTGCTTGAACCCAGGAGGCGGAGGTTGCAGCGAGCTGAGATCGCGCCATTGCACTCCAGCCTGGGCGACAGAGCAAGACTCTGTCTCAAGAAAAAGAAAAACAAAAAACAGAAAACAAAAACCACCCAGGTTTATCCCTGATGCCCTGGCACACCCCCACCCAGTCCATCCAAAAACACTGTCAGACCGTCCGCAGGACAGACCTAGAATTGGGTCCCTACACCATGTCTAGCCCGGTCGAAGCAGTGCGTCACCCAGGCTGACGAAATGCCACTTCCATCCACCCCTCCCTGGGTCTGTTCTTAACAGGGAGACATCTGAGACCCGCGTCAGATGGCATCCCGCCTCTGCGCAAACCTCCCCCTCACCCCCGGGTGACACAGTCTAACTGTCCTCATTCCCCAACCCCGCCCTCCTCAGCCCCAGCTACACGGCCTTCCTCACTGATCCCCAAAAGCACAAAGCACGGAGCAGCCTCAGGGCCCTTGCATGGGCTGTGTCTCCTGCCCGACATCCTACTGTACCCTTCCCATTCTCTGCTTTATTTTTATTTTTTGTCTGTCGAATTTTGCAAGCTGCACCCGTGGGAGTGGATGGTAGGAACCTTCTGCCACCACGCACAGCTGAGTAATTCCCACTCATCTTCCCTTGAGCGCTGGCAAAGGGGATCCAGGAAAAAACAGCCACCCTGTTTCTCTCCATTTGCAGCCTCATGTTTACTGAAAGAGCAAGCTGTTTCCCCTGCACCTCTGGCCCTACCAACCCGGAGTTACGATCTGGTAACTACAGCTGGCACAGCGTTCCTCAAGAGCTGTAACACTGGAAAACGTGCCTTTAATAAAAGTAAGTGGATAAGGCCGAGCACAGTGGCTCACGCCTGTCATCTCAGCGCTTCTGGACGCTGAGGCAGGTGGATCACTTGAGGTCAGGAGTTCCAGACCAGCCTGGTCAACATGGTGAAACCCCGTCTCTACTAAAAATCTGAAAATCAGTCAGGTGTGGTGGCGCATGCCTGTAATCCCAGCTACTTGGAAGGCTGAGGCAGGAAAATTGCTTGAACCTGAAAGAGAGGTTGCAGTGAGCCGAGATTGTGCCATTGCACTCCAGCCTGGGCAACAGAGCAAGACTCCATCTCAGGAAAAAAAAAAAAAAAAAATTAAGTAGACAAGCATTTTCGGTGTGACAAGCATTGCATTAAACAATATTTATGCTCAACATCTCATTTATTACCACAGTTCTCCTGGGAGACTGGTTCTATTCTGACCAAAGATGAATTGGAGGCACGGAAAAGTTAAGTAGCTTGCCCACGGTTACAGATGTGGTGGCTTTTAAGTATGTCCAAAAATTATCTGCTCTCCTCACCTAGCAGAGCCTAATTTGCCTCCCTTTGAGTGTGCAAGATAAATCACTCCCAAATCCTTGGCCCACAGAAACTGTGATGTGATAAGTGTTTGTTGTTTTAATTGGCTAAATTTGGGAGACATCTGTCATGCCGTAATCGATAACTAATACACAGGACTTCAGCTCCCAGGACTTTTCTGTCTGATGTTCTTTATTTATTTACTTTTTGGTTGTTTTTTGAGATAGGGTTTCACTCCTGACCCTGCCTGGAGTGCAATGGTGTGATCACAGCTCACTGCAGCCTCCCACTCCTGGGCTGAAGCGATCCTCCCACCTCAGCCTCCTGAGCGGCTGAGGCTACAGTTGCACACCACCATGCCTGGCTCATTTTTTAGTTTTTGTCCAGATGGGGTCTTGTTCTCTTGCCCAGCTGGCCTCAACCTCCTGTGCTCAAGTGATCCTCCTGCCTCGGCCCCCCAATTAGCTGGGATGACAAGCCTGCACCATCACAGCCCCAGCCTGGTCTCAACTCTTTGGCTGTCTCACCGACCTGCCTGTGTCGTGTTTTTTTGATTTTTCACCTAATCCAAGATGAGCACACAGTTTTCAGACACCTCCAGCCCATTAGACTCCCCATCTCTGGTCCCACGGCAGCCAAAGCCCATTTATGGAACAGTCAGCTGTTGTCTGCGCCGCCGCCTCTCCTATTTCTTCCCGTCCCCCGGCCTCAGGCCCGAATCTAGCTGGAAAAACCTCCCCTCCTCCATCGCCCCAACATCATGAAATAAATCACTCAGCAAGCCTACAGGAAATTTAATAAGCTCGGTCCCTCTCTTTTTTTGCATCTTGTCTATGGTCTTTTTGTTAGGTTTTCATGGGAAGAGGTGTTTGTGAGAAAACTATTTGCAGCAATGATATCCTGTGTTCTTTTTGCTTCATAATGTGCACAGAGAAGAGAAAGGAGCCAGTGATGTGTGGGAGGGCAGAGGCGGACCGACAGGAGTGATACCAAGGAAAAGAGAGAGAAAGGCAGAGATCAAAAAATAACCTGCCCGTCACTTAGGCGTTGTATCATTGTAAATCAACACAGCTCCTAAACGCAACGTGGCATCCCGGATGGGAACGGAGAACAGAAATATCGGTGGAAAACTGAGCGCGGCCCCTCGGTAATAACGCCTTAGCTTTGCTCTCTGTCCCGTGGCTAAAGATGTCAACGCCAAGGGAACGCCGGGTGGAGGGCGTGTGTGCCGGGACTCTCGGCACCATCTTCGCAACTACAACTATCCGAACTTTTTTCATCAATCGAGGTAACGCGTAAACAAAACGGCGAAGGACTGGATGCCGCAACTCCCGCCCATAATCTCAGCGCTTCAAGGTGAGAGGATTACCTGAGCCCAGGAATTCAAAACCAGCCTGGGCAACACAGCGAGACCCCATCTCTGCAACACAGGAAGCCTTGTGCAGTGCTCAGTGGGTCACCCAGAGTATGCCGTCGTCTGTACCCATTTCAGAGCCACACACAGAAACCTCAATGGCTTAGAGCTGTCTGCAGAGCTGCGTCACATCAACGTCAATCAAACCCAAAGGTTCGCCGGGCACGGCGGCTCAGGCCTGTAATCCAAGCACTTTGGGAGGCCGAGGCGGGAGGATCACCTGAGGTCAGGAGTTCGAGACCAGCCTAACTAACATGGTGAAACCCCGTCTCTACTAAAAATACAAAAGTTAGCCGGGTGTGGTGGCGCGTGCCTGTAATCCTAGCTAGTCAGGAGGCCGAAGAAGGAGAATCACTTGAACCCGGGAGGTTGACGTTGCAGTGAGCTGAGATCGTGCCACTGCACTCCAGCCTGAACGACAGCGTGAGACTCCATATATAAAAAAAAAAAAAAAAACCCACAAAGGTTCACCTCAGCTTCATTCTTGGGCTTCTAAGTTTCTCTTTCTCCGTCTTTCTTTTATTATTTATTTATTTGAGACAGGGTCTCACTCTGTCGCCCAGGCTGGAGTGCCCTACAATCACAGCTCACTGCAGCCTCCGACTCCCGGGCTCGAGCGATCCTCCCATCTCAGCCTCCCGAGTAGCTGGGACTACGGGACTACTGGCAGCATCGATGAGATGCATTTATGCCAACAGCTCCCATTTGTGCAGGGCTCACAGGCTTATGTGGGCTGATCCAGACCTGCCACTAATCCCAGGGAATGCAGGAGACAGGTCCAGGTAATATCAGCATGCCCATTTACAGAGGAGGAGACTGAGGCTCTCTTTGCCCGTCTCTCTCTCTCTCTCTCTCTCTCACTCACACACACAAACACACAGATCTCTTGGAATTCCAGTGACTCCCCACATTGCTGGGTGGCTTCCCTGTTATGCTCCCCAAGAATCCTACTCCCCAGCTAAGCCAGGTGGGCCTCAGGGACAGAGGGCCACGGGACCGACAGCTCTAAACCCCGCCCCAGCGTGGGCGCCCAGGGTCCCCTCCTGCCTCCTCACGCACCAGCTCCAGCACCCACAGCTGCACCCACAGCTGCACGGGGAACCACGCGACCTCACTCCCTCCGTCCCACCCACCCGCTTGCCTGTCCCCCACCAGCCAGCCTGGCCGCTGCTCCTACATCCAATCTTCACTCATCCGTCCACCATTCAAGCGACGCCACCTTGGCCTTCATTCTGCCCTCACCAGCCAGCCATCTGCGGCGCCTCCATGTCACCAACCACAGTGACAACAGGGTTTGACCCCGATGCTCCCGCGTTCCCGAAAAGCCCGCGCACCTGCAGACAGAGTCCCCAGCCTGGGCAACCGGCCACCAACACCTTCTGCCTAAGCACTCTCCAAGCCCCGCATTTTACACCCTAAACCTTCCAAATTCTGCAAAGGGAACTGCGGACCGCACGTGAAAGACGCAGGGACGGGACGGAAGGCGCAGTGGGCCGCACGGTCCCCACGGTCACACGCCGCGCTCAGCGGGGCGCACACGGACTCCCCTTCCGTGTGACGGGACAAGCAGGCCCCGTGAGGTGGGGTCTGCAGGACCCAGGTACCCAACGGTCAGAACAGCCTGAGCGCGGGAACCCTCACTCCCATGACCCAGACAAGAAGACGAGGAAGGAGGAGTGTGCACACACAACCACACAACAGCACAACCATACACAACATACAACCAACCACCACCATACACAACCGCACACAAGCACACACAACCGCACACAACCGCACACAACCGCACACAACCACACACAACCTCACACCTCACACCTCACACAACCACACACAACCACCTCACACAACCCTCACGCAACATACCTCACACCACCACACACCTCACAAAATACACCTCACACAACCACACACACAACCACACATAACCAAACACAACCACACACAACATATAACCTCATACTACATACCTCACACAACCGATACACAACCCTCACAACCCTCACACAACCTCACACAACCACACACAACCACACCTCACCCAACCCTCACACAACATACCTCACATCACCACACACCTCACAAAATACACCTCACACAACCACACACAACCAAACACAACCAAACACATCATACAACCTCATACTACATACCTCACACAACCTCACACAACCACACACAACCTCACACAACATACAACCTCATACTACATACCTCAACCTCACACAACCACACACAACCCTCACACAACCACACACCTCACACAACATACAACCTCATACCTCATACCTCACACAACCACACACAACCACACACAACCACACCTCACACAACCCTCACACAACATACCTCACACCACCACACACCTCACAAAATACACCTCACACAACCACACCACACACAACCTCATACTACATACCTCACACAACCTCACACAACCACACACCTCACACAACCACACACAATCTCACACATCCATATACAACCTCATACCACATTCCTCACACTACACACAACACACAACCACACACCTCACAAAACACACCTCTTACAACCACATACACCATCTTACACCACCATCCACAACTCATACTCAATCTCACCATGCAAGTAAACACATAACCACACATTACAACTGCACAAACCTCACATACAATGAACACACAGCCAAACACAACTTCATACACCGTCATACACAAATACACACAATCACAACAACCACAGACAGTCGTATCCAGACACAATTACACACACTGCCACACACAATCATATGCAGTCACAAACACAATTCCACAACCATACACAATCACACAAAACCACAAAATCATACAAATCTCATCAGGCAACCACACACAACACACAACCAACCATACACTGTAACCACACAACTGCAGAAATTTCCCATACAACACACAGCCACAGCCATTCACCATCTCACACGTGCAGTCACAGGTGCATACACACAACTGCACCTCCACCACAGACAATTACACGGGCACAACGACACACATCACCACACACAGCCACACAATGTCACACAACCACACACAATCCTATGCAATCACACAAAGATCATGACTTAACTATACACAACCACACATGACCACACAACCATACACACAAATGTTTTTTTTTGTTTTGCTTTTGTTTTTGTTTTTGAGACGGAGTTTCGCTCTCGTTACCCAGGCTGGAGTGCAATGGCGCGATCTCGGCTCACCGCAACCTCCGCCTCCTGGGTTCAGGCAATTCTCCTGTCTCAGCCTCCTGAGTAGCTGGGATTACAGGCACGTGCCACCATGCCCAGCTAATTTTTTGTATTTTTAGTAGAGACGGGGTTTCACCATGTTGACCAGGATGGTCTCGATCTCTTGACCTCGTGATCCACCCGCCTCGGCCTCCCAAAGTGCTGGGATCACAGGCTTGAGCCACCGCGCCCGGCTCACACAGTAACACAGTCATATATGTGTGACAGTAACACAATCATATATGAACCCACACAACCACATAATTACACAACTATACATAATCACACATGAATCCACAACACATAAGCACACACAACCATACCCAATCACATAATTACACAACATAGACAATCACTTATGACCACAAACACACACACACACACACAATACAGTCACAAACAACCACACACAGCCATATGCAGCTACAGACACAGTTACACATATTGCCACACACAACCACACATAATCACAAGACCACACGCAATCACACACAATCACACACAGCCAACTCACCCAGAATCTCACACAGTCCAGCCTAGCCAGGCCCTAGGAGAAGGTCAGGGAGCCAGGGGCACAGCTGTCCTACGGGGCACCCCTGACCCGCAAGGCACCAGCCACCACGCAGCACACAAGGTGTTTTGGGCCATTAACCCTCAGAGGCCACTGTCCTAACCCTTTGGCAACTCCCCAAAACCTCTGGTAACCCTGGAGCACGTGGCTGGGTCTGAGGCCTGGTTTGACCCCTATAAAGTGAGAAGGAAACCGAGGGCCCCCGGGCCACAGAAGACCCTCGAGCACAGACCCCTGTCCCGGGACCCCTCGCTAATTCCTAGAACGTGAGTCATTCCTGGTCATTTGGGGATAACGCCACGGTCCCCAGCCTGGGTTTCCTGCCGGGCTAAACCAAGAGGACCCTCCCCGAGGCAAGTACCACCAACCAACCATTCCCACCCTTCACCCTCCTGCAGTCATCACCCAACGTCCCCATGGGGCGGTCACTCACCAGTGGCTCGGAGGGTGAGAACTGGGGTGGGAGGAGAGGCTCCAGTCAGATGCCCGGCACCCCACCCCAGACTTGCATCCCCCCGCAGCCTCCCACCATCCCCAGCCCCAACTCCCACCCCCCTAGCCTGGACTCCCACCCCAGCCTCTCACCCCACCCCAGCCCTGACCCCCCTAGCCCGGACTCCCACCCCAGCCTCTCACCCCACCCCAGCCCTGACCCCCATAGCCCCGACTCCCACCCCAGCCCTGACTCCCACCCCAGCCTCCCATTCTCCCCTAGCCTCCCACCACCCCAGCACCAACTCCTACTAAACCTCTGAACCCCCCCACCCCGACTCTCACCCTAGCCTCCCACCCCCACACCTCGACTCCCACCCCAGCCCCTAACTCCCCCACCCTCCACCCCCCAGCCCCGACTCCTATCCCACCCTCCACCCCCCTCAGCCCCAACTCCCACCCCAGCCTCCCACCCCCCAGCCCCAACTCCAACCCCCCCATCCCCGACTACCACCCCAGCCCCCCAGCCCCACACCCCACCCCAGACTCCCACCGCCTCCAACCCCCCACACCCACCAGCCCCGAATCCCACCACAGACTAACCTCCCACCCCGGCCCTGACTCCCACCCCAGTAGCTGCCAGCCCCTCTCCTGCTGCCCCGCACCTGAGGGCTTCAGGCTGACGCTTAGATCTTGCTTTAGGTGAAGTTCGAGGGTGGAGGAGGTAGGACTTGGGGTAAGACCACCATGGGGAGAGCTTCGGTGGCCCCACGCCCCTCCAGGAACCAGGATGAATCTACACACCCTGGCCTCACCCACGCAATCCTGGCTGTGTCCACACAACCTCGCCCGCATCTACACAGCACAGCTGAGTCCGCACGACCCCGCCCGCATCTACACAGCACACCTGAGTCCGCACGACCCCGCCTGCATCTACACAGCACACCTGAGTCCGCACGACCCCGCCTGCATCTACACAGCACACCTGAGTCCGCACGACCCCTCCCACATCTACACAGCACACCTGAGTCCGCACAACCCCGCCTGCATCTACACAGCACACCTGAGTCTGCACAACCCCGCCTGCATCTACACAGCACACCTGAGTCCACACGACCCCTCCCGCATCTACACAGCACACCTGAGTCCACACAACCCTGCCTGCATCTACCCAGCACACCTGAGTCCACACGACCCCAGTCCCATCTACACAACACACCAGAGTCCACACGACCCTGGCCACAGCTACATAACCTGTCGATGTCTACACAACCCCAGTGGCATCTACACAAACCCGGTGGTGTCTACACATCCTGGCGGCCTCTACACAGCCCCAGCCACGTCTACACAGCCCCAGCGCGACCACACAGCCCCGGGGCTTGGAGAACGCGGATGGAGGAAGTGGGGGCTGTTCCGAGGGGAGGCTGAGCCCCGAGGCGACCGCGACCCCGACTCACCGCGCTCCGGAGGAGGAGGCCGCACCGATGCCGCGCGGATTCCGCCGCCCGGACGCGGAGCCCGAGCCGGCCCCGGGCTGGAGGCGGGGCGGGGCGGGCCGCGCCGGGCCGGGGAGCCGCCCTCCCTCCGCCCCCCGCCGAGCCCCTTCCCCTGCGCCGCCTGCTGCCCAGGCCGGGAGCCTCCGGAGGACCAGGGGTGCCGGGGGCTCTGCGAACTCCCCCCCCGAACTCCCCACCCCTGGCGGGAGCCGGCCCAGAGTGCAAGTCGATGGGGACGGATGGAGCCGGGGGTAGCCGGGGTGGGTGGGGGTCCCCGCAGAGTGGGCGCTGTGGGCAGGTGAGCCCACCTGGGCAGGTGACACGAGACAGGGGGCGGGGAGGGATGTGCCAAGGACAGCCCTTGGCGCTGGGGACGTTTTCTAGGGAGCTGGTGTGACTGTGTGTGCGTTGTTTCTTGTGGGGGTTTTGTGTTTTTAGATGGAGTGTGACTCTATTGCCCGGGCTGGAGTGCAGTGGCATGATCTCGACTCACTGCAGTCTCTGCCTCCCGGGTTCAAGGGATTCTTTTGTCTCAGCCTCCCAAGTAGCTGGGATTATGGGTGCCTAATTTTTGTATTTTTAGTAGAGACGGGGTTTCACCGTGTTGGCCAGGCTGGTCTCGATCTCTTGACCTTGTGATCCACCCACCTCGGCCTCCCAAAGTGCTGGGATTACAGGTGTGAGCCACTTCACCCGGCCTTGTTTTTTGTTTTTTGTTTTTGTTTTGAGACAGGGTCTCACTCTGTCGCCCAGGCTGGAGTGCAATGGCCCAATCTCAGCTCACTGCAGCCTCCACCGCCCAGGCTCAGGGGATCCTCCCACCTCAGCATCCCCAGTAGCTGGGACCACAGGCACCCACCACCGCACCGGGCTAATTTTTGTATTTTTAGTAGAGATGCAGTCTCACCATGTTGCCCAGCTGGTCTCGAACTCCTGGGCTCAAGCCATCCTTCCACCTCAGCCTCCCAAAGTGCTGGGATTACAAGAGTGAGCCGCCATGCCCAGCCTAAACGTTTTAGAAGAGTTTTATTTTTATTTACTTTTTTTTTTTTTTTTTGAGACGGAGTTTCGCTCTTGTTACCCAGGCTGGAGTGCAATGGCGCGATCTCGGCTCACCGCAACCTCCGCCTCCTGGGTTCAAGCAATTCTCCTGCCTCAGCCTCCTGAGTAGCTGGGATTACAGGCACACACCACCATGCCCAGCTAATTTTTTGTATCTTTAGTAGAGACGGGGTTTCACCATGTTGACCAGGATGGTCTTGATCTCTTGACCTCGTGATCCACCCGCCTCAGCCTCCCAAAGTGCTGGGATTACAGGCTTGAGCCACCGTGCCCGGCTTTTATTTACTTTTTTGAGACAGAGCCTTGCTGTGTTGCCCAAGCCAGAGTGCAGTGGTGCGATCTTGGCTCACTGCAGCCTCCACCTCCTGGGTTCAAGCAATTCTCTCGCCTCAGCCTCCTGAGTGGCTGGGACTACTGGTGTGCACCACCATGCCTGGCTAATTTTTGTAGTTTTAGTAGAGACAAGGTTTCTTCATATTGGTCAGGCTGGTCTGGAACTCCTGACCTCATGACCCGCTACCTTGGCCTCCCAAAGTGCTGGGATTACAGGTGTGAGTCACCACACCCAGCTAGAAGAGTTTTAGATTTCCATAAAATGTGCAAAAATAGCTGAGAACTCCCCTGTCCACCACATCCTGGGTCCCATTACTGGCCTCCATGCCAGTGTCACACATTTGTCACAACCAATGAGCCAATATTGGTGCATCACTGTTGAGTCCACACTTAATTCCAGTTTCCTTAGTTTCCCCAATGCCCTTTCCAGCTCAGGGCCCCACTGGGGACCCCACATGGCATCTAGGCATCACGCCTCCTAGGATCTCTCTGGGCTATCGCAGTTTCTCAGCGGTCCCTGTTTCTGACACCCTGCAAACTCCTGGGGTAGGCAGGTAAGGTGTTTTGTAGGACACCCCTCACAGGTGGGTTTGTCTGGTGTTTTATTCCCTCATGGTCAGACTGGGTGGCCTCAGTTCTGATGCACTACCCACTGCTAGGCTGGCTGCCCCTTCTGGTTAGGTCATGAGGTTGTTCACATTACTCCATCCATTCATCCACGCATCTATCCAGCCATCCTTCCATCTATCCATCCAACCATCCATCCATCCATCCAACCATCCATCCATGCATCCTTCCATCTATCCATCCAACCATCCATCCATCCTTCCATCCATCCATCCATCCTTCCATTCATCCTTCCATCCATCCATCCAACCATCCATCCATCCATCCTTCCATCCATGCATCCAACCATCCATCCATCCATCCTCCCATCTATCCATCCAACCATCCATCCATCCAACCATCCATCTACCCATCTATCCATCCATCCATCCATCCATCCATCCATCCTTCCATCCATCTGTCCATCTAAGCAACCATCCATCCATCCAACCATCCATCTATCCATCCTTCCATCTATCCGTCCAACCATCCATCCATCCAACTATCCATCCATCCATCCTTCCATCCATCTATTCATCCAACCAAGCATCTATCCAACCATCCATCTATCCATCTTTCCATTTATCCATCCAACTATCCATCCATCCATCCTTCCATCATCCATCTATCCAACCAACCAACCATCCATCTATCCTACCATCCATCTATCCATCCTTCCATCTATCCATCCAACCATCCATCCAACCATCCATCCATCCATCCATCCTTCCATCCTTCCAACCATCCAACCATCCATCCAACAATCCTTCCATCCTTCCATCCATCCAACCATCCAACCATCCATCCATCCATCCATCCATCCAACCATCGATCCATCCATCCACACACACTCATCCACCCACCAGCCTTCACTGCTGTATGCCCGGTCCTCTACTAAGCACCCCCACTGGCCCAGGCAGAGAGCTGCCAGCTGCATGAGGAATTGGGACTCAGTGTTTGGGGCCAAGTGGGAAGTCATCAGAAGGTGAGAGTGGAGTTCTGGCAAGAGCCCACCAGTGTGTTTCTGACACCCCGCACACTCCTGGGGAAGGCAGGTAAGGTGTTTTGTAGGACATGCCTCAAGGAGGAAGTCGCAGGAGGCAGTCCATGTCATTAGAACCACTGTCTTGGGCCGGGCGCAGTGGCTCAAGCCTGTAATCCCAGCACTTTGGGAGGCCAAGGCGGGTGGATCATGAGGTCAAGAGATCGAGACCATCCTGGTCAACATGGTGAAACCCTGTCTCTACTAAAGATACAAAAAAATTAGCTGGGCATGGTGGCGCGTGCCTGTAATCCCAGCTACTCAGGAGGCTGAGGCAGGAGAATTGCCTGAACCCAGGAGGTGGAGGATGCGGTGAGCCGAGATTGCGCCATTGCACTCCAGCCTGGGTGACAAGCAACGAAACTCCACCTCAAAAAAAAAAAAAAAAAAAAAGAACCACTGTCTTGGCTGGGTGCAGTGGCTCACACCTGTAATCCTGGCACTTTGGGAGGCCGAGGTGGGTGGATCACAAGGTCATCGAGACCATCCTGGCCATGGTGGAACCCACGTCTCTACTAAAATACAAAAAATCAGCTGGGCATGGTGGCGTGTGCCTGTAGTCCCAGCTACTCAGGAAGCTGAGGCAGGGAAATTGCTTGAATCTGGGAGACAGAGGTTGCAGTGAGCCAAGATCGTGCCACTGAATTCCAGCCTGGCGAAAGAGCAAGACTCTGTCTCAAAAAAAAAAAAAAAAAAAAAAAAAAGAGCCGGGCGCGGTGGCTCACGCCTGTAATCCCAGCACTTTGGGAGGCTGAGGCAGGTGGATCACGAGGTCAAGAGATCGAGACCAACCTGGTCAACATGGTGAAACTCCGTCTCTACTAAAAATACAAAAACTTAGCTGGGCCTGGTGGCACATGCCTGTAATCCCAGCTACTCAGGAGGCTGAGGCAGGAGAATTGACTGAACCCAGGAGGCGGAGGTTGCGGTGAGCCGAGATCGCGCCATTGCACTCCAGCCTGGGTAACAAGAGCGAAACTCCGTCTCAAAAAAAAGAAAAAGAAAAAAAAAAAAAAAAAACCATTGTCTTATCTCTTATCTCAGGAGACTTTGGGGACATTTTTTTGGGACTGCCTTTAGATACCAGCCCATTTTACTACCATTGGCAGCAACATCTTTGTGCCTTAAGTGGTGACTTGCTTTTGAGAAATGCTGCAAGCCCTGGGGAGCCAAGCCTGGTGCTGGAGGGAGAGCAGTCCCAGAGGATCCAGCACCTGGGCACACTCCCCAGCTGCCTGCAGAATGGTCCAGTTTGTTGAGTATGTGCTGTGTACCTGGCACACAGCGGGACTCAACTAGGTTCTCGTGATGACCTCATCAAAGTATTTGTCACCCCCTTTTAGGCAGAGGAGGTGGCTACAGCTCTGAAAGCCAGAATCACCCAGCTCCTGGGATGCAAGCTGGGGCTCCACACCCAGGACCTCCCATTGCTGCATTCTCCTGCCCACCCTTCTGTGGGGCTGCGGGCTGCGGGTGCTTCCCAAGAGGCAGTTCTAACCTGCTCTGAGCCACGTGGAGAAGAGCCTGTGACCCCGTGGGCACCCCACTCCTCTCTTCCTCAGGGCCACTGGTGCGCACTTTCTAGAACTCCACCCTCTCACCTTCTGATGACTTCCCACCTGGCCCCAAACACTGAGTCCCAATTCCTCATGCAGCTAGCAGCTCTCTGCCTGGGCCATAGGGGGTTCTTAGTAGAGGACCTGACACACAGCAGTGAAGACTGGTGGGTGGATGAGTGTGTGTGGGTGGATGCGTGGATGGGTGGATGGGTGGGTGGATGGATGGGTGGGTGGATGGGTGGATGGGTGGGTGGATGGGTGGATGGGTGGATGGACAGACAGATGGACTGATAGATGAATGGTTGGATGGGTGGATGGGTAGATGGATGTTTGGATAGATGGTTGGTTGGATGGACGGACAGATGGACTGATAGATGGATAAATGGATGGATGGATGGATGGATAGATGGATGGATGGGTGGGTGGATAGATGGACGGATGTGTGGGTGGATAGATGGACGGATGGGTGGGTGGATAGATGGATGGATGGGTGGGTGGGTAGATGGATGGATGGGTGGGTGGATAGATGGATGGATGGATGGGTGGATAGATGGATGGATGGGTGGGTGGACAGATGGACGGATGTGTGGGTGGATAAATGGATGGATGGGTGGGTGGGTGGGTAGATGGATGGATGGGTGGGTGGATAGATGGACAGATGTGTGGGTGGATAGATGGATGGGTGGGTGGATAGATGGATGGGTGGGTGGATAGACGGATGGATGGGTGGGTGGATAGATGGACAGATGTGTGAGTGGATAAATGGATGGATGGGTGAGTAAACAGATGGGTGGATGGATGGGTAAGTTGATGGATAAATGGAAGGGTGGGTGGATGGATGAATGAATGGGTAGATGGACAGGTAGATGGATGGATTGGTGGGTGGGTGACTAGATAGGTGGATGGATAGGTAAATGGATGGGTGGGTGAATGAATGGGCAAATGGATGGATAAGTAGATGGATGGATGGATGGGTAGATGGATGAATGGGTATGTGGATAGGTGGATGGATGGATGGATGGATGGGTGTGTGGGTGAGTGGATGGATGGTTGGATAAGTGGGTGGATGAATGGATGGATGGATGGATGGGTGGTTGGATGGATGGATGGGTGTGTAGATGGATGGTCGGATAAATGGATGGAGGGAGGCATGCATGTGTAGATGGACGGTTGGATGGAGGGAGAGATGGATGTGTGTGTGGATGGGTAAATGGATGGTGGATCAATGGATGGATGGGTGGATGAGTAGGTGGACAGAAGGGTGGCTGTGTGGATAGGTGGATGGATGATTGGATAACTAGGTGGTTTGGTGGATGGATGGATGCATGGGTATGTGGATGGGTGGATGGATGGTTAGATAAATGGATGAGTGGGTAGATAGGTGAATGGGTGGATGGATGAGTGGATGAAAAGATGAATAAATGGGTGGGTGGGTGTGTGGGAAGATGGTTGGATAAATGAGTGGATGGGTGGATGGGTGGGTGAGTGGGTGGGTCGGTGGATGGATGAATGAATGGATGGATGGCTGGTTGGATAAATGGATAGGTGGGTGGATGAAAAATGTGGACGCTATGGTCACCTTAGTGAAAGAAAATCACTATTATTACCATACCGTGCCACTTTGTAACTTAAACTGCAAGTCAGAGGTGTGCTCCCCACGAAAAGAAACAAACTCTTCTCCCCAGTGCCAGCCAGCAGCCTGCTGTCACTTCCCCAGCTCCACCTCTCCCTGACATCCCCGGGCCCTGTGTGACCTGGGCAATCAAGGCGCACACACCCCCGGGCTCCGGCACGTGCCGGGTCCGCCACGAGCCTATCTTCCTGAACCAAGTGTGTCACCAACGCGAAAGTAATGACTGCTTCTAAGCGTCCTACCAGATGGTTGATGTGGTGGCATCCTGGCTGCTGTGCCTTGCGGTGGGTCCATTACTAACCCACTTTCCAAAAGACAGGGAGTTGGAGGCAGAGTGACTTGCCCACGACCGCAGGAGGTGACGGGTGGACGTGGTGTGAGCCCAGGGTTCCATGCGCTGAGTCTGAACTGTAACCTTCAGCCCTGGGGCTCGAGTCCACTGGAGCTAATTACACAGCAAGTTTTTCCTTCCCTGGACAGGACAAATCACCACTAGCGGCCCCCAGGGGAGGAGTGTTCAGAGCCATCGCCGAGGAGCCTCTGAGCAGTGCCTCCCCCCTGCAAAGGCCATGGTGGTGCTCTTTCGGGAGTGTATTGGTGAACGGCTCAAGTTACAAAACGAAACGCAGCCGGGCGTGGTGGCTCATGCCTGTAATCCCAGCATTTTGGCAGGCCAAGGTGGGCGAATCATGAGGTCGGGAGATCAAGACCATCCCGGCCAACACGGTGAAACCCCATCTCTACGAAAAATCCAAAAATTAGCCTGGTATGGTGGTGCCGACCTGTAGTCCCAGCTACTCAGGAGGCTGAGGCAGGAGTATCACAGGAACCCAGGAGGTGGTGGTTGCAGGGAGCCGAGATGGCACCACTGCACTCCAGCCTGGGCCACAGAGCAAGACTCTGCCTCAGGAAACAAAACAAAACAAAAATGAAATGCAACTGTGACTTCAAGTATTCTGGAATCTGCTTTCTTTCCGTGATGAAGCCGTCCCTTCCCCAGTGGGTCTGAATTCAGCTTTTCCGTGTGTGGGGAGGCCTGAGCACCAACCTCTCGCTGCATCCTCACCCCGTTTCACACTAAGGCCAAGGGCATCACGCAGTCAGGCAGGTGGGGTTTGGCTCAGGGCCTGCAGGAAGCCATGTCTCTGGTCCCTCAGAGCCACATGGCCTCAGAGGCTTGCTGGGTTTGGTCTTGTTTTGTTTGAGACAGGGTCTCGCTCTGTCGCCCTGGAGTGCAGTGGTGCGATCACAGCTCACCGCAGCCTTGACCTCCTGGGCTCAAGCAATTCTCCCACCCCAGCCTCCTGAACAGCTGGGACTACAGCCGTGTACCACCACGCCCAGCTAATTTTTGTAGAGATGGGGTCTTGCTATGTTGCCCAGGCTGGCCTTGAACTCCAAGACTCAAGTACTCCTTCGGCCTCAGCCTCCCAAAGTGCTGGGGTTACAGGTGTGAGCCACTGTGCCCGGCCTGGGACTCACCTTCTCTAATGTGACAGGGAACTTTGTGAGACTAGAATGACACACACAGTCCCTGATGCCTGGCAGATGCTCCGGACACACTGGCCTCTCGGCCCGCACACAAACCTGCGCCCATCACCCATCACCCAGCTCCCCACAGGCCCAGGGCCGGCCAGCAGTAGCTGGAAACGAAACCTTGTCCCGAAGCAGCCGAGACAGGTCTTCGCATTTGTAAAGAGAGAGAAGAGTAACAAACTCTTTTGGGATGTGAGAATGCCCTACAATTCCAACGTCAGGTTTGGCATGATGAGTTATTTGGGGGCCGGGTGTGGTGGCTCATGTCTGTAACTGCAGCGCTCTGGGAGACGGAGGTGGGAGGGCCTCCTGAGCTCAGCAGTTCGAGACCAGCCTCGGCAACACTCCAAGACCCCATCTCAAGTTTGGCCCATGTTACATGTGGTCTGTGATGCTTTCCAGCCAACAGCGGCTGAGCGAGAAGCGTGACAGGGACCACGGCCCACAGAGCCCGCGGGAGTGACGCTGGGCACCTCATGGCACTGGCCGGCCCTGCGGGAGCAGCTCCCGTCCGTCCTCTGCAGGACAGCCCGGCGGCCTGCCTGTTCTCAGTTCCATTCACCAGGACCTGCACGGAGCAGATGCTACGGGCTGTGCACCGTGGAAGCAGAGGCCGGGCCACGTGTATCAAAAGCTGAGTTTAATGATCAGACTGAACGGCAGCGAGGCCAAACAGACAGCCAGAGACGAGGCCAGGACCGCCACCTCTGACCCCTCCACACTGGTCAAAGGTCCAACACCAGAAAAGAGAAGTCCCCACCCCGTCCCATGTACAAAATGGCTTCAGGGAAGGCGCCACTACTCCCCGGGACGCGGCTCAAAGGTGCCTGCGAGTCTCCTGCTGGTATTTTTGGGAAGGGATCGGGGCTCACCCCGGCCACCTGTCTGAAACAGACCCGCCAGACAGCGCAGCGTTCAGCAGTCCCATGTGCAGCTGGGGGCGCCTGGCTTAACATCGAGACACAGATTTGCGGACTTGGATGCAGGCTGCGTGGAAGGGGCGGGAGTGGGCAGGGCCAGGGTCCTGGCACGGCGGGCAGCCCTGTACCGTGCAATGCGGCTCCATTGCTTTGGAAGTGACCACGTGCAGCGATGGGAGGAGGCCAGGGCCACGCCTCGGTCAGTTCTAGCGCGGACATCTCTGCCACGGGGTCGGGAGAACCAGCAGGGTTGGTGAGGAGACCACGCCAGTGGCAGGATATAGGTTCCAGAAGCTCCTGGCCGCGGGGTCCAGAGGGTTAGGAACTCACACACCAATGCCCTCGCCACAGGGAGAGCTGAGGGCCAAGCCCCTCTCCGCGGAAGCCACACGGGGCCCACACGGGAAGCGAGGTCGGGTGCCGGGAGCTGCTGCGGCCTCCTGCGGCCCAGACCCTCCCTCCCTCAGCCCCAGGGACCCCCAAGGGCCTGACCCGGCCTGCCTGGCGCCCATCCCCCTTGTCAGAAGGGCAGTCTGAGACTGCCGCCCCACCAGGCAACGCTGGCGACCGTTTATTAAGTGGCGACCGTTTATTAAGACGGGGAGGAGTGTGCAGCGCGGCCAGGCGCCCCGGGACTGCCTGAGGGTGGCGGGGCCTTGGCCAGGGGAGCAGCTCGTCTGCTCACGTGAGGCCGGCCTCATTCACGCCCGAAACCCTGCCCCACGGGTCTCCAGTCCGCGCAGGAGGGAAAGGCTAGCCTCCCAGAGGCAGAGAGCCGCTCTTCAGCCCGGAGAGCTGGACACCGTGAGGAAGGTCACCAGAAGGACGGAGCAGCCGGTAAGCACCAGTGCGGCCGTGGGCAGCTCCCTCGTGCAGACGGCGCTGGAGGTCTGCAGAGAGGACGGACCCGGCGAGGAGGACGGACCACAGGAGGCCTGTGGCAGCCGGGTGAGCTTGGAGCAGCAGGTGGGCAGCCGGGGCAGCTGGGCGGGGCTGGGCGCGGACCGCGGGGGCCTTGGTGAGGATCAGCACCATGTCAGGGTGGGCAGGGCCGGCGCAGGCTCAGTCCCGGGAGCAGGCGTCTGTCTGTCTGTCTCCGGCAGGCGCCAGGCATCCCCACCATCCTGGTGGACAGCACAGCTGCGAGCGTCTCACCCCTCCCCTAGACCACGGTGCCGGGCGGGGCCACGGGGTGCTGCTGGGCCTGGTCCGGGCCCTCGAGTTCGGCCGGGCTCCCGGGCTCCTGTGTGGGGGCTCCAGGCCCCATCTCCTCGGGCGGGCCTGGTTCTGGGGACCGCTCAGCAGGCCGGGGGGACGTAGCCGGTTCTCCGCTGGGCGGCTGCGGGGACAGCGGCGTGGCAGGGTCTTTCGGTGGCTGCGGGCCGTCGGCAGGCGCTGGGGCCCACGGAGATGGAGGTAGGGCTTTCTGCAGGAGAGGGAGGCGGAGGTGAGGCAGCGACAGGAACCCGGAGGAGTCCCAGGCAGGGGCCACCACACCCAGTACCCGCAGGCCACGGCGGCAGGGTTAAAATGAGGTGCTGACCCCAGGGGCTCTGGACCTGGGCTTGGGATGAGCAGTAGTGTCCCGAGGGAGGCGCCCAGGACCCCGTCGGTACAGGGACCACAGAGGGGCCGTCCGAGGCCAGCAGAGGCCGGGAGCTACGCAAGCCCCTTCCAAAGAAAACCTTGGACCCCACGTCTCTCCTTGCTGGGGCCTGGTCCCTGGCTTCTCCTGAACCTTCTAAAATGCCCATCAGAATGGGGAGACCTTTAGTGTGGGGGTGCTGGCCCCAGGAGACCTCGGGCCTGGTCTCAGGCCATGGTTCCAGCTGTGGGACCTACAAGCCCAGCTCAACCCAACACATCACACCAGTGCAGAGGGATGCGTGTGGCTTAACTTCCACAAAACAAGCTGCAGGACTGCCACGCAGCGGCACGGTTATCTCCCCCAGAGGGAGGGCGGCTACGGGAGGAGCCGCACTGATGCCCAGGACGCTCCCCCAGGGCTCATGGCCTCCAAGAGGCGCTGCCCGGAGGGGCGAGGTCAGCTCCGGAGGGCCATGTCCCTGAGTCCCAGGAACCCAGGAAGTCACCCCTCTTTGCTGGAGATCTCACTCAACTTTAACTCTAGTTAGGGCTCACTAGGCGAGTATTTCTCACAGTCAGAGCAAACTGGTATTCACCGCAAAGCCGCTGCCCGTCCAGAACACGCCCAGCTCCCGGCGCCAGAGTGCCACGGCACAGCTCGTCACCAGCGTGCAGGGCACCAGGTAGAGGAGGGCGGGCTGGCCACGCTGCATCAGGGCCAGCGCCACGAACGTCACGAGGAGGCCGACACCATAGGCTGTGGGGACAGAGGGGGTGTCACCTCAGCTTGGCCCTCGGGGGCCACCACCCATGTCCCTGGAAGGCCAGAGCGGGCTGCGGGGGCAGTGGAGGAAAAGGGGTGTGGAAGGACGGGAGAGGGAGAGCGGGGTTCAGCCAACAGGGCCACGGGCTCCCCAGAGTATGCAGATCCTTCTGGCACCTCCTGGGCTGTACTCCCACCCTGCCCCCGCCAGGGCCAGTGAGAGACGTCAGGGTCCCCAAAGACATGGAAGGAAGGGCCAGGGTGAGAAAGAGGACAGGGAGGCCGGGCTCTGGGCAGCGTGGAGGGGGCTGAGAGACATGAACAGAACTCAGTTTCTATGAACCTCTCACGAGAAAGTCAGCAGGAGACACGTGCCTGACCAGAGAGCCCACCCCGCGACACCGAGCCGTGGGCGTATACATTGCGTTCTCAGGAGACGCCTGGTGAAACGCTGGGCCTGGGGTCGGGGGCGGGTGCCCGCCCGTTCTTTAAAGTCACTCAGGACAGAACTGCCATGACTCCCACGTTCAAGTACACAGATGGGCACACGGCCGCCCCAGCAGCCGCAGAGGGCTGCGAGCCCCGTGCTCACTTCCCTGGCGTCAGCTGGCACAGCGTCTGCCCAGAACCACGCACACCCCACAAACCGTAAATCACCCTCGGTTCCTACAAACACAAACACGACATCAGCACAGGCACTCGCTGTCCCACGGCACGGCGTAGGGAATACCGACCAAGAGAATCTGCGTTCGGCACAGAGGCGACATCTGTCCTCAAGTCTTTTCAGTCCACAGATGTGGACCGCATGGGTGGGGAGGGCCAGCTGCACACGTGGGTGTGAGTGTGAGTGTGGAGAGAAAGAACAGAGTCGAGCGGGTGTGACAAAATCACCAGTCCCTCTGAGAAGGGACACACAGTTCTCTGTACTGACCCTGCAACTGCAATTTGAAATGATTTCAAGGCAAAGGTAAGAAAACTCTGTCGCCCAGGCTGGAGTGCAGTGGCGCGATCTTGGCTCACCGCAACCTCCGCCTCCCGGGTTCAAGCGATTCTGTCTCTGCCTCCTGAGTAGCTGGGACTACAGTCATCTGCCACCAGGCCTGGCTAGTTTTCGTATTTTCACTTAAGACAAGATTTCACCATATTGGCCAGGCTGGTCTTGAACTCCTGAACTCATGATCTGCCTGCCTCAGCCTTCAAAAGTGCTGGGATTACAGGCGTGAGCCACTGCGCCCAGCCGAGAAAATTAACTTTTTACTAGAACACTACAGAAACAGAGCCACTGTGTCCAGCAAGTTCACTATAGCTCCTGGCACTTTTCCCAACACTTATCTCCGTATTTCCGACACCATGGCACAGGGGCATCCCTATTCGTCCATTTCAGACCATCCACGCATCCATCAGCGATCGTCAACAGAAGCAGAGACGAAGAGCTGGCACCCATAAAACACCTCAACGGCTTCAATTTCAGGACTTACGGGGACAACTCTACAAATTACGGTTCAGGAGAGACATCTCTGCAGCTGTTTTATTTTTTCTTTCATTTTATTATTTTTTCGAGACACGGTCTCACCCCTTTGCCCAGGCTGGAGTGCAGTGGCACGATCACGGCTCACTGCAGCCTTGAACTCCCAGACTCAAGCGATCCTCCCACCTCAGTCTCCTGAGTAGCTGGCACTACAGGCACACATCACCATGCCTGGCTAATTTTTGTATTCTTCTGTAGAGACAGGGTCTCACTACGTTGCCCAGGCTGGTCTTGAATTCCTGGGCTCAAGCAATCCACCCACCTTGGCCTCCCAGAGCGCTGGGATCACAGACGTGAGACCCTGCGACTGGCCTCAGCCATGATTTTAAAGGGTAAGTATGAAGACGGTACAACGGGGCAAGGGGAAGGCCAGGGGCACCTGCAGCTGCAGGAAGCAGGGATGAGGGGGACACCGCCAACCAAAGGGCACCGCAGGCCGCCTGAGCCCTCCCAGCCCGGGAGCGGGCGTTTGGGACCACGCAGACGGGCGGGTCGGGCGTGGCTCAGCAGGGCAGCCTGCCTGCCGACCTGAAGCACCAGCGCCAGACGACGGTTTCTTGGGGGCTGGCTGCGGTAGGGGGCGTTTTTAAAAACAATCTGGGTCATCAGAAAACGGCACTTTTGTGTAAATACTTTCGTAACAAGAACAGTAGAAGACAAGGTAAAGAAAAAAAGACAAAAAGGGGAAAACAGAAAAAAAAGGAACAGAACAGAACAGAACAATGGAAGCCAAGGAGAATGAGAAAGCGGGGCGCTGCACAGGCCGGCTCCCGGAGCGGCCAGGGTCGGGTCAGGGTGCTACGGGGCATGCTGTTGGAGCTGAGGTTAGGGTTAGGGTCGGGTGTTATGGGGTCATGCTGTTGGAGCTGGGGTTGGGGTTAGGGTCAGAGTCAGGAGACAGGCTGAGTCAGGGCGGGGTTGTTGGGGTTAGGGTCAGGGTCAGGATACAGGCTGAGTCAGGGCGGGGTTGTTGGGGTTAGGGTCAGGGTCAGGATACAGGCTGAGTCAGGACGGGGTTGGAGCCGGGGCAGCCAGCACAGGCCGGGCCGAGGCACTCACCGACAGTGCAGGCCATGAAGTAGACCCTGGACGACTGGACCTGGATGTCGAACCTGTGGCAGTAGGCCACCAGCAGCCCTGGGGAGGAACAGGGTGGAGGCCCACCAGCCACAGAGCCTCAGAGCAGGGGCTCCCAGGGAGCGGCAGGCGCCTGAGCACCTGTGGGTGCCGTGGCCTTCTGCGCCTGGTGGCTGCTGTCATTTCAGACGGGCCACACACACTCACTTAGGACAGAACTGCCGTGACTCTGAGTGGGTAAGCTGAGACCACAGTGAGAGCAAAGGCCAGGCAGACACGCCCGGCAAGACCCCGGGGACACTGAGGCTGGGAGTGTCTGGTCTCTGTCTTCTGCAGCAGCTCACCGGGACCCAGGCCCTGCAGGAACCCTTGTGTAGCCCCGAGCAGGATGGGGTGAGGCTGTGTGTATCAGGAGGCCTTCCCCACTCCCTGGGCACCAAGGGGGTCCCCATCCCACCCAGGCACTGCCCTCGCTGCCCAGGCACCCGGGCCTCGACAGCCCCACCCTCGCTGACCCTGACACTCAGGGCTTCCTCTCCAGCCCACGGTGCCCGGGCCCCTCACACCCAGAGACAAACCTCAATCACCCGGGGCCCTGCCCCACAGCACCACCCACACGTGCCACCCGCCTCAGTACCTGGCACCAAAATGTCTCCGAAGCCCAGGAGGGAGAAGGGCCGGTCACACAGAGCCAAAGGCGAGGAGTTCAGCCTGGGCACCTTCAGGACCATGGGCAGCTGTGAAGATGCAAAGAGGAAGACATCCTCCAGGACCCTCTACGGACAGCCGGGTGCCTCAAGCCCCACCCCACTCCACGCAACACCTTGGCCCGTGCAACCTGAGCCTCTCAGTCAGGGGACGCACCTTCTCGCGGGTGGCTGAGTCCGAGGGCCCAGTGGCCACCTCCACCATGATGCTGCTCCCACTCTGCACAGAAGGGGGTGGAGTGAGGACTACAGGCAGTGGGGAGTGGGAGACGTGGTGGGGGGAGTGGGTAATGGGGTGGCGGGAGCAGGGTGATGGGGTGGGGGGACAAGGTGATGGGGCGGAGGAGGGGTGTTAGGGCAGGGCGGCGGGGTGAAGCCGGGTAATGGAGCGGAGGTGGGGTGACGGGGTGGGGATCGGGGTGATGGAGCTGGGGGGCGGCACGGGTGCCCACCTTGGTCAGGAAGGGCGTGATGAACACGAAGAAGATGTCGTAGAGGAAGAGCACCAGCAGCAGCAGCGTGCAGGCCTGCGGAGCCCACGGCTGAGGGCGGCCCCACCCCGCCTGCGCCTCCCCGAATCCCCACTTCCACTCCTATCTCACGAGGCCCAGTACCTCCTCCTGGGGAGGAAGCCTTTAAAGGAACCTGAGCACAGCGCGCCCAGTGCTGGGGACACGCCACGCGGAAGCGCACTTTGGAAGCAACATCGGGGTGGGATTGGAGGACAAAAGTCCGGCTCGTAGACTCTCCCCGTAACACGACAACGGGGACAGGAGGGCGGAGGCCGGGACCACGCGGGCTCTGGGATACCAGGGCGTCCCAGGCATGCAAATGCCGGCACCACAGGAGTGCAGCCGCTCCCAGCACCACCCAGAGGCCAGTTGCCTCAGCTCTGTTCAACTGCTCTCCCCATCACCTCATCCAGACACGGGAGGTGCCCGTCGGAACCACCGCCCAGAGCCACCCGCCCATGCCACCTGGGAGGGGCCGTGGGACCCAATCTTCAAGCCCCAACCTCTGCAGCAGGCCTCGGTGGCCGTCCCCAGGACAGTGAGCGGAAGAACAGACCTGCAAGGACCACAGCCCCGCACAGGCCAGGCCCGGGGGAAGCCCTGTTCCCCACGCTGCCCTGCAACCCCCCTCCCCATGCTGCCCCGAGGCCGCGCCCCCCTCACTCACCTTGAAGGTGGGCAGGCGGATGGTCCTCAGCATGTAGAGGCAGAAGGCGATGCCCAGGGCGTCCTGGAGGACCCAGGCCCACCTGCAAGACAAAGCAGCAGCCCCGCCGGGGCGGAAGCTCGCTGACCCCCAGGGACGCCACCTCCACGAGCCACACAAGCAAGGCTCACTGGCCCTTGCTCTCGGCCAGCGGGCGGCCACGCTGCCCTTGCACCTGCCCACGGGATGACCCTGAGGACCCAGGCCTGTGGGAGGAGCCTCGGCTGTCACAGCTCCAGCCCCAGGCCCACCCTGTGGAAGCAGGTGGAGGAGCGGCCACTCTGCAGCCAGGACAGTGGACACAGGCCTGGCCAGCTGCATCCCCTCAGTCACTGTCCCCAGACGGTGGGCATCAAGCTGGAGGCAGGCGCCAGGCAGAGGGTGCATGCGCTGGAGGGCTTGAGCACTGACCCCTCCAAACTGGGTTTTCTTGAGATGGAGTCTCACTCTGTCACCCAGGCTGGAGCACAATGGCATGGTGTCAGCTCACTGCAGCCTCCGCCTCCCAGGTTCAAGGGATCCTCCTGCCTCAGCCTCCTGAGTAGCTGGGATTACAGGCGCCCGACACAATGGCAGGCAAATTTTTCTGTATTTTTGGTAGAGATGAGGTTTCTCCGTGTTGGCCAGGCTGGTCTCGGACCCCTGACCTCAAGTGATCTGCCACCTTGGCCTCCCAAAGTGCTGGAATTAGAGGCATGAGCCACCACTCCCAGCTAATTTTGGTAGTTTTAGTAGAGACGGGTTTCATCATCTTGGCCAGGATGGTCTTGAACTCCTGACCTCGTGATCCACCTGCCTTGGCCTCCTAAAGTGCTGGGATCACAAATGTGAGCCCCTGTGCCCGGCCCAAACTGCTTATTAAAGAAAAACCCGTACCACACCAGGCTTCCTCACAGCCTGTCGGTCCACAGTGGGTGGAGCCGCCACGCACTTGGTGTCCCCAGGGCAAAGCACAGAACTGCCTCCTGCAGAAGGCCACCGCCCCCTTGGCCAGCTGCAACCTCATGCTCTCTCCGGGCCCCAGGCAGAACCCGCAGCCCCTCCTCGCTGGCCTGACCCCCACGCCGGCTCTGCCTGTCACTTGCTGGACAACTTCCCCACCTTCCACAGCGACTCGAACATCAAAGGCTTCATTTGAAAATGGGATAAAAACACCTCCCGGGCAGGGCGGCTGCTAAGAACAGAGGGCTCCACAGGAGACGCCAGCACAGCCGACTGCAGGCACCAGGCACCGCCAACACCCAGAGGGCTGCGGCCGGCTATGTTTTCTTATTTTACATTACTTCTGCAATAGAGGCGGGGGCTCGCTCTGCTGCCGGGCTGGCCTTGCACGCCTTGGTAAGGTGATCCTCCTGCCTTGGCCTCCCAGATGAAGGGATCACAGCCCAGCCGGCCCCGGCCTGCTCTAACTTCACGTGCTGGAGCAAGTTCCTGGCTCGGATGTAACTGAAAAATTCATTTTCTCTTTGTGTACAAAGGATTCAAAATATTTTCACGTCTTCCTTCTGCCAGTTAAACGTGCCGTGGCTCCAAGCCGTACTAAAGCCAAGCGCACTTGGCTGCCTCGGGAAAGCTGGGAGGAAGTGCCAGATGGAATCAGCGACAGCGGTGGGGGCCGGGCGGGGACAGACCGGCTCTGTCCTCCCAACACTGTGCCAGGCGCTCGCCCTCGTGAGGAGGCCTGGCCAGCGGGAGGCAGCCACAGTCCAGGCCGTGTGGGAGGTGAGGATGTGGGGAGCAGTGCGGGCACCTCCGTCACTGCTCGGGGCCGCAGCAGGCATGACCGAGAGGGTCGGGGACCCTGGCACCCGCGCCCTGGGCCTCAGACCTGTGCTGTGCCACGGGCACCAGGACGGGGACAGCAGGGGCAGACAGTGGCTCTGGGCAGCACTGCCCCGCACAGGAGTCCCAGCCAGGTGTGCCGGAGGACGTGGCACCAGGGCCATGGGGCTTCGGCCTCTCCTCCCAGATCCAGTCAGGGTTCCTATGGCCCGGGACAAACGCCGTCGGGGCAGCCTGGGGCCAGAGCTTTTCCTAAGGGCGCTCAAGTGGCTCCAGGCTGGGCAGCCTCCAAGGAGGGAAGGGAGTCAGGGCCCCGGAAGCCCTGGAGGGAGGGAGCGTCTGAGGACACCCGGGTGGGCACGCCACCACCTGCCAGGGCCCAGGAGCAGCACTTACTGGTCCTCGTTGCGGAAGATGCCCCACACCACGCTGACGGCCACGCAGAAGAGCGCCAGGAGCAGCATTCGCACCTGCGGGCGCTTGTGGAAGTAGGGCAGGCTGTTGTTGGGGACCCTGGGGGGCACAGGGCAGTCAGAGTGAAGCCCTCCAGCCCCGGCCTCATCCCACTGCCCACTGCCTTTGGGCCCTGTCCAGGCACCCCCTTCAGAGTGGCAGCCCCCACTCTGTCCTCCTATGAAACTCCACATCCCCACACGATGACAAAGGAGGTGCCCCCGGGGTGGGGCGGAGCAGGGCAGAGCCTGGCTGGGGCAGGCATTAGGGGCCACTGGCTCTACCCAAGAGCCCCCTCACCTGTGCTGGGCTCCCTCTGCCTTGGCCCTGCCTGCTCCAAGCCTCCACCTCCACCCAGGGACGGCAACCCAAAAGGTCTCCCCTTGGGCAGGTCCTGCTTCCTAGACCCAGGTCTGACCTTGTCTGAGAGCCCCCTGGCAGTTCCCTTTACCCCTGAGAGCCAGGCCAAGCTCTGGGTGGAGGGAAACCTTCCGGGTTCTGCAGAGAACCCTGGCACCCTCCTGTGCCCCCACCAGCCTGACACCAGGGCAGAGTTCCTGGGGACGAGGGCACCCTCCCCCACTGCCCCTCGTGCCTGGCTGCTGGTCGGCTCCGCTAAGAGCTCACCCCGACTCCACCCTGCTCCGGGGCGTAGGGGCCCTAGGCCGGCACTGAGTGAGCACCTGCTGTATACCCTGGGCTATACCACACATGGGGGCTGTGGGCGTCACAGCACAGAGGCAGGCACACGGGCCCAGGCAGCCTCACCTGCACCCGCCGAAGGGCAGCCGCCGCACACATGGCGCCAGGCAGCTGTAGAGGCCAGTGGCGGAGGCCAGGCAGAAGATTCCAATGACCACATACACTGCAGGGGCAGGGCCATGATGTCAGGGGCCAGGCCCGCACGCCACCCTCCCTCCACCCGGGGCTGGCTGGCCACCCGCCCGGGGCGAGTGCCCGTGGAGGCCTGGCGCACCGAGGAGGTCGTAGAAGTGGTAGAGCAGGACCAGCATGGAGCAGCACATCACCACGAACACGCAGGTCATCACCGGCGTCACGTCCACCGCCTCGTCCTCCTGCTTCTCCAGCCCGTCGTCACGCTTATGCTTCATGTACCTTCTTGGGAGACACCACGGGGTCACGGGGCACTGGGGCCAGCTGGCCGACAGGAGGCCACGAGCCCACAGCCACCCAGGGACATGGGACAGAAAACCCAAGAGCAGGAGGGGAAGCGGTGGGAGTGAACCGAAGCACAAGGAACCGTCCTGAGCATCCCCAGGACAGAGGAGACCACACAGCAGAGGGCCGCAGGGCCCACGTCCCTGGGTTGGGCCGGGGCAACCACTAGGCGGGGCCAGAGGCTGGCGTGTGGGCAGCGACCACAGCTTGTATCTGCATAAAGATCCCTGAACAAGGGGCCACCCTGGACCCAGGTGGCTCAGCAGGAGAGGGCAGCTGGCCCCAGTCACCTGCCAAGCCTGCACCTGCCACACCCACACCCGCCCAGCCCCCCAAATGCCACACCCGCACCCGCCACGCCCACACCTGTCACACCCACACCAGGTCCCGGAGCCTACCCAGGCAGGAAAAAAGCCTGATTCTGTCCCTCGACCTCCTGAGGACAACAGGAAGGGCTCCACGGGGTGAGCTGTGCCCGCCGCACCCAAAGCACTCACTGCTGCCATGGACGGGAAGGCTGGCTGTCCCGGCCCCACTGTCAGAACCACCTGCCCCGCACGTCATGGCACACAAACGGCGCGGCACTCACTTCTTCACGTCCCGGCTCCCGGCCCAGTAGCCGCCGATGGCGACGGTGCCCACGGCCATGATGAAGATGATGACCATGTTGTAGTCCAGCACCGGCTCATTAGGCGCATACAGCGACACCTGCGCCGCGCGGCCGAAACGCTGCCTCGGCGAACACAGCAGAGGTGGCGTCAGGGCCACCGCCAGCCCTCAGCGTGGATGCCCAGGCAGCCGTGAGCCACGGGGCAGCACTGGGGACCCAGGCTTGCAGGGGCCACGCCTCCCCCACCACCCCGATCCCACCAACTGACAAACGAGCCCCCCCCGCACCCCCGGCAGCCGGCCCGAAGCCCCAACGCCACGAGAGCACGGGTGTGAGCAGGCCGGGACCTACCCTGAAGATGTCCAGCATGTCTCTGTAGCTGAGCAGGGCCACGGGAATGGCAATCTCGTCATACTGCGTCTTATTGCCCCCCGGGGGGACCTGGGGGCCCAGAGGAGGGAGCAGCAGGCATCACCGGCGGCAGTAGGTGGGCCCCCAGCTCTGTGCCCACTCGCCTCCTCTCCTGGGACCCTCACTCGAGGCTCAGGCCAGGCTGGGGCGTCTGCATGCTCCCCTCTGTACCCAGCAACCTCCGGCCTCCCAGGAGGACCAAAGTCACCAAGTCCTCCCCACCTGACGACAGGGCCCCAGGCTTCAAGAGCCACGATTCCTCCCTCGGCCGTGGGACTCCCTAACTGCACACACATGTCCTAAGTGACACTTATCCCCAGAGGAAAAGCCACGGCCCATGCCTGCCCACTAAGCCACCTTGAGCCCTGCACCCACTGAGGCCCTCTCTCAACTTCGACGGCAGCACAAGTGAAGGGGATGGCACCCCGGCGCTCCGAGGCCCGCTCTGCCCTCAGCCTTCAGCCCCTGCACCAGGCCCACCTCGGCTGGCAGGCTCAGGCCACAGCATAGGCAGCGGCCAGCCCAGAGCCACAGGCAGGGCTATGAGGGCATTCCTGAACCCCGTTTTCTTCTTATCCCAAAACTACACTTCAAGGGAGGCCGTGCACCCTGCCCAGCCAGCAGGCGGCATGTCCCGGTACTATAGCTGGCCCCATCAGGCCCCCAGCTCTCAGCCACAGCCCCATTTCACAGGAGAGGGAACAGGGGCTAAGCTTCAGGCCGCCTGGCTAGGACCACACAGGTGAGCACAGCCCTGTCGGTTCGAGGACCAGGTTACCGGGGTCCCCGATACCAGCTCAGGGACCAGCTCAGGGCTAGACCACCTGCTCCTCAGAAGCCACCCCAATCCCATCCCCGAGGAGGGTGTGGTCTCCAGTCACCCTGGGGGATGCTCTAGGACAGGCGCCTCACAAGACACGGCCAGTGTTCCACAGCCCAGCCAGCGGCTCGGGAGCAAAGACCCATCTCTGCCCACACCCTCCCCACAGACAGGCCTGCCATTAGGGAGATGCAGGAAAACCAGCCCCTGCCCCTGCCCCTGCCCCTGCCACCGCCCCCTCCTGCCCCCGAGAGTAGACCAAGAAAGGCCGGGCCCCGTGGTGGAGAGGGGCGCACAGGGCCGTACCAGCCTCTCCCTGCTGACGATGAGCAGCCCGCGTGCCCCGCTGCCCTGGGCCAGCCTCACTTTCTCATAGAAGGTACAGTTCCCCCGGGCCACCAGCGGGATCTGGTCGTGGAAGCCGTGAGCGGGGAGGTCGGCTGCAGAGCAGAGGAGGGAGGCCGTCCAGTTGCGCAGCTGCAAGGGAGGCTGGAAAGGCCAGGGCATGGTGTCGTCTCGCTGATATGAGTCACCGCAGGGCCCAGCTACTCCTTCCCCTACCCGAAGCCTGCACTGAGCTAGGCCCCGGCCCTCGCCCGTGCGGCCTCAGCCCCACCTAGGCACAGCCATCCCAACGGTGGGTCCCACAGTGGGCCCTGGACCATGGGCTGGGCTGCCTCATCTGAGGGGGCCAGGGCCTCCAGGACCGCTGCGGCTGTGTCCACAAGGACAGCATGCACCATCCCCGGTGCACAGCCAGGCCCCAGCACACGGCACACACACGCACGTGCAACCACATACACGTGCACTCATGCTCAGGCAGACACACACACCTATCACACACCACACAAACACACAAACACTCTCAGGCACATGCACATACCTATTACACATGCATTCACACACAGCCAGGCCCGAGCACACGCACACACATGTACACACAACCACATAATGTGCACTCACCCTCGGGCAGACACACACACCTATCACACACAGCACACAAACTCACACACTCAGGCACACACACATACCTATTACACATGCATTCACACACAGGCCCGAGCACACAGTGCACACACACACATGCACACACATATGTACATGCAACCACAAACATGTGCACTCACGCTCGGGCAGACACACACACCTATCACACATACCACACGAACTCACACAAACGCTCTCAGGCACATGCACATACCTATTACACATGCACTCTCATACAGCCAGGCCCGAGCACAGTGTGCACACACACATACACACAACCACATACATGTGTACTCACGCTCGGGCAGACACACACACCTATCACACACACCACACGAACTCACACAAACGCTCTCAGGCACACGCACATACCTATTACACATGCACTCTCATACAGCCAGGCCTAAGCACACGGTGCACACACTCATGCACACACACAGAGACATAAACACACACTCAGGCACACATATATCCACACACAAACCTATTACACACACGCATGTATGTGGAGTCACACGCCGCAGGCATGTGCACACATCCACACACATACGTACTGCAGTTATATGTGCACACAGACGTACACACACTCGGCACATGCACACATCCACACACCTATTGCGTAGTTATATGTGCACACACACGTACACACACTCGGCACATGCACACATCCACACATACCTGTTACGTGTTTACGCACGTGCACACACATGCACTCGCTCATCTGTACAAATGCCTATTGCACACACACTTACATGCACACACGAACACAGACACACTCGGGCCCATGCTCCCACCATACAGCTATCACACACGTGATCACGCACACACATGCTGATGCATCCACAAATATACACACTAAGGCACACACACCCACACACATATTACACGTGTGCTCACACAAACTCAGAAGTATGTACTCAGGCACATGTCTAGGCACATACCTATTACACACACTCACAAGCACACAAAAAACAGGCACATGCACACACACTGATGTGAACTCAGAACATGCATTCAGACACATGCACACATCCAGACACATACCAATTACACACGTGCACACACACACACATACACACACACACACTATGCACAAAGCAGACAGGAAGACGGTAGTGCCTCTTAGCTGACAGGCCTCAAGGGATCCAGGAGGCGGAGGGATGCAGTGGGAAAGGAGGCGGGGCCTAAGGGATATCGTGGGAAAGGAGGTGGGGTCTGAGAGGCACGGGGAGGGGAGGCGGGGCCTAAGGGATATAGTGGGAAAGGAGGCGGGGCCTAAGGGATATAGTGGGAAAGGAAAGGAGCTGTGGCCTAAGGGATATAGTGGGAAAGGAGGTGGGGCCCAAGGGATATAGTGGAAAAGGAGGCGGGGCCTAAGGGATGTAGCAGGAAAAGGTGGCGGAGCCTAAGGGATATAGTGGGAAAGGAGGCAGGGCTGAGAGACACTAGGGGAAAGGAGGCAGGCCCTGAGGGATGCAGTGGGAAAGGAAGTGGGGCCTAAGAGATATAGTGGGAAAGGAGGCGGGGCCTGAGGCACAGCGGGGAAAGGAGGCAGGGCCTGAGGGATGCGGTGGAAAAGGAGGTGGGGACTGAGGAGACCCACCCAGCAACAGTTGCTAGTGCCCCAGCTGGGAAGATGGGGAAAGGAATGGGTCTCGTCCCTGGGACCCCACTGTGCCCTCTGGTGTCATTCCTCCAAGGACCCCTGTGTCTGGGCCCACAAGACGTGAACTGTGGCATGGAGCAATAGAGACACTTATCCAGCACATGGGGCTCAGCTGGTGTCTCAGTCCGCATCCCAAGGCCCCGTGGACAGCTTTCACTGATGACCAGGACTAGGGAGGCCTAGGGGAACTGGGGGCCACCCAAGGGTCCCCCAGACTGGGCCAGGGCCTGCCTCTTGCCTCCAGATCTTTCCTGCAGCCCTTGCCCGATAAGTCTCTGGAGCCCTGGCCACCACGCACGCTTCTCCGCAGGGGCGCCCGGCCAGCAGGTACTCACTGCCTTGCTGAGGTCGTGCGGCAGATGGGCCCACTGCGGGTTGTAGAGAATGCAGTAGTCTTTGCCTTTCGGGCCCCCATCCTTGGAGGCCACGTGCACCATGCCATACTCACAGGCCACCTGCAGGACAAGGCTGGGGATCAGAACCACAGCACAGGAGGCCCAGGGCCGCACTGCCCGAGAAACAGAGCGCAGGAAGGGGGCCCATGTTCATGAGGTGGTCTGGGATGCTTTCCCCTCTCGACAGGACAGACAGGGACGTGACCGTACATGGTTTATAGCAAGGATGCAGACCAGCTCACCTTCCTCAGGGAGCCCCGGGCTGGTGACCACAGGTATGTCAGGTCACCACTCTGTGGCCCCACGAGTTTCTGCACCAAACAACAGGGGTCCTACCACCTCCTGCGCCTCCCAGGACCAGTGGGCACGGCAGGAGGACAACAGCCACGGGCAGAGCCCTCCGTGGGAAAGGAGAGCAGGCCCCAGCAGACCTGGCCCTGGGCCTGGGCGGGAGGCCTGGACGAGCCTCCACACTACTAGGTCTGAGTGGCCTTGGACCCACAGTCCCATGAGCACTGCCTGTTGGCTGGTACTCCAGGGGCACATGAGGGCCCAGTCACATGGCAGGTCCCAGAACAGGAAGATCCCCAGGTCGGTGCCCCTCAGCTCCTGCTGGAAGAACAGCAGGAAGCAGCTGGGCCAAGAGGCCTACAGGCACCAGGTCCTGAGTGGGGCAGGCTAAGGTTGCAACAGGACATGCCGTCACACAGGACACTGTCTCGTTCCCCGCAAAGCCCCAAGCCCGCAGCGTCCAGCACAGCAGCTCACTTTCCAGGAGGGAGAATCGCCAGGGCTTCAGTCCCTGCACTCCCAGCCTGCAGTAGCAGCTGCTCAGGAAGGGCCACAGGGAGAAGGCCCAGATCCTCCGGCAGGAACCCCTGACCCGGTACAGGGACGAGGGACAGAAGCCAGCCAAGAGGAGCAGGGGCCACTGCACCCAGGGACAGAGCGGGCCAGGGCACTCACAGTGCTCTCAAAACCAGGTGGGGGCAGGACCAGGCCCTGACGCCCTGGACACCTCCCAGGAGGGCCACAGAGGGGACGGGCCTGGACAGGAAGGGCCAACCCCTGTCTCTTCAATTTCAGGCTTCACAGAGCAGGATGGAGCTATGAGGAAAGACGCGATTCCACACGCAGGAAGCTGACCCCGCTTACCATGCTTCCCACTGCGGGCACTGCGGGCTCCGATTCCCCCGATTCCCCCAGCAGCTGCCCGCTGCCTGCACCATCCCCCTTCCTCTCACTCCCCTGCCCAGGGTCCCCAGCCAGTATCTAACAAAGACATCTCCATCTCTCAAGGATGCTGGTCACCAGAGGGTCTCGCAGGGATGAGGCGCAGGTCCCAGCTGCTCTCCCACACTGCAGACCCTCGGTGCGGAACCCCAGGGGTGCCCAGTGTGTAGAGAGGAGGGGTCCCAGGAGAAAAGCCATGGGCGAGGCAAGGAGACCCACCCCCGAGCCCTAGGCCCGCCCAGCCCTCAGGAGCGCCCAGCCCTCAGCCTTCCATGGCTGCAGGGCTCATTGGCACAGGGCAGGCTCCTGGCCCAGGCCCACTGGGGCTGCAGGGCTCAGCTGCACAGGGCGGGCTCCTGGCCCAGGCCCGCTGGGGCTGCGGGGCTCCTGCCAGGCTGTAAACCTCCCAGGCAGAGAGACAGCCACATCCACTGGTCCCCAGAGGACCTGCCAGGGAAACAAACAGGCCACAGCCATTCACCACATGAGGAAGAGGAGAGCAAGCCTTCGTCTGGACAACTCCACCTCACACAAGGCCCACACTGCAGACGCAGCCCCGCCAAGCTGGGGCTGGGGACGGGGAGTTCTGGCTCGGCCAAAGGTCCCAATGGTCCCTGGCGCCGGACACCAACCCTAGCACCCGGGCACAAACTGGCTCGCCAACCGCCGGGCCCTCACTGAAATCACACAGGGTTCTGGCCTGGTCTGGGAGCTTCTGGGGCAAGGCCCTCAAGGCCTCGGGGTGGCAGCCTGGTGAAAGCCCCAGTCCCTGCAATCCCCTGGGGGTCTCAGCACTTGGCTACTGCGTCCCTCCTGCACCTGACCCAGCCCAACCCCCTGCACCTCACATGTGACCTCCAGAGCCGAGGCAGAGTCAGGAGCCCCTTCCCAGTTCTGCCCATCAGACTGCCTGCCCGTGAGGGCCCCCCTTCCAACACAGCCTCCCAGTGTTCAGAACCCCTCGCACCTCCTCCAGGAGGGATGTTATGGGTCACAGCAGAGGCCAAGAATCCACAGTCAAGGCCCACCTTCTGTGTTTGTAAATAAAGTTTTATTGGAACGCAGCCAAGCCCATTCCTAAGGAAGAGTCTCCCACTTCGGAGGTACAACAGGAGAAACCAAGTGACCCCACCAGAAGCCACATGGGCCACAAATCCCAGCAGAAGTACTGTCCGGCCCTTCCCAGAAAACACTTGCCAAGCTTGGTTCAACGGGATCAGGGACTTCGGTGAAAAGTGTCTTTTGTGTAAAATGGGAACCCACAGAACTGCTTCTCTCTAAAAGGGTCATTTAAGAGCACAAAAGCACATTCATGCATTTTCCTCTGCACAATTCGCAAAACTGGTTTTCCGTTAAAAAACAAGCCTGTGCCTCTATCAAAGGCCAGAGAAAGCAGCATCTCACTGTGAAGAGTTTCCTCACCTGCCGAGTTAAAGGAACAGGGAGCAATTCTTCAAGCGCCACAGCTCTAATAGGGCCCTGAGTTCCAGTCGGGCTCACAGAAATGTGAAAGGCCAGCAAAAGCTGGGGCAGGCTACGAAGACAGGCTCAAAGTCCAGGCCTCCAGCTCGGAATCCCCCCAACTGCAGCGCAGATGCTTCGCAACTAAACACAGCTTTAAAACCTTCTAGGAGGCTTAGAAACCCTGCTTCAGAATGACTGTGAAAACATCCAAGTCAAGGGCCTTTGAAAGAGGCACGTGACGGCCAGGCGCGATGGCTCATGCCTGTAATCCCAGCACTATGGGAGGCTGAGGCGGGGAGATCACGAGGGCAAGATATCGAGACCATCCTGGTCAACATGGTGAAATCCCGTCTGTACTAAAAACACAAAACATTAACTGGGCATGGTGGCGCGTGCCTGTAATCCCAGCTACTCAGGAGGTTGAGGCAGGAGAATTGCCTGAACCCAGGAGGCGGAGGTTGCGGTGAGCCGAGATTGCGCCATTGCACTCTAGCCTGGGTAACAAGAGCAAAACTGTCTCAGAAAAAAAAAAAAGAAAAGAGAAAAGAAAGAAGCACGTGACTCCAGAACCTGGAACTGAGGAGTTCCAGGAGCCAGGCCAGGTCCAGCCAGGTCCACCGGCTCCAGCTCAGACCTGCTGGGGAATGGCTCCATTGTGGGGGGTGTCTCACTGGGGAGGTCGATTTTCTTGCTCAGGGTCACCCAATGGTAGCAAGTGAGCTGAGGACTGTCACCAAGCAGGTTCCTGCCCCGAGAGCAAGCCTCATTCTTGGGCAACAGACTCCCACTTCCAATGCAGGAAGCCCCGCCCCCTCCAGGTGCGGGCGGTCTCGGTGTATTTACAATCGAGGTTCTGGGAGGGGCAGGAGCACCTCTGACTCGGCCTTTGGCTCTCCACACTCTGGATAAAGCTCAAGCTCCTGAGCCCGCCCAGGGTAAAGTCCACGCGCCCCAGCACCCGGCGCCTTCCACGACTTGGCTTCAACCTGACGGCCTGTCCTCCAGCCCAGGAGGCCCAATGCTCTGCCTTCACCCTCTGCCTGGGGCCACTCATACCACGGCCCCCTCCTCTGTGCCCCTGCCCCAGCCTCTCTCCACGGCCCACCCGCAGGCCTCCCAGGTGGTGACATCTTCCAGGTGGAAGATGGAAACCCTCCATTCCAGCATTATCCCACCCTACACTCCAGCCGCATTCACCCCTTTCCAGCCCCAAATAGCCCAACAGCTCTCACTCCTCCCAGCCCCTGCCCATGCTGCTTCTGCTGCCAATACCCTTCCCCTCCTGCGAACGCGGCAAACTCCTACTCAACCTTGGGAACACCTGCTTCGGGGCCGGGCACGGTGGCTCACGCCTGTCATCCCAGCACTTTGGGAGGTTAAGGCGGGTGATCACCTGAGGTCAGAAGTTCGAGACCAGCCCGACCAACATGGCAAAACCCCATCTCTACTAAAAATACAAAAATTAGCCAAGCGAGACAGTGCACGCATGTAATCCCAGCTACTCGGGAGGCTGAGGTGGGAGAATCACTTAAACCCAGGAGGCGGAGGTTGCAGTGGGCTGAGATGGCACCACTGCACTCTAGCCTCGGCGACAGAGCGAGACTCCCTCTCAAAACACACACACACACCTGCTTTATAAAAGCCTTTCCAGGCAAACTGAGTCCCTCCATCCACAGTATTTCAGGATCTTCCTTTCACCTTTGGTTCTTCCCTCCTTCCAAATGTCTGGGGAGCTGTAGGTCCCTGGCTGCAGAACGAGGGGAGTCCAGGAGGCCAAAAGAGCAGCTGGGGGTGGGGGTGGGGTTGTCCGAAAGTTTCTGCGTGGGGGGCTTCCAGGGTAAGAGAAACGCCCAGAGAGCACAGCGCCTGCAATGAACTGCAGGCTTCTAATAGCCAGCCCACAAATGCACGGCCACGCTCATTTGGATGCGACAGGGTCACTCCTGCTGTGTCGAGGCTGGACCGGGGACACGGGGGACAAAGGCAGCCACAGCAGGGGAAGGACAGTGGGGCTGGAGGAGTGGGACTGAGAAGGAGGCGGTGGCAGCGACGCCTTAAGAGTGAGAACTCGGAGGGAGGAGTCAAGGTTAAGGGCCGCATTTGTAGGGCTGCTCGGGCCCCCGAACTCAGGAGAGAGGGAAGACTTGGAAATAAGAAAATAAGAAACGCAGTTAGGACAGTGCTATCTCGTAGACTGTCCCCACGAGAACCTGAGGCCCTTTACATCAAATGACACACAATTAACATAACGAGGGCGTGCTGGCCCTGGGCGCTGGTCACCCTGGGCATCATCTCCAGAATCCACACCATGGCCAGCCCTCCTGCGGACGAGCAGCTGACGCTCCAAGCAGGGAATTCCCTTATCCAAGGTCACGGAGTGAAAGATGGAGCAGGGATGCTGCACCAGTGCAGGGCTGGACTCTTGGCCTCTCCAGGGGACTGCCAGACACTGGGGGACGCGCGGGACGCCTCTGGGTTCCCCACCGCACCCCCTAGGGTGAGGCTAGCCAGCACCGCGCCCTTCCGCCTAAGGGGAAACTGAGGCTCGGCGCGGGGTGGGCAGCCGCCGGCCCAAGGCCACAGAACCAGAGACAGGCGACCCCGGCGGCGGCTGGAGACCCCGAAAAGAACAGGCAGAACGGAAGGATGGAGTGGGCACAAGCTTCAGACCCGGAAGTGAGGGGCACTGCAGCGGCGGAGGACCTCCGAGGTAGGGAAGGGAGACGAGCCGGGGACAGCCCCGCAAGGTCACGGCCAGTCCCCAGCACCGCCGGCCAACAGCGCGGTGACCGCGGATCCCCGAAGCTGGACCCCCCGAGACGACCTGGGTCGTTCCTGGGCGTAGCCCGGGGGCCGAGAGGCCGAGGGGCCGCAGCCTGCGGGGCCGTTGGAACCGACGCCGCGCTCACCTGGGCCGCGAGGAGCAGAAAGGGCGCCACAAGCCGCGCCAGCGCAGCCTCCGCCGCCGCCGCCGCCATGTCGGCCGGTACCCACCGCAACCGTCGACAGATGTTTCCCAGCAACTCCTCGAGCCCCCGGACCGCGCATGCGCCGCGCATGCGCCCGTGAAGCCGGTAGGGGTCAAAGGGCGCGGGGCGGTGCCTGCGAAGAGCGGCTCGGCGCGGCAAGATGGCGGTGAGCGCGCGGCGATATCCGGAGCCGAGGGGCGTGGGGCTCCGGCCGCGCTCTGCGCCTCACGCGCTCTGCTTTCCCCGCAGGATAAGGAGAAGAAGAAGAAGGAGAGCATCTTGGACTTGTCCAAGTACATCGACAAGACGATCCGGGTGAAGTTCCAGGGAGGCCGCGAAGGTGAGGAGGCTCCCGCCGTCGGCGCCCCTCTTTTAATATTTTGAAACAGGCCGGGCGCGGTGGCTCAAGCCTGTAATCCCAGCACTTTGGGAGGCCGAGGCGGGTGGATCACGAGGTCAAGAGATCGAGACCATCCTGGTCAACATGGTGAAACCCCGTCTCTACTAAAAAAATACAAAAAATCAGCTGGGCATGGTGGCGCGTGCCTGTAATCCCAGCTACTCGGGAGGCTGAGGCAGGAGAATTGCCTGAGCCCAGGAGGCGGAGGTTGCGGTGAGCCGAGATCGCGCCATTGCACTCCAGCCTGGGTAACAAGAGCGAAACTCGGTCTCAAAAAAAAAAAAAAAAAAAACAAATTGAAATAAACCCAGCAAGAGCGATGATGAGGACGCATGCATGCGGAGGCGCCTCTTTTATTTATTCTTTTTTTTTTTTTTGAGACTGAGTCTCGTTCTGTTGCCAGGCTGGAGTGCAGTGGCGCGATCTCGGCTCACTGCGACCTCCGCCTCCCGGGTTCAAGCGATTCTCCTGCCTCGGCCTCCCGATTATCTGGGATTACAGGCGCCGGCCACCATGCCCGGCTAATTTTTGTGTTTCTAGTAGAGACGGGGGTTTTCACCATGTTGGCCAGCCTGGTCTCGAACTCCTGACCTTAATTGATTCTCCCCCCCTTCGGCCTCCCGAAGTGCTGGGATTACAGGCGTGAACCACCGCGCCCGGCCTCGCAGGCCCCTCTTTACATGCTTGACGCTCACCACCTTGTGCAGTCTCGCTACTTACACCGGGAGGTAGGAACTGGTATGCCCATTTTGCAGGCAGGAAAACTGAGGCACCGAGTGGGAAACAAACGTAACCCAAAGTCACAGTGGCGTAGCAGGGATTGGGATTTGAGGCTTGGCTTTCTCAGCAGTCCTGTGTGTCCAGGGACTGCCCCAGCTCCCCACAGATCTCCTGGCTTCTGTTCCTCCCCCACCCATGTCAAGATCTCTCCCTGCACCAACAGTATGGACACATTTGGGGCCAGATCATTCTCTGGGTTGGGGCCGTCCTGGGCACTGCAGGGTTCTGAGCAGCATTCCTGGCCTCCACCAAGTTGTGACAACCTAAATAGCCTCAGACATGGCGGGCGCAGTGGCCCACACCTATAATCCCAGCACTTTGGGAGGCCGATGCGGGCAGATCAGGAGGTCAGGAGTTCGAGACAAGCCTGGCCAATGTGGTGAAACCCTGTCTCTACTAAAAATACAAAAATTAGCCGGCTGTAGTGGTAGGCGCCTGTAATCCCAGCATTTTGGGAGGCTGAGGTGGGCAGATCACTTGAGTTCAGGAGTTTGAGACCAGCCTGGCCAACATGGCAGAGCCCCGACTCTACTAAAAACACAAAAATCAACCAGGCACGGTGGCACATGCCTGTAGTCCCAGCCATTGGGGAGGCTGAGGCAGGAGAATCACTTGCACATGAGAGGCCGAGGTTGCAGTGAGCCGAGATCACGCCACTGCACTCCAGCCAGGATGACAGAGAACTAGACTTTGTCTTAAAAAAAAAAAAAGAAGAGCAGAAAGGTCTAGCTCCTGAAGGGCTCACCTGATGCCCTCAGACTCACCCAGGCTGTTTCCCTCCAGATTGGCTCACAGTCCGCTGGTTCTGGGGTTTCAATCACAGCTGCAGAGTTCCTTGTCTTCGTCACATCACTTACCTGCTAGAGTGACATCTTGTCCCGTCAGAGTCACCAGCCCCAGCCCACTTTCCAGGGGAGGGGAAACTTGGCTGCACCCACCTGCCTCGGTGCTCACGTCTGTCCCCTTGAGAGGGGGACTCACTGGTCAGGCCAGTGCCGGGCACCTGAACAGCTGCATCTGACCCCGTTGTGTAGGTGATGAGTTTCATTTTGCAGGGGAGGAACTTGAGGGCAGAGAGAGCGAGCCGGGGAGCGGGGAGCCCAAGCCTGGGCAGTCAGACCTCCTCTGCAGGCAAAGGCTGGTCGGCAAATACCTTCAGCTTTGCATCCCAGAAGGTCTCTGAAACCACTGAACTATGCAGGGAGAGGGAGAGCCGCCGTGGTCAGCGCTGGAGCAGCGAGGGTGGTGCCGGGCCCTGGGACTTTGACTACGGGACGGGTGGCCGGCCAGGTTGGCCCGAGGGTCATGGTTTGCAGACCCTCACCCTGCACCCCTGCACAGGGCTGCCTTGGGTGTGTGGGGAGCGGCCGTGGGCCAGCTCACTAGGCTCTGCCTTGCGGGGAGACAGGCAGACAGAATAATGCCCAGGGTGCCTGCTTCCTGGGATTGGGGGATGGTACGGTGGGCAGCACCCTAAGAGGTGTGGGTGGGTTGGTGTCTGGAGGAAGCACCTGAAAGATGGAAGGGGTGAGAAGGAGGGTGGGGCGGGCCGCTGGGAAGCCCCTCAGTGAGCACAAAAGTACATCGTCAGCAGAGGGAGGCGTCCCAGGCAGGGAGGATGGGCGGGTCACCAGACACTGGGAGCAGGATGAGATGGCAGAGGTCACCACCGGGTCAGAGCCCTAACCTAAGCGGCGAGGCGTGACCTAAAGCAGCCAGGCCTGAGGGGCAGGGGTCTGGACGTAAGGCAGCGAGGCCTGAGGGGCAGGGCAGGCAGCATGGAGAGAGAAGCCACAGCGACTGCCTCAAGCCCTGAAGCCTGTGTACCCAGGGCTCAGAGCATTTCCGTTGCCTGCTCCCTGCGAGCCCCAAGCTCCCGGCTGGTGGTTCCATCTCCGCACGTGCCGCCGCCTGTTTTTCGCCTGCTTTTGAGCTGACGATCGTTTTCATGGCTTTTAGATAGTTGGAAAGGGATCAAAAGAAGACTGTCTCAGATGTGGAAATTACATGAAATTCACATTTCAGTGCCTGTGCCTAGAGCTGTCTGGCCGCAGTCAGCCACACACGGCCTCATCACCGAGGCTGCTGATGAGCAGGCAGGCCGAGCCAGCAGCTGCGGCCGGCACCCTGGGCCCACACAGCCATTGGTGTTTGCCATCGCGTCCCCTGCAGACGGGGTCTGCTGTCCATCGGGGGTGTCGCTCTGGAGGCCGCTGTCATCTGCCCCCCCCCCCCCCCCGCCACCACCCCGGGAGCCCTCACCTACCCTCAGTCCTCCACCCCTGGAGAAGTTGGCACCACACATGATCCACACTGGGGTGGGCCTCGTGCCCGGGATGCATCTCACGCATTCTCATTTCTCTTCCCCCCGGTGGTTTCTCCAAGCCAGTGGAATCCTGAAGGGCTTCGACCCGCTCCTCAACCTCGTGCTGGACGGCACCATCGAGTACATGCGAGGTGAGGGGGACGGCGAGGTGAGGGGCCGGCCGTGGGCTGCCTGCTGGCTCTTCCTCTCAGACGCACAAAACCTGACTCCGAGTTACCGACGTGAAGCCCCATGGCGGCTGGAGGACGGGCTTGAGCACTTACTGTTCCTAGGCGTTTTCACAAAGCTGGAAACTCCGTCTTCCCGGGGCGCAGAGACGGGGGAGCTGGAGAGTGGAAACAGCTGGGACTCCAGGTGCACGCCACCACGCCTGGCTAACTTTGTCTATTTTTAGCAGAGATGAGGTTTCCCGTGTTGTCCAGGCTGGTCTCAAATTCCTGGCCTCAAGGGATCCTCCTGCCTCGGCCTCCCAAAGTGCTGGGATGACGGGCATGAGCCACCGTTCCTGGCCCCTCACCTCACCTCTAACAAAATTAAAATAAGAAATTTCACTGTGCCAGGCACCCTTGAAGTGCCCAGTCAGTGTGTAGACACCAGCGGGTGAGCTGGTCTCTAAAAAAGATGTGAAAAACCTGGGGCCATGGCTCTCCCCTGCCCCTCCAGCGCATGCCCAAAGAAGTGAGGTCCTGCCTTCGCCTCCAGCCTCCTTGCTGGCACTTCCCTAGGGTCCCCATCCCATATCAACAGCCTTTCTTTCTTTCTTTCTTTCTTTTTGGGGATGGAGTCTCGCTCTGTCGCCCAAGCTGGAGTGCAATGGCGCGATCTCGGCTCACCACAACCTCCGCCTCCGGGGTTCAGGCGATTCTCCTGCCTCAGCCTCCTCAGTAGCTGGAACTACAGACATGGACCACCACGCCCAGCTAACTTTTTGTATTTTTAGTAGAGACTGAGGTTTCACCATGTTGGCCAGGATGGTCTCGATCTCTTAACCTCACGATCCACCCTCCTCAGCCTCCCCAAGTGCTGGGATTACAGGAGTAAGCCACCGCGCCCGGCCCAGCCTCTTTCTTCTCGGATGAATGTTGGCCCCCTTGGGCTCCGGGGACCTTGCAGAGATCAGGAGGCCTGCGATGCTGTATTCTGGCCGCCTGTCTAATGTCTAATAACCTGGTCTCTGGCCCTGGTACCTGAACCCCAGTGAGCTCCAAGAGCCAGGGTAGCCGGCCATCCCCCGGGCCTCCCTGTGCCCGCAGCTTGGGCTCCTCCAGGGACTGTCGGACCGTGGCCCTGCACCACAGCCTGCGCCCTCTGAGGTCCCCGCGCGCTTGTGGTGCCCGAGGGGTGCAGGTGGGGAGGTGGGAGCAAGGGTCTGGGGTGGGTCGGGGGTCTCGGACGCCTCCCGGAGCTCCCTGAGTCCTCTGTCTGCTCTGCCCCAGACCCCGACGACCAGTACAAGCTCACAGAGGACACCCGGCAGCTGGGCCTGGTGGTGTGCCGGGGCACGTCGGTGGTGCTCATCTGCCCGCAGGACGGCATGGAAGCCATCCCCAACCCCTTCATCCAGCAGCAGGACGCCTAGCCGGCCCGGGGACGGGGGCGGGGCAGCATGGAGGCCGTCCCCAACCCTTTCACCCCGCAGCAGGGCGGTGGCCGGTGGCCGCAGGGTGCGAGGCCGGCCTGAGAAGCTGTCTCCCTCTGACTTGGCTGCCGCTCCCACCGTGGTGCCACCTGCTGGAACACGAGCCCCTTCCTTTTTGTATAGGTTGAATTTTTGTTTTCTTAATAAAATTGCAAACCTCACTGTGTCCAAGCCCCAGCATCTGCTTTTCCCTGGACCTGCGGAAACCGAGATTCCTGGAGTGGGACTCCGCCCCCGGAGTCCATCAGTACCAGCCCTGGTCCCTCCTGGGTGTGGCAGTTCAGGGCTGACCAAGGTGGGCACAGCCAAGGCCAGGGCATGGGGACATGTAAGTCCCAAGCCTCGGTCTGGTGAGGGGCTTTGTGGAACCCCAGCCCCCACCCACGACAGCAGAGCCGGGTACATCAGGAGGCCGGAACCCACAGCCCATCCCGCAAACACCTGTTCCCTCACTCCTCCCCAATCCCAGGGTGGCATCCCACAGTCCTGGTATTACAGGCAGAAGCCACTGTGCCTGGCCCACAAGAAAAGATTTTAAAAACGTCCTGAGCAGACAGACCCAGGCCCTGGCACTGGGACCTCCCGCACTGCAGGGCAGCTCATCAGGCGTGCCCCGAAACGTCTCCCAACAGCTCATCAGGCGCGCCCCGAAATGTCTCCTCCTGACAGCGGGCCATCCTCCCGGACTCGGTTCCTGGTTGCACCTCTGTCCCCTGTGTGCCAGCATCCCAGAGGAGGGCGCAGCCTATCTGTGTGATTCATGCCTCAGGCTGAGAGAGGTTGGGGTGTCCCTTGTGCGCTGGTTGTGAGAGGGTCATCCTGGCCACTAACCTCTTCATCCCCAGCTCAGGAAACTGAGGCAGCATGTGTTCCTGGGTGCTGGGAAGCTAGCAGCCGAACAGGATGGAGCTCAGCCTTGGGTCCGAATGGGCTCACGCCTGAATAAATGGAACCAGCTGGCTTTCGGGCTTACCCGCAGGGGTATCTGAGCCCTGTAGACGCCGGCTTTGCTTGGGCCCCGTGGCATTCTCTCCTGCGGCTGGGGAATTCATTACCAGGTCTTGTGGCCAACCCCTGCATCTGCTCCTCATCTCTCCCCGCCCCGGCCGCCTGGCCCAGCCCTGCCACCACTGGCCTCCTTCTCAGAAGCCTCACCCCAAGCCCCAGCCTCCAGCCTCGCACTGGGGCCCATGGGGGTAGCTGCCGGGTTCCAGCCTCCAGCGAGGGACAGCCAGAGCCCAGGTGTGCCCGGATGGCCAGTGTTCAACCCACAAGCCCCAATGTGGGGGAGCAGTTCCCTACATCCATTTGCCAGGTGGGGAATCGGGGTTCGGCAAGCCTGGAGGTCACACAATGGAGAAACACAACCCCCACACCAGAGCCAGCCGCCCTGGAAACCCACGCGCTGCTCACACGGCACACCTGCCTGTCCTGTCTGAGCCAGACACAAACGCTGAAACCCGGGGGCCCAGTGGCCCAGAGGCCTCAGCCCCCGGTGGGGCAACACATCAAGGCCTTGGAGGCTAACTGGCCTAGTTAGAACCTCCAGGAACAGCGAGAGGCAGGAGAGGAAGAAGTCTGGTTTTCCAGCCCCACGGTTTGTCCCGCAGAGGAGGCAAAGCTTGCCCTGACTGCTGTGCCCCTCAAAACAGCCCCCACACTGCAGACTGCCCTCTGCCCACTCCTGTCACCTCCTAGTGAGCTGATGGAAGTTTGCAAAGTGTTTCTCTGCAGCCGCAAGGCCCTGAGCTCAAGTCTCCTCCCACCACATGCTGTGTGGCTTAGGGAAGGTGTCCCAACCTCTCTGAAATCCAATTCCTTATGTCTTAGGTGTGGAAAAAGGTATTGAGTCTCCCCTCTTGCTGGGCACACAGCCACAGTCCTCTGGGGAGAGAGTTCAGAGCACAAAGCTTTTTTTTTTTTTTTTTTTTTTTTTTTTTTTTTTTTTTTTGAGATGGAGCCGTGCTCTGTCCCCAGGCTGGAGTGCAGTACTGTGATCTCGGCTCACCGCAACCTCTGCCTCCCGGTTCAAGCAATTCTCCCACCTCAGCTTCCTGCGTAGCTGGGGCTACATACGCACACCACCACACCTGGCTAATTTTTGTATTTTCAGTAGAGACAGGGTTTCCCCATGTTGGCCAGGTGGGTCTTGAACTCCTGACCTCAGTTGATCCACCCATCCCAGCCTCCCAGAGTGTTGGGATTACAGGCATGAGCCACCGCGCCCGGCTCAGAGCACAAGCTTTTAACTGAGGCCCAAAGACAAAAACAGAATGCTGTGTGGGCCGGGAGAGGGCGGAGGTCAACTTCCTGGGGACACAGGCAGAACTCCGCACAGAACAGACGAGAATAAGCCTGTGCCCCACAACCATCTCCACCCCTCAGCCACTCTGACCTGCTTGGAAAAGACTGGAAGTATCCCCGCTGCCCATCATTAGAGGATCCGCTGGAGAAGTCCCCAGAACCTCCAGCCAACTACAAAGCCACTTTTAATCTTACCAATGTATTTATTTTTTTTTTTTTATTTTTATTTTTGAGACGGAGTCTCACTCTGTCGCCCAGGCTGGAGTGCAGTGGCACGATCTCGGCTCACCGCAACCTCTACCTCCGAGGTTCAAGCAATTCTTCTGCCTCAGCCTCCTGAGTAGCTGGGACGACAGGTCCGCAAGCACCACACCCGGCTAATTTTTGTATTTTTAGTAGAAACGGCATGTCACCGTGTTAGCCAGACTGGTCTTGAACTCCTGACCTCATGATCCGCCCACCTCGGCCTCCCAAAGTGCTGGGATTACAGGCATGAGCCATCGTGCCTGGCTATGTGTTTATTTTTAAGACTCAGGGTCTCAGCCAGGTATAATGGCTCATGCCTGTAATCCCAGCACTTTGGGAGGCTGAGGCGGGCGGATGGCCTGAGGTCGGGATTTTGAGACCAGCCTGACCAACATAGAGAAACCCCGTCTCTACTAAAATTACAAAATCAGCCAGGTGTGGTGGCGTATGCCTGTAATCCCAGCTACTCGGGAGGCTGAGGCAGGAGAATCGCTGGAACCCGGGAGGCAGAGGGTGTGGTGAGCTAAAACTGTGCCGCTGTACTCCAGCCTGAGACCTCGTCTCAAAACAAACAAACAAACAAACAAAGAGACGGGGTCTCGCTCTGTGGCCCAGGCTAGAACAATATGGTATGAGCACAGCTCACTGCAGCCTCGACCTCCTGGGCGCAAGGCATCCTCCCACCTCGACTTCCCAAAGCACTGGGATGGCAGGCAGGTGCCGCTGTGCCTGGCCGGCTTTCACTATTTTAAAAGGAGAAAATTAATATTTAACATTTTACATTCCATAGTACATCTAAAATTTAATATTTTACAAAGATAGAAGAAAAACCCGGTTACACATAGGGAGGTGCAAAGAAATTTCGAGAGTGGCACAGAGAGGCAGAAACAGAGGCAGAGACGGAGAGAAGGCACCAGGAGAGAAACGGGGACACGGCGGCCGGCAGGGCAGGGCACACTGAAGCCCCCAGGCCTCCATCCTCCTGGCCCTGGATAAATTGCCCCAAGCCAGTCGCAGGGGCTCATGCCTGTAATCCCAACACTTTGGGAGACTGAGGCGGGCGGATCACAAGGTCAGGAGTTTGAGACCAGCCTGGCCAACATGGTGAAACCCTGTCTCTACTTAAAAATACAAAAATTAGGCCGGGCGCGGTGGCTCAAGCCTGTAATCCCAGCACTTTGGGAGGCCGAGGCGGGTGGATCACGAGGTCAAGAGATCGAGACCATCCTGGTCAACATGGTGAAACCCCGTCTCTACTAAAAATACAAAAAAAAAAAAATTAGCTGGGCATGGTGGCATGTGCCTGTAATCCCAGCTACTCGGGAGGCTGAGGCAGGAGAATTGCCTGAACCCAGGAAGCGGAGGTTGCGGTGAGCTGAGATCGCGCCATTGCACTCCAGCCTGGGTAACAAGAGCGAAACTCCGCTCCCCCCCCAAAAAAATAAAAAAATAAAAAATAAAAAAATAAAAATAAGTCCCAAGCCCCAGCGGGTCCTGCCAGCCAGCCCGTCATGCCATCTGCAGGCTGCCCACTGACCCCGACCCAGACCCCACCCTTCCAACTCCCTGCCCATGGTCAGTGCAGGCCTCGGATCACGCTGCAGGGGCTGTGGCCATTGGCCCCCAAACCAGCCTTGTGGCACATGCCCACGCTTACCAGCCCACGGCTTCTGGGTGCTGGCCGGGAGCCGCCGGGTCCTGTTCTTGGAGGCCCCACACTGGGAGACGCTGGCGCAGACTCCGGTAGATAAGACGGATGGGCCCCCATCAAGGCCTCAGACCAGCCAGAGGTCCCAAGGCACAGCCTCACTCCATCTTCCAGAGGCTTCCAAAGGACAATGGGAGCCGGACGTTGCTGAAGGTCAGCCTGGCACCTCCCCGACTGCAGTGCCTTCTCCAAGGTATCTCTGGTTCACGGAACCCTCCCCCAAACCCTCAGGCGGGTCCTTTTTTATTCACGTTTGCAGATGAAGTGCGGGGACCCAGAGAGGTTAAGCAGCTTGCACAGGGTAACACAGCCAGAATCCCAGCCTAGGAGGTGGGCTGCCTGCTGCTTCATCTCCCCGACCATGCCCTAACTCTGCCCCAAACCACCCGCATCTTGTGGACACAGAAATCCGAAGCCCCAGTGCCTAAGAGAGGCAAAGAGAAAAGGGAATGTGACGCCGGGCGCGGTGGCTCACGCCTGTAATCCCAGCACTTTGGGAGGCCGAGGTGGGTGGATCACGAGGTCAAGAGATCGAGACCATCCTGGTCAACATGGTGAAACCCCGCCTCTACTAAAAATACAAAAAAAATTAGCTGGGCATGGTGGCACGTGCCTGTAAGCCCAGCTACTCAGGAGGCTGAGGCAGGAGAATTGCCTGAACCCAGGAGGCGGAGGTTGTGGTGAGCCGAGATCGCGCCATTGCACTCCAGCCTGACGACAGAGCAAGACTCCATCTCAAAAAAAAAAAAAAAAGAAAGAAAGAAAGAAAAAAGAAAAGGGAATGTAATCCCAAGACTTTGGGAGGACGAGGTGGGCGGATCATGAGGTCAAGAGATGAAACCTCATCTCTACTAAAAATACAGAAATCCACTGGGCGTGGTGGCGGGCACCTGTAGTCCCAGCTACTCAGGAGGCTGAGGCAGGAGAATCACTTGAACTCAGGAGGCAGAGGTTACAGAGAGCTGAGATTTCACCTCTGACCTCCAGCCTGGGCGACAGAGCGAGACTCTGTCTCAAAGAAAGAAAAAAAAAAGGTCATGAAACGCCCTGGCCCCAGGAGCTGGTAGAAAGCAAGTCACCGTCAGCCTCACGCCGGGGGAACGTTCATTCCTGCCTTAACCGACCAAGGGGAGGCCTCCCTGCACCCCTGGAACCCCCGTGCAAGGACCCAGACAGTGCCGTGTAGCACGACACCCTCTGCCGCAGAAGCCCCTGCTGCCCATCGTCACCACCTGTTTCTGGGTCTCGATTTCCTGCCTGGACTCAGACGAGGACACACATAGGAAGGGAAGAAGGTTTGTAAATGGAAGAAGCCATGCACATGAGGAGCACTCCTAGGATTCAGGACTTGATGGTTCGAGCCTGGGGGACCACCCAGGGTGAGAGAAGTCAGGACACCCCTGAGGCCGGGTGCCATGGCTCAGATTTGTCATCCCAGCACTTAGGGAGGCCGAGGCGGGAGGATTGCTTGAGCCTAGGAGGTCGAGGCTTCCGTGATCTATGATTGTGCCGCTGCGCTACAGCCTGGGTGACAGAGCCAGACCCTGTCTCAAAATAAAAAGGACACTCCTGGGGGTGCCAGCTTCACAGCCAGAGCTCAAGCTCCCGGATCTCACCAGGGCCCCCTCACTTCACACCACCCCAAAGCCCCCACTGTCCAAGGGAATAAATCCCTGCTCCCCCACCTTGCCATTCAACAGGGGCTTTGTTGGGGTGGGGGTCCTAGGTCTGTCTGTGAACTCCGGGTCCTTCTGCCTCCAGATTCCCAGACTCTCTACGTACCTTCAGGACCCAATTCTGTGCAACTCCAGCTACTGCCCAGCCACGCAGGCCTTGGCCGTGCTGACCGGAGCCAGCAGGGGTCAGGATTCACCCAGGAATGAAGGGCACGAGGCTGCTGGGGTTCCAGTGCGGGACAGGAGACAGAGTTCCTGCACACTGCACAGTGAGCACAGACGGGAAACTGGGGGAACAGGAAGTCGGGGGTAATGGGCACAAAGCCAGGGACAGAGACACCTGTGGGTTCCACTTTTAGTGCTGAAATGCTTCTGACTTCCCTTTCCCTGACCTAATCTCTGCCCCAGCACCAGAGAGGCACCCCAACATTAATGCACACCCCAAACCAATGTTCCTTCCACTGCTGCCTCTCCACCTTTCTGTATCCAAGGAAACATCTCCATAAATAGGCTCCAACCCAAGGGTCCCATTCCCTGCTGTTTCTCTGGCCTCCCACAGCCCACCCATCAATAAATGCTGCAAACTCTACCTTTAGAATTGTTCCCAGGCCAGGCACAGTGGCTTACGCCTGTAATCCCAGTGTTTTGGGAGGCCGAGGCAGGAGGATGGCTTGAGCCCAGGATGCCTGCTCAAGGCAAGCCTGGGCAACATAAGAGAGACCCCCCATCTCTGGAAAAAACAACAACAGAATTGACTCTGAAGCTTTTACAGAGCAAATAACACCAATCCTACCCAAACTCAGAAACTAGAGGAGGAGGGAACATTTCACAACATGTTTTATGAGGCCAGAATAACCAAAACGCATTACAGAAAAAGAAAATCAGAGGCCAATCCCTCATGAATATGGATGCACAAATCCTTAATAAGATATCAACAAATTGAATCCAGCTGTCTATAAAAGGGATTCTCCATCATGACCACCAAGTGGGGTTTACTCCAGGAATGCAAGGTTGGTTCAATACCCTAGAATCAACGTGATTAACCACAGTAGCATAAGGCAGGAAAACCATATGATCATCTCAGTGGATGCAGAAAATTCAACACTCACTTGGACAAAATTCAGCACTCATGCACATTATAAACATGCAACTAAGAATAGAATGGAATATCCTCAACCAGATAAAAGGTGCCTACAAAAACCCTACAGCTGCCATCCTTAATGGTGAAGGACTGGGTGCTCTACCCTTAAGAGCAGAAACAAGCCAAGGAGGTTCAGTTTCACTGGTTCTTTTCAGTATTGTGCTAGAGGTCCCACAGAGTGCAATCATAGAGGAAAATGACATATAAAACAAAACAGCAGAAAAAAAGAACTAAGGCCAGGCACGGTGGTTCCGTGGCTCATGCCAATAATCCCAGCACTTTGGGAAGCTGAGACAGGAGGATCACTTGAACCTAAGAGTTCAAAACCAGCCTGGGCAACATAGCAAGACCCTGTCTCTACTGAAAAAAGAAAAAAATTAATGGGCATGGTGGCATGTACCTGTGGTCCCAGCTACTCAGGAGGCTGAGACAGGGGGGACTGCCTGAGCCCAGGAGTTCAAGGCTACAGGGAGCTATGACTGCACCACTGCATTCCAGCCTGGATGACAAAGTGAGACCCTGTCTCTAGAAAAGAGAGAGAGAGAGAGAGAGAGAGAGAGAGAGAGAGATCAACCAAATGCAAAAATGGACCAAAGTGTGAAAAAAACTTTAGAAGGCAGTCAGGGAAATTGGACACTGACTGGATATTTGAGAATATTAGGGAATTACTGTCAATTTTCTGAAAAAATTATAATGGAATTGTTGGCTGTGTTTGGTTGGTTCAGTTTTGTTTCTTGTTTTCCTGAAACAGAGTCTCCCTCTGTTGCCAGGATGGAGCGTAGTGGGGTGATCTCGGCTCACTGCAATCTCCGCCTCCCGGGTTCAAGCGATTCCCCTGCCTCAGCCTCCTGAGTAGCTGGGACTACTAGCTGGGACTATGCGCCACCACGCCCTGCTAATTTCTGTATTTTTAGTAAAGACAGGGTTTCATCATGTTGGCCAGGATGGTCTCAAACACCTGAGCTCAGGTGATCTGCCCACCTCAGCCTCCCAAAGTGCTGGGATTACCGGGGTGAGCCCCCGTGCCCAGCTGAGAGATTGTTTTTAATGGTAGATAAACTTCATTCTGAACCTAGAATTTACTCTGGGGGTCGCTTGTTTGTGGGAACAGTTCTGGAAGCTCCTGGCTTCTCTACCTAGAATCCTCTCACATGGCCACACAAATCCACGCTTCACCTCCCCTGCCTAGAACGCTGTGGCTCCTCCCGCCTTCAGCTAGGGACCGTCAGGCCTCCTCTTCCCTTTCCTCCTCTGTCCTCTGTTTCTCCTCCTAACACCCAGCGCTCCCTGGCCAAGACGGTGAAACCGTGTCTCTACTAAAAATACAAAAATTAGCCGGGCGTAGTGGTGGGCACCTGTAATCCCGGCTACTTAGGAGGCTGCAGCAGGAGAACACTGGAACACGGAGGTGGAGGCTGCAGTGAGCCAAGGTCACGTCATTGCACTCCAGCCTGGGCAACTGAAATTCTGCCTTAAAAAAAAAAAAAAAAAAAAAAAAAGGTGACCAGGCGCAGTGGCTCACACCTGTAATCTCAGCACTTTGGGAGGCCGAGGCAGGTGGCTCACCTGAGGTCAGGAGTTCAAGACTAGCCTGACTAACATGGCAAAACCCCGTCTCTACTAAAAATACAAAATTACCTGGGTGTGGTGGCGGGCACCTGTAGTCCTACCTACTCAGGAGGCTGAGGCAGGAGGATCACTGGAACTCAGGAGGCCGAGGTTGCAGTGAGCCGAGATTGCACTACCGCCCTCCAGCTGGGCAACAAGAGCAAAACTCCGTCTCAAAAAAAAAAAAAAAAAATCAGTTCTGGTGGAAATGAACAGTGAGAACTCACTCAAGTATATATATTTGAGACAGAGTCTTGCTCTGTTGCCAAGGCTGGAGTGCAGTGACACAATTTTAGCTCACTGCAACCTCCGCCTCCCAGCCTCAAGTGATTCTCCTGCCTCAGCCTCCTGAGCAGCTGAGACTACAGGCCTGGCTAATTTTTGTATTTTCATCATGCTGACCAGGCTGGTCTCAAACTCCTGATGCCAACCGATCCACCCGCCTCAGCCTCCCAAAGTGCTAGGATTACAGGTATGAGCCATAGCACCCAGCCCATGTGCATATATACTTTTAGAGACAGGGTCTTGCTCTGTCATCCAGAGTGGAACTCGGTGGTGAGATCCTGGCTCACTGCAATCTCGACCTTCTGGTCTCAAGTGATCCTCCCACTTCAGCCTCCCAAATAGTCAGGGCTACAGGCATGCACCACCACACCACACCTGGCTTTTTTTTTTTTTTTTTTTTTTTAGAAAAGAGGGTCTCGATGTGTTGCCCAGGCTGGTTTCAAACTCCTGGGGTCAAACAATCCTCCTGCCTCTGCCTTCCAAAGTGTTGGGACCGTGCCTGGCCACTGTCCCCTTTCTGTCCTTGGTCAGTGTCTCCCCACCCCCTGTCCTGAGTGGGAGCCTCCTGAGGGCAGGGACCATGCCTGAGCCTGGCATGGACCCAGCACATAGCAGCAGTTCAAGAGATGCCAGGAAGGGCAGGCTGTTTTGCCTTCTGCAGGATCAGGGAGGGGGGTTTGATGTCCCCTGGAGCCCCACGCCCAGCCTCTCAGCCACTGGGTGACCTTGGGGTGTCCCTCAAGTCTGAGCATCTCCCTCAGTTCCTCCTGGAGAGGTGCCCCTGGGGGACATGGGAGCGTGGGAGGGGATACAGGCACGGCTTTGAGCCTCCCAGGCCTTGGGGCGGGAAGCACCTGGTTGCTAAGGTTACGACCACCTGTGATGAGACGTTGCCATGGAGACTCACCTGGGCGGAGAGGGCGGCTGCAGACGGGGAAGCCGTGGGAGAGGCTGGGGACAGGGAGGCAGCAGCCCGAGGAGGGCATCCTTCTGGGGAGGGGCACGGTGGGGCTGAGGGGTCCCTGTCCCGTGCTCTCCTGCCTGGGAAAATGGCAGGAGCTCTTCTGTGGCAGGAATCAATTCCGTCTTTTTTTTTTTTTTTTTTTTTTTTTGAGACGGAGTTTCACTCTTGTTACCCGGGCTGGAGTGCAATGGCGCGATCTCGGGGCTTGCCTGTGTGGAGCATGGGATACATCAGCAAAAACAGCATAGGACATCTTAGCAGGCATGTGCCACCCAGGCCGGGAGAGAGGGACAGACGGAGGAGGGGAGGGTGGTGGTGGAGGCCCTGGTGAAGAGGAGGGGAGGGGCGGGCAGGCAGAGGTCTGGGGGGAGGCCCTGAGGTGGGAGCCTGGCCCAGTCTCGGCCTGCAAGGTCCCTGGAGCAGTGGCCACAAGCCGGGCAGAACCACTGCAGAGTCTCTGCAGCCCTGGAGGAAGACAGGAACTGTTCTCACCCCCATTTTGCAGAGGTGGAAACTGAGGCTGGAGGGACCTCCCCCACAGTCACACAGGCAAGCCCCAGACTGGAACCCAGCTCACATCCCTGACCCACCAGGACTCACAACAAGTGCCCCCTCCTCTGGGAAGCCTCCCTGGCTTCTGGCTGAGGTCCAGGGCCAAGTGTCGCTACTGCCCCTTCCACAACGCTTTGTGATCATTTCGTATCTAAGGCCTCTGCTCCCTGTATCCATGGAAATCCCCCTTGAGCCTGGAAGCGCCTCCTCCTCCAGCTCTTCTTGCCCTGGTATACAGCAGGTGCTCAATGAACACCTTCCTCCAAGAATCCTGAGAGGCAGCTATCAGGAGCTTCACTTTACAGAGGGAGAAACACGATCAGAGAGAGAGAAAGAGACCCCCCCTACTGCCGCCACCGGGGTCAGGCAGGGCAGCAGCCCAGGGCCCGCCAGCTAGCGGGGAGAGGGTCGGAGGGTCACAAAGTCCTTCCAAATAGCTCCGGGGCCAGGAAGTGACCCGTACCCGCCCCCCCTCCTGCAGCATCCCGTCGGGGGCCTGGCCTGCAGCCTCCGGGGACTCGGTTTCTGGGCCTCCAGCCAACGCGACAGTCTGGGAACAGCGCCTGCTTGAGTCACAGGTGGCTGCGCGGATGCCAGGCCACCACCAAAGCCACTGGGAGTATACAGCAGGCAGGAGGACTGCGGGAGGGCGGAGGGGGTGGACCGAGCAAGGTTACACACACGGGCTCCCGAGGCCTCCTTCCCGCCCCTCACTAGGGACAAATGGCATCTCCCAGCCTTGGTTTGCTCATCTGTGAGATGGGGAGGTGACATTTAGCCTTCAGAAGGCGCAGTAAGCGGCCGGGCTGGTGGCTCACGCCTGTGATCCCAGCACTTTGGGAGGCCAAGGCAGCCGGATCACCTGAGGTCAGGAGCTTGAGACCAGCCTGGCCAACTTGGCGAAACCCTGTCTCTACTAAAAATACAAAAATTAGCCGGGCATGGTGGTGCGCGCCTGTAATCCCAGCTCCTCGGGAGGCTGAGGCAGGAGAATCGCTTGAACCCAGGAGGCGGAGGTTGCAGTGAGCGGAGATCGCGCCATTGCACTCCAGCCTGGGGAACAAGAGTGAAACTCCGTCTCAAAAAAAAACAAAAACAAGGTAAAAAGCTTTCTTTTTTTTTTTTTTTTTTTTTTTTGAGACGGAGTTTTTTTGCTCTTGTTACCCAGGCTGGAGTGCAATGGCGCGATCTCAGCTCACCGCAACCTCTGCCTCCTGGGTTCAGGCGATTCTCCTGCCTCAGCCTCCTGAGTAGCTGGGATTACAGGCAAGCGCCACCATGCCCAGCTACTTTTTTTGTGTGTTTTTAGTAGAGACGGGGTTTCACCATGTTGACCAGGATGGTCTCGATCTCTCGACCTCGTGATCCACCCGCCTCAGCCTCCCAAAGTGCTGGGATTACAGGCGTGAGCCACCGCGCCCGGCTAAAAGCTTTCTTTCCACAAGCACTCACGGCACACTTAGCGTGCGCAGTTCCATGTGCCGGGTGGAAGCCCCGCTGGGGAACAAGCCCCATCCACACACTGAGAGGCTCCAAACTGCTCCACGGAAGGACGGAGGGAAAGGCCGTCCAAGCTGAGCACAGGAAGTCCAGGGCCTGGGCCTGGAGGGGACAGAGCCGGGGAAGGAGTAAGTGAGGCGGCCAGAGTGCAGGCGGCCGGGCGCGGAGGGTCACACCTGTAATCACAGCCCTTTGGGAGGCCAAGATGGGCGAATCACAAGGTCAGGAGTTCAAGACCAGGTTGGCCAATATAGTGAAACCCTGTCTCTACTAAAAATACAAAAAATTAGCCAGGTCTGGTTGTGGGCACCTGTAATCCCAGCTACTCAGGAGGCTGAGACAGGAGAATCGCTTGAACCCGAGAGGCAGAGGTTGCAGTGAGCCGAGATGGTGCCCCCACAATGAAGCCTGGGCGACAGAGCAAGATTCCATCTCAAAAAAAAGACAGAGGCCGGGTGTGGTGGCTCAAGCCTGTAATCCCAGCACTTTGGGAGGCCGAGGCGGGTGGATCACAAAGTCAAGAGATCGAGACCATCCTGGTCAACATGGTGAAATCCCGTCTCTACTGAAAATACAAAACATTAGCTGGGCATGGTGGCGCGTGCCTGTAATCCCAGCTACTCGGGAGGCTGAGGCAGGAGAATTGCCTGAACCCAGGAGGCGGAGGTTGCTGTGAGCCGAGATCGCGCCATTGCACTCCAGCCTGGGTAACAAGAGCGAAACTCCCTCTCAAAAAAAAAAAAAAAAAAAAAAAAAGAGCAAGATTCCATCTCAAAAATAATAATTTTTTAAAAAGCCAGCATAGGTGGAGAGCAGACGGGACCCTCGCGGCAAAAGGGAGCCATGGCAGGCTCTGGAGCCCAGCGGCTGAGCTTCCTCTGAGGCCACAGAAGCAACGGACCCGGAGGGCTGGGGCAGAGGCGGCGATGGCAGCTTCCAGAAGGTTCTACGCGGAGCAACCTGCTGCACTCGGGGCACCCCTTCCTTTCTCGCACCCAGGCCGTGGGGAGGGGGGTCCTCGGACTCAAGCCACGCGGGGTGCGCACGGAGGCGCCACGCACCCGCCCTCCCGACGCCCCCCGCACCTGCGCCCACGTGGACTCGCACACCTGCGGCCCCAGCCGCCGCGCACGCGGTCCCGTGCAGCCCCCGCGCGCTCCCGCCAGGCGCGCCGAGGAGACGGGCGGGCGGGTGCGCGCGGCGGCGGCGCGCACGGCGGAGCCCGGGAGGCGGCGGCGGCGGCGGCGGCGGCGGCGGCGGCGGCGGCGGCGGCGGCTGCTCGTGTCGGCTCCGGGCGGCCCCCGCGCCGCAGCCCGCGCCGTGTCCGCGGCGGAGCCGCCCAGGTGAGTGGCTGCGCCGGGCCCGGCGTGGGGAGCGCCCACAGGCCTGGGGACCCCGCACCCCGCACCCCGCGCCCAGAGCCCCCAGCCCGCGACCCCGTCTTCAGTCGGGGGAAATTGCCCTGCGCACCCCTCCCGGGCGATCGCTCCTTGCCAGGCCCCCCACGCTCCCGCTGGAAACTTTGGGGGCAAACTCCCCACCCTGGGGTCCCCCCGCCCCTTCCCTGGGGCTCCGAGGAGCGGCGAACCGGGTGGGCATCTTCCCCGGCAGTGGGGACGCCTGGGAGGAGGATGCGCTCCTCTCCAGGAGGAGATGAAGGGGGGGACCGGCTGGGTCTGGGGTGTGGGGAACGGGCCGGATAGAGCCCGCAGCCGGGTCTGGTCCAGCCTGGGGGTGCGAAGCAGGAAGACGCACAGGGTGTCTGGGGTCCACACCGGAGCCTGCTCCATCCCTGGAGCTGGCGGCCCGGCCTGGCGGGGAGGGATCTGGGGGTACAGGGCTGAGTCCCCTGCTCTGGGGGCCTGCGTCTCAACAGCACCAGGGATGGGAGGGGCTTCTCTCTGACCTCCCGGGCCTCTGGGGCCTGGCCAGGGGAGGCCCTGAGCCCCATTCAACAAGTTTGGGGGAGCAGCACCCTGCGTCTTGGTCGAGGCTCAAGAAAAGCCCGGGTCCCTGCGCTGGAGACCCCCTTCTAGTCAGGTTTCTCAGCATGTGCCTCGGGCACTAACGGGGCTGGTATCCCACACCCCCGCCCCAGATCCGAGGAGTCGGAACTTCCGAGGCGATGGGCCCCAGAACCTGCGCGGTAGCAGGCGGTCCCTGGCGAGCGCATGGACGCACAGTGAGGCTGCAGCACCTCTCCCTCCGGCGGGGGTGGGGAGCGACCGTCTGGTGCGCGGTGGTATTCGGTGGTATTCGCAGAGGGACGATCTGGGGCTTGGCTCGGGGGAACCTCGGGGAGGACAGAGCTGTGAGTACCAGAGCAACCCAGGAGGGCTCCCTGGAAGTGGTGTGGAGAGGATGGAAAAGGTGTGATGTGTGAGTGGCCAGGTGGAGGATGCAGGCTGAAACAGGTTCAGAGAGGGTGGCACTGGCGTTATGAGGAGGCTGGCGCCCGGGGGGCTGCCAGGGCATCTTACTCTGGCTCTTCTCTGAGCCAAAGCAGCAGCCATCATCGGAAACAGGGTCTGGGTGGGAAGGGCCCACCGGCTTCCCCTGTCGGCCCAGCTCCTACGTCCACCTGGATCATGTGCGGTGGCAGGAAGGGGTCCGCTGGGCAGTGGGACGGGGGCTTACCGGGCTTCAACTCGGCCTTCCCCGCCCTGACTGGTCTCCACTGGTGACTTCCAGCAAATGATCCTCTCCCTCCGATTCACCCCACGCGGAATTAAATGAGATGCTGCCCACCTCCACTCCGGCTCGGGGTGCCGCCATTAAACAGATGCTTAAGTCACGACGGTCACAGCAGCAGCCCTGCCCAGCCCCCCCTCAGCCTCTGTGCTCCCCTCCGTCCGGTGCAGGAGGCCACTGCCGTCCACCCCCAGGGTACGAGGGACCTGCAGGTCCCATGCTGAGTGGGAACAGAGGCGGTTTGATGTCTCTTCCCACAGTGCTGTCATTCCCGGGCGCCCCTGAGTCACCACCTAGTCACCAGGTAGAGAGCCTCTTGAAGAACTCCGAGAGCAACATTTGCCCCCGGTGGGCCTCCCTGGAGCCGCCCACCACCTCATGTCAATCCCGGGCCTCCAAAGAGTGCCCTCCACCCTCCAGGAGGGAGCTGGGATTTTGTGGGTAGAAGCTGGTGTCAGATTCAGGTTCTAGCTAAGTGATGCGGTGATCTGGGGCCCACTCTGACCCTCAGTCTCCTTGTCTTCAAAATGAACTTTATTATTTTCCCTCTCAGGGCTGGGCTAGTGGGTAAAGTGGCCGGTGTAGACAGTGGATGCTCCAAAACTGGTTCCAAATCTAGGGGTCCCTCCTGCAGAGGGCAGTCCATGGCCGGTGTTCTGGCTGGGAAGGAAAGTGGGTCGGGAGGCCCCCAGCCCCTCGAAGGGATGACAGGGACTAACAGCAGATGGAAGCTAATTAAGGCTTAATGAGTTGTCATGGATGAAGCCCCGGGAGGGCCTGGATCTAGGACAGAGGATGCAGGGTCCTGGGGGGCCAGCGGCCTGTCCCCAAAAGCAGACCTTGCAGGGCAGCGTGCTGTGAGGGGCTGGACCCCTCTTCCCATATCTGTCTTAGAAGCTCAAATGGGGGTCGGTTCCAGACCACACTCCCCTTACTCCCAGCGCCCCAGTTGTGGTGGGGGGCAGAGGGAGCGGGGATGGAGGTCGCTGTGGGCCGGGGTACGGAGGGGGCCGCTATCACGCCTCTCACCCCGGCCCGCTCTGGGTTCGGCCAGCCTCCGGGAGGGCCTTTCCCAAGGGAGACGTCCGCATCCCTGCCCTGGGCACGGACTGGAGGGAAGATGGGTTGGAGGTAACCTTGCAAGAGGGCGGAGGGGAACAGCAAAGAAAAGAGGCGATGGCTTGGCTGGGAGCCGAGGCGGGGAGCTGCCCACCAGGCACCTAGCGGGCAGGGCCGCCCCTGTTCCAGGGAGGGACCCCACCACTCCCAGCCACACTCTGCCTCTTCCTTGGGCGAAGAGCTTCCTGGACAGTGAGTCCAGGCTCTAAGGTCAGCTGGGGACACAGGAAAGAGGGGCCGCCCTTTCCCAGGTCCTGCCATGGGGGACAGTTTTCGGGGGTGCCCAAGGCCAGTGCCTGCACTGAGGCTGATGGAGGTGGCAGACCCCACGGAGAGGCCAGTGGCCCTCGCCTTCTGCACCCCAGAAGCCAGGTGCGAGGCCTCGGGAGACCTCCCTCTTCAAGACTGCAGTGACCCGGTATGAGTCCTGGCTGAGAACCACACATTTATTAACAGACTCCCTGAAGGCCGGAGTCCAAAATGGGCCTCACTGGCATAAAACCAGAGCATGAGGCCGGGTGCGGTGGCTCACACCTGTAATCCCAGCTCTTTGGGAGGTCGAGGCGGGCGGATCATGAGGTCAGGAGTTCGAGACCAGCCTGACCAACATGATGAAACCCCATCTCTACTAAAAAAAAAAAAAAAAAAAAAAATACAAAAATACAAAAATTAGCTGGGCATGGCAGCTCTCGCCTGTAATTCGAGCACTTTGGGCAGCCAAGGCAGAGGATCACCTGAGGTCAGGAGTTCGAGACCAGTCTGGCCAAACTGGCAAAACCCCGTATATACTAAAAATACAAAAACTTAGCCAGACGTGGTGGCTCATGCCTGTAATCCCAGCTACTCAGGAGGCTGGGGCAGGAGAATTGCCTGAAACCAGGAGGCAGAAGTTGCAGTGAGCCAAGATCGCGCCACTGCACTCCGGCCTGGGTGACAGAGCCAGACTCTGTCTCAGAAAATAAAATAAAATAAAAATAAAAACAGGACATGGGCAGGGCTGGGCCCTCCTGGGGGCTCCAGGTGAGAGTCTGGTTCCCATCTTTCCCCGCGTCCCTTGGCTCGGGGCCCCTTCCTCCCCCTTCACAGCCTGAGCGCGGCCTCTTCCAGTCTCTCTCCGACTTTCACCCTCCCGCCTCCCCTCCAGAGGACCCCGTGAGGATGTCCGCCTCCCGATGATCCGGGATGATCTCCGGATCTCACAATTCCTACTTAATCCCATCTGCAGAGGCCGTTTTTCCATGTAAGGTGGCTTTATCTGCAGTTCCGGGGATTAGAACGGGCTGGCTGTGGGGAGGCCTCTATTCTGCCAGCCCCCGGCCCCCCTTCCCTGTTTATTTCTCCCCGTACCGTGGCCCGCCCTGTGACAGTCGGCTTTCCTTGTTCGTTCTGTCTCTCACCCGTAGACAGAATGCAGGGATTTGTCTGTTTTGCTCAGTGCTGTTTCTCTTAAAACCAGTGCCTGGCACACAGACATTGCTTTTAAGTGCTTATTGAATGAATTAATGAATGAATTAATGAATGCTTGTTGATGAATGAATGGATGGATGCTTGTTGGATGAATGAATGAGGTAAAGACATAGCCAGGAGCAGACCAGGGCCTGGGACTCGGGGCTCCTGACCCCCGCCGGCACCCAGTGGAGACTTCTCACTGGCTCAGCCCAGGAGGTGACTGGGACCCTGCAGTTCCCTTTTGCGGAAGAGGAAACTGAGGCTCAGAGACTTCAGTGTCTCTGCCCAAGGCGGTCAGCGGCCGATTCAGGTGGGGACCCACATGTTCTTGTCCTGGCTCCGGAGTGGACATTGGCTCGGTGCCTGGTGTTCAGTTCAGCCTCTCCAGCTCTGCGTGTCGGTGACGGGGCGGAGAGGGAGATAATACCATCCCGCTCTCCTGGAGATGGAGGTGCAGCCCAGAGTCAAGACTTTCCAAGGCTTGGGAGAGGGAGGGCGCCACAGGGTCAGACCACGTAGAGCTGGACGCGCCTTCCAACTGCAACCCAGAGCTTGCCATGCTCCCGCTCAGTATCCTCCCGTGGCTCCCTATTGCCCGTGGACGCATGTCGGGACACCTCCCTCGCGGTTCAGTGCCCCGTGTGGTTTGGCCGTTGCTCCTGCCCCACCAAGCTCAGACACGCCCCCCCGCGCCGCCATCATCCCCCCTCGCCTTGCTGTACCCTGCTGACCCCGGCTCCCCATCCCCGTCTCAGCTCAGACAGGGTCTTCCTGGGCCGGTCAAACACAGCCGCAGCCCACAGCAGAGGCCCACAGCTCCCTGCTCGCCCCCCACCCCAGCGCTGTTTGCAGACGATCTGCCCATTCGCTGGGCTGCGTGATTCTCGCCCGTGTGTCCCCCCCGACATGGCGCTCAGGGAGAGATGCCAGTCCCCGGAGGCCACAGACAGCCGACCGCATTGATTGGCAATGTCCAGGACAGGCCTATCCGCAGAGGTGGGAGGCAGACGCGTGGGGGACCCGGCTGGGGAGGGGGTGGCAGTGACTGCTGATGGGGGACGGGGCTTCCTTTTGGGGGTGATGGAATGTTCTGGAACTCGAGGTGCCGGTGGACAATCTGTGCATGTGCTGGAAGGCGCTGAATGGAACAGCTGTAATGGGCTGTGCAGGCGCCGGGCACAGGCTGCCGTGGAAGCTGCCACGCCGCCAGCACCACGCAGCCCACGGCACATGCTGGGGTTCAGGAGGAGGACCGGCCTCCTGGGGTGCGATGGCAGGCGGGCTTCAGCGCGCGGACCACCCCCGCCCGCTCAGGACAGCCCCCCACTCCCGTCCACCTCCACCACCGCCGGCCCTGCCGCCGCCCGGCCCCCCTGCCAAAGGCCTCCGCAGCTGGTCGTGCATGGCAATGAGACTCTGTCCTTGAAACACGCGTCCTCCCTCCGCAGGGGTCGACGCCACGCTCACTCAGACCCCCAAGGCCAGGCGGCAGAGCTCACCGAGACGGCCACCAGGGCAGGGCGTCCTCCGGGGCAGACGAGCGGTCCCGGGCCTGATGGGACGCGCCCCTTGGCAGGGAGGGGAGGCAGGAAGGCTCTCGGTCGCCGACCCCAGCTCCAGCTTCACGCCCGCGGACGGCGGGACGCTGAGCTGAGGAGGTGACGTCACCCGAAGACACAGCTGTTCTCACCTCCGTGGTGTTTAGTAGCAGCTGATGTGCCGTATGCTGATTTCACGGCGTCACCTGCACCAGAGTGTAAGCTGCTTAAGGACAGGGGGCCAGGCACGGTGGCTCACGCCTGTAATCCCAGCACTTTGGGAGGCCGAGGCAGGCGGATCACCTGAGGTCAGTTCGAGACCAGCCTAGCCCACATAGCAAAACCCCGTCTCTACTAAAAATCAAAAAATTAGCTGGGCCTGGTGGCACATGGCCTGTAGTCCCAGCTACTCGGGAGGCTGAGGCAGAATCACTTGAACCCAGGAGGCGGAGGCTGCAGTGAGCTGAGATCATCGTGCCACTGTACTCTGGCCTGTGCAACAGAGCGAGACTCTGTCTCAAAACATAAATAGGCCAGGAGTGGTAGCTCACACCTGTAATCCCAGCACTTTGGGAGGCTGAGGTGGGCGGATCGCTAGAGGTCAGGAGTTCAAGACCAGCCTGACCAATATGGTGAAACCCCGTCTCTACTAAAAATCACAAAATTAGCTGGGTGTGGTGGCGCACGGCCTGTAGTCCCAGCTACTCGGGAGGCTGAGGCAGGAGAATCGCTTGAACCCGGGAGGTGGAGGTTACAATGAGCCGAGATCGCGCCATTGCACTCCAGCCTGGGTAACAGAGCAAGACTCCATCTCAGTGAATAAATAAATAAAGGACAGGGACTTCCTGGACTGTCTTCTCTGATGCATTTCTAGTTTGTGGAAGAGCACCTGGCTCTTCCCCCTCCCCCTCCCCCATCCCCTTCCTCCCCCTCCCCTCCCCTCCCCCCTTCTTCCCCTCCCCCCTCCCCTCCCGTCCCCTTTTTGAGACAGCATCTTGTCCAGCTGGTGGAGCTGGAGTGCAGTGGTGCAATCACTGCGAGTTTCACTGCAGCCTCCACCTCCTGGGCTCAAGCAATCCTCCTGCCTCAGCGTCCCAAGTAGTCGGGCTCACAGGTGTGCCCCGCCAGATCTGGCTAATTTTAACTTTTTTTTTTTTGTGGAGATGGGCTCTGGCTCTGTTGCCCAGGCTGGTCTAGAACTCCTGGGTTCAGCAATCCTGTCCACTCAGCCTCCCAAAGTGCTGGGATGGCAGGTGTGCGCCTCTGTGCCCAGCAAGCCTGGCACATGAGACGGGTGAATGAAGGAGGGAGGGAAGTGGGATGCATCCTGAGACCTGGCATACTGGAAGTCTTTTTTTTTTTTTTTTTTTTTTTTTTTTGAGACGGAGTTTTGCTCTTGTCACCCAGGCTAGAGTGCAATGGCGCGATCTCGGCTCACTGCAACCTCCGCCTCCTGGGTTCAGGCAATTCTCCTGCCTCAGCCTCCTGAGTAGCTGGGATTACAGGCACACGCCACCACACCCAGCTAATTTTTGTATTTTTAGTAGAGACGGGGTTTCACCATGTTGACCAGGATGGTCTCGATCTCTTGACCTCCTGATCCACCCGCCTCGGCCTCCCGAAGTGCTGGGATTACAGGCTTGAGCCACCGCGCCCGGCCAACCGGAAGTCTTTGATGAACCATCGGGAGTGGCCTGGGCGAATCTCATGTCTCTCTGAGCCTCAGTGTCCCCATGTGGTCCTGCAAGGGGCTTTGAGTGTTTGGGGCCCTGGGATGCTAGAGACACTATTCATGTCTGGAGGGCTTGACGGGGAATCGGCAGGCACACCTCGGGGCCCCTGTGGGCAACAAGGACCCCAACCCCCACACTGACCACAGCCGCAGTCCAGGAAGGCGGCATCCAGGGCCAGGGCTGAGGAAACTCAGGTGCAGGCTGGCCCTGGGGGCTCCCCGGCTTCCATTCATGTCTCCTTTGAAGCAATTCTCCTGCCTCAGCGCCCCAAATGGCTGGCACTACAGGTGTATGCCACCACGCCTGGCTACATTTTGTAGTTTTAGGAGAGATGGGGTTCACCATGTTGACCGGGATGGTCTCAATCTCTTGACCTAGTGATCTGCCCACGGCCTTTTTTTTTTTTTTTCCTTGTGAGACAGAGTCTCGCTCTGGCACCCAGACTATAGTGCAGTGGCATGATCTTGGCTCACTGCAACCTCCACTGCCTGGGTTCAAGCAGTTCTCCTGCCTCAGCCTCCCAAGTAGCCGGGACTACAGGCACGTGCCACCACGCCCGGCTAATTTTCTGCATTTTAGTAGAGACTGAGTTTGACCATGTTGGCAGGATGGTCTCCATCTCCTGACCTCGTGATCCATCTGCCTCAGCCTCCCAAAGTGCTGGGATTACAGGCATAAGCCACCACGCCCAGTTTTTTTGTTGTTGTTTTTTGGTTTTTTTTGGGATGGAGTCTGGCTATGTCACCCAGGCTGGAGTGCAGTGGCGAATTCTCAGCTCACCGCAACCTCTGCCTCCCAGGTTCAACCGATTCTCCTGCCTCAGCCTCCTGAGTAGCTGGGAATACAGGCATGGACCACCACCACACCTGGCTAATTTTTTTTTTTTTTCTTTTTGTATTTTTAGTAGAGACGGGGTTTCACCGTGTTGGTCAGGATGATCTCGATCTCCTGACCTCATGATCCACCCGCCTCAGCCTCCCAAAGTGCTGGGATTACAGGCGTGAGCCACCGCGCCCGGCCATCCCTTGCATGACTCTTAAACATCTTCAAGACTGGGCCTGTGCTCAGGGACCCTGATGCTTTTGTGATGGGGCTGCCTGGCAGGTGTGGGAGGAGGAAGCTTTGCTCAGCCTAGGCAGCTCCCAGAGACCTCGCAGCTCAGCCAGGCTGGCACGAGATGGGCAGTGGTCAGGTCCCCTGGGGCATGAGGTCCCCCCGAGCCCTAGCAAAGCCACAGGAGGAACAGGGGGTGTGCAGGTGCGAGGTCGCGTCTTGTAACTGCTTCCTCCCTGCTGTGTGGCTGTGAACGCATTGCTGGCCCTCTCTGGGTCTCCGCCTCCCCGTGTAAACAGGCTGAATCACCCTGGCTTCTCCCGGGGCATGGACTGGATGCCCTCGGTGTGCCAGCGTCCTCTACAGCAAGGACTCTTACTCAGGGAGGTTCTGCCCCGCAGGGGACGCTGGGCCGTGTCCAGGGACGCTTGTGGCTGTCACGACCGGGAAGGGGGTGCTCCTGGCTCGGCATGGGTGGAGGCCAGGATGCTGTCAGCACCCTGCAGTGCCCAGGACAGAGACTCGCCCACACAAGATGTCCTCGGGGCCAAAAAGAGAGGCCTGCATTCATTATTACCAAAAAAAAAAAAACCAGCCACAACCTAATCTGTCCCCTCCTCACCCAAAACACCAAGATAAACTCCCGATGAGGCTGACGGTGTAAACCAGGGGGGTCCCCAGCTCCTGGGACTCACCTTCTCTCTCCCTCCCCACTCAGGGTGTGGATTTCTTTTTATTTATTTATTTTCTTTGAGACGAAGTTTTGCTCTTGTTGCCCAGGCTGGAGCGCAACGGCACGATCTCGGCTCACTGCAACCTCTGCCTCCCAGGTTCAAGTGATCCTCCTGCCTCAGCCTCCTGAGTAGCTGGGATCACAGGCACCCGCCACCACGCCCGGCTAATTTTTGTATTTTTTTTTTTTTTTTTTTTGGAGACGGAGTTTCGCTCTTGTTACCCAGGCTGGAGTGCAATGGCGCGATCTCGGCTCACCGCAACCTCCGCCTCCTGGGTTCAGGCAATTCTCCTGCCTCAGCCTCCTGAGTAGCTGGGATTACAGGCACACGCCACCATGCCCAGCTAATTTTTAGTATTTTTAGTAGAGACGGGGTTTCACCATGTTGACCAGGATGGTCTCGATCTCTTGACCTCGTGATTCACCCGTCTCGGCCTCCCAAAGTGCTGGGATTACAGGCTTGAGCCACCGCGCCCGGCCATAATTTTTGTATTTTTAACAGAGACGGGATTTCACCACGTTGGTCAGGCTGGTCTCAAACTCCTGACGTCAGGTGATCAGCCCACCTCGGCCTCCCAAAGTGTTGCGATTACAGGTGTGAGCCGCCTCGCTCAGCCCTGGCTGTGGATTTCAATGAGTGCAGCCTCCCGGGACCCCAGAGAATCATGGGGGAGTCTGTGGAATCTCTTAACCCGGGAGGGGATCTGAGGCAGGGTGATTCTGCTCCCAGGGGACATTTGGTAAATGTCTGGGGACATCTTTGGATGTCTCGACAGGGGGTGCCCCTGGCATAGAATGGGTGGAGGCCAGGGCCAGTGCTCAGCACCCCGAAGTGTCCAGGATGGCCCCACTCCAGAGAATGACCTGGCCCCGACGTTCACAGAGCCCAGGAGATGCGGGTTTGCGGGGGCTGGCCTGATCCCCCCCCCAACCCTAGTTCCATTCTGCACCGAGGGTACCGCGGCCAGAACAGGAGGAGAGAGGTGAATACTGGGGCAAGCTGGAGGGCTGTTTGGGGTGGGAGACATGGGCCGGCAGTGGGAGGAGGCACGGATCCAGGGAGGACTCCGGCCTGCGGGACAGAAAGGGTGGAGCTGGGCTCACTCTGTCGCCCAGGCTGGAGGGCAGTGGCACAATCTCGGCTCACTGCAACCTCCGATTCCCGGGTTCAAGTGATTCTCCTGCCTCAGCCTCCCAAGGAGCTGGGATCACAGGCAGGCACACGCCGCCACGCCCGGCTAGTTTTTGTATTTTTAATAGAGACGGGATTTTGCCATGTTGGCCAGGCTGATCTCGAACTCCTGACCTCAGGTGATCCGCCTGCCTTGGCCTCCCAAAGTGCTGGGATGACGGGCGTGAGCCGCCGCTCCCAGCCTTAATACATTTTACGTATTAGCCAGGCCTGGTGTTGAACAGCTGCAGTTCCAGTTTCTCCGGAGGCTGAGGCAGGAGGATCGCTTGAGCCTAGGAAGTCCAGGCTGTGGTGACCTCTGATTGAAAGCCACTCACGGCACTCCAGCCTGGGCAACAGAGTGAGACCCTGTCTCAAAGAAAGAAAAAAAAGCAGTGGGGGCTCCTGGCCTTCTAACCCCATCCTACCTACGGCCCAGGGCTCCAGGATGAGGGAACCGACCCAGAAAGGGTCACCCCCTGCTCAGAGCACCCAGCCCTTCGTCACCCAAGAGTTGCAGGAGTTGAGGGGGTTCTCTGACATCTTGAAGACCCCCACAGCCCTCCCCCAAAGAGACACCCCGCTGGAGGAGACCAGAGAGGCCAGTGAGATTCATTGAGGGCGCACAGTGAGGAGATGGGGGTCCTGCAGAGAGAATCGAATGTCCCACCATCCCCTCTCCAGGAACCAGTTCTTCCTCCCAAGTTGGGGGGCACTAGACCCTCAGGGGACATGTCAGAAGCCTCAGTCCAGCTGCCAGATCCCCCCCCACCTCCCCGCAGCACCCTGCGGAGGAAGTGATGGGGCTAGGCTGTTGTGGAGGGAGGTAGGGTTGAAAAACTAGGTCACAGCTTGAGTGGCCCCTGCTGGGCGAGAGGGATCAGCTGTCCTCTTATCCCAGGAGTAATTATAGAGCCAGAGCTTGCAGGGCGCCCCGCAGGGCTCTTGTGCCTGTGCCGTGACAGCCGAGGTCCAGAGAGGGTAGGTTTCTCCGAGGAGGTCACACAGCGCATCCGGACTGAGGCCTCCCGCTGGCACCTCCGCCACTGGATCAGTGTGGCTGTGACCGAGTCATTCCTGACCTATCATCTTCCCAGGAAACTTCCTGATTTCGCCCTTATCTGTGCTCTGTGGGAAGTGCTTTTAAAAAAATTCTTGGCCAGGCGCAGCGGCTCACGCCTGTCATCCCAGCACTCTGGGAGGCCGAGGCAGGTGGATCACCTGAGGTCAGTAGTTCGAGACCAGCCTGACCAATATGGTGAAACCCCGCCTCTACTAAATGTATGAAAAATTAGCTGAGGCCGGGCGCGATGGCTCAAGCTTGTAATCCCAGCACTTTGGGAGGCCGAGGCGGGTGGATCACGAGGTCGAGAGATCGAGACCATCCTGGTCAACATGGTGAAACCCCGTCTCTACTAAAAATACAAAAAATTAGCTGGGCATGGTGGCACGTGCCTGTAATTCCAGCTACTCAGGAGGCTGAGGCAGAAGAATTGCTTGAACCCAGGAGGCGGAGGTTGCAGTGAGCCGAGATCGCGCCATTGCACTCCAGCCTGGGTAACAAGAGTGAAACTCCATCTCAAAAAAAAAAAGAAAAATTAGCTGAATGTGGTGGCGGGCGCCTGTAGTCCCAGCTACTCGGGAGGCTGAGGCAGGAGAATCACTTGAACCCAGGAGGCGGAGGCTGCAGTGAGCAGCAATCACACCATTGCACCCCAGCCTGGGAAAAAGAGCCAAAAAAAAAAAAAAAATTGGCACAGTAGCTCATGCCTATATTCCCAGCACTTTGGGAGGCTAAGGCACGTGAATTGCTTGACCCCAGGAGTTCGAGACCAGCTTGGGCAAGAAGAGAGTGAGACCCTATCTCCACAAAAAAAGAAAAAAAAGAAAAAATTCACCGGATGTGTTAGTGCATGCCTATAATCCCAGCAGTTTGGGAGGCTGAGGTGAGAGGGTCACTTGAGCCGGGGAGGTGGAGGCTGCAGTGAGCCGAGATCACACCGCTGCTCTCCAGCCTGGGCAACAGAGCAAGACCCTGTCTATAAATAAATAGGTATTTCCAACTTAAAAAGAAACCTCTAATTTAGAAAATGGGGCTGAGGCGCGGTGGCTCACGCCTGTAATCTCAGCACTTTAGGAGGCCAAGGCGGGCGGACCACTTGAGGTCAGGAGTTCGAGACCAGCCTGGCCAACATGGTGAAACCCCGTCTCCACTGAAAATACAAAAAATTAGCTGGGTGTGGTGGCGCGTGCCTGTAATCCCAGCTACTCAGGAGGCTGAGGCAGGAGAATTGCTTGAACCTTGAAGGCAAATGCCTCCCAGAAGCTCATGCCACTCCTGCCTGGGCGACAGAGCAAGACCCTGGCTCAGAACACAAACCAGCCTGGTGAGGCGGATCCCCTGAGCAGCCTGACGAACATGGTGAAACCTGGTCTCTACTGAAAATACAGAAACTAGCTGTGCGTGGTGGCGGGCACCCGTAATACCCACCCAGCTAGTTTTCTCCTCTCCTGAGACAGGAGAATCGCTTGAACCCAGGAGATGGAGGTTGTGGTGAGTTGAGATCGCACCATTGCACTCCAGCCTGGGTAACAAGAGCGAAACTCCATCTCAAAAAGAAAAAAAAGGCCAGGCATGGTGGTTCACATCTATAATCCCAGCACTTTGGGAGGCTGAGGCGGGCAGATCATGAGGTCAGGAGATGGAGACCATCCTGGACAACATGGTGAAAGCCCGTCTCTACCAAATCTACAAAAATAAGCCAGGCATTGTGGCAGGCACCTGTCATCCCAGCCCCTCGGGAGGTTGAGACAGGAGAATCACTTGAACCCGGGAGGCGGAGGTTGCAATGAGCTGAGATCACGCCACTGCACTCCAGCCTGGGCGACAGAGCAAGACTCTGTCTTAAAAAAAAAAAAAAAAAAAAAAAAAAACAGGAGGCCGGGCGCGGTGGCTCTAGCCTGTAATCCCAGCACTTTGGGAGGCCAAGGCGGGTGGATCACAAGGTCAAGAGATCGAGACCATCCTGGTCAACATGGTGAAACCCCGTCTCTACTAAAAATACAAAAAAAATTAGCTGGGCATGGTGGTGCGTGCCTGTAATCCAAGCTACTCAGGAGGCTGAGGCAGGAGAATTGCCTGAACCCAGGAGGCGGAGGTTGCGGTGAGCCGAGATCGCGCCATTGCACTCCAGCCTGGGTAACAAGAGCGAAACTCCGTCTCAAAAAAAAAAAAAAAAAAAAACAGGAGAGGAGGGAGGGTGCCTGCCCAGAACCGGGGCGACAGAGTAGCATGGGGTTCTGCGCTGAGAGGCAAGGGCCTGCACTGTTTGGATGACGCCAGGGTCAGGTGAGGGCAGGTTCCTGCATGGTCTTGATGCCAACAGACGGATGTTTCTTGCCTGAGAGCTGGGGGAAGGTTTTCTTTTCTTTTCTTTCTTTCTTTCTTTCTTTCTTTTTAAGATGGGGTATCACCATGATGGCCAGGCTGGTCTTGAACTCCTGACCTCAGGTGATCCACCCACCTTGGCCTCCCAAAGTGCTAGGATTACAGGCATGAGCCACTGCGCCCGGCCTTTCTTCTTTTTCTAAGACAGGATCTTGAGGCCAGGCACAATGGCTCACACCTGAAATCCCAGAACGCTAGAGGCCGAGGTGGGCGGATCATTTGAAGTCAAGAGTTCGAGCCCAACCTGGCCAACATGGTGAAACCCTGTCACCATTAAAAATACAAAAATTATTCAGGTGTGGTGGCAGGCCCCTGTAACCCCAGCTACTCGGGAGGCTGAGGCAGGAGAATCGCTTGAATCCGGGAGGTGGAGGCTGCAGTGATCGCACTCCGGCACTCCAGCCTGGGCAACACAGTGAAAGTCTCCAAAAAAAAGAACAAAAAGACAGGGTCTCGCTCTGTTGCCCAAGCTGGAGTGCAGTGGCACGGTCTCAGCTCACTGCATCCTCCACCTCGCGGGCTGCAGCGAACCTCCCCGCTCGGCCTCCCAAAGTGCTAGGATTACAGGCGTGAGCCGCTGCGCCCAGCCTGTAGGCAGGTTTGCAGCGGTGGTTTTGGAAACGCTGTGGAGAGGACAGTAAGCGGGGAGGTAGGAGGTGGAGGGGGGCGGGTAAAAGGGCCGTCACCGCCCTAGGGCTCTCGTAAGTGTGCTGTCACGGGGTGGGGGAGCAGCGGCAGCTCGGAAGAGAATGACCCAGAAAATCAGTGCCGGGAGGGAGCCCGCTGGGAGGGAAGGATTGCCTTCCCGGCGAAACACCCAGGTCAGGATTAAAGGTGATTTCTGTGGTGGGGCTCATGCCCCCCACCTCACTCCCTCCCTTCCTCGAGTTCCCCAGGGGCCCCACACTGGGGTGGGGGGACCGAGGTCTCCAGGAGACCAGGGGCTCCTCTGGGTCCTCTCGGTGGGACCCAGACAGCTTCCTTCCCGCCACGCTCCATGCTGTTCCATGCGGCCTGTGAATTCCCAGTTTTGGCATCTGTCCCCGTGCGTACGCGTCCACCCAAATCCAGAATTCAGTTTGGCGTTTGCCTTGATTTTGCCGTGAATAGGATCACACCATATGGTCTTGTTTGGCAACCTTGATTTTTCTCCGCCTGTGAAACCGTCTCCTCCACCTTTCCCGCTGGGCGCGTATCTTTCAGCATTTCATAATAATCGTGGATAGTGGGTTGTTTTTTTTTTTTTTTTTTTTTTTTTTGAGACAGAGTCTCGCTCTGTCACCCAAGCTGGAGTGCAATGGCACGATCTCAGCTCACCGCAACCTCCGCCTCCCGGGTTCCAGCGATTCTCCTGCCTCAGCCTCCCAAGTGGCTGGGACTGCAGGCGTGTGGGCTAATTTTTCTATTTTTAGTAGAGTCGGGGCTTTGCCACATTGGCCAGGCTGCTCTGGAATGCCTGACCTCACGTGATCCACCCGCCTGGGGCTCCCAAAGCGCTGGGAAAACAGGCCTGAGCCACCGCGCCCGGCGGGAGGAATTTCTCTCACCGTCCTGGAGTCTGGAAGTCCAAGCTCAGGCAGGTCCACGCTTCATTTGGGGGCTTTCAGGGAGACCCCTTCTGACCCATTCAGCTTCTGGTGGTACCCGGCCATCCCTGGTGTCACTTGACCTGTGGAGGAATCACTCCAGTCTGCCTGGGTTGTCACCGGGCCTTTGCCTGGGTCTCTGTGTCCAGATTTCCCTCTGATAAGGACGCCAGCCACGGAATCAGGGCTCCCCCGCTCCCTCGTGACCTCCTCTTAATGAATTACAGCCGAAAAATACAAACTCTGTCCTCACTTAATGGATGATGCCTCCTGGGGCCGCGCGTCTGTGCGCTCTGGAAGGCACTGGGAAGGCAGGAGCTGCCTTCCTAGATATTTAGCAGATGAGGATCGACGGCCAATGGGAACAGTGAGGAGACGCGAAGCCTGGCTTGGGCCAAGGGGCCTGGGGGGATGCCTGAGGGGACTCAGCTGCTGAGATGCCAAAAATAGCCGGCTGGCAGGCGGGGACTTGGCCAAACAGAAGAGGCTGGCAATGCCGCCGGGTAGCTCCGGCTCCGTCCTCCCGCTCCCTCCAACCCCACCTCCACCTCCCGCCCCAGCCCCCAGAATCTGGGCTGTAGCCAAAGAATCGATGGAGGTACAGCAGGCTCCCAGGAGAGATGGAAGCAGCCCAGAAGACGCAGCCACCGGGACCCACGGAGCGTTGGCGCCTGCTCCTCTCAGCCACCATGGCTCCACGCCATCTGCCCCCTACCCAGAGGTCCCTCGTAACCCAGCTCCCTGCCCCACTCCACTCTCTCCCTTAGCTCCACCAGATGACCACTGTACCCCAGGGCCTTTGCACTGGCCGTTCCCCCAGCCCCAAACCCTTCCTCCAGAAAAACCAGGGGCTCTTTTTTTTTTTTTTTTTTTTTTTGGAGACTGAGTCTCCCTCTGTCGCCCAGGCTGGAGTGCAGTGGCACGATCTCGGCTCACTGCAACCTCCGCCTCCTGAGTTCAAGCGATTCTCCTGCCTCAGCCTCCCAAGTAGCTGGGACTACATAGGCGTGCATCACCACGTCCAGCTCATTTCTGTATTTTTGGTACAGACGAGGTTTCACCATGTTGGCCAGGCTGATCTTGATCTCCTGACCTCTTGATCCGCCCACCTCAGCCTCCCAAAGTGCTGGGATTACAGGTGTGAGTCACCAAGCCAAGCCTTTTTTTCCTTTTTTTTTTTTTTTTGAGACAGAGTCTTACTGTGTCTCCCAGGGGCTGGAGTGCAGTGGCGCAATTCAACTCCTGTGGTCGAGCAATCCCCCCACCCCAGACTCCCCAGTAGTTAGCACTATGGCGCACACCGCCACACCTGGCTAAGTTTTGTATTTTAGCAGAGATGTGGTTTTCTCATGTTGCCCAGGCTGGTCTTGAACTCCTGACCTCAGGTGATCCACCTGCCTCGGCCTCCCAAAATGCTGGGATTACAAGCGTGAGCCACCACACCCGGCCTTGAACGTATCTTTTGTAGGGACACAGTTCCACCCACAACAGGGTCTGAGATCAAATGTCATCTCCCTGTCCTGGACATTTTATAGCAATGGGATCACACAGCAGGGCTCAGTGCATCACACTTGTAATCCCCGCACTTTGGGAGGCCCAGGTGGGTGGATCACCTGAGGTCAGGAGTTTTGAGACCAGCAAGGCCAACAGAGAGAAACCCCACCTCTACTAAAAATACAGAAATTATCCAGGCGTGGTGGTGGGCGCCTGTAGTCCCAGCTACTCGGGAGGCTGAGGCAGGAGAATCGCTTAAACCCCTGGGAGGCGGAGGTCGCCATGAGCCGAGATCGTGCCACTGCACTCCAGACCGGCTGCAGAGCGAGGCTCCATCTCAAAAAAAGAAAGAAAGAAAGAAACAGGATCACACACTGTGTGGCCTTTTGTGTCGGGCGTCTCTCAAGAGCATGGGGTCCTCAAGGTACCTCCCCTCTGTGGCCTGTGTCAGAGCCTTGCTTCCTTCGTCCGAGCCACATTCACGTGTGGATGGCTGCGCTGTGTGGACTCCCCAGCCCCTGGTGCGCCTCCCAGCCTTTCCCACTGTTTGGCTGTGACAGATGCGGCTGTGAATGCTCCCGTGCGGGTACTCTGCGCCCGGTGTGTGCCATTCCCTTGTGTAAAGATAACAAGGAGCAGGCTGGGGGCAGTGTGGCGGCTCACCCCAGTGCTTTGGGAGGCCGGGGCGGGCAGATCACCTGAGGTCAGGAGTTCGAGACCAGCCTGGCCAACATGGTGAAACCCTGTGTATAGTAAAAATACGAAAATTAGCATGGCATGGTGGCGTGTGCCTGTAATCCAGCTACTTAGGAGGCTGAGGGAGGTGAATCTCCTGAATTTGGGAGGTGGAGGTTTCAGTGAGCCACGATGGCACCACTGCACTCCAGCCTAGGTGACAGAGTGAGACTCCATCTCAAAAAAACAAGCAAAAACAAAAACAAAAAACCCAGGAGTGGAATTGCAGCATCACAAGGACTGGAATTTGATCAATACTGCTTTTTTTTTTTTTTTTTTTTTTGAGACAGGGTCTGGCGCCCTCTCCCAGGCTGGAGTGCAGTGCTGTGGTTACAGCTCACTGTGGCCTGGACCCCTGGCTTCAAGCAGTCCTCCCAGCTCAGCCTCCCAAGTAGCTGGAACCACAGGTACAGGCCACCGTGCCTGGGTACATTTTTAAATATTTCACAATTACTTGCAAACCAGCTAATTTTTTTTTAAATTTTTTCCTAGAGACAGGGGCGTCACTGTGTCGCCCAGGCTGGCTTGCAGTGGCACAAGCATAGCTCACTGCAGCCTCAACCTCCTGAGCAGCCCAAGCGATCCTCCTGCCTCAGCCTCCTGAGCAGCTGGGACCACAGGTCTACACCACCACTTGCGTCTAAATCTTTTATTTTTTGGTAGAGATGGGAGTCTCGCTGTGTTCGTGCAGGCTGGTCTCGAACTCTCAAACTCAAGCAACTCTCCCACCTCACCTTCCCAAAACCCTGGGCTTACAGGTGTGAGCCACTGTGCTGGGGCGGGTTAGGGGTGAGGGCTGGGTGCGGAGGCGCCCCGGGAGTGGGGGCGGGGGGCGGTGCCACTGGGTGCTAACGCTGCGCGCTCCCCGCCCGCAGGTGCGCAGGAGGATGGTGGCGCGGCCCTAGGCCCACGCTCCGCACCATGACCTGCTGGCTGTGCGTCCTGAGTCTGCCCCTGCTGCTGCTGCCCGCGGCGCCGCCCCTGGCCGGAGGCTGCCCAGCCCGCTGCGAGTGCACCCCGCAGACCCGCGCCGTGGCCTGTGCGCGCCGCCGCCTGACCGCCGTGCCGGAAGGCATCCCGGCCGAGACGCGCCTGCTGGAGCTCAGCCGCAACCGCATCCGCTGCCTGAACCCGGGCGACCTGGCCGCGCTGCCCGCACTGGAGGAGCTGGACCTGAGCGAGAACGCTATCGCGCACGTGGAGCCCGGCGCCTTCGCCAACCTGCCGCGCCTGCGCGTCCTGCGTCTCCGGGGCAACCAGCTGAAGCTCATCCCGCCCGGGGTCTTCACGCGCCTGGACAACCTCACGCTGCTGGACCTGAGCGAGAACAAGCTGGTGATCCTGCTGGACTACGCGTTCCAGGACCTGCGCAGCCTGCGGCGCCTGGAGGTGGGCGACAACGACCTGGTCTTCATCTCGCGCCGGGCCTTCGCGGGGCTGCTGGCGCTGGAAGAGCTCACGCTGGAGCGCTGCAACCTCACGGCGCTATCCGGGGAGTCGCTGGGCCACCTGCGCGGCCTGGGCGCCCTGCGGCTGCGCCACCTGGCCATCGCAGCCCTGGAGGACCAGAACTTCCGCAGGCTGCCCGGGCTGCTGCACCTGGAGATCGACAACTGGCCGCTGCTGGAGGAGGTGGCGGCGGGCAGCCTGCGGGGCCTGAACCTGAGCTCGCTGTCCGTCACCCACACCAACATCAGCGCCGTGCCGGCCGCCGCCCTGCGCCACCAGGCGCACCTGACCTGCCTCAACCTCTCGCACAACCCCATCAGCACCGTGCCGCGCGGCTCGTTCCGGGACCTGGTCCGCCTGCGCGAGCTGCACCTGGCCGGGGCCCTGCTGGCCGTGGTGGAGCCGCAGGCCTTCCTGGGCCTGCGCCAGATCCGCCTGCTCAACCTGTCCGACAACCTGCTGTCCACGCTGGAGGAGAGCACCTTCCACTCGGTGAACACGCTGGAGACGCTGCGCGTGGACGGGAACCCGCTGGCCTGCGACTGCCGCCTGCTGTGGATCGTGCAGCGGCGCAAGACGCTCAACTTCGACGGGCGGCTGCCGGCCTGCGCCACCCCCGCCGAGGTGCGCGGCGACGCGCTGCGCAAGCTGCCCGACTCGGTGCTGTTCGAGTACTTCGTGTGCCGCAAGCCCAAGATCCGCGAGCGGCGGCTGCAGCGCGTCACGGCGGCCGCGGGCGAGGACGTGCGCTTCCTGTGCCGCGCCGAGGGCGAGCCCGCGCCCAGCGTGGCCTGGGTGACGCCGCAGCACCGCGCGGTGACGGCCGCCAGCGCGGGCCGGGCGCGCGTGCTCCCCGGGGGCACCCTGGAGATCCGGGACGCGCGGCCGCAGGACAGCGGCACCTACACGTGCGTGGCCAGCAACGCGGGCGGCAACGACACCTACTTCGCCACGCTGAGCGTGCGGCCCGAGCCGGCCGCCAACCGGACCCCGGGCGAGGCGCGCAACGAGACGCTGGCGGCCCTGCGCGCGCCGCTGGACCTCACCACCATCCTGGTGTCCACCGCCATGGGCTGCATCACGTTCCTGGGCGTGGTCCTCTTCTGCTTCGTGCTGCTGTTTGTGTGGAGCCGCGGCCGCGGGCAGCACAAGAACAACTTCTCCGTGGAGTACTCGTTCCGCAAGGTGGACGGGCCGGCGGCCGCGGCGGGCCAGGGGGGCGCGCGCAAGTTCAACATGAAGATGATCTGAGGGGCCCCGGGGGCGGGGCGGGGCGGGGCCGGGCCCTCCCCCTCCCCGCGCACCCACCGCGCCGCCCGAGCATCTTCCGGAGGGGGCGGGGCGGCTCCCCCGGCAGAATTTCCCCTTTTTTTGTAGACGCCCGACCGCAGGACTGGGTTTCATCAGCCTGCGTCTTTTTGCAGTTTCTCAAGCGTTTTCTAAAGGTTTCAACCCGTCTTCCTGTCCCTGCTATGGTGGCTGAGCTGGGGGAGGGAGTGCGGGCTGCAAGGATGGGGGGATGGGCTGCCTTCTGCCAACCCGGGACGGCTGGGGGGTGGTCTCAGGCCCGCAGTCCACACCCAGGAGGCACATGGCTTCCGCTCCCCAGCCCTTGGCACGAAGGTCACATGGGGGAGACTGTGGGCACCCAGACCCCAGGGGAGGGTTCATTGTTCACACCTGGGCGTCCTGCACCTCACACGCAGAGACACACTGACACTGGAACACAGCCACACAGGTGAAACACCTCACACCCAGAGACACCCGGAACACAGTCACACAGGTGAAACACACCTCACACCCAGAAACACCCGGAACACAGTCACACAGGTGAAACACACCTCACACCCAGAGACACCCAGAACAGTCACACAGGTGAAACACACCTCACACCCAGAGACACCCGGAACACAGTCACACAGGTGAAACACACCTCACACCCAGAGACACCCAGAACAGTCACACAGGTGAAACACACCTCACACCCAGAGACACCCAGAACAGTCACACAGGTGAAACACACCTCACACCCAGAGACACCCAGAACAGTCACACAGGTGAAACACACCTCACACCCAGAGACACCCAGAACAGTCACACAGGTGAAACACACCTCACACCCAGAACACACAGGTGAAACACACCTCACACCCAGAGACACCGGGAACACAGTAACACAGGTGAAACCTCACACCCAGAGACACTCCCAGAACACAGTCACACAGGTGAAACACACCTCACACCCAGAGACACACCCAGAACACAGTCACACAGGTGAAACACACCTTGCACCCAGCTGATAATAAAACCAGGCCCTGGGCACCAGAGCTGACCACAGGGGCAAGCAGGGCTCTCATGAGAGCACAGCTTACACCTGGGACACAGCTCATGTCTGGGACATGCTCAATTCACACCCAGAACACACACAGCTCACATCTGGGACACGTTCAGCTTACACCCAGAACATGCTCGGCTCACACCTGGGACACATGGCCCACCCCAGGGCCGGCTCAGCTGAGCATCTCCCAGCCGACCTCTGGGCGTGGGCTCAGGTCTTGCTGAGGACCCAGCACACGCGATGGTTCCGGTCAGGGGTCCCCACACCCCGCCCTCTGTCCTCCCCACAGCCCAGCAGGGGTGTCCACAGGGAGGAGCCATCACCGGGTCCCTCCACCTCCCTTCGCTGCCACTTGCTTCCCGGAACAGCAGGCAAGAGGGGGCCACCTTGGCCCCAGCCCAGGAGCATGGGTTCTGGGGTGCTGTGTGTCCCTCTAAATGCGTCTACTGGAGGGACCTCAGACAGGCCCTGAGCGTGGCACCATCATGCCCTGCCCTGCTGACCCAGGACTCAGCTGGGGAACGAGACCAGGGAGCACGGGATTTTCGGGGGGCCCTGCCATGTGCATTGCAGAGGCAGTGAGAAGAACAGGGCTGCAGCAAGGGCGTCACCGTGCAGCGAGGCCTGGACCCCGGTTCTTGGGAGAGGGTGACGGAGGAACCTTGGTCTCTGCACCTGCAGGGGCGGGGCAGATCTAGGACCAAAGCAGGAGTCACAGGCCGACTGCAGCTCAGGTCAGGGAAGAGCTTCCCCCAGTCCACCGCTCTGTCACTCTGCAGGTAGTGAGCTCCCTGTCACGGGGGGTAAGCAAGCAGGAGCTGAGGTTTTGCAGGATTCAGACACCACAGAGGGACCATAGGGACCGTCTGTGACCGGCCTCCCCACAGCTACCTCTTGCCCCTCCCTTCCACATCCGCCAGAGGAGTTAGGACACTGCTGGGGGCAGGTACAGGAACCATTATTAGGCCAAAACCTCAGCCAGAAAGGGCTTGGTCGCCGACCAAGAGGTTAGGACGGACCCTCCAGGACTTTGCAGGAAGGGCTCAAAGGCAGCTCTGCTGCTGCCCAGCTGTGTCATCTCAGCTAGCGACCGAGGACCACCGGGACCATCAGTGTCATCTGTAAGACGGGTCTGAGGGTCAAACCCGCGACCCTGTATTCAGAGGCCAGGCCTGCCGGCGGGCTTGACAGCTACACTTGGGGTCCTGGATCCCTCCAGCCTGCTCTGAGATCAGCCAGAGAGAGACAGAAAGACGGCTGAGCCCTGGAAGCTTTGAGCGAAGGTTTCAGACGGAGCTGGAAGGAGACACCAGATCTCCCTGAGCTGTGGCCGGGAGGGTCCGGGCCGGCCCCAGCAAGGCTCGATGTGAGTGAGGCGTGACGTTCCTGCAACCCCAACCCGCCACCCCTGAATTGGGCAAAAACAGTTTTTTGTGTGTTGTTTGTGTGTGTGTGTGTGTGTTTTTTTTTTTTTTTTTTTTTTTTTTGAGACAGAATCTTGTTCTGCTGCCAGGCTGGAGCGCAGTGGCGCGATCTCAGCTCATGGTAACCTCCGCCTCCCAAGTTCAACTGATCCTCCTCCCTCAGCCTCCCAAGTAGCTGGGATTACAGGTGCGTGCCACCACACGGGCTGTTTTTGTTTTTGTTTTTGAGACGGAGTTTCGCTCTTGTTACCCAGGCTGGAGTGCAATGGCGCGATCTCGGCTCGCCGCAACCTCCGCCTCCTGGGTTCAGGCAATTCTCCTGCCTCAGCCTCCTGAGTAGCTGGGATTACAGGCACGCGCCACCATGCCCAGCTACTTTTATGTGTTTTTAGTAGAGACGGGGTTTCACCATGTTGACCAGGATGGTCTCAATCTCTCGACCTCGTGATCCACCCGCCTTGGCCTCCCAAAGTGCTGGGATTACAGGCTTGAACCACCGCGCCCGGCCCTTGTTTTTTGTATTTTTAGTAGAGACGGGGTCTCACGGTGTTGGCCAGGCTGGTCTCGATCTGTTGATCTCATGATCTGCCCACCTCGGCCTCCCAGAGTGCTGGGATGACAGGCGTGAGACACCGCGCCTGGCCCCAACTATTTTTTTCTTAGCACCTGCCTGACTGGTTACCATGACAACCCCAAGGGCCCCCCCAAAATTGACATCCAAGTGCCTTTAGCCTGTCAAAGACAGGAAGGGGCGTGTTCTCAGCCATGTTAGGGTTCACAGAGCGTCCGTATATTAGGATTTCTCAGCTCCCTGAGCCCCCCACCCCTCATCCTGCTGTATTTGGTCCCAAGTCCAATAAAAATGGAACCGGTTTAATAACCTCAGATTTTGTTCTTACGCCCATGGGAACACCAGGGGGCAGGGGGCAGGGCTGAGGGATGAAGGGTTGCCAGGGTCCCCAGGGGGTGCTGCCGAAGCTCCAGCCCTAAAGTCGTCCCCGAGAGAATTCCACACAGTGACGATGTGACAGGCCACACCTCCGCAGCGCCCATGTTCCCGGCGCTGTTCCAGGCACGGTGTGCGTTCACCGCTTTCACGCTGAGCCCTGTGAGCTGGGTCCTGTTATGAACCCATTTTACAGATGGGTCGAGCGAGGGGCAGAGGATGGAGGGAAGCCGCTCTGAGGCCCCAGCTAGGGACAGGCGACTGGTGGGGAAACTGAGGCACGGAGAGGCGACATGTGGAGAAATTGAGGCACGGAGAGGCGACTGGTGGGGAAACAGGCACGGAGAGGAGACAGGTGGGGAAACTGAGGCACGGAGAGGCGACAGGTGGGGAAACCGAGGCACGGAGAGGCGACTGGTGGGGAAATTGAGGCACGGAGAGGCGACTGGTGGGGAAATTGAGGCACGGGGAGGCGACTGGTGGGGAAATTGAGGCACGAAGAGGCGACTGGTGGGGAAACTGAGGCACAGAGAGGCGGCAGGTGGGGAAACTGAGGCACGGAGCGGCGACTGGTGGGGAAACCGAGGCACGAAGAGGCGACTGGTGGGGAAACTGAGGCACGGAGAGACAACAGATGGGGAAACTGAGGCACAGAGTGGCAACAGGTAGGGAAACAGGCACAGAGTGGCGACAGGTGGGGAAACTGAGGCATGGAGAGGCGGCAGGTGGGGAAATTGAGGCACGGAGAGGCAGCGGGTGGGGAAACCAAGGCACAGAGAAGCAACAGATGGGGAAACTGAGGCACTGAGCGGTGGCAGGTGGGGAAACTGAGGCACAAAGTGGGGCAGGTGGGGAAATTGAGGCATGGAGAGGTGGAAGGTGAGTAAACTGAGGCACAGAGAGGCGACTGGTGGGGAAACTGAGGCACAGAGAGGCGACTGGTGGGGAAATTGAGGCACGGAGAGGCGACTGGTGGGGAAACAGGCACGGAGAGGAGACAGGTGGGGAAACTGAGGCACGGAGAGGCGACAGGTGGGGAAACCGAGGCACGGAGAGGCGACTGGTGGGGAAATTGAGGCACGGGGAGGCGACTGGTGGGGAAATTGAGGTACGAAGAGGCGACTGGTGGGGAAACTGAGGCACGGAGAGGCGGCAGGTGGGGAAACTGAGGCACGGAGCGGCGACTGGTGGGGAAACTGAGGCACGAAGAGGCGACTGGTGGGGAAACTGAGGCACGGAGAGACAACAGATGGGGAAACTGAGGCACAGAGTGGCAACAGGTAGGGAAACAGGCACAGAGTGGCGACAGGTGGGGAAACTGAGGCATGGAGAGGCGGCAGGTGGGGAAATTGAGGCACGGAGAGGCAGCGGGTGGGGAAACCAAGGCACAGAGAAGCAACAGATGGGGAAACTGAGGCACTGAGCGGTGGCAGGTGGGGAAACTGAGGCACAAAGTGGGGGCAGGTGGGGAAATTGAGGCACGGAGAGGTGGAAGGTGAGGAAACTGAGGCACAGAGCAGTGGCAAGTGGGGAAATTAAGGCACAGAATGGTAACGCGCAGTGGCTGTGAGGGCTCAAACCCCACCTGCCCAGGAAGGCACAGGGAGAGCTTGTGCTTTTTAGGAAGGAGACGCACAGAGCCGGGACACAGACGCTCCAGCCAAGGGCAGCCTCTCCCTTGCCCCGGTGTCGCTGTCCGTCTTCGGTTTCCCCGTGTGAACCTGGGACGAAGCGTCCTTTATTTCCCTGCCCTTCAGGGGCAGAACAGAGGCCCGGCCGTGCCTGGTTTCCAGGCGGCTGCAGGGCGCGGCTCTGGGCCGTGGGACGCCCCCATAGAGGCCGATGTCCCGTTCTCTCCCGCAGCAAAGCCGGTGACACCACTGCCCCGTGGGCCGCGGTCTCCTTCCAGGAGAGCCGGCCGCGCCCTGCGCAATGCTCTGCACGTCCGACGTGAACCAGCTGCGGTCTCCACGGTTTCAATGAATCGTGTCTCATTTGTGGGGTGCACTGGGTGGGGGACAGGGGAGACCCCAGCTGAGAGGCCCTCCCTTTTCAGGGAGCCAAGACGCAGCTAAAGTCACACCTGTCTCCTTGGCGACTGGAAACCCAAGCAGGGACCCTTAAACACAGGACTGGACCAAGCCATCCCCACACCCCATGTCTGGGTGGCTTCTGACCGAGCCTGCCTTGATTTCCCCTCCCAGATGGAGCTAGGACAGCACGTGGGGTGCCCCAGCCCACACCTGCACACCCGTGGGTCTCTCACCCCAGCTACTGGACGTAGTGGCGGGAGCCCGTGGTCCCAGCTACTTGAGAGACACACGATTGGGGTGTCTCTCTCTCACGTCCCCCAACAAGCTGCCACCTTTTCCAGGCGATTCCCTGAGCCCTGCAAATTCACTTCCCTCCAGTTACTCCAGGACAGAGGCACGATTACCACATGCAAGCTTTTGCTTGTGGGGCCAGGCCTCCGGCCTCCATTGCTGTGTGGCCTGGGGCGAGTCACTGCTCCTCTTTGGGTCTCCATTTGTTTGTCTGTAATTTGGAAGATAACAGCCCCGCAATAGGCTGGGCGCGGTGGCTCACGTCTCTAATCCCAGCACTTTGGGAGGCTGAGGCGGGTGGATCACCTAAGGTCAGGAGTTCGAGACCAACCTTCCCAACATGGCGAAACCCCATCTCTACCAAAAATACAAAAATTAGCTGGGCGTGGTGGTGGCTACGTGTAATCCCAGCTACTCGGGAGACTGAGGCCGGAGAAACCCCAGATGCAGAGACTGCAGTCAGCTGAGATCACACCACTACACTGCAGCCTGGGTGACAAGAGTGAAACTACCTCAAATAATGATAATCCTGCGATAGTCCTGTGTCACGCAGGATCAGCTACTCAGGAGGCTGAGGCAGGAGAATCGCTTGAACCCGGGAGGCGGAGGTTGTACTGAACCGGGATCGTGCCACTGCACTCCAGCCTGGGGACAGAGCAAGACTCCTCTCAACACACACACACACACACACACACACACACACACACACGCTTCCTACAACCAAAGTTACAAATGGCCACAAACCTAGGGGTTTAAAACAACTTAAAATGATGCTCTGACAGTTCTGGAGCCCCAGAGTCTAAAATCAGCCAGCAGAGCTGGTTCCTGAGCGGGCTCCAGGGGAGAATCCGCCTTCCGCCTTTTCCGGCTCCAGAGCTGCCCACATCCCTGGGCTTGTGGCCGCACCACCCTGACCTCTGCTTCAGTGTTCTTATCTCCCCTAACCCTGAGCCTCCTGCCTTCCTCTTATAAGGACCCCTGTGTGGACATTGGGCCCCCAAAAATGGGGACCTCCCTATCTCAAGGGCAGCTGAGATAGGGAGGTCCCCATCTGCAACTTTGATCCCCCTGGACAGTCACCTCGTCACAGATTCCAGGGATCAGGACACAGGAGCCTTTGGGGGCTGCTACTCTGCTTACTAATAAACAGAGGGCCGGGCGTGGTGGCTCCTGCCTGTAACCCCAGCACTTTGGAGGCCGAGGCAGGGGGGGATCACTTGAGGTCAGGAGTTCAAGACCAGCCTGGCGAACATGGTGAAACTCCATCTGTACTAAAAGTACCAAAAAAAAAAAAAAAAAAAAAATTAGCCTGGCATGGAGGTGGGCGCCTGTAATCCCAGCTGCTCTGGAAGCTGAGGCAGGAGAACCGCTTGAACCCAGGAGGCAGAGGTTGCGGTGAGCTGAGATCACGCCACTGCACAAAACACAGGCATTTTCTCAAAAAGGCCAATGTCATGTGAAATCCATCCGCATGTGGCATCCCTGCCCCGCACTGGCGGATGCCGGGGACCCAGAGAGAATGTGGCCCCAGCTCCCGTGGCTCAGTAAGGGCTTCTCTAATGAAAGGGTAGGACACTGCAGGGTCTGGATGGGTCCCATCCGGGGGCCACACCACACTGCCAACAGGCTTTTGGTTTTGTATTGTTTTGGTTTTTTTTCGGAGACAAAGTCTCATTCTGTCACCTAGGCCGGAGTGCAATGGTGTGATCTCAGCTCACTGCAGCCTCTGCCTCCTGGGTCCAAACAATTCTCCTGCCTCAGCCTACCACATATATATATATATACATCGTATTTTTAGTAGAGACGGGGTTTCACCATGTTGGCCAGGCTGGTCTTGAACTCCTGACCTCAGGTGATCTGCCCACCTTGGCCTCCCAAGGTGCTGGCATTACAGGCTTGAGCCACTGTGCCTGGCCGGACCCCCTACTCTCTCTGGGCCCCTTTCCCCTAAGGGAAACGGGATGGGGGAACCCCACATGAAATGCATTCAGTCGGCCAGGCCCGGTGGCTCACGCTTGTAATCTCAGCAGTTTGGGAGGCCGAGGCGGGTGGATTGCTTACGGTCAGGAGTTCCAGACCAGCCTGGCTAACATGGTAAAACACCGTCTCTTTAAAAGGGAAAAAATAAATATTTGAAAAAAGAAAAGAAATGTACTCCGTCCACACAGCAAGACCATCCTTGGGGCGGGGCGGCGCGGCTCACACCTGTGATCCCAGCGCTTTGGGAGGCCGAGGCGGGAGGATCGCCCCAGGGGTTCGTTCCAGGCTGCAGTGAACTGTGATTGCACCACTGGCTCCAGCCTGGGCAACAGTGCAACACCCTGTCTCCAAAAAAAAAAAAAGACAGTTTTGACAGGCAGGCACTTCAGCTGGAATTGCTCCCCGGCGTGGCTGCTTTGCTTTCAGGTTTTTTCCATTCTTGATTTTCCCATTTATGGTGATTATATCTAAAACGTCTTTTTCTAAATAAATGCCTCAAGGCAGTGAGGAAGGAGGAAGGGGAAGAGGGAGACGATTACATTTTTTCAAAGAAAAACCCACCCGCGGCGGCTGCTACCAGGATGGATGTGGGAGACGCTTTTCTTTCTTCGCCGGAGCAGGGAGAGGGTGGAGGTTTGCCCACAGTCACACGGCGGGGCGCGGCGGAGCCGGGAGGGTCCTCACCCACACTCCACATTCGGGGGCCCTGGGATGGGGCGGGGGGCTGCTGGGGCTTCTCAGATGCTGCTGCTGGAGGGGAAGCCACAGACCCCTCTTGCACTGAACACGGGACAGCTGTCACCTTGTTCTGTGCCCTCCCCTACGGCGGGTGAGCTCTGCCCCCCATCTCACGGGGCTCCCCACTGCCTCCCACCCCAGCCTGGCCTCTGAGGCTTCGGCCTCCCTGCCACCTGCACCCACCCGGCTATCAGGCCTGGCACTACTGACTTTCAGATGCCACCTCCCGGTCTTCGTCCGGGCTGTTCCCTCCGCCCGGGATGCTCTTCCTCTGCGGGTGGGTGGGGGAGAGGCGGCCCCAGCGGGTGGGGAAGTGTTGCCCAAAGGCCCCCCACCCCTCCCCGGGCTGCGGTCTGACAGTCGGCCGGACCTTTTCCTGTCGGCTGCTGGTGCCGGGTCAGACCCCTCCTGCGAGGCGGGGGGCTGTGGCCATTGGGAGTTTGTCCCTAAGGACCCCTCCTCTCTGGAGGTCACACCAGTCTTGAAGGTAGGGGGCTCCTGGAGTAGGGAGCTGGACAGAGACAGCCACTTTTCGAGGTTGGGGGTCTGGGCGGGGGTGGGCTGGGGCCTGGCTGCCGGCAGCCACCACACAGCTCTCGGGGACCAGGCCTGAGCATGGATGCCTGGGTCCCGGGTCCCTGGTCCCTGGCCACTGTCTGCCCCGCACCTGACCCCCAAAGGCCTGTCCTCAGGCTGAACATCTGTCCCCATCCCAAACGTGCGGAGGAGGGGTCCTTCCCACCACCCTGGAAGATTCACTGCCTCCTGATTTGAGGAAGTGGGCCCAGAGAGGGCAAGAAACCCACTCAGGATGACACAGCAGGGTCACGAGCGGACAAGGGAGCGGAGTGTGGGTGCCCTGTTCTCCCAAGGGCCCTGGAGCAGGGAGCCTCGGGGTCTCCCATCCCCCTACACTCAGGCACCCCCCACACCCACGCACCCCCACACCCACACACACTCCCCCACACCCATGCACCCATCCCCCACATCACCCTGCACATCACCCCACACATGCCCCTGCCTGACCTTCCCCCAGCAACATGAGCAGCCCGGAGCCACCCACAGAGCTCCCTGAGCCTGATGACCCCACCGGGTTGACACAGCCCACGTACAGCAACCTCGGTGAGTAGCTCCCCTGGGAGCCCTGGGCTGGGGGGAGGGCGGGGCATGGTGGGGGCGGGTGTGCCAGGCATCACATCAGAGGAAGGCCCAGAGGGGGCAAGGGCTGAAAAAGAACCTGTGGGTTGGTGGGCAGGGCGCGGGGGCTCACGCCTGTAATGCCAGCACTTTGGGAGGCCAAGGCAGGTGGATGGCTTGAGCCCAGGAGTTCAAGACCAGCCTGGGCAACACAGCGAGACCCCATCTCTATAAGAAATACACACACACACAAATTAGATGCACATGGTGTCAGGCGCCTGCAGTCCCAGCTACTCAGGAGGCTGAGGCAGGAGAATTACTTGAACCCAGGAAGCGGAGGTTGCAGTGAGCCAAGACTGCGCCATTGCACTCCAGCCTGGCAACAGAGCAAGACTCTATCTCAGAGAGAGAGAGAGAGAGAGAGAGAGAGAGAGAGAGAGAGAGAGAGAGGAGGCTGGGCACGGTAACTCATGCCTGTAATCACACCCTGTATCCCAGTACTTTGGGAGGCCAAGGAGGGAGGATCACTTGAGACCAGGAGTTCAAGACCAGCCTGGCCAACACGGCAAAACCTATCTCTGCTAAAAATGCAAAAATTAGCTGGATGTGGTGGGGCACACTTGTAATCCCAGCTATTCAGGAGGCTGAGGCAGGAGAATCGCTTGAACCCTGGAGGCCAAGGTTGCAGTGAGCCGAGATCACGCCACTGCACTCCAGCCTGGGCAACAGAGCAACTTGGTCTCAAAAAAAAAAAAAAAAAAAATGGCCAGGCGCCATAGCTCCAACCTGTATAAGCACTTTGGGAGCCCAAGGCAGGTGGATCACCTGAGGTCAGGAGTTCAAAACCAGCCTGGCTAACACGGTGAGACCTCGTCTCTACCAAAGTACAAAAATTGGCCGGGTATGGTGGCGGGCGCCTGTAGTCCCAGCTACTCGGGAGGCTGAGGTGGGAGAATCGCTTGACCCTGGAAGGCGGAAATTGCAGCGAGCCAAGATCGCACCACTGCACTCCAGCCTGGGCGACAGGAGTTCAAAACCAGCCTGGCTAACACGGTGAGACCTCGTCTCTACCAAAGTACAAAAATTGGCCGGGTATGGTGGCGGGCGCCTGTAGTCCCAGCTACTCGGGAGGCTGAGGTGGGAGAATCGCTTGACCCTGGAAGGCGGAAATTGCAGCGAGCCAAGATCGCACCACTGCACTCCAGCCTGGGCGACAGAACAAGACTCCGTCTCAAAAAAAAGAAAGAGAAAAGAAAAAAGGGAGAGAGATACCTGCCCAAAGCCACGGAGGTCAACAGGAGTCACTGAGGGCTGGGTTGCACCACTCTCTGAAACTGATCCAGCCTCCTATGAGCCTCAGTTTCCCCTTCTGTGACCTAGGGGTGGGATCCTCTCCTACAAGGCACAGAGCGGTTAATATTATTGTCTTTCTTTTCTTTTCTTTTTTTTTTTTTTTCTGAGACAGGGTCTCACTCTGCCACCCAGGCTGGAGTGCCGTGGATCCATCCTACCTCACTGCAGCCTCTGCTTCCTGGGCTCAAGCAATCCTCCCACCTCGGCCTCCTGAGTATCTGGGGCAGTAGATACGCACCAGAGTGCCCAGCACATTTTTTTTTTTTTTTTTTTTTTAGAGACAGGGTTTCACCATGTGAGCCAGGATGGTCTCAATCTCCTGACCTCAGGTGATCCATCTGCCTCAGCCTCCCAAAGTGCTGGGATAACAGGCATGAGCCACCACACCTGGCCCCCGCAAATGTTTTCTATTATTTATTTATTTATTTATTTTTCTTTAATGATACTTTTTTTTAATCCCATCTTGAATTGTAGCAAACTTTGTTTTACCCAGCAAAATTTTTATTTTATTTATTTATTTATTTATTTATTTTTTAATGGGGTTTCACCACGATGGCCAGGCTGGTCTTGAAACCCTGACCTCAGGTGATCCACCCACCTCGGCCTCCCAAAGTGCTAGGATTACAGGCGTGAGCCACCGCGCCCAGCTCTGTAGCAAATTTTTTTAAAAATTTTTTTCAGAGACAGAGTCTCCCTGTGTTGCCCAGACTGGTCTCGAACCCCAAGCCAGACTGATTCTCCTGCCTCGGCCTCCACCTTCCTAAGCGCTGGGGTTACAAGCATGAGCCACCGGCGCCCCACCTTATGACTTCGCTGTTAGCGATGGGGAAACCGAGGCTCAGAGGTGGAGTCACATGTCCCATTCCCACTCCGCCTGTCCTCAACCCTCCCCACTGTCTCCCCCTGCAGGTGAGGTCCGTGCCCACCTGCTGCCCTCCAAGGCCTGCCGCCCCCGGACCCCTGGGTCCCCCTCCAGCGACCCACAGCCCCTGCCCCCACCCCTGCCCCAGAAGATCCTAACCCGGACGCAGTCACTGCCCACACGCAGGGGCCTCCACCCCAGCTCTACCCAAGTAAAGCCGCCCCGGAGGCCCCTTCTGGGGTCCCACAGTGTGGACGAGAGCCAGGCCGAGGCAAGACCAGCCGGTCCCCTGCAGAGCTGACCTTCGGTCTGGCCGAGGCCCCGCTGCGCCTCTCCCTCCGCGATCTGCACAGCCCGGAGGCCGTGCTGGCTGCACTGGCTGCCCAGCAGCTGGAGGGCCTCCGTGCCATCTACGTCCGGCTCCGCGCCCGGCTGATGGGAGGCCACCCCGGGCCCTGCCGCCCCGGCCACGGCTTCCGCCTCCTGGACAGCTCGCCCTGCGCGGAGAGCGGGGACGCCCTGTACTACCGCGTGGTGCGCGTGCACGAGGAGGCCTGGCACATCCTGGCGGCCAAGGTGAGCCCCTCGCCCCACCTTCTCTGAGGCGTCCCTTCCCATCTTAGCATGACCCAGGGCTTGTTTGGCCCAGCCTTGTGTTAGTTGCACCGCACGTGGAAGCCGGGCGTGGTGGCTCAGGCCTGTCATCCCAGCACTTTGGGAGGCCGAGGCGGGAGGGTCACTTGAGGTCAGGAGTTCGAGACCAGCTCGGCCAACATGGTGAAACCCCAGCTCTACTAAAAATACAAAAAAATAGCCAGGCGTGGTGGTGGGCGCCTGTAATCCCAGCTACTCGGGAGGCTGAGGCAGGAGAATCGCTTCAACCCGGGAGGCGGAGGTTGCAGGGAGCCCAGACTGGGCAACAGAGTGAGACTCTGTCTCTAGGGGAAAAAAAAAATAGGAATACTGGAGACTGGGTAATGAGTAATTTACAGAGAAAAGCGCCTTAATTGGCTCCTGGTTCTGGTGGCTGCTGCTCAGGCAGCAGATGTGCCACCCAGTGGGAGCGGGAGGAAGAGCCGGGCGAGGGCCGCACACGGGGACACAGCCAGACCACAAGAGAACTCACTCTCTATCCCAGCCACAGTGCTGAGCCACGCACCATAAACCACCCCCAAGAGGCAGTCCCCTCCCACCAGGCCAGGCCCCACCTCCAACATGGGGGTTACAATTTCCGTGAGAGTTGCTGGGGACACATCCGAACCATATTAGACTTCACTGTTGATTTATTTATTTATAGAGATGGGGTTTCACCATGTTGGCAAGGCTGGTCTCGAACTCCTGACCACAGGTGATCCGCCCGCCTCAGCCTCCCAAAGTGCTGGGATAACAGGCGTCAGCCACCGTGCTGGGCCAAACTTCATTGCTTATTTTGTAACTAACACATGAATCAACGCAGTGAACCCAGGAAACCATGTTTCTAAAGTGTGGCGCCACAGTTATTTCCTGCAAGCGGTTGTGAAAGCCCCTCCCACACCTCTCAGGGGCCCAGGATCTGCTTTTGTTTGGGTTTTTGTTTTTTGGTTTTTTTTTTGAGACGCAGTTTCACTCTTGTTGCCCAGGCTGGAGTGCAGTGGCACGATCTTGGCTCACGGCCACTTCAACCTCCCAGGCTCAAGTGATTCTCCTGCCTCAGCTTCCCGAGTAGCTGGGGTTACAGGCGTGCACCACCGCACCGACTAATTTTGTATTTTTAGTAGAGATGGGGTTTCTCCATGTTGGTCAGGCTGGTCTCGAACTCCCAACGTCAGGTAATCTGCCTGCCTCAGCCTCCCAAAGTGTGAGCCACTGCACCTGGCCTTTTTTTTTTTTTTTTTAACACAGAATCTCACTTTGTCACCCAGGTTGGGAGTGCAGTGGCATGATCTCGGCTCACTGCCACCTCTGCCTCCTGGGTTTAAGCGATTCTCATGCCTCAGCCTCCTGAGTAGCTCGGATTACATGTCTCTACACCACGCCTGGCTAGTTTTGTATTTTTTTTTACTCTTACTTTTATTTTATTTTTTTAGAGACCGGGTTTCACTACGTTGGCCAGGCTGGTCTCGAACTCCTGACCTCAGGTGATCCACCCACCTCGGCCTCCCAAAGTGCTGGGATTACAGGCGTGAGCCACCGCGCCGGGCCCAGGAATCTTCTTTGGAACTCACTGCCCAGGGACATTCTGCCACCATCTTCCGCCCTGGCTTAATTTTCCTGAAAGTCGTTACAGTAGGTGACTAACTTCCAAATTCACATGGACCCTCTGCTTCTGGAGGGATGCAAGGCAGCCCCTCCCCAGCCGTAGTGGGGGCGGTTTGGGGTGCGGGGGGAGGCTTCAGGTCAGGCGGCACGGGGGCAGGCGGTGCTGGGAGGATCAGTAATCCAGGTCCTGATACCCCTCTGCTTTGCAGGTGCCCAAGCCCGGGGCGGACGTGCCCCACCCGTGGGGCCTGGAGCTGCAGGCCTCCCTGTCCCCGCACTTCAATCTGCAGGGGCTGTGTGGCCTGGTGCCGGAAGGCACGCTGCCCGGGGCGCCCTGGAGGGGCGCGGTGGCGCTGGCAGCGGAGGTGCCCGAGCGCACGGTGGCGCAGTGGCTGGCGGAGGCCTGCGCGCAGCCGCCGGAGGAGTTCGCGTGGGCCGTGGCCCTGCAGCTCCTGCAGCTGAGCGCCGCCCTGGAGTTCCTGGAGGCCCGGGGCGCCGCCCTGAGCGAGCTGCGGCCGGAGAACTTGCTGCTGGCGGCCGCGCGGGGCTGTGCGGCGACGGGGCCCCCGCGCCTGCTCCTCGCTGACTTTGGCCGCGTCTGCCGGCGGCCCCCCGGCCCCCCCGGCCCCCACGCGCCGCAGCTGGGCCGCCTACTCCGCGCGCTGCTCGGCCTCGCTGCGCCCTCGACCTTGGCCTCGGGCCTGGAGCGCCTGGCCGCGCAGTTGACTCGCTGGCGGCCCTCGGCGGCCCGCACGCGGGGCGCGCTGCGGGCGCTGCTCTGGGGACCCGGGCCGGAGCTGCGCGGCCGGGGAGCACCGCTGGGGCCCTGGCTCAGGGCGCGCCGCGCGCTACTGCTCCTGCGCCTGGCAGAGCGGGCGGCAGGCGGGGAAGCGCTGGGTCTCGAGGACTGGCTGTGCTGCGAGTACCTGGCTGAGGCCACCGAGTCCTCGATGGGCCAGGCCCTGGCGCTGCTGTGGGACTGACCCCAACCCTCGGCGAACACACCTGGCCCAGGCCTGCCCAGGAGGCAGGGCTGGGGCTGAAGTCAGCGTCTCCGTGATAGCCGGGACATCCCCTTGCTGCGGAGTCCAGGGCGAAGCAGAGAGAGCAGTGCCTGTGCTCCAGAGCCTCCGCCTGCGCTGAGAATGGGGGTCAAGGGCTTCCCAGGGGTGCAGCTGCCCGTCCAGGGCTGGGGGCTGATGGCCAGCGCCTCCTGTGTGGGCAGCACCTCCCTGAAGCCAGGCCCCCACACCTGTTCCAGGAGCGGACACCCCGCTGATCACTGTCGATCTGAACGTGTTCTGCCTTCCCCAGCAGCCAGGGCGCTCTTCTGGCAGCAGGGTCTGTCACTGTCACCATGAGAGGCCAAGACCAGGACCAGAAGCATCCCTGGCCCTGGAGCACCCCCCTGTGCGGAGATGACCGGTGATTCTGGGTGTGTGATGGGGAATCGCTGGATGGTGTCAGGGGAAGGGAAGGCCCCCTGGGACCTTAGACACCCAGCCCACCTCAGAGGGGTCTGGACTCACTGTTCCTGAAAGTCCCGTTGGTTCTATGCCACCTCCCCCCAGCTCCTCTGCGTCCAGCCTGCCTCCTCCCTGTTCCTCCGTGACCACTAACTTCTTTCCCGCCCCCAAGCATCTGTGGAGGCTGTTTCCGCCGCCACACCGTTCCAGTTCTACTTCCTCTAAACAAATAAAGGTTCCCCCACCGGGCGCCCTGCTAGCTCCTTACCCTGCGTTCTCTGCCCACTCCCAGCAGGCAGCACCACCAAGGGGCATTTATTCCTCTCTCTCTCCTTACGTTACTGTCCCCAAGGCTGTGAGCTCCCTGGAGGCAAAGGCCAGGCCTGGCGCACAGTAGGTGCTCACTTAATACCGCTGGATGATGGAATAAACAAGCACAGAGGAGACTCACCCGTGGGGAATAGGAGTCTTCCTTTAGGCCTCTGCCACTTTCCACTGCCTTGCTCGTGGCCTCCCTGGAGCCCCAGGGTTGCCCCTCCATTCCATTTCCCATGGCGGTCCTATGAGGTCCCTCTCCAGCTCAAACACTCCCCATGGCTCCCCAGTGCCCTGGAATGCACACAGGGCTCTTCCCTTTTCAAGTCTCCAACCCCATGTTGTTCATCCTTCGAGGTACTTTCTGCTACCCGCCCCCACTTTGCCCAAGTTTTTTTTTTTTTTTAAGATCCGCCCACCTCAGCCTCACAGAGTGCTGGGATTACACGCCTGAGCCACCGCGCCCGGCGCCCAAGTTGTTTTTTACGCTGCAAACAGCCCCGTCTACTATGCTTGACTCGTATTCAGCCTGCAAGGCCTCAGCTCCAATGCACCTTCCCTGCATTTGCGCTGCCCTAACGAGCTGGGAGTGTCCGTGTCCAGGTCTGTCCTCCCAGCCGACCCCACCATCGCTCAGACAGCTGAATGGATCTCCCCGCACACCGAGTCTACCCCAATCTCTTTCCGCTCCTCCTTTCCTCCTCTTTCCAGCCGGTTTCCCGGCCACGCCTGGCCATGACTTTCAGGGTGGTGCTTCCGGCTAAGGCCGGCAGGTGGCGCTGCGGCCTCGCAGTGGGCGGACCCGGAAGCGCTCCCTGCAGGCCACACCCCCACCGGAGGCGCTCCTGCCCTGAGCGGCACGGAAGCCCCGAGGCGGCCATTGACTCGGCGCACCAGAAGGGCTGGGGAGGCCGGGCGCGGTGGCTCACGCCTGTAATCCCAGCACTTCGGGAGGCCGAGGCGGGTGGATCACGAGGTCAAGAGATCGAGACCAGCCTGGTCAACATGGTGAAACCCCGTCTCTACTAAAAATACAAAAAATTAGCTGGGCATGGTGGCACGTGCCTGTAATCCCAGCTACTCAGGAGGCTAAGGCAGGAGAATTGCCTGAACCCAGGAGGCGGAGGTTGCGGTGAGCCGAGATCGCGCCATTGCACTCCAGACTGGGTAACAAGAGCGAAACTCCGTCTCAAAAAAAAAAAAAAAAAAAAGGGCTGGGGACACCGGCCCCCAGGCGCAGGCCCAGGGTGGGGCGGGAGGGGACGCGAGGCAGGAAGGGGCCCCCTAGTGAGCAGTAAGAGCTGACACAGAGCTGACAGCCCGGGCCTCCCAGCCTGGGGAGTCCTCCCTGGGAAAGGTCCTCCAGCTGTCCAAGTGACAAGTGCCCCGAGACCCATCCGGCCAGGGCCCTCTGTGGGCCGGGGCACTCTTCCCCACAGTCGCTGGCATTAACACCACGGAGCCACGTGCATGGGGTGTAATCACTTTATTGGCTTTTGGAGAGAATAGAAGGGAGATGAATACCTATCTTTCCAAGTTAAAAGACCTAAGACTGTTTCCAAAAGACTCCAAATAAGAAACTTCTCCTCCAAGTACAAGGATAATCTGAATCATCTTAAACCAGCAATAAAAAAGTAAAATATAAATTTTTATTTAGAATTAAAGCAAATACTTCAGTATCACAAACACAATATTCAACTTCAAGAAATATACCGCTAATTTGGAGTGAGCATTTATTTGCACAATTACAACATGCGGACAAACCCAGGCGAGATGAGCTAGTCTACGGTTCCCAGCTGATGGGGGCGACCCCAGGGGCTTGATGTGCAGCCCCACCGAGGCTGCTACTCCTCCTCGCCGGAAGACTCTCTCTCGAACGTGTAGGCCATGAAGCAAGCGTCGGGTCTCTTGGGGACAAGGGGATGCCCCGGTCTCACAATCTCAAAGCCCAAAAAGCTGAAGGTCCGGAGCAAGGCGGCTGCGGGGAAAAGGCCGTCAGATGTCAGAGCCACCAGTACCCAGAAGCCCCTGCTGGGATGCCCAAGGATGTGGGGGAACGGAGACCAAGCCTGTGGGTTGAGAGTGAAGGGGTAGGACGGGCACCCCCACACGTCCGCTGCAGGAGATGCGGTCACCTACCTCTGTCCTCACGGTTCTTGTGGAAGCAAATAAAGACATGGTCGGCTCGCAGCTGCTCCTCAGCAAACTCCAGGAGAACTGCGAAGCTACAGCGCGAGTGAGCACCTTGACAGCCAGACGCACCCACCTGTCCACCTCCCTCCTGGGCTAACAGCCACCCAGAAGGCTGCTCTACTCTGGGGTCCCCCTGGGTCCAGATCGTCTTATAGATGGGGCTGTCCTGAGAGAGCAAGGTACTGAGCAGCACCCCTGCCCCAACCCACGTGCAGCCCCCATGTCAAAAAAGTTCTCAGACACTGCCTGGCGTCCCCTGAAGGGCGGAATCCCAGGGTAGTAACTTGAAGTGAACCTTTTTTTTTTGACACGCAGTCTCACTCCATCGCCCAAGCTGGAGTGCAGAAGCGTGATTTGGCCCACTGCAACCTTCACCTCCTGGGTTCAAGCGATTCTCCTGCCTCAGCCTCCAGAGCAAGTGGGACTACAGGTGTGCACCACCACACCCAGATAAATTTTGGATTTTTAGTAGAGACGGATGGGGTTTCACCATGCTGGCCAGGATGGCCTAGATCTCTAGACCTCGTGATCTGGCTGCCTCAGCCTCCCAAAGTACTGGGATTATAGGTGTGAACCGCTGTGGCCAGGCTGGAGTGACTTTATAAAAAGGGACCCTGTTCCCACCCAAAAAGCAACGGCAGCCCCCATATTTGCTGCCTGAGAGCAATGCCCTCCCTCATCTGTCAGTGACCCCCTTGGGCAGCGCCCCCACCTGCTCCATGCACACCTGGGTAAGCACTCCCCACCTGTCCTTGCCTCTCACCTGTCCTTGCTCCCCTCGGGCAGCGCACCGCCGGGGATCTCGATGTAGAGGCTGCCGCCACTCAGCACTGCCCGCCAGTTAATGTGTTTGGCATCTGTGAGCCTGGACTGGACGTTGAGAATCCTGGTCTTGTCGTTGGACGTTAGTTCCTCTGTTACATTCAGCCGATCATCCTGTCCAGAGGACGGTGCAGCCCAATTCACAACCCCTCAATTCAGAAGCCCCACTCGCCCTACAGGGCTCCAAGACCCCTGCCACCCCCGGCAGCACTAAGGCTGAGGCCTCGGCTATTATTCAGCTCAGGCAAGGCCTGAGCTTCAGGAGTCCGTACACCAGCTCTGACGAAACTCTTAGGTTCCCGGAATTAAACTAAAATCGCAGGTACAGGGCAGAAAAGTGCACACGACGCGCCTGCGGCCCCAGAGCAGCCCCAGAGCACCCCATTCCACCGTGGCAGGCCCGGCCCCATACTCACAGAGTAGAATAAATTAGCTGAAAGATTGTGATCCCTCTGACTATTCCCTCGCCCACCTGGGATCTTCAGGGGTGGGTGAGGGGCATCAGGAGCACCACCGAGGCCCCGGACCCGGGTTACTACAGCAGAGGAGAGACACCCTGGAACTGCAAGAGACGCGGGTCAGGAGGCGGCGCCGGGCTCCACACAGACACCCCTCCAAGGTGCGCGGGCGGCCTTCAGTCGCAGTCAGCCCCGGCCAGAAGACCCCACCCCGCCCCCACACACTAGGCTTCCCAAGGGCAGAGCAGCAGTCACTGAGCCTCGACTCCTCGGACAGCATCGCCCAGGCCTGCCCAACCCTCACTGGGCGCGGGTCCCTTCCCCTCACCCCGCCCTCGCCAGCGCTTCCTCTTTCCAGCCCAGCCACCGGTTCCCCTTTCCACCCTGCACTGCGACCACAATCTGGAACCCTGGCTTGTCCCGGGGAGGGGGGCAGTGGGGGCCTAGCCTGACCTCGCGGAGGACGCGCCCCGCTACGCTCCTGGCCGCCTCCTCCCCCCCCCCCCCCGCTTCGGGCCCGGGCCCTCGCGGTTGCGTCATCTCGGCAGACGCGGCCCCGCGCCCCGGGGGAGATTTTCACAATCGCGCAGTCGGCAGCGCCAGCAGCCATTTGCTGCGCAGTGTAAACAGGCCCCAAAGTCGCCTCCATTTTGCACGGCCCCCAAACGGCGGCACCTTCAGCACCGCGGCCAAACTTCCCGATCCCGGGGTTGAGTGGCGCCCACCTAGGTGGACGCCGTCGGGGAGGCTTCGCCGAGACCCCGTGGGCCCCCCAAACACCGCAGCTAGCATCCGCGTCCCGGAAAACAAGACGCGTGGTCCCGGGAGGCGGCGGCAGGGGTCTTGACCGAGCGCTGCCGGGGTGTCAGGAGGCGGGAGAAGCCCTGGGTGCCGCCTACGTGCGCGGCCTCGCACCCCGCTTCCCCGGCCATCCAGACCCGCTCGCTCCGGGGCGAAAAACGGGGCCCACGAGGTCGGCCGCGTGCGGAGGCCACATCGGGGCGCGGGGGGGCCCGCGGGAGTCTGCCCGCCGCGAAGCACTTACGGCTCCCGCACCGCGAGCTCCACGACTGGGACCGAAAAGTGCAAATTCACCCGCCCCGCGAGCCCTGCGTAGCCTCGGACCAGCCCCCGACAGGGCCGACCCCGCCCCCAACCAGATTGCCCTCCGCGTCCCCCAAATCCGACCCGCAACCGGAAGCCTTTCCCCTCCTCCACAACAAAGTCCTATCCCGCGAACCCCGCAACACGCACACGCCTCCCCCCGATTCCCCATCCTGCGCCCAAATCAGACCTCCGACTTCACCCTCAAATCAGGCGCCCGGCAAACCTAAGTCATGACCGCACGCCCTTCCCGAATAAGGCTCCGGACCCGGGCCGCGCAAACCCGACCCCCCGAGCGCGCGGCCACGACCCCGGGGGACCTCCAGGCCCGCCCCGCCCCCGGCGCGATCCTGGCCTTGACAAAGGGGCGGATCCCGCGCGCCCGGGACCTATCTGCTGACCCGAGGCCAGCCCCCCGCGGGCCTGCGCGGCCGGCGCTTCTGGAAGCTTCGGACGGGGGCGGGGCGCTCACCTCTCACTGCTGCGGCCGCCGCGGCTATGCAAGCTGAGGAGCGGCATCGTGAGGCTGGCGTGGACGGTGGCGCTGGGTTTATCCCCTTCCTTCTCTCTGGCGAAGCAGTGGCTGTTGAGGATCCGCTGCAGGGAGGATTTCACCATCCGGCCGCTGGGGTCCGAAACCAGGAAAACCTCCGCTGCGCCTCTCCGCGCCGCCGCCGCTGCTCGCCGTTCGCAAAATGGCGTCGTCGTCGCCGCCCGCCTTTATAGACGCCGCGTCCGGACCACGCCCCCTGCGCCGCCGGGAACGCGGCCGCACAAGGGGCGGAGCGCGGGGCTGCCGGGGAAAAAAAAGTCGCGTCCGCCCCTCCCAGGGTCTGATTGGTGAAAGGTGAGGGGCCCAGGGCAAGGCGCCTCTGAAGATTGGTTGTTGAGCCTTGGGGCACGCCCCCTCTGCGCGTCACTCTGCGGGCGCCCGGGGGCGGGGCTGCCGTAGCGCGAGGCACGCGCTGCGCGCGCCCTAAGCCATCCCCGCCCCCACAACAGGGCCTTGGGGCGGGGACGGCTCTTTGGGGCCGGTTTTTGGTGGTTTCCGAGTGCCAGTTTGTCCATCGTGGTCCACGTCACCCTCCCTAGGGCCCCTTCACGCAGCGGGACCCCTCTCCTGGCGGCTTGGGGGCAACAAAGTCCCCCGGGTATTGGGGGGGGGTTCTCACCGCGCCCATCCCCCATAGGACAAAATTATTTCAAGTAACACCTGGTCATCATCGGTGATTATTACTACTTTTTAATTTGGTCTTGCTGTTCTTAAAAAGCTTCCGATGTTTTAAAAAAGAACTTCCAATGTTAAAGATATGATTCAAAGTCAGCAAAATATTTCGTGTACAATTTGGACTCAAGCAAAAATTTTACTCCTTGAGGATAAATTCAGATTTTTCCTGTGGAAATCCAAACTTCCGCTAAGGAGAAACATTACTCCTGACACTTAAAACTCAGAAACACATCTCATGGATGAACTAAAATGTGGATCTCCCAAGGGAAAAACGATTTCTTCAGCGGTTAAGTTCGATGAACTGTTTCTCCTGTGAGCTAAAATGTGGATTTATCCAACGAAAATATTTCCCCTCCTGGTTAAATCCAGGGGAAAAAAAAGATCTCAGGTATGAACTGCAGTTTGCACGTAATGAGCAAATATATCACTCCTGGGAGTTACATTTGGAGTTACACACAATGAGGTTTAATAAAACATCTTTTTTTTTTCTTTATTTTTTTAAGATGGGGTTTCACCATGATCGCCAGGCTGGTCTTGAACTCCTGACCTCAGGTGATCCACCCACCTCGGCCTCCCAAAGTGCTAGGATTACAGGCGTCAGCCACCGCGCCCGGCTTAATAAAATATCTTATATTTCATGTATAAAGTGCATTTCGATCTTACCAAGCAAAAATACTACTCCTGGCACATCCTGTTTTCTTTCATGGTTTTAATTTTGTTTCGTTTGCGACCGGGCCTTGCCGTCACCCAGGCTGGCGTATAATGACGTGATCCCAGCTCACTGTAACCTCCGCCTCCTGGATTCAAGCGATTCTCCTGCCTTAGCCAGCCGAGGAGCTGGGATTATAGGCACCCAAGACCACACCCGGCTCGTTTTTGTATTTTTAGTAGAGATGGAGTTTCACCATATTGGCCAGGCTGGTCTCGAACTCCTGACCTAAGATGATCCAGCTGCCTCGGCCTCCCTAAGGGCTGGGATTACCGCCCTGGGCCACAACACCTGGCCCTCTTTTCAGATTTCACTCTGCACTAGAAGACTGCTGTTGCATCTCTGCTATGAACATTCGATATTCGGGTGTCGAGGTAGAAATTAACTCCTGCTGTTCACATTTGGGGCCATCCTGGTCACTGCAGGGTGCTGAGCGGCGTCCCTGGCCTCCACCCACCATGCCACGAGCACTCCCGGTCGTGAAGTATCCCCAGACATCACCCAGTGTCCCTTAGTGGGGGGCAGAATCATCCTGGGTGAGACCCCCAGGGTTAGGGGATTCCACGGGCCTCCAAGGGACTCTTCGTCCCATGCTCCTCTGCCCTGTTGAAGTCCCAGTAAGCCGAAGTGCACCCTGGCCAGGCGAAGTGGCTCACAAGTGTAATCTCAGCACTCTTGGGAGGCCGAGGTGGGGGTGGGGAGGGGAACACAAGGTCAGGAGCCCAAGACCAACCTGGCCAACATGGCAAAACCCCGTCTCTACTAAAAACACGAAAATTAGCTGGGCGTGGTGGCGCGCGCCTGTAATCCCAGCTACTCAGGAGGCTGAGGCAGGAGAATCTCTTGAACCCGGGAAGCGGAGGTTAGGGTGAACCAAGATCTCGCCACTGCACTTCAGCCTGGGCTATGGGGCGAGACTCCGTCTCAAAAAAAGAAAGAAAGAAAAGAAATCCACACCTTGAATGGGGAGGGAGACAGGAGAAGAATCCCAGGAGCTGGGGTCCTCCTGGTTTAAACCGATTGCCCAATTGGGAGTTTATGCTGGTGTCTGGTGTGAGCAGAGGACAGACGGGTCTCCTCCCTCAGCCCCATGGACATTGGGCTTGGATGGTTCTCTGGGATGGGCAGTCCTGGACACTGCAGGGTGCTGAGCAGTGTCCCTGGCCTCCACCCACTCCACGCCAGTGGCACCCTCAGCCATGACAACGGGAAATATCCCAAACATCACCCAAAGTCCCTTGGAGGCAGAGTCACGCCCCCAAGGACATGAGAACTTCCTCTGGGAACAGAGGCAATCGCACCCCAAAATGACAAGGCGGGATGCGATTTCCAGAACGGCCACGAGCAGGGAGCCCCGTCCTTCCGCCCGGACTGCAGCAGCTCTCACTTCCTCCTCCTGTCTGCCTCTAACTCATGGCCGCCTGCCAGCGCTGTGAGGCTTCTGGAACAGCCACCCCCACACTGGCCGGGCCACGGTGGGTGAGCACTAGGATGAACAAATGCACCCTGCTGATCCACCTGGCTGCGCTCCAAGGAACCAGGGTGGGAGATGCTTTGCTGGGAGCTGGGGAGTCTGTGACTAGTGAGGGGCCCACAGACAGCAGGGAGAGACAGAGGCACATCAGGGAGGGCTTCCTGGAGGTGGTGAGGCTTGAACTGTCTGAAAGGGACAGGAGAGCATGTGGGATGGTCAAGAATGGAGAACCCATCCCTGGGTCTTCTCTGAAATCAAGGCTGAGGGGATAGATGCTGGCAGAGGAGGCAGAGAGTATGACTCTGATTTATTGATTTATTGATTTATTTGGTTATGAAACAGTCTCACTCTGTTCCCCAGGCTGGAGTGCAGTGAAATGATCTCAGCTGCTCACTGCAACCTCTGCTTCTCAGGTTTGAGCGATTCTGCTATCTCAGCCTCCCAGGTAGCTGGGATTACAGGCGTATGCCACCACGCCTGGCTAATTCTTGTATTTTTAGTAGAGACGGGGTTTCACCACGTTGATCAGGCTGGTCTCGAACTCCTGATCTCGTGATCTGCCCGCCTCAGCCTCCCAAAGTGCTGGGATGACAAGCGTGAGCCACCGCACCCGGCCAACTCTGATTTCAAAAAGGATATGTGGGCCCGGCATGCACTTTTCTGGGCAGAGGCAAGATCACTTGAGCTCAGGAGTTCAAGACCAGCTGGGGTTGGCCAGGCACCCTGGCTCACACCTGTAATTCCAGCACTTTGCGAGGCCAACAGAGATGGATCACCTGAGGTTGGAAATTCAAGACAGCCTGACCAACATGGAGAAACCTCATCTCTACTGAAAATACAAAATTAGCCAGGCGTGGTGGCCCATGCCTGTAATCCCAGCACTTTGAGAGGCCGAGGCGGGCAGATCATGAGGTCAGGAATTTGAGACCAGCCTGACCAACGTGGTAAAACCCCATCTCTACTAAAAATACAAAAATGAATGGGGCATGGCGTTGGGTGCCTGTAATCCCAGGTACTCCAGAGGCTGAGGCAGGAGAATCGCTGGAACCCAGGAGGTGGAGGTTGCAGCAGGCCGAGATTGCACCATTGCACTCCAGCCTGGGTGACAGAGCAAGACTGATTTAAAAAAAAAAAAAAAGGGAGGAGGAGGATTGGGGCCAGGAGTGGTGGTTCACGAGTGTAGTCCCAGCATTTTGGGAGACTGAAGGAAGAGGATTGCTTGAGGCAGCAGTTGGAGACCAGCCTGGCCAACATAGCCAGACCCCCGTCTCTGGCTTCTCACTTTGTTGAGAATTCTGAAAATTTCTAGGAATTTAAAAAAAAAAAATTTTTTTTTTTTTTTTGCGACGGAGTTTCGCTCTTGTTACCCAGGCTGGAGTGCAATGGCGCGATCTCGGCTCACCGCAACCTCCGCCTCCTGGGTTCAGGCAATTCTCCTGCCTCAGCCTCCTGAGTAGCTGGGATTACAGGCATGCGCTACCATGCCCAGCTAATTTTGTGTGTGTGTGTGTGTATTTTTAGTAGAGACGAGGTTTCACCATGTTGACCAGAATGGTCTCGATATCTCGACCTCGTGATCCACCCGCCTTGGCCTCCCAAAGTGCTGGGATTACAGGCTTGAGCCACCGCGCCCAGCCCAAAAATTTTTCAATTAATGTTTTTTTTAGATGGAGTCTTAATCTGTCACCCAAGCTGGAGTGCAGTGACGCAATCTCAGCTCACTGCAACCTCCACCTCCTGTGTTCAAGTGATTCTGCCTCAGCCTTCCCAGTAGCTGGGACTACAGGCGCGCACCATCACGCCTGGCTAATTTTTGTATTTTTTAAGTAGAGGTGGGGTTTCATCATGTTGGCCAGGATGGTCTCAATCTCCTGCCCTCGTGATCTGCCTGCCTCAGCCTCCCAAAATGGTGGGATTGTAGGCGTGAGCCACTGCGCCCAGCCAAAAAACAATTTTAATTAGCTGGGCTTGGGGTGGGAACCTGTGGTCCCAGCTACTCAGGAGGCTGAGCCGAGAGGATCACTGGAGCCCAGGAGGTCGAGGCTGCAGTGAGCTGTGATCCCACCACTGCACTCCAGCCTGGGTGGCAGACCAAGACCCTGTCTCAAAAAAAAAACAAAAAGAAAAGGAGGCTGGGCGTGGTGACTCACGCCTATAATCCCAGCACTTTGGGAGGCCGAAGTGGGAGGATCACCTGAGGTCGGGAGTTCGAGACCAGCCTGACCAACATGGAGAAACCCTGTCTCTAAAAAAAAAAAAAGAAAGAAAGAAAAAAGAAAAAGGAAAGAAAGTAGGAAAACCAGGAAGGATTTGGGCCTCCTTTTCTCCGTGTGCCGCAGGCTGGCCTCGTGTTCAAGCCTGGCTCTGTGTCCCGGTGTTGCCTCTTGAAGAAAAACTCAGAGGGCCTTTGAACCCTTTTCAGCAAACGTTGTGGGGAAGAAAAGGGGGAGTAAACAGGAACTGCCCATTTTTAACGTGCTCGGAGCAGCCCGCCATGAGCTCCGGCCACGGGAGGCTGCGCAGGGCTGGGGTTTGGCCACAGAGCCGCCAGGGCGTCTGCCGCTGGGTGATAAAGAGGGACCCATGGCTGTGCGGGCAACCTCAAGACGAGCTGTGCAAACACACACGGAAAAGCGAGGCCTTATCATGGGCAGGTTGCTGTTTTTCCCTTTACTGTACTTAGGTTTTTTTCTTTTTTCCTTTTTTTTTTTTTTTGTGATGGAGTCTTGCTCTGTTCCCCAGGCTGGAGTGCAGTGGCAAGATCTCGGTTCACTCCAACCTCTGCCTTTCGGGTTCAAGCGATTCTCCTGCCTCAGCCCCCCAAGCAGTTGGGACTACAGGCGACCATCACCACACCTGACTTTTTTTTTTTTTTTAAACGGGGTTTCACCATGTTGGTCAGGCTGGTCTTGAACTCCTGACCTCAGGTGATCCGCCCACCTTGGCCTCCAAAGTGCTTGGATTACAGGTGTGAGCCACCAAACCTGGCCCCCTTTTTTTTTTTTTTTTGAGACGGAGTTTCACTCTTGTTACCCAGGCTGGAGTGCAATGGCGCGATCTCGGCTCACCGCAACCTCCGCCTCCTGGGTTCGGGCAATTCTCCTGCCTCAGCCTCCTGAGTAGCTGGGATTATAGGCATGCGCCACCATGCCCAGCTAATTTTTTTGTATTTTTAGTAGAGACGGGGTTTCACCATGTTGACCAGGTTGGTCTCAATCTCTCGACCTCGTGATCCACCCGCCTCGGCCTCCCAAAGTGCTGGGATTACAGGCTTGAGCCACCGCGCCCGGCCTTTTTTTTTGTATTTTTAGTAGAGACAGGGTTTCACCATGTTGACCGGGATGGTCTCGATCTCTTGACCTTGTGATCCACCTGCCTCGGCCTCCCAAAGTGTGGGATTACAGGCGTGAGCCACTGCACCTGGCCTTTTTTTTTTTTTTAAAGACCGGGTTTCACCATGTTGGTCAGGCTGGTCTTGAACTCCCGAACTCAGGTGATCCACCCGCCTTGGCCTCCAAAGTGCTTGGATTACAGGCGTGAGGCACCACGTCCAGCCATACATATATTTTTTGTTTTCGTTTTTGTTTGGGATGGAGTTTTCCTCTTGTTACCCAGCCTGGAGTGCAATGGCACAACCTTAGCTCACTGCAACCTCTGCCTCCTGGGTTCAAGTAATTCTCCTGCCTCAGCCTCCCAAATAGCTGGGATTACAGGCATGCACCACCATGCCCAGCTAATTTTTTGTGTTTTTAGTAGAGACGGGGTTTCTCCATGTTGGTCAGGCTGGTCTTGAACTCCCGACCTCAGGTGATCCGCCCGCCTCGGCCTCCCAAAGTGCTGGGATTACAGGCATGCACCACCATGCCCAGCTAATTTTTGTATTTTTAGTAGAGACGGGGTTTCATCATGTTGACCAGGATGGTCTCGATCTCTTGACCTCGTGATCCACCCGCCTCGGCCTCCCAAAGTGCTGGGATTACAGGCGTGAGCCACCGTTTTTTGTTTTGTTTTGTTTTGTTTTGTTTTTAAAAACGATAGGGTTTCACCATGATGTCCAGGCTGGTCTTGAACTCCTGACCTTAGGTAATACAAACACCTCGGCCTCCCAAAGTGCTGGTATTACAGGCGTGAGCCACCGCACCCGGCCCGTGTCTCTATTTTCACGGAGTTTGACCTTTCTTGTTTTTCTTCTCTTTTTCTTTTTTTTTTCTTTTTCTTGTACAGACAGGGTTTTGCTATGCTGCCCAGGATGCTTCCAAACTCCCATCCTCAAGTGATCCACTGGCCTCAGCCTCCCAAAATGCTGGATTTACAGGCGTGAGCCACCACACCCAGCCCTATTTCTTTAAAGAAAACAAAACTGGCCAGGCATGGTGACTCACACCTATAATCCCCAGCTCTTAGGGAGGCAGAGGTGGGAGGATAGCTTGAGTCCAAGAATTCAAGACACCTGTCCCCATGCCTGGCTTTATACTCACAAGACACCCAAGAGGTGGGATCGCCATTATATTTCCATTTTACGGGAAAAGAAACTGAGCCACAGCCAGGCAGCTGTGGAGTCAGAGTCAGAACCTGAGCAGAGAGTCAGTGCCCTCAGATGACACTGTTCTTCACAAAATTAGCAAAACTAGGCCAGTCATGGTGGCTCACTCATGTAATCCCGGCACTTTGGTAGGCCGAGGCTGGAGGATCACCTGAGGTCAGGAGTTTGAGACCAGCCTGGCCAGCATGATAAAATCGCGTCTCTACTAAAAATATAAAAATTAGCTGGGTGTGGTGTTTGCACACCTGTAATCCCAGCTACTCAGGAGGCTGAGGCAGCAGAATCACTTGGACCTGGGAGGCAGAGGTTGCAGTGAACTGAGATCGCACCACTGCACTCCATCCTGGGCAGACTCTGTCTCAAAAAAAAAAAAAAAAAAAAAAGCCCCACAGAGGCCCTGCATCCAGGCTTTGCTTCTGGGAGGCCTGAGCCTTCCAGGAAAGGAGCCGGAGGGGAGACAGTATGAGAACAAGCAGATGAAAATGCTGTTGAGGCTGGGCATGTTGGCTCACGCCTGTGATCCCAGCATTTTGGGAGGCCAAGGCGGGAGGATTGCTTGGGGCCAGGAGTTTAAGACTAGCCTTGTGTGGGAAGTAGAAAAGTTCCTTTTTAAAGTTCCCCTTCTTGTTAAAGAATAAGTGTGCTAATAACTTTGTGAAGCCCTGTCCTACGTAGCTGTTAGACACGCCACGCTTACAGGCACGTAGTACACTCTATGTCCTTGTACTTTAACCAGGATATCTGTGCAGGACGTGCTCACAGGCATGTCCCAGCTCTCCACGCCTTTTACCTGTTTAGGAAAGTTTTAAGTTGTTAGCCAATCAGGTTTTAGTTTAAATTGTAGGGTCTGGGTCCAGCCAACGGAGATCAGACACAGCAGTGAGGACAACCCCAAATGTGTAAGGGAGAAATCTGTCTGCTTTTCCTTTGTTCATTGGACTCTCGTGGCAACATGGCTAATGAGGGTCCCCTTCCTGCAGTCCAGGAAGTAAACATTCTGTTGCTGAAAGATCCTTTGTCTCAGTGCTGATTTTTCTTTGTGGCACCGAGCATCTATTTCCAACACCTTGCTAACATATGGAGACCTTGTCTTTAAAAAACAAAAAAAAAAGGTACCCGGGGAGGTGGCTCACGCTTGTAATCCCAGCACTGTGGGAGGCTGAGGCGGGTGGATCAAGAGGTCAGGAATTCCACACCAGCCTAACCAACATGGTAAAACCCCGTCTCTACTAAAAATATAAAAATTAGCTGGGCACGGTGGCGTGCTCCCATAATCCCAGCTGCTTGGGAGGCTGAGGCAGGAGAATAAATCGCTTGAACAAGGACCCTGGAGGTGGAGGTTGCAGTGAGCCAGGAGAAAAGAAAAAAGCTATTTATTTTGACCAAGGAAATGCAAATCAAAACCACAATGACATCATGCCGTTGACACCCGCTAGGCTGGCAATAAAAAAAATTTAAAAAGCAATTGGAAAATGACAAGTTGGATAAAGAGAAGCAGGAAGGCTCCCAGATGGTTGCTGGGTAGATAGTACTGTGCCGTCACTTTGGAAAAGTTAGGTGTGGAGACCGGGCATGGCGGCTCACACCTGTAATCCTACTGTCATCCTAGAACTTTAGGAGGCCCAGGTGGGCGGATCACCCGAGCCCAGGAGTTCGAGACCAGCCTGGCCAACATGATGAAACCCCGTCTCTACTAAAAATACAAAAATCAGCCTGGTGTGGTGGTGCCCGCCCGAAGTCCCAGCTGCCGGCGCCACCTCTCCCTGGTGGGGCAATGGTAAGCGCTAACAGCAACCCCTTCCCTGCTGGGATGGCAGGGACGGGTGGGGGACTCCCCGGCAGTGACCTCACTCCGGCGGCCATGCTGATTGGCCTTCCCGAGGTCTCTGGCCACCTGTTGCCATCCATCACGGGGCCACCCTCCCCACCTCCATCCTGTCCCCAAGACTCCTCGCAGCGGCTGCGGGTGAGTGAGGCTGCGGTGAGGAAGTGAGGCTGGGGGAGTCCCGGGCAGAGGTGTGGGCTCCTGGGGTGTGGGAGGGTGTTGCGGAGGACCGTGAGAGTCCCCTACTACTGGAGCTGCCCCCACACACATCTGGGGGCCCGCACACCAGCCTCCCTTGTTTGTCGGGCCCCTCCCCCACCACCACGTGACAGGCCCCTTCCAGGTCTTGGAGCCCCAGGGGTGGGTGGTTTTTCAGCCTAGAGACAGGGGCACCATGATTCCAGCAGCCGGAGCCCATGGTGACCCTGAAGAATACGGCTTTGGGTCTGACTTGAAGTCCCTTGCGACCTCCAGCCCATGGCTCTGTCTCATCTGTCATATGGGAACGGAGTTAGTGGAACAGTGAGGCAGCCACTGTGTGTCAGGATCAGAAGCCCTCCCGGGACCCTCCTCCCAGGGCCCTCCTCTCGGGACCCTCCTCCCCTGCCCTGCCTGTCACCGCCAGAGCCAGGATGGTTCTGCTGCTGGGGCCTGAGCCTGTAGCCTTACGGGGTCACAAGGGGGGGATGTGGGTGCCCAAAATGGCAGGTCAGGATGGCTCAGAGGGGGACCCCATGAGAGCAGAGGCCTGGGAGGGGCAGGGGCACCTGTTAGCCTGTCCCGCTGGCCTCTGGCACCAGATAAAAATAGTCCCTGGTCTCAGAGAACATGAGCTGGCGCTGGGGCCAAGAGTCTCGGTTCGGTTGCGTCTTGGACTCAGTGCTTTGTGGCCTTGTGGGAGCTCCTGCCCTTTCTGGGCCAGGACAGCCATGGCTGCTGTGCTGATGGATAAGGGGCCCCTGCGAGGCTGGGCTCGAGGGAGGGGCCCCAGGGCAGGCATGCAGGGTCAGGGAGGTGCCTGTGGGCGCCAAGCCTCGTCTTTGCCGAGTGAGGGGTGCTCCAGGCAGAGATCACAGGCTGGGCGTGGGGGAGGACGGGGCCTGTTGGTCCACAGGTCAGGCCTAGGCCCGTGCAGGGGCTCGGTAAAGGCAAGGCTTTGCTCCCACCCCTCCCAGCCTGGCCTGGACCTGCTGCTGCTCCGGCCGTCTCCATGACAACCAGAGCCTGGGAGGAGCTGGATGGGGGCCTGGGCAGCTGCCAGGCCCTGGAGGACCACTCGGCGCTGGCCAAGTCCCAGGACAGGGATCCAGGTACCCTTGTGGCGCTGGCGGGAGGAAGCCCCTCGCTGGTGGCCCCCTTGAGCTGGGGGGCCCATCTTCAGAGAGCAGAGCTCAGCCTCCCACCCGGGACTGGCTTCCACTGTGCTCCCACGTTCAACCCTTGGCCCTCATTGCTGCCTCAGGGGTCTGTAAGGAACCCCAAGGATACCACGTGCTGGGCCTCACAGAACTAGATTCGAATCCCACGTTGCCACTGAAGTCCTGTGCGTCTTCAGGCAAAGCTGTCTCCCAGCCTGTCTGCTTTCTTTGTTTTTTGTTTTTTTGGTTTTTTTTTTTGAGACGGAGTTTCCCTCTTGTTACCCAGGCTGGAGTGCAATGGCGTGATCTCGGCTCACCGCAACCTCCGCCTCCTGGGTTCAGGCAATTCTCCTGCCTCAGCCTCCTGAGTAGCTGGGATTACAGGCACGCGCCACCATGCCCAGCTAATTTTTTTATATTTTTTTAATTTATTTTTATTTATTTATTTATTTATTTTTGAGACGGAGTTTCGCTCTTGTTACCCATGCTGTAGTGCAATGGCGCAATCTCTGCTCACCGCAACCTCCGCCTCCTGGGTTCAGGCAATTCTCCTGCCTCAGCCTCCTGAGTAGCTGGGACTACAGACATGCACCACCATGCCCAGCTAATTTTTTTTTTGTATTTTTAGTAGAGACGGGGTTTCACCATGTTGACCAGGATGGTCTCGATCTCTTGACCTCGTGATCCACCCGCCCTGGCCTCCCAAAGTACTGGGATTACAGGCTTGAGCCACCGCGCCCAGCCCTATATTTTTAGTAGAGACGGGGTTTCACCATGTTGACCAGGCTGGTCTCGATCTCTTGACCTCGTGATCCACCCGCCTCGGCCTCCCAAAGTGCTGGGATTACAGGCGTGAGCCACCGCGCCTGGCCTCTTTGTATTTTTAATATATTATTATTATTATTATTATTATTTTATTTTATTTTATTTTTTTTTTTTTGAGACGGAGTTTTGCTCTTGTTACCCAGGCTGGAGTGCAATGGCGTGATCTCGGCTCACGACAACCTCCGCCTCCTGGGTTCAAGCAATTCTCCTGCCTCAGCCTCCTGAGTAGCTGGGATTACAGGCACGCGCCACCATGCCCAGCTAATTTTTTGTATTTTTAGTAGAGACGAGGTTTCACCACGTTGACCAGGATGGTCTCGATCTCTCGACCTCGTGATCCACCCGCCTCGGCCTCCCAAAGTGCTGGGATGACAGGATTGAGCCACCGCGCCTGGCTATATTTTTATTATTAATTATTATTTTGAGACAGAGTCTCACTCTGTCTTCCATGCTGGAGTGCAGTAGTATGATCATAGCTCACTGCAGCGTCAACCTCCCAGACTCAAGCGAGCCTCCTGCCTCAGTCTCCCAAGTAGCTGGGGCCACAGGTGTGCCACCATGCTTGGCTATTTTCTTTTATTTTTATTTTATTTATTTATTTATTTATTTTTTGAGACAAAGTCTCTGTCATGCAGGCTGGTGTGCAGCAGCACAGCACAATCTTGGCTCACTGCAACCTCCACCTCCCAGGTTCAAGCGATTCTCCTGCCTCAGCCTCCTGAGTAGCTGGGTTTATAGGCATGTGCCACTATGCCCAGCTAATATTTGAATTTTTAGTAGAGATGGGGTTTCACCACGTTGGCCAGGCTGGTCTTGAACTCATGACCTCAGGTGATCCACCCGCTTCGGCCTCCCAAAGTGTTGGGATTACAAGTGTGAGCCACTGCATCTGGCCGCTATTTTCTTTAAAAAAAAAAAAAAAAAAAAAAAAAAATTGTTTTTGCACAGATGGGGTCTCACTGTGTTGCCCAGGGTGCTCTGAAACTCCTGACCTCAGGTGATCCTCCCATCTCAGCCTCCCAAAGTGCTGGGATTCCAGGTGTGAGCCACCAGGCCTGGCCTCCGCCTACTTTCTTATCTATAAGATGGGGATAGTCACCAGCACATCACCCAGCAGAGCCGGGGGAGAGGGTGGGATTGGCCTGGGGGCCCCCACAACCTTGACTCTCCCTCTGTTTCCACAGGGACACCCAGGCTGGCTGACTCCGGGAACGGGAGCCTGTCCCTTGTGAGTAGCTGGGACCCCTCAGCCTTTAACCCAGGAGGTCTGGAGAGTTGGGGGCACGCTGGCCAAGGGAGGAAGGTTTCAAAAGCCCACGGGGAGGCTTTGGCACTGGAAGGAAACAGGCAGAAAGTCTCATGGTTCCCACAGGACTCTCAGGAGCCGAGGGCTGAGGGTCGCAGTGTGGACACCAGGCCGAAGAAGACGGAAAAGGAAAAAGAACCTGCCGCCAAAGGGACCCCAGGAACGGGGAAGGAGAGGCTGAAAGCCGGGGCCAGTGAGTTTGCAAGAGGCCTGGGTGCGGTGTGGGGTGGGTGCGACTGGTGTGAGGCCCAGGACCGGGAGCTGGGTCCTTGGATATGGGGAAGGGTGGGGGGTGTCCTGGTTGAGTGGTGTCGAAGTGTGGCAGGCAGGAGGAAACGGGCCGAGAGCCTCCACTAATTCCTGCTAATACCCGCTAAGCCACTCAGCTCTGGGAAGTTCTCTTCCAGAAACTCTGGGCATCCCCAGGCAGCTGCGGGGCACCCGAGGCTGGGTTCACCTGCGCCCAGGGCCGGGTTCAGGGCGCGGGCCTCCCTCTTGGCGGGGAAGGGGCGGCGCGGAACCAGCGGTCACAGCGCAGTGCGCACTTACCCCCGCAGGCCCTCGGAGCGTCCCCGCGCGCAAGAAGGCGCAGAGCGCGCCGCCCCCGCAGCCGCCGCCGCCGCCCCCGGCCCCGAGCGAGGAGCTGCCCTGGGGAGACTTGTCGCTCAACCAGTGCCTGGTGCTCGCCTCGCTGGTGGCGCTGCTGGGCTCGGCTTTTCAGCTGTGCCGCGGTGAGCGCGGGCTCCCCAGGGGTGGGGCAGGGCTGGGGTCCACCTGCGCGCTGTCTCCTCCAGGGAAGGGCCCTGGGTCGCGAGGGTGGGGTCTGGGCGCCGCCTTCTCGGGGCTGGGTCTTGCGCGCCCCCATAGTTGGTGCCGCTTCCCTTAAGTGACGGACCTCGCGCGCCCCTGTCACCCCGGTGGACCTCGCGCGGGGCCCATTCCCCCCGCCGCGAGGAGGTTCTGGCTTCCGGATGGACCTCACGCACCCCGTCCTCCCGCGGAGCGTTCCGCCGCCGTCCTCCTGCGCCCTCTTTGGGGATGGCTCGGCTCGCGAGCGCCTCCCGGGGCAACTCCTGTGACCCCTCCCTTGCTAGGGGTCTCCCACAGCCTCGAGGGGAGAATAACCAATTGAAAGAGCGAGGTTCCGGCCGGGCGCGGTGGCTCACGCCTGTCATCCCAGCACTTTGGGAGCCGGAGGCGGGTGGATCGCCTCAGGCCGGGAGTTCAAGACCAGCCTGACCAACTTGGGGAAACTCCGCCTCTACCAAAAGTACAAAAATATCAGCTGGGCGTGGAGGCAGGCGCCTGTAATCCCAGATACTCGGGAGGATGAGTCGTGAGAATCGCTTGCCCCCAGGAGGCGGAGGTTGCGGTGAGCGGAGATCGTGCCATTGCACTCCAGCCTGGGCAACAAGAGCGATATTCCGTCTCAGAATAAATAAATAAATAGAAAAGAAAGAGCGAGGGTCGGAGGAGGGGCGCTCCGCAGAGTCCTGGAGTCCCTTCCCATGGCTGGGGGCATCCTTGGCCTCGGCCGTAGCCGGGGGAGCCTCACTCCACCTGTCTGGGGAGGGGGGGCTCTAGGGGCGAGGGAGGACGAACAGTGTGGTCCGAGCCTCGGCCCGGCTGACTCGGGTCCTGACCCTGTCGCTGTAGACGCCGTGGCTGGGGAGGCTGCAGTCCATGCGCCTGCGCCCGAGCCCTGGGTCCTACCAAGCTCGGCCCCGAGGGAGCCATCGTCGCCGCTGGTAAGCGCTTCCTTCCAGTGACCGCAGACAGTGAGGCCTTCATCCCCATCCTTCCCCTCCCGGAAGGAGCCCGGGCCGGGGGGGAAGGGGGACGCTCACCCCAGAACCCCACTGTGTCTGCCTTGCAGCCGAAGTTGGAGGCCTCGGCGCCCCCAGCCGTGCCGCCCGCGCCCCCGGCCGAGGCAGAGGCCAGACCCAAGGTTCCCAGGAGTCGGGAGGCTGCAGAGAAGGACGAAGGGGAGCCTGGTGAGGCCACCGGAGGGGCCGCCGGGGAGGACAGAGCACCCCTCGACGACCGGGGGCCCAAGGAGAGGCCTCGGAGAGAAGGGAAGCCGCGGAAGGAGAAGCCGCGGAAGGAGGAGCGGCCGAAAAAAGAGAGGCCGCGGAAGGAGGAAAAGCCACGGGCAGCCAGGGAGCCCCGGGAAGCCCTTCCCCGGCGCTGGGAGTCGCGCGAAGGGAGCCACAGGCCGTGGGCGCGGCACTCCAGCGACGCGGAGCCCAGGAAGAGGCAGGTCTGGGTCTCCCCGCGGCGTCCGGACCAGGAGGAGCGGCCTCGGAGTAGCCTGAAGCTCCGCGCAGGCAAGGGGCGGGACTGAGCCAGCCCCGCGCACCAGCCCAGGGACCCCCTTCTCGACGCCCGGCGGCTCTGGCGAAATAAAGCGAGTGCTGCGGTCGCCGAGTCACCTGCTCCTTTACGCCCGGACCCGGCACCGAGTCCGAGGCCTCAAAGACGGTGGTGGGGCGCTTCAGGCAGGGGAGAGACAGTGAGCGCCGATGGGGCGGACCCGGGCGTGCGCGGGAGGAGAGGCCATCCGGCTCCCTAACACGCAAGGACACCCCACCGGTCACTTGCTGGTCTTTATTGGGGGCATGCTTGGGGGCGGAATAAATATGGGAAGGGGTGCGAGCTGGGGCGCCTCCGGCCCCTCGGGACAGGGGCCCGCGCGGCGCAGGGGTCACCGGCAGCCACACTCGGTGGCCACCATGTTGGGCACGTGGTGCGCGCTGATGCGCTCCTCCGACAGGCTGATAAGCAGCTTACCGGCGTAGGCGGTGGGCACGCAGCAGGGAGGGCGCGCCAGGACGGCCCCGCGGGCCTGCATCTTCAGCAGCAGCACCACGTGGTTGCCATAGCGCGGGTTGCGGTCGGACTGCGGCCAGCCGCACGCGCCCTGGCAATTGTTGGCCTGGTAGGTCTCGGGGATGAGTACCGAGCGCTCGGCGCGGAGGTCCACGCTGAGCTCGTGCAGCGAGCACGGCCCGTCGGCGGCGGTGGCCCCCGCGCTGCGCTGCGCCCGCCCCGGTCCGCGCGGATCCCAGCCGCGCCACTCCGCGCGCAGCCCCTGCAGCGCCTTCAGGAGCAGCAGCGCTCGCAGGGGACCGCCGGGGCCGCCTGGGCAGAGCGCGAGAAGGCGCGCCAGCAGCGGGGCTGCGGCTGGAGGCAGACCCGGGAGGCCGCGCAGCTCGGCAGCCGCCGCCTGCAGCTCGGCGGTCACGCGGCGCACTAGGGCCGTGGCCCAGGGCGCCGACGTGGGTTCCTGCAGGGGCGCGGGGTCCCCGGAGGCGGTGGCCGCGGCGGGCGGCAGCAGCAGCAGCAGCGGCTCCTCGCCGTCGAGCAGGCGCTCCAGCGCCGCGGGGTCGGACAGGTTGACCAGACCCTGCGGGAAGCCCGCCAGCGCATCCGGGTCCAGGGCCAGGCGCGGCACCGAGGCCCGGGCCGGGGAGCCCCTCAGCGCCCGCACCAGGCGCGTGAGCGTCTCCAGGAAGGGGTCTGCGCTGGGCGGCGACTCCTCGAGCTCCGCGGATGGCCTGGAACCCGCAGTGGGGAAAGTTGGGGGCGGGCGCGAGGCCTCGCCACGCCCGCCTGCTCCTGTCCCATGCCCCCGGGCCTGCGCGCACCTGGGTGGAGGGAGGGGCACGGTGTCCAGCTGGCCGTGCGCGGGCAGCGGCGCGGGCTCGGACCGCGGCAGCAGGAGCAGGGCCGGGGTCATCCGCGTGAAGCAGCGGCGGTCGTCGCCGAATAGCAGCGCCTTCAGCCGGGCGGTACTTAGGGGGGCGCCTGCGGTGGGTGGGCGGGGGCTGGCTCAGGGGCTGGGGGCCGGGGACAGCCGACCTAGCGCCCTGTCCCTCTCCACGCGGACCTACCCTCTCCTCGAGGCTGCATGGTCAAGGCCAACCCGGAGCCGCGCCAGGCTCCCGCGGGGCGGTCCACCGCCAACACCAGGTAGTGAGTGTCCCGGGACGGGCAGAGGCTCTGCGGAGAGCAGGGCTCAGCCCAGCTGGGTGGAGGCTCACCGAGTCTGGCTCGACCCGCCCCGACCCGCCCCCTTCCTCCCCTCGCCACTGGTTGTAAGTTGCTCTCAGCACCATGGACCCTGCAACAAACCCACACCCCTGCTGCCTCCGGGAAAGTGCCCCATGAAACTCCCGGTACCTGGGAACCCAGCAGCCCAGCCCTCGTCACAGTGACCTCGGGGCCAGGCCCAGGGTACAGCACCAGCAGCGCCAGCTCCGGGGGGCTAGCTCCTCCAGGCGGGGGCTCCTGGAATCTGAGCGAGGGTGTCGGCTCCCACGTCACTGCAGCCAGGACAGCAGGACACACCTAAGCCATTGAAGGCCAGGATCCTTCCACATCCCTCTGGAAGCCTTTGGGGTCCATCCCTGCCGCTCTGGCCGCTGGTCAGGGGACCCGAGGGGGTATGAGGGCGCCTCTCTTTGCTGCCTTCCTGCAGCCAGGGAGCAGTGACAACCGGGCGGGCAGGGGCCGAGTCTGAGGCTGTGGGTGGGGCTGCCCCCCCTCTGCGGTCTCTGGGTTGGGGCTCCCAATGAAGCCCTTCCCCCTAGGGAGTCTCCCAGGGTAGTGGGCCTGAGAACAGGCTGCCTGGGCATGGAGCTGTGGGGAGGAAGGTCCCTGTGCCCTGCGGCTTCTTCGTGGGTGGCGAGATGGGCACACCTGTCTCTGGTACTGTGGCAGGCACAGGTCTGAGAACTGGGCTTCAGGGACAGGACAGAGTGGTGCCCACCTCCCAGGCCACAGAACCACAGCCGACCCAGGAGCAAGACCACAGCCTCCTGGCTCAGGGTGGGGGCTCTGCTAGCCCCCAATCTCCCCTAGGACCACCAGGTTGGCCGTGCCAAGCTCAGGGCTGGGCCCCACATACCTTCCTCCAGGTGCAGGACCACCAGGCGCTGCCCACCAGGGCCCCGCAGCCAGGCCCCTAGCCGCTGCAGAGAGAGCAGGGCAGCCTGCCTGTCGCCGGGGCTGCAGACCCCGAAGGTGGCCAGGTCTTGGGGGCCCCAGCGGGCCTGCTGCACAGCTCCCAGGAAGGCCTGCTCATAGCCTCTCAAAGTCCCCACCACCCGCAGGGGGGTGCCGCTGCCGTTGCTGTCCCTACCCAGTGCCACTAGGCACAGAGGTTCTTGGGGGCTGCCTGGCGGCCAGTCCACGTCTTCTCCAAAGATGAGGCCACCAGGGGCCACAGCTGGCTCCTCTGCTCCGAGGGTCTCAGTCCCTAGCAGAGCCCCCAGGGCAGACAGCACCAGGGCCAGGTGGGCGAGAGGCAGGCCCCGCATTGTGGGTGATGCGAGGGGCTGGGTTGCCTGCCTTAAGTGAGCCAAGTGGAAGGTGTGGTGTTTGTGCAGGCGGACGGGCCGTATCTCCTCTGCGGTGACCTTGGGGACAGTGCCCGGCGCCCACACTCCAGGCAAAGTGGCCTTCTCAAAGGTCCCTTTCTGTCGCCGGCAGCCTATCTCCCTCCCCGGTAGTGATAGAGCGGGGCCTAATGTGTCAACACGCTGTCCTTGAGGGCCCGTGCCCAGAAAGCACAGGAGTGCAGCCAGACCATACAGCGCTGGGGGGCAGGGAACCAGACGTCCTGGGTGCTGGGCCTCGAGAAGGAGGGTCCCAAGTCAGCAGGGGCTCCCTGTCCCCTGTTCACCCTCCCCACCCCTAGTGGGCTAACTGGAGACCCCCACGGTATCTTCGAGTCTCTGCTCTTCCCTCCTCAGGACCCGACCCCAGACGTACCCCTAGCTGGCTGGTGGGGTCTGTCCTCCACCAGGCTACCTTCAGGGCACAGCTGCCTCTTAGGTGGGCCCAGGCCCTCCCCAGTCGCCTAAATGCGGGATGGCGCCGTGCCTGGCCCTCCCACACAGCATTCACACAGGCGGGCGGCGCTGCGGAATCCATGCACTCAGGGCTGGGGGAGGCCGTTTAATGAGCCGGGACAGTACAAAAGAGCAGCCTTCCCTCCACGGGAGAGGCAGGAGCACCTGGGCCGGGATTGCTGGGAAGGGAGCAGCTTCTCAGTTGGTTGGGGGAGGGGGAGGTATGTTCCCTGGGCCTTCGGAGGGGAGTGGGGGCCTCAGCATTGGGGGCATGGGAGTTGGGGGGTGTACCCCAGGATTTGAGGGGTGAACTCCAGGAGGCTGAGGGTGGACCCCAGGAGCTGACGGATGGACTCCGGGAGGTTGGGGGTGGACCCCTGGGGCCTGAGGGTGCATCCCTGGGGCTGGTGGGTGCACCCCTGGGGCCTGAGGGTGAACAGCCGGGGCTGCTGGGTGCACCCCTGGGGCCTGGGGGTGAACTCCTGCTGATGGGGGAGGGTGGACCCCCGGGGCTGGTGGGTGGACTCCAGGGGCTGGTGGGTGAACCCCAGGTGCTGGTGGGTGAACCCCAGGGGCTGGAGGGTGGACTCCAGGGGCTGGGGGGTGGACCCCAGAGGTTGGTGGGTGGACCACAGGGGCTGGGGGATGGACGCCAGGAGCTGGGGGGTGGACCCCAGGAGCTGGAGGATGGACCCCAGATGTGGGGGGGTGCACCACTGGGGCCGGGGGGTGGACCCCTGGAGCTGGCGGGGGTAGCTGGGGTGGTCCTGGGGGCCCTGAGGGCGCAGGCCCCGTGGGGGGCATGGGTGGCAGGGGCAGGCCTCCTGGTGGGGGTGGTGGCAAAGACTCAGGCAGCGGTGGCCGAGGGGGCAGACCATTCATCAGCGGGGGTGGAGGCCGCTTCACCCCAGGGGGTCCAGCAGGGAGGCTGGGTGGAGCCGGGGGCTTCTCCATTTTAAAGTGGAACTGGAGAAAGAACTAGAGAGACGAGAAAGGCTCAGCAGGCGCGGCTGGGGACTGGGCTGCCAGGGCCCGGGCGGGCGGGAGTCGAGGTGCCCAGGCCAGCCACTGACCTGCTTGGTCTCCCGGTTCCAGTGGGTCCAGAACTTGCCCTCTGCCTTATCGATCTCTCTGCTTGGCACCTGGGAGGGCAGGGGACAGAGAGGGCTCCTGGTCCCTGCGACCTCAGGACCACCATCGGGCAGGGAGGTCAACGCAGCCTGAGGCCCCAGCCGCTCTGGCCTGGCCACACCCTGGGAGCCCAGCGGAAGGCCCTGGCCTGACACGACCCTCCTGACACAGGGTTCAGTCTGGAGTGAAACAGAGCTGGCCTCAATGCCAGCTCGCTGCCAGCCCCCCGCTGCGCAGTCACTGTCTACATTGTTTAGTGACGGCTGCCCTGGCCAGGCGTGGGCGCAGGCTTCGGGACGCCCCCCAATAGCCTGGCTCGGGAACGGAGGTCACCTGGAGAAGGAAGCCCCCCAAAAGCATGGCCCAGGAACGGGGATCACCTGGCGAAGGTCTCACTGCCCGGCGCTCAGCCCTGCCGGCTCTCCCTTCTCCATGGGCACTGTGCAGTCCAAGAAGGCGCCCTCCCCCAAAGCCAGGAAGCCTGATGGGAGGGGCGCCCTGCGCAGCCTGCACAGACCTTTCTGGCTCCCATGTCTCAGGGGGCCCGGGACCCCACAGCCACGCTACCTTGAAGGCGATGGTCTCGTAGGGCTCGGCGGCCATCAGCAGGTACTGCCAGCGCCGGTCCGGGGGCTCGATCCGCTGCTCGTAGGCAGACATGAAGCGGTGGCGCGGCATGATGCCCTCAGCGATCTCAGGGTAGTCGATCTGCGGAGACACAGCCGGGTGGCAGGGCCGCCTGTCGGACGGACACCTGTGGCCGCCCCCCACGCCCAGACCCCTGAGCTCACCTGGAAGAGGAGGCTCTGCTGGCCCATCTCCGAGTCCCTCTGCTTGGTCACTGCAACACAGAAGGTTCTCAGGTCCCAGCCGCTTGCCCTCCCTGAAGCTGAGGGACCTGGACCGGGCTAGTGCCACCCACTGAGAGGGCAGGACCCTGGGGGAGGCCCTGGGGCTCCAGGCAGCCGCTGGACTCGGTGCCCGTGCTCTCGGTGTCTGGGACACTGCTATAGGGAAGGCACAGGTGTGCCAAGGCTGAGCTACCTGCGGGGTCACTCAGGCAGGGACCGAGGTGGGTGCTCCTTTGTCCCCATCCCCAGAGCCCTTCACCCCAGGTGCTGGGACACGACCAGCCAGTGTCAGGGTCACCGAGCGGGAAGGGCCTTTCACCACCCTGCTCTGGGATTCAAGCGGGGCTGCCTGAACATGGCCCACAGGGTGTGTGGGGTGATCGAGGGAGGACACCCTTCCCACCAGAGCTCAGCCGCCTGGACCCCAGGAGCGGCTGCTGGGGGGCTGCCGAGTCCCTGCCGGGCCCCCCGGCTCTCCGCAGCCTCCAGCATGTGCACACACAAGCTCCCTGTCTCCCCACTGCCCTGAGCCCAAGCCCAGGACCTGTCAGGGCCTCCCGGCCCGGGGCCGCCACTCTAGCTGCCCTCGCCATCCAGTGCACCTGCCCCGGGCCTCTGCCCTACAGGCTGCTGCCAGGAGGCCGGGCACACAGGACGTCCCCACCTTCTGTGAAGAACACGTGGCGGGGAGCCTGCCCGCCTTCCCGACCCCTACGGACACACATCTCTATCTTCTACTCTGTTGCTTCCCAGCTTTCTGAACCAGGTCACCGGCAACCATTTCCACTGCTGAGGGTCCCAGAGGGAGCTGCCCCCAACAGCCGCTTCTCCCCATCCTCTTCCTTCTGAGGCTAAGAGGAGTGGAACCAGTTTCAAGGTTAACGGGAGAGGTGTCAGGCTCACCACAGCCCCACTTCCACTCTTTTGCTTGGCAAGAATTCCCAGAAGCTTCCACAACACTGGACTGCAAGGCACAGAGGGGCCACCACTCACACACCAGGAGCCCCAGGCACAGAGGTGGCTGGGCAAGGAGGGCACAGGCCGGGCCTCTGCTGGGAAAGGGGCCACCGGGTGAGACAGGTGCTTATCGGGCCCAGCCTGATGGCTCCCAGACACAGCGCCAGACGCTGCAGGCGGGTGAGGGATGGTCACCAAGCATAAAACAGCAGCTCAGGGATGAGGGTCTCGGGCTGTGGCTCCCGCGCCGGAGCCCAAAGAACCCATTCACGCGGGGGCAGACTCACCTTTGTAGCCCGGACGGCCGATCTTCACAAACTTCTTCACCTCCACCTTGACCTTCTCGGGCGCGGGCTGTGCGGGGGCCTCCTTGGCTTCCTTGGCCGCTCGCCGAGCCCTGCGGGCAGGATGGACATGGCGCTGGAGCCCTCCACGCACAGGCGCCAGGGACACGGGCCCAGGGACCGGCAGCCCCGACCTCAGAGCTCACTACAAACCCAGGGATGAGGGCCAGGGGCCAGGGAGGGGCCCTGGGGTTTGGACCAGGACAGGGGTGGGACAGGGATGTTCTCTTCCTGTCATGCTGCTCACCGTCCCTGCCTGGGGCCCCTCCCACAACCCCACGCCTCTGCTTTCTTCTTTTTTTTGAGACGGAATTTCACTCTGGTTGTCCAGGCTGGAGTGTAATGGCACCATCTTGGTTCACCACAACCTCCACCTCAAAGGTTCAAGATTTTCCCGCCTCAGCCCCCAGAGTAGCTGGAATTACAGCTGTGCACTGCCGTGCCAAGCTAAATTTTGTATTTTTAGCAGAGATGGAACTTCACCATGCTGGCCAGGCTGGTCTCGAACTCCTGACCTCAGGTGATCCGCCCACCTCAGCAATACAGCCTATGTTCCCTAATGCTCCCCAGAGACCTTACTCCAGTGCCCAGGGAGGCCCAGGCCAGGCTGGTTCCCCGCTGCAGAGCCGTGGCCCGGAGGGCTCATGGAGATTGGAGCTGCTGGAGCAGCAGGCATGAGACGGGGGGGAGGTACTCACAGGTTGGTCTGGTGCTTCTTCCCCTGGGTATGTGCCAGGTAGCTCCCCTGGGGAGTGGAAAGGAAACACACGTGACTTGAGACCGAGGGGACAGACACAGGGCAGTCCCCCAGCTGTCAGCCACTCAGCCCACCCCAATCCCCAAACCCGAAGCCGGCCGCACCTCGTTGTTGTGAAGTGTCAGGCAGAGCTTGCATTCATAGGAGCCCAAGTGGTTTTTCATGAAATATGGGTCCTGGAGGGGAAGAACAGGTATCCTGTTAGACAGAAGATCATGGCCTACTCTGTGGTCGGGGCCCTCAGAGGCGGGACCCCCTTTCTGTGGAGGCCTGGCTGTCCCTGACGGATCTGGCGAGGGGCCTCGTGAGCACGCGTGTGGCCACCTGGGGCTGTGGCCTAGGCTTTGAGCAGCAGGGGTTCCCAGGGAGCCCCGGCACCACCTTCCTGGAGGTTCTGAGACACGGACATAGAGCCAGGACAGCAGCGCCCGTCACGCCTGATGCAGGGAGCCGTCCGCTGCCCAAGCCTCTATGCCAGGGGTCAGCACAAGGCAGACACAGGCATGAGAAAAGCAAATGGGTGACACGGATGGCCACACGCATCCGCAGGCCCTGAGCTGGGGCAGGCGGGCACACACTGCCCCTCTCAGACCCTGGAGTTCAAACCCTAACTCCACCCCTGCGGCTTGGCACCCCTCCACCGTGATTTCATCTGGAAGACAAGGAAAGTCACACAGACTACGTTGCAGGCCAGGCCCGTGGGGCACGTCAGGGAACACGGCCCTGGGGGATCCTGGTGGAGTTCAAAGTCTAAGGAAGCGCACGCTGGCAGGGTCTCGGCTGGGGACCCACCCTCACAGGGACCCGGGCGATGTCTGGGGACATCTGTGTTTGTCCTGATGGCGGAGCTCCTGGCACGGAGCAGGTGGGGACCAGGGATGCTGCTTGGCAGCCTGCAGTGCCCGGGACGCCCCCAGCCCAGAGTGCTGCAGCCGGGACGTCCACAGTGCTGCGGGGGACCCGGCTCCCTCTGCCTCGGCACAAGGTAAAATCAAAGCCTTCACTGCATCTCACTGGACCGACATCAGCTCTCCCCATTTCCAAAAACTGAATGATGCCCAAAAGGGGGCTTGGTACAGAGCAAACCATTTCCACCCGGGGCTCAGAGTCACAGAGGGTCTGCGGTCTGAGGTGGCCAGACGGAAGCGGCGGCTGCTCGGTGGCCCTGGGGCTGCATGGCCCAGCCCGGTCGGCCGCCCACCTTGTTGATGTCGATGGTCTCCAGGGCCAGCTGCCGGAGGCGTTCCCTGCGGTCACGGTTGCTCTCGGAGGAGGAGGCCACGCCCCCGCTCCCGGTCTTGCCCCCAGGGCGATGCTGGAAGTCCATGGTGTTGGCCTCCGGGCTTCAGCAGACTGGGAGACACCTGTGGAGAAGTGTGAAGATGGCTCAGAAGGCGGGGCTGCTGCTGGGACCTCCCCGGGTACCCAGCTTGTGGAGGCCAGGAGGAGAGTGAAGGGGACGGCTAGAACGCGGGGCTGCTGCTGCGACCTCCCGGGGCTGGGCCGTCAGGTCGGGGGGAGCAAGACTGCTCCTCCCCCTGTACTCCCAGCGCCAAGCTCTCAGCAGCCCTGAGGGGACCACCCGCTAGTGCACTGAGTCTCAGCCAGGGGGCCGGGGCCCACTGTGGGCCAGGCACAGACATGAGGAAGCTGGAGCCTGCGTCCAACTGACGGCGCAGGAGGGTGGAGGGGAAGCCGTTCCAGCCCAGACTGCCAAGGCCTGTAGACCTGAAATGGCGACGGGGAGCCAGACAAGGCACAACCAGGGAAGACGAGGCCAAATTCTCACCGAGTCACCACCTCCAGGAAGCCATCGGGACTGCCCAAGCCCCCAGTGTTCTGCCTTCCTCTCAGCTCCCTCTGGGGTTGGCTACGCTTACTTGTCCCAGCCTGAGTTCTCTCTCTCGGAATCGGCTGTGAGTGAATTTTCTGGATGGCGAGGGAGACGGGGATCTTCCAGTCCTCACTGGGTAACACCCGGGAGATCAGCCACATCTGCCCGTGGCGCAGAGGGCTCTCCTGAGTCCCAAACACCCGCCTCCCGACGCAGCCCTCTGCCGCTGTTCCACACGCTCAGGCTCCACGCAGCTTCCTCTCTCTCCTGCCGCTGTTCCCCTACCTGCTCGACACCTGCCCCGGGCCCTGGTTTAAAGGCCTTGGGTGAGCTCAGAGACGGGACCCAGGAGACCGAGTGAATCATTCATTGCCCCCCAAAGACGTCCACATGGGAATCCCTGGGACCTGTGAACCCATCGCCTCGCACGGCAGGAAAAGGAAGCACAGCATCCTCTTGAGAGGAGGGGGAGGCTGAGGGGCAGAGAGGCTGGGCTGTGGCTGTGAACAAGGAGGACATGTGGAAAGGCGGGAAGAGTTCTGCTCGCAGAAGGGATGGAGCCTCGTGGACTGTTTGGATTCCTGGCCCCAGATCCAGAAGCGGATGCAGCCGCGTCACCGGAACTGCCGTGTCTGCGGTGATCTGTCGCAGCGGCCACAGGTGTGCGGGTGCACGCGGAGGTACAGGCCAGCTGTGCTGCTGACCTGTGGTGGGACCTGAGGTCACTCCTCATCTATGGGGGCCCAGGACCCTCCCCACCCAGTTTTTATTCCCCAGACAAGTTTATGACAATGATCAAGTGTGGGACCGGTGGGATGGGCTGCCGAGCTCACTGCAGTATCACAGGGAGTTCAGGCACCCCAAAAGCCCACCTAGAGATGCCCGTCATTACATATTGTCACGTCAACTTCAAGAAACCACCATCATGACCATCGCTATCCCTTCACAAAGAACATTCCAATGTGAAAACGGAGACGGCGGCGCCGGAAGGACTGTCCTCTGCCGGGAACGCCACCCTCTGGCCCGCGGGACCCTCCCTGCCTCGGGCTTCTTGGCCACGCGTTCTTCAGGACCGGGGAACCGCACCCCACCGTGCTGGCGCTGGGGCCGTCAGCCACAGTCCCCGCTGCAGCACCAGCCACGGCTGCCTGGGAGGCTCTGTCTCTGCCTGGCCCACAGGCCGGGCGGGATTAGTGGGTGCCGCCTGGACATATTCGTGACGTGCCTCATTTCTCTCTGGAGGACATTCAAGCATTTCCTGGTCAAGGGGCATGAAACTCACAGCAGGGATGAGCCTGGGGAGCCCCGCGAGCAGCCTCCCGCCAGGCCCAGGCGGCACCTGCGTCTCCACCCGCACAAACCCGTCCTCCATGCACCTCAGTGCCGAGAAGCCCCCGCCGGGGACCGTGCGGGAAGGCAGGGAATTGGCCGCCTTTCACAGATGTACCCCAAGAACCCAGGAGGGGCCTGGTGCTGGGAGGCACACCCCCAGATCTCCGAGTCATCAAGCGCTCCACTCTCCCAGGAGGATGGCCTATTCTTTTCATGAGGAAGGAATTCAGCATTATGAGAATGCCCCGCTGGCCCTGGCCGTGGCCTCTCCGGGACCACGCTGCCATTCTGAGGCTGAGCTCTGCAGAGCCATCACTGGTCTCTACCCCCAAGCCTGTGCTCTCCCCCACAGTGCCGTGGCATCCTCATGGCCAGTGCCAGAGGCTGCTGGCAGACAGAAGAGCAGAGGACAGGACGTGTCTTCGGAGGCCCCAGGGCCCAGGAGGAATGGAGCTCTGTCGCAGGAGTGGCCTGCGCTTTGCTCCTCCAAGCATGAAGAGGCGCCCAGCTTCTGGGCCAGGACAGCTGCAGGTGGCCACAGCAAGAGCCACCAACGTATCCTCATACACTTATTAACCCCTCACATTTTAGTGACATTTCCAGAACGTTTTAATGACTCAGTGGCTGGACGGACCTGGAAAAGAAACTCAGATGCTAAATGCGAACGAAGCCAAGAGTTCAAATCGATCTAGGGGGAGCCCAGGTGCTACTTCTTTTTCCTTTGTTTTTTGAGACGGAGTCTCACTCTGTCACTGAGGCTGGAGTGCAGTGGCATGATCTTGGCTCACTGCAACCTCTGCCTCCTGGATTCAAGCGATTCTCCTGCCTCAGCCTCCCGAGTAGCCGGGACTACAGGCGTATGCCACCATGCCCAGCTAATTTTTTGTATTTTTAGTAGAGACGGGGTTTCACTGTGTTACAGCGAGATGGTCTCTATCTCCTGACCTCATGATGCACCCACCTCGGCCTCCCAAAGTGCTGGGATTACAGCTGTGAGCCACCGTGTCTGTCTGCCCAGGTACTTCTTAAACCAGCCAGATGGAACACTCAAGTGGCCCATGGCTGCCTCAGGACACGAGCTCCAACTGTCACAGGGGCACCTGTGGAGTCTGACTGGCCCTTGGAAACCCAGATCAGTACTCAAGCGCTCACCACATAATAAACTCTGATCCAAAAACCAGAAACCGTCCGAACCCAAGCCTGGCCATCACGGGCACTCGACACCCGCACCGTCCCCCTCAGCAGCTGAGATGGGGCAGCGCCCTAGGGAAGGCCACACGCTCCGATCCCCCACCACCCTGTGGTAGATCAGAATGTTCCTCCCAGAAGTGGCATATAAGGTCCTCGGCAGTTAGGGAGGCAGGCCCAGCAGAGCAAGGGGCCCCGGGGCAAGCTGAAGACGGGGCTGAGTCCTGCCGACTGGGCAGCAGGAACCCCTGGGGTTCCACCTAGCCCAAACCCCCACCCAGGGGGAGGCCAGGAGTCTTTTCTGGGGAAACAGTGCCAGAGGAAGAATTCTCAAATACTGACATTCAGGGCCCCCACACCTCAAAGAAAAGCCCCACTCCTCGCCGGGCCACTGGGCAGGTCTCTCCGGATGAGGAGCAGAGCTCACACAGGGCTGCCAGCCGCTTTGTTCTTAAAGAGAAACACACGCCTCCGAGAACAAAGAGACTGGATGGGAACCCCAACGTGAGATCCCGGACACCCTCCTCTGTCCTCGGGGAAGTTGACGCACCGGAAAACCAGAACAGGGCGCTAAATGATAACAACCTGAATTCAACCAAAAAGCTGCCCTTGAAAAATACAGACAGGACAATCTATCAGTGTTCCTGGAGCTCTAGAAGAAAACAAAAAAGAGAAAAAGAATGAAGAAAAACACAGACGGGACAATCTAAACAAAAAATTCCATATAAAATACAGACGGGACGATGCAAACAAAAAGATCCCCTCAAGGAGTCTGAAGCCGAGCCAGACACAGCTTTCACAAAGAAAGCCAGAAGTTGAAAACACAGGAGGAAAAGCAAGAACCCAGACGACACTCTGGAGGGGGAACAAAAGAATACCCCACAAAATAAAACACGAAAAACCTTATCAAAGAAACAGTAAAAGAACGTTAATGAGAAAATTCAAAACAAAAACAAAACCCAGGACTAAAAGAACCAAACTGTCCAGACAGCAAGGACCCACCCTGGTCAACAGGGAAATCAGGAAATCTCACTCCAAGAAGAATGTGAGGTTTCTGCCAGACAGAGAACAGCCCCGGCCGTCAGAAGCCAGCGTCCTGGCCATCTTTTGAGAACAGCACTGAGAACAGAGCTTTCACGGTTGTGAACACACACAGATTTTCTCCTTCCTTCCCTTCCTTCCTTCGTCTCTCTCTCTCTTTTTTTTTCCAGATGAGTTCTCACTCTGTCACCCAGGCTGGAGGGCAGCAGTGCAATCTGGGATCACTACAACCTCCGCCTCCAGGGTTCAAGCGATTCTCCTGCCTCACCCTCCCGAGTAGCTGGGATTACAGGCGTGCAACACCACACCTGGCTAATGTTTGCATTTTTAGAGTGATCGGGTTTCGTGAAGTTGGCCAGTCTGGTCTTGAACTCCAAAGTCAGGTGATCCACCCACCTCAGCCTCCCAAAGTGCTGGAGTTACAGGCGTGAGCCACTGTGCCCCATCTACAAATACAGATTTTCAATCTAGATTGTTATACCCCACCAAATTCCTATGATAAATAAACTCATTTTCAGACAATCAAGGACCACTCCCTCAACAAAACAATCATCTGTTTCTTCAAAAGCTACCAGATGTTCTGCTCTGACAGCATGGAGAGGAAGGAATGGCCACACTGGAGACATCGAGGCAGGCCCCAGGCAGCAAGGACCGGACACTCTGGGACAACAGCCCCATCTCTAGGGCGGAGCACAACAACCAGTCCCACCTGGAGGAGGGGATAACGCGGGTCGTGGAGGAAAGTGGTGACGGAGAGATGGATTGATTTACACCTGTGCGAAATACAACTGATAGGTGTGTGACATGTTGGGGCTCTGTGAGGACCACCACAAAGAGGTAAAAGAAAACCAGGCTACGGGAGGCTGCGGCGGGGGAATTGCTTGAACCCAGGAGGCAGAGGCTGCAGAGAGAGAGCCGAGATAGCACCACTGCACTCCAGCCTGGCAGCGGAGCAAGGCTCTGTCTCAAAAAAAAAAAAAAAGAAAACCAGGCTAATGGTAAAAAAAAAAAAAACCTACCTAATTAGCTTTAAGGGAAGAAAGAGTGATAAAAGTAAAGCCCAGCTGAACATATTACTTGTTTCAGCAACCAGCAATGTTTGCATCTTATTTAGAAAACACAACCAGACCTACTCCCGGCTCACAACATAAGCTCATTCAAGATGTGAAGGTGAAGGTGAAGGTGCAGGGGCTGGACGGAAGGGAGGCAGTCTCAACCACCCTGACATGAAATCAGCAGATCAATCCGGGAAGAAGTGTGTTATTTACAAAGGTAAAGACCAGGGGACAGCTGGGTGCGGTGGCTCAAGCCTGTCATCCCAGCACCCGCCAAGGCGGGTGGATCACGAGGTCAAGAGATCGAGACCATCCTGGTCAACATGGTAAAACCCTGTCTCTACTAAAAAAAAAAAATACAAAAAATTAGCTCGGCATGGTGGCGCGTGCCTGTAATCCCAGCTACTCAGGAGGCTGAGGCGGGAGAATTGCCTGAACCCAGGAGGCGGAGGTTGCGGTGAGCCGAGATTGCGCCATTGCACTCCAGCCTGGGTAACAAGAGCGAAACTCCGTCTCAAAAAAAAAAAAAGACTAGGGGACAGTCCGACCAGCATGGCAAAACCCCATCTCTACAAAAATATAAAATAATTAGCCGAGCCGGGCATGATGGCTCATGCCTGTAATCTTAGCACTTTAGGAGGCCGAGGCAGGCGATCACCTGAGGTCAGGAGTACCAGACCAGCCTGGGCAACAACGCAAAACCCAGTCTCTACAAAATATACAAAAATTAGGCGGGTATGGTGGTGAGTGTCTGCAGTCCCAGCTACTCAGGAGGCTGAGGCGGAAGGATGGCCTGAGAACGGAAGTTTGAGGCTTCAGGGAGCGGCGTGCGACTGTACCACTGCACTCCAGCCCGGGTGACAGAGCAAAACTCTGTCTCAAAAAAAAAAAAAAAAAAAAAAAAAAAGACGGGGGAAACGCACTTAAGAATTGAGGAAAGGCCTGGGGCCTGGAGCTGGACCACTGATCAGATCTTAGTTTTTGGTGGCAACAGCATTCTCTCCTTAAACCTAGCAAACAACCTATTTTCCACAACTCCCGTAGCTGTTTGGTGCCGTCCAAGGACACACAGGAGTAACGGTCACAGGCATCTAACTGCCTGAGGTGACCTGCAAAATGGGGCCAGCTAAGGTTTTCTGGTCGCCTTCGGCATGGTGCTGACGCTGTCACTCCTGTGCTTTTTTTTTTTTTTTTTTTTTTTTTTGAGACGGAGTTTTGCTCCTGTTACCCAGGCTGGAGTGCAATGGCGCGATCTTGGCTCACCGCAACCTCCGCCTCCTGGGTTCAGGCAATTCTCCTGCCTCAGCCTCCTGAGTAGCTGGGATTACAGGGACGCGCCACCATGCCCAGCTGTTTTGTATTTTTAGTAGAGACGGGGTTTCACCATGTTGACCAAGATGGTCTCGATCTCTCGACCTTGTGATCCACCCACCTCGGCCTCCCAAAGTGCTGGGATTACAGGCTTGAGCCACCGCGCCCGGCCCCACTCCCGTTTTAAAGGAACTGAAGCTGAAAGGAGTTACATCAGACAGCCCCAGTCAACTAATAGGTATAGATTAGCATGCAGAAGCGTTCTGGGTTACAACAAAGGCGACCCAAACCATTTCGGCCGCGATCCTGATCCGACCCCAACGAGTCTTGGTTGTTTATTTTTTATTTTATGAAATAGGATCTTGCTCTGTCGCCCAGGCTGGAGTGCAGTGGCGCAATCACAGCTCACTGCAGCCTCGATCTCCTGGGCTCAAGCGGTCTTCCCGCTTCAGCCTCCAGAGTGGCTGGGACTACAGGCGCCCGCCACCACGCCCGGCTAATCTTTTAAAAAAAAAATTTGCAGTGATGGGGTCTCGCTATGTTGCCCAGGCTGAAGTGCAGTGATGCGATCATGCTCACTGCAGTCTCGACATCCTGGGCTCAAGCGATCCTCTCGGGCAGCTGGGACTACGAGCTGGGACTACAAGCGCAACCACCACTCCTGGCTAATTTTTAAAATTTTTTTGTAGAGATGAGAAGTCACCCTGTGTTGTCCAGGCTGGTCTCGAACTCCTGGCCTCGAGCGATCCTCCGGCCGAGGCCTCCCTGAGCGCTGGGATTACACGCGTGAGGTCCGGTGCTCGGACCCCCAACAGGTGTTTGGAAATAAGAGTTCCGAGCGGGCCCGCCCAGCGCGGGGCCTGCAAACGCACAAGGCCGGACGCTCAAGGGAGGAGGAAGGGGCGCGAACCCGCTGCCCGCCCCTCAGCCCGCGACCCGTCGCAAGCGCCTCTCTCCCACGTCCGCTCCCCTCCAGTGAACCCCCAGTCCCCGTCGACCGACGCTCTCACCAGAGCCCAAGGCCGCGCTATCACCACCTTGATCCGCCACCGCCGCGATTTCGTTCGGCGCACGCGCGTCGCGGGCAAAGAAAGCACTTCCGGGGCAAATGGGGCGGGGCCTCTCGTGTGCGCATGCCCGGCCCGCCCGGCGGCGCGAGGCAGAGGGCTGAAGGTGGCGGGTCTGAAAGTGCGGCCTGGAAAACAAAGCGCGCGTGCGCAGAACGCTTCCAACGAACCCTGGGTCCGCGGCGGGCGCGTGGGCCCAACTTTCGCTAGAGCGCGGCTGATTCTCTCCGGGAGATGTTATCGCTCCCTCCGCCTGCGCCTGGCCGTTCTAAGAAGGGGCGCCAGCCATCGCGGGGGGTGCGTTGATTTTGCTCCACCTTGGTCCGGTGTATTTCAGTTAACTTAGGAACGACGGCCCGTCTCCCGAACCAACCGGTACACCCACCTCCCTGGGTCGCCAGCGTCACCCTGCGGGGATGGGCGACATGGCCGGCCCAAGGCGCGCAGGCGCACTAGCCCCAGCGCTTCCGCGTCTGCGCCCTGGGACATTTTTGGCGCCGGCCCCGGCGCGAGCGGGGACGGCGGCCGCGAGGGCGCGGCACGGGTTACCGTTCCCCGCGGAACAATGCGGTACAACGAGAAGGAGCTGCAGGCGCTGTCCCGGCAGCCGGCCGAGATGGCGGCCGAGCTGGGCATGAGGGGCCCCAAGAAGGGCAGCGGTGAGCGGGACCCGGGAGACCGGGACGGTGCTAGGTTGGGCAGCGGTGAGCGGGACCCGGGAGACCGGGACGGTGCTAGGGACTGGAGGCGGGGGCCGAGGTCCGGGCCTGGGCGGGAGACCGGGTCAGGGCTCCGGGTGAGGGCGCTGGGGGTGGAGGGCGGGGATCCGGGCGGGGACTCCCTGCGCCCCTGAGCGTGCGCTGTGCTCGCAGTGCTGAAGCGGCGGCTGGTGAAGCTCGTGGTGAATTTCCTCTTCTACTTCCGGACAGACGAGGCCGAGGTAGGGGCGCCCCGGGCGCGCGGGCGGGTGCCAGGCTGCGCCCTGCGGGAGGCTGGGCGCTCACCGCCGCGTCCTGGCGCCCGTGTCTCCTCCAGCCCGTCGGAGCCCTGCTGCTGGAGCGCTGCAGAGTCACCCGGGAAGAGCCCGGCACCTTCTCCATCAGTGAGTGCGGCTGGAGAGGCCAGCGGCGCCTCCAGCAGCCCGGGGCACCCGCAGCGCCGCACTGTCCCCTCCCCAGGCGCCCAAGGCCGCCTCTGTGTCCCCAGCTTGGCGCCACCCTCCCCAGACACAAGAGTGCGTTGTCCACAGCCAGCTCAAGGTCAGGTCCTTCTGGCGGGCACCGCCCTGCCCACCTGCCAAGTCCACTGAATCTTGGGTCTCTCCCAGAGTCTGCTCTTTCTTCCTGTGGGCCCAGGCTGTACTCACGCCAGCATGCACAGCGTTTCCCCAGCTGTCGTGGTTAGCATGGGTCTACATTGTTGTATGGCCCTGGGATGGAAACCCCACGTGGGGGTCGGGGAGTGAGAGGGGTGTGGCTCTCCTGGATTTTTTTTTTTTTTTTAAAGATGGGATTTTCACAACGTTGGTCAGGCTGGTATTGAACTCCCGACCTCAGGTGATCCGCCTTGGCCTCCAAAGTGCTTGCTTGGATTACAGGCGTGAGCCACCGCGACCGGTCTCTCCTGTGTTTTTTTGTTGTTGTTGTTACCCAGGCTGGAGTGCAATGGCGCGATCTCGGCTCACCGCAACCTCCGCCTCCTAGGTTCAAGCAGTTCTCCTGCCTCAGCCTCCTGAGTAGCTGGGATTACAGGCACGCGCCACCACGCCCAGCTAATGTTTTGTATTTTTAGTAGAGACAAGGTTTCACCATGTTGACCAGGATGGTCTCGATTTCTTCACCTTGTGATCCACCCCCTTCGGCCTCCCAAAGTGCTAGGATTACAGGCTTGAGCCACCGCGCCCGGCCTTTTTTTTTAAAGGCGGAGTTTCACCGTGTTGGTCAGGCTGGTCTTGAACTCCCGACCTCAGGTGATCCGCCTGCCTTGGCCTCCAAAGTGCTTGCTTGGATTACAGGCGTGAGCCACCACGCCCGGTCTCTCCTGGGTTTTAAGAGATTCCCATCTTCGGGGAAAGATGGAGTTTGCCAGAGTGGCTGTCAAAATTCCACAGGCCAGGTGGCTTCAGTATCAGAAAGGATCCCAGTTCCTGGTGATGGCCAGCATCTTCCAGCCTCCTTGGTTTGTGGAGGCATCACCTCACCCCTGCCTCCATCCTCACCTTGTGCTCCCTGCATCGCGTCTGGGTCCACGTTTCCCCTACTACACAGACGCCAAACAGAATTGAGGGCCTATCCTGACAACCCTGTTTTATTTCATTTCTTGTGACAGGGTCTTGTTCTGTCGCCCAGGCTGGAGTACAGTGGCACCATCTCAGCTCACTGCATTTCTGCCTCCCGGGTTGAAGCAATTCTCCTGCCTCAGCCTCCAAAGTAGCTGGAATTATACATGGCTGCCACCATGCCCAGCTAATTTTTGTATTTTTAGCAGAGACAGGGTTTCATCATGTTGGCCAGGCTTGTCTCGATTTCACAACCTCAGGTGATCCGCCTGCCTGAGCCTCTGAAATGCTGGGATTACAGCCATCAGCCACAGCACCCAGCCCTCTTGATTTTATTTTTGAGACGGGATCTCGTTACCCAGACTGGAGTGGCATGGCGTAATTACAAGTGACTGTAGCCTCAAGCCATCCTTCCACCTCTGCTTCCTGAATGTCTGGGACTACAAGGCCCCACCACCACACCCAGCTGATTTTTGTTTTGCAGAGACGGTCTGAGCTCAAGCAGTCCTCCCACCTCTGCCTCTCAAAGCGCTGGGATCACAGGCGTCAGCCACTGCACCCGGCGACAACCTCATTTTAACTAGTTCATTTGCAGAGGCCCTATTTCCAAATGGGGCCACGCTCCTCTAGGTTCTGGGGGTCAGGACGTGAACACATCTTTGTGGGGGCCATAAGGGAGTGGTTTTGGGCACTGGCAATTGGAAGCTGTCCCTGTGGTTGTGGGCAGGACTGACATGGGTGCTCCCTCCCCAGGCTTCGTCGAGGACCCCGAGAGGAAGTATCACTTTGAGTGCAGCAGCGAGGAGCAGTGTCAGGAGTGGATGGAGGCTCTCCGTCGGGCCAGGTGGGGCCAGGCGGCCATGGGCACAGCTGGGGTGGGCACAGCAGCCATGCAGTGCAGGCCTCTGACCCCCGTGTCTCCCACTTCTCCAGCTATGAGTTCATGCGGAGAAGCCTCATCTTCTACAGGAACGAAATCCAGAAGGTGACAGGCAAGGTGTGTACAGGGCTTTGGGTGGCCAGAGTGAGGCTGTGGGTGGCAGAGGGAGTCCTCTGGCCCTGGCTCATGGCCATCTGTCCACCCCACAGGACCCCCTGGAGCAGTTCGGTATATCCGAGGAGGCCAGGTTCCAGCTGAGTGGCTTGCAGGCATGAGTGCAGGGCATGGTGGTTGGCGTTGAGCTGGGTGGGACTGGCCTTTGCCCAGCCCTGAGTCGATTGGCCATGCCTGGATTTTTGTTTTGTTTTTTTTTTTTTTTTTTTTTTTTTTTTTGAGTCAGGGCCTCACTGTTGCCCCGGCTAGTGCAGTGGTGCCATAGCTCACTGTGGCCTTGACCTGGGCTCATTTGATCCTCTTGCCTCAGCTTCCCAAGTCGGCTGGGACCACAGGCACGAGCCCCCACACCCAGCCGTCACACCTGGATTTGCAGCGGGAGGTTTTTGGTTTGGAGACATCCAAAGCCTGAAGCTGGTGGGTGTGGGCAGGCGCTGCGTTTTGTGAAACTGCCCAGCAGGCCGCCCTCTTCGGGGCCCCAGGACCCACCCGACTGGCCTGGCACCTGGTGCTACGTGCTGCTGCCGGGACGTGCACGCTCCCACGATGCCACGCCTGAGTTCTGTGCATCCAGTGTCTGGCAGGCCTTCGGCTGTGTGGCCCCTCCGCCCTGCACTGAATGAATGTACAGGGCCAGATGAAGCTGTGAATGGCGTGGGGGCTGAGTCCCCCCACCAGCTGTGAATTCTCCTGCAGACAGGAGCCCCGGCTGTGGGCTGGGGAAGTGCTTGTCCTGTTCAAATAAAGGTACCTCTTTTTCACAGTGGATGGTGGTGCAGTAGAGGAGAAGGGAGGGGCAGCTGGGAAGTCCACACCCCAGGGAAGCAAGGCTTGGGGTCTTGAGAGGTCGGGGCTGGGTCTCCTGTGCCGAGGGGAGGCCTGAAACCCAAGCCCCGACAGGTGGAGGCTGAGACCCAGGCCCGGGAGAATGGGGCCGCTGTGTGGTACTGGGAGTCCTGTGGTCCCCACCCTGGCATTCGTTGCCCCCCCCCACCCCAAGTGTGGATGGGGCCTGGGCTGGCTTTGTCCCTCTGAGGGGGCAAAGGACTTTGCCTGTGTTGTCGGGCCTGCAGATCTGGTTTTGCGTTCATCCGAAGGCAGTCTGCCCGCAGCCTGATGCCATCAGGCTCAGGCCTCCCCGAGACAGGGCCTTCTGGTGTCAGCCCTCAGAGCTTCTGCTAAGAGCACCCCTAGACCCTGCATCCCCGGCTTCAGCGAAGACTCCCTTGCCGCCAGGACGCACCTGAGGCCACCCGAAGAAAGGCTGCCGCTCACACAGGTCCAAGTGGAAATGGTCTGTTTATTACAGCGTCTAGAGATGGGGAAGCAGAATGCAGGGGTGCCCAGAGGAAGGGGCGCCCACAGCCCAGGGGCAGACCGTGACAATGTGCGCAATCCAAACACAGTTCACCAAGAAGACAGCAGAGCCTCCCGAGGGCAACAGACAAGGGCCGACACAGAGCAGCAGCGCGTGGGGGGCTGACCACTGATGACGGGGGAGGGGGCCCTGCTGACCACTGAACAGACTGACGCATCCTGGGGCGGATAAATTAAGGGGCAAGTCTTAAATAAGTCACCGAGCGTGCCTCACGGGCCAAGGCGGGGGCGTCGTAGTCATCAGGGTTCCTATCAATTCCTGAGCAACAGCCGCTCCCAGGCGCCGCCCGCCCATGGTCAGCAGCAGCAGGTCCCCGCCGGCTGCCCATGGAAGCTCAGGCCATGCACCAGCAGGAGCTTCCACTGTCAACCGCCACCAACCCCCGTCTGGGAGTGTCTGAGGAGGACATGGCCCAGGGCTCAGAACGGGAGGGCGTCTGCGGGCAGCAGTACGCTAGTTCACATGTGCCCCAGGGGGCTCAAGGAGACTTCTGCCTGGGCCAGTGGCTCCGAGACCCAGTGCGTGTCCTGAACACGCGGTGGTGTACGTGGGCAGGAGCCACAGTGGCATCCCGGCAGCCACTATCCCCTGGGGGGAGGCAGAAGTGATACAGTGTTTCAAGAGTCTGTCTTGTTCTAGACCAGGGGACTCCATGCCTTCTCTGCCGTCAACCCTGGAGCATTTCCGGCCGGTGGCGGCACGGAGCGGGCTACCTGTCCTGAAGGCTGGGCTCGGGCAGAGGCACAGCACCTTCAAGCTGAGAGCACCAACGTGGGGGTGGGAAGGACGGGTTTGGAGCACCATCTGCAAAACTCAGCTATGTTGGGGGGCCAGGGGTCTGAGAGACAGGTTGTTGGGGGCCAGAGGGAGGCAGCACCCCCCCAGCAGACACAAGCAGGGGTCTTCCAGGCCCTCCCACACAGGACTGCCCCCACCCAGCAACCACAGGAGGCTTTCCTCCGTGGCTCCCTCTCCGGAGGCCACGTGGTAGGAAGACGTGGTGGGGACCAGAATGCAGGGCTGGCAGCTCCCTGGAGGGTGGTTCTGTGACACCTGGGGAAGGGCTGCCCTTTGTCCTCTCACAGCAGCAACTTGAGGAGGTGGGCTCAACGGGTGTGACAGCCTGGGTCCTGTGTGCAGGGAGCTAGGGCTCCCACATCCCACCCTCCAGGGAGTGCGTGGAGACGGCACTGCCGGACAGGCCAGGCACTGACCGCTCGGGGCTCCACAAGCACCTGAGTGGCTCTGCCCGCCCGCCACAGCCTGGCCTCGCCCTCTGCTTCCACACCCAGTCCCAGGCACCCCCAAGACTGCAGAATGGGGGACAGATGTCATCCCAGGGCCTAGGGCCGGAGAGGCCAGGCTTCAGCAGCACACCCCGGCCCCGGCACACCCACTTGGAGGGCCGGGTGCCAGGCAGGACCCTGACAGGAAGGGACGTGGGCCAGGCAGAAGCTCAGGCGGCTGTCTGGACCACAGTGGGCTGCAACTTGAGTGGTGGTGGTGGGGGGGGGCTGACCCTGCGGCCATTTTGTACACTCTGAATAAATAAGGTTTTCCCCTCGCCTTTCTTTCCTCTTCACTGTGCATTATACCGTCTAAAAATAAAAGCTGTCAAATCTATGAAATTTATAAATTCTTATCACATCTCTATAAAATACTGCCACTCCTTAGTGTGACTCTCCTGTACAGAAACACCAGGGAACCCTCGACAGGCCTGCCCGCGTCGCAGGGCGCGCGGCGAGCCACGGAAGCCGAGAAATACAAAAGTAAATGCACTTGTCCGGCGCCGGCCGTCCTCACAGCACCATCGCAGCGACGCGGCGCGGGCCCTCCACGCAGGGTGAACAGTCCGGGGTTCACAGTGACGGGGCGGGGGCGGAGCGCTCAAGGCAGGCGCCAGGGGCTCGGGGAGGGGCGCGGGCCGCGAGGCCTCCGAGGAATGTGGCAGCGGCGGGCCTGCCTTTGGTACGGGAGCAGTGCGTCGTCGGGGGAGCCGGCCGGGCGGCGTTTCCGAGGACCGGGTTCGGCGGCGTCAGCGTCTAGTCAGCACCAAGCGGGCGGAGGCAGGCGCGGGCCTGGGGACGAGATAGCACCGGGGCAGGCTGTCGGCGAATCCGCTGGCGGGCCCGCCCTGCAGACACGTGTCTTTATATAGAGCTCTCATATATAGATATTTATATTTCTCAATAAGTTGCCTTTTACCACTTAGATGGAATAAAATAAGTCAGAATTGTTTATACTTTTTAAAAAACGATAAATACTTTATCTAAAACTATCGACAGTACAAACTGGACCAGCCCCAGCCTCCTGGCGCTGCCGCCGATTCACAGTGGAGCTCCCGTCGTCCTCGCTCTGCCGTCGGGGGAGGCCGGCGGGCGGGGGCCGCGGGCGCAGTTGGTCCACACCGTCCTTGCATAGGTCTCGCGGTTGAGGTAGAAATCCTAGTTACCTGCAGGAGGGCACAGCGGGAAGGGCAGTCTGTCACCCTCAAGCCTGGGGAGCCCGACACTCACCCGGGCCGGGGACCGAGGCCTCCCACGAGCAAACTCGCCACCTGGGGCCAGCACCTGTGACGGGCAGGGCGCCAGCCCCTCCAACCACAGCAGGCCCAGGGAGCCCGACCCCTGGCCACGCCAGCCAGGCTCCGGCCTTCCTCCAGAGACGCACAGCCGAGTCCCACTAAAGCCACCTGCAGCTCATCTCCTGTGGGACCTGTGAGACCTGTACCTGTCCAGCCCACAGGTGCCCGCACTGACCCGCCAGGCCCGCTCCTACTTCCACTTCAGTACACTTGGCCCTGCCTCCGCCTCCGCTCCCAGACCACCTCTCCTTGCCCAGCGAGATGTGGACTTGCCCGTGAAGGCCTGCGTCCCAGGGCCCCCCGAGGCAGGTGGTCAGGGGCAAGCAGAGGGCACCTTTGCACTTTGTTGCCCGGCACGCCATGTCCTGGGAGGGCACAGAGGGCCACCTGCCCTCGGGGGTCAGCAGCCAGTTTCCACCACCTCTCGGAGGAGGAGTGGACGGGATGTTCCCTGAAGGCCTCACGGCCACAAACTCACTCCTGCCTCCCACTTCCTCTGGTGCAAAGGCGGGCGCTGTCTACACTAGCCTGTACGCCTCGGTGCCGACATCTGAGCGGCTGGAAGCCCTCGGCTTTCGGCCACAGCCACAGAGCAGTGCGGCCACCATCAGCCGTGTCCCAGGGGCAGCCCCATCACACAAGGCACAGAGCTTGCCTCTCAGCCCCAGGGGGAACCCATCAGCCCCCCAGGCAGGTGGGATACCAGGGGCCTCACCGGCTCCCTATGAGAGGTATCCGAGGCCACCAGCCAGACAGCCCTGACCAGAGGCATCCGTCCTGTCAACCTGGCTTCCCAGGGCCTCTGCAATGGGATGTCAGCACCGCACCACGCCACCTGTCCCAAGTGACCTGGGCCTGGTGCAGATGGAGCCCTGGAGGCCACTCCCAGCCCCCTGAGGGGCTGCACCCATCCCTGGCACAGCACCCGTGAGCCTCACCCACAGGGGCTGGCACAGCTGCCCTCAGGGCTGGCCTCGGACCCGCGGCATCACCGCAGGGACCCAGCTGCAGGCAGCTGGAAGCCAACACGCTCAGGCCACGCCACGGCCGGTACCCGTCCTGCAGTCCCTCCTCAGGACCCCCGGCCCTTCTGCCGAGCCCTGTGGCTGTCTTCTCTGCCAAAGGAAGGACAGTTCAGTGTCTGGAGGGAGCCACCGCGTGGGGCTCTGGCCTTACCTTACACAATACGCACTGCTAGCTAAGCAAGGTCTTTATCGCGGCTTAACCCCTGAAAGGTGCGCGGCATAAGGAGGCGGCATGCCAAGGGACACCCACACAGCGGACGGCCCCGTGGCGCTGGCCTGCGGGATCCCGGGTGCGGCCTGTGCCAGGGCCAGCCGGGGCAGGGGCTGGTGGTGCACCGTGAAGGAGGGGCGGGCGCCCTTGTGCGGGAGGGAGGTGAGCTTGATAGACAAAGAGGCGTTAGCAGGCGGCAGAGAGGCAGCAGAGGCGGGGGGCAAGAAAACTTGGTTAGGCGGGAGGGACGCGAGGCTCTGCAGAAGCACGGGCTCAGGGTTAGAGGCCAGCAGCGTCGGGGGAGGAGGCAAGGCGGCGTTAGGTGAGAGAGCGTGGAGGACGGGAGGCCCCGCGGGGGGCCGGCCCAGGTGCGCAGGCGGGGGCAGCGGGGGAGGCGGAGGCGGAGGGGGCGGCCGGGTCTCAACCGAGGCCGGGGCCTGAAAGGAAGAGGCCGAGGCGCTGGCCGCCGCCTGCAGCGGGCTCGGGCCCAGCGTGGCACTGCCACACGCAGCCCCGCGGCCGACACGGGCTCCAAACGGATGAGCAGAGGCGGAAGGCACCGCGTGGTTAAAGACACCTGCAAACAGGAGAGAAAAAGGCAGCTTCAACAGGCGGCAGCATCCAGTCAAGCGCAGAGCAGCAGCCGCAGGCTCACGAAGGGAAGCGGATCGGCGGCGCCGGCGTGCGGGCACCCAGCGCAAGCAGCAGCCCCGAGGCTCCTCCGCCCGGTCCGGGCAGGCACTGCGGGGACTCGCTCTTACCCAACACCAGCTCCCAGAGCCTTGCCAGAGCCCGGGCGGCCACACCTAACAGGTGACCTCCACGGGAGAAAGGAATGCCCTGGTGACCCTGCGCACCGTGGCCTTCTGAAAACGAGAGGGACGCCGTTATAACCAGAGAACCCGAGACACACGGACTCAGCGGGAGCGCTCTCCCCGCAGGACTGGATTCCGGACCGTGCCCAGACGGTGGGGACCAGCTGCTCAGCTCCTGGCCCAGAGGGCGGGGAAGGACACCTGCAGAGGAAGGCGACCTACCTCCAACTGTGCTGCCTGCCACCCCGGAAAAGCTGCCCATGGCGTGCGAGTTGGTGAGTCTGGTGGCAGCGGACGACACGTGCACCAGGCCGGCGGCGGCCGGCACAGAGCTGAAGAGCGACTGCAGCACGGAGGAGCCGGCCACGGAGCCCAGGTTGGCCTGCAGGGCCATGGGGCCCAGCGTGAACTGCGGCCCTGGCGGGAACGGGCCCAGGAAGGGCCGGTGCGTCTGGGCAGAGGACCCTGCCCCGCCTGCAGAGGACGCCGCCGGGGCCAGGACGGGGCCGCTGAGGAGGCCCCCAGGGGGCACGGTGGCCGCGGAGATGAAGAGGTTGTGGCCGTTCTTGAGGTCGAGCTCACGGTCCCGGGCCTTGGCGGCCTTGCCAGCGGGCAGCGGGGTTTTGTCCGCGGGGCCGCACAGCGGCAGGCCTCCCTCCCCAACCTCCTTGCCGCGGCCACCCTCGCCCTTCAGCCCGGCCAGGCCGTCTAGCTGCCTCTTGCTCAGGAAAGGGTTGGCGTCCGAGGCCTCCTTGGCGCGCTGCGAGGGGAAGCCCAGCGGGGAGCTCAGGCCGGCCGCCTCGGGGCCCTTGTGGGTGAGAGAAGCACCATCACTGAAGCTGTGTGAACTCAGCTCGGCGGCCAGGCCCCCGCCGAAGGTGCAGCCGTTCGCAGGGTTGGTGCTGGGGCTGAGTCCGTCGGCCCCTGACAGGGAGCTGGGAAAGCCTTTCCTGGGGTGGGCGGCCAGCTTGGCATCGGCGGGGGTCTCCTCCAGGGCAGGCCGGAACGCGAACAGGGAGCTCTGGCTCAGGGTGGGGCCGGCCTGCAGGGGGCTGTCCGCGGCCTTGGCCAGGCCGATGTCGGAGATGGGTGAGAAGGTGGACTTCCACTTGCTGCTGTTGACCGGCTCGCCGGCCGGCGCGGGCCTCCTTCCTGCCACGCCACCACCTGGCAAGGAAGAAAGCCATGAGGCTAACCAGGGCTGCTGCCACAGCACGAGCGACTCCACAGACGGCTGCCACGGACACGCAAGACGCCAAGCAGGCCGGGCTGGGGCGGGCCGGAGGGGAGGGGATGAGGTGGGATGGGATGGCACAGGCAGGGTGAAACGGGACAGGCGGGGCACAGCACAGGATGAGACGGGAGTGGATGGGACTGGACCAAGGCAGCTCAAGAGGGTGTCAGAGGAGCCCGGGCGGGATGAGCTCACCCTTAGCTCTGGGGTAAATTCGGAGGGTGGGGTCGTCCCTGAGCAGGCCAGGGACCTCACAGAGGATGCAGGCACAACAGAGGATGAAAGCAGACACCTCTCGGGGGAAGGTCAGGGTCCAAAAAGAACAAGGTACCCAAGGTGGCAACCCCCGCAGGTGAGCACCCACTGCAAGAGTGTGGCATGTGCCCGGGGGCCCTCCCGGAGGCAGTTCAAGAAGCCCAGCGCCCCCAGTGTTGGCAGCACTAACGGCCAAATGGACAGGCCTGGCCGCGTCCCAGAGCACTTGCTACTCACCGTTTTCCAAGGTTTTGGGGGGAGATTTGCTTTCTAAGGAGATTGTTGCAATTTTTCTCTCAATTCTGTTAAGAAAGAAACGTCATTAATGCTTGAAACCCAGGTGCACACTAAGAGCGACGCTAGTGCTGACGGTGAACAGCCAGGAGTTGGGGGACGCAGCAGCACCTGGGCCGGACAGGGGATCCACGCAGCCACCCCGGGTCGGGCCCGGACTGTGCAGCTGGGCCCTGGGGTCCACCCACACTGCGCCAGAAGGGCACTGTCCTGGCAGAGGCTCCAGGGCCTCTGCTGGGACAAGGGGCCAAGAGCCCGAGCATGGCAGGTGAATGGGAGAAGCCACTTCCCAGCACCCGGGAAGCGTGTGCGTCCAGCCAGAGCTCTCTTCCCACCTCCCTCTGCTGCCCTCCAGACCTCGGTGCCTCGGGGGGCAAACGATGCCACCGCCTCGCAGGCCGGCGCGCAGAGCCACGTCCACCCACACACTTCACGGGGCTGGTTTCATCCAGAGTCCCAAGAACACAGCAGGGACACCAGAATCCCCAAAGACTCTGCAAACACTAAGCTGAGCAACCCCAACGCAAAGAGCACCCACGTGCTCGGATGTTTTCTATTTAACGGGCATGCGTGTTTGGAGCGGAGCAAAATGAACTAACTCTAAACACCACCAAGAGCTCTCAGGGCTGGCTGCGATGGTGCACGCCTACAATCCCAGCAGGCCGGGAGGCAGAGGCAGACCGGCTGCTTGAGGCCAGAAGTTTCAGACCAGCCTGGGCAATATGGCCAAATGCCATCTCTGTAAAACAAAAAAATGAACTAGGCATGGTGGTGGCACACACCTGCAGCGAGAGCTACTCGGGAGGCTGAGGCAGGAGGATCACCTGAACCCAGGAGGTGGAGGTTGCAGTGAGCTGAGACTGTGCCACCGCACTCCAGCTTGGGTGACAAGAGTTAAGACTCCGTCTCAAAAAAAAAAAAAAAGCAAAAACCCTGCAATGTGATACCACTTCGCAACAACTCAGACGGCTAGAATCAAACACAGAAATTCATTGTGGCAAGGATGTGGGGACCTTAGCCCCGCGTGTGCCCATGGCGGCAGGTAGAATGGTGCGGCTGCTGAGGAGCACAAGGGCTGGGCCACCCAGCTCCTCCGCCCAGGCACCTGGAAACTCACTTTCAAACACAACACGCACACCCACGGCCACAGTAGCACCGCTCACAACCGCCAAGAATGCCAAGCCCAGCAACAGGCGGATGGATGGCGAGGCACCTCCAGTCACCTTGAGGATCAGGGAGAGATGCCAGACCCCAACAGACACACCCTCTGTGGTTCCACTCCTCGGAGGTCCCTCGAGCCCTCAGTCACAGAGACAGAAGGTAGGATGGGTAGTGCCAGGGGCTCTGGGGAGGGGATGGGGGGTGAGTGTTTCAAGGGGTAAGATTTCCTTTGGAGAGGATGGAAGGTCAACAGTGGTAACGCAGACATACCAAAGACCTCTGAAATGCACGCTTTAAATGGGGGATATGACAGGTGAAGTTCAGTAAAGCTGCTCTAATACACCGAGTAGGGCGTGCAGATGAGCCCCAAACGCCTCACTGCTGAAAGGTCTCTCCTGCTGCGCTCAGCTCCTACTGAGCTTGGCATTTTTTTTTTTTCTGAGACAGAGTTTAGCTGCCTTGTTGCTCAGGCTGGAGTGCAATGCAGAATCTTGGTTCACTGCAAGCTCCGCCTCCAGGTTCATGTGATTCTCCAGCCTCAGCCTCCCGAGTAGCTGGAATCACAGGTGTGCGTCACCACGCCCAGCTAATTTCTTTTTAGTTGAGACAGGGTTTCTCCATGTTAATAAGGCTATTTGGAACTCCTGACCTCAGGTGATCTGCCCACCTTGGCCTCCCGAAGGGCTGAGATGACAGGCGTGAGCCACCTTGCCTGGACAGTGTGGCCTCTTCTTACGGGTGTCCCTGCTCGTGTGCCAGGACCCCACCCTAAATGGCTCAGGAGGCCGGCCCTGCCCAGAACAGAGCCCAGGACCTGCAGGGAGGCCCCTCACAAAACAGATGTCTCTCTCCCCTCCAGGGCACCCCCTCGAAGTCTTCTGGCCCTCCCCACCCACACATGGTGAGTGCACGCCTCCTTCCCCTGCTGCTGGGCCCTGCCCCCAGAAGGGACCCAGGACTTGCCGGGCGCTGCTGGGCTCATCCTCAGAGCCTGGCTCCTCGTCGGAGGTGAGCGGGGAGTAGTGCGCCCCATTGGTCTGGCTCAGGGGCCGCTCTTTCTTGAGCACGGGGGGCTGATCGTGGTCCTGGTAGGGCACAGGGGAGCTCTTCAGGGAGGTCTCAGGGGACGAGATGGCCGTAATCTCCAGGGGCTGGTTGATGTTATTGACCTGATGGCAGACAGACACAGTGGATGCACACAGCACAGGCGAGGATCCCAAGGCAGGAGAGTCCCACGACCCAGGAGGCTCCTGCCTGTACCCCAGAGGTTCCTGAGGAAACGGATGCCCTGCCCAGTGGCCAGTGCCGCCTAAGTCCTGGTTCCTTCTGGTCCTCACATACCACCCCCAAGCCCAGAGCCCCCCACGCCCACTCCTCGTGTGCCCACCTCCACCAAGGCCCCACCGCCGAGGATGAAGCTTTCAGGCAGCTCAGCGCTGCTCTGAAGCCCAGGGGCAGCTGTCGACCGCCTCTTCCCAGGCTGCCACAGCCGCACATGGTGGGGGACGGACGACCTGCCTCAGTCATGGCCCCCCACCTCCCTCTGGTCAGTCCCCATCCTTACCATGGAGTTGAGGTTTAGAGGAGACCCTGAAGGCTGCGTGAAGAGGCCGGCGACAGATGGCAGGGCTCGGCGCTTGGGGGACACGCCTGTGGTCAAGCTGGGCGTCCCCGTTGACGCTCGCTTCCGCCGGCCACGCTTGCGGTTGTCCTGGCCGTGGCTTGGCGCACAATCCCCGCGGGTGCTGGCGGTCAGGGGGCTGTGCTTGCTGGAAGGCGACTGCTTGGTACCGCCCGCGCCGGTGGCGATGGTGAACACGATCCTCCTCTTGGCCTCGCTCTCCGGATCTGAGAAGCCGGAATCGGAGGGCAGGTCCCCCTTGCTGGCCTCGGGGAGCGGGCCGTGGGCAGCCCCACCGAGCCGGGGACTGGAGGAGAGCTGGTGGGCGGGAGAGGCCGGGCGCGAGTTCCGGGGCTGTGCCAGCAGCAGGGGATGCTGTGGCGTGGAGCTGCGGGACCCCACAGTGGCAAAAAGACTCCCAGAGCCGGAGGATTCATCCAAGGTGGCTGGCTCGGCTCCAGGGGCGAGAGAGGCTGGGCTGCCTGCCAGGGTCCCGCTGATGGCCACTGAGCCAGCATAGGAGAAGCCTGCTGGGAAGGACATGGGGGTCTCAGGGGATGCAGGACAGCCTCAGTCCACAGGGGAGATGCCGGGCCCCACCTTGGCCGAAGAGGAAGCCAGGCTGTGGGAGTACCTTCCTCTAGGAGCTCTGTGTGCTCCAGGAGAGGCGGTGAAGCAGGGAACAGGGCTAGGAGGCTGAAACGGCCTCTCTGCGGTGGAACCAGAAGACTCTGTGGGCAACCTCAGGGCTCAGGGCTGACCTGTGCCTCCTCCCATTCATCTGGGCTGCCTGTGCCCTGCAGGTCTCGGCTGAGATGCTACCTCCCCTCAAGAAGCCCGGTGTGGCTGAGCTGGGCACCTCTAAGTGAGGTCCCCTCTGCCTCTGTGATCTCAGAGATGCCACAAGGAAAGCCTATGGCTCAGTGGCCTCCCACCCTCCTGTTCTCAGATGACAACTCAGTTTGGACCCTCCAAGCTATGGCTGCCCTGAAGGCTAAGGCCGCCCTTCCCAGCCTACAGTGAGCAGTGCACTTCTGGGACCACCTGGGACAAAGGGTGGCTGGAGTTAGACGCCTGTTTGTGACCCAGGTGAACACCTCCCGATACTGTCACTGCCTCTCACAGACCAGACCTCATCTCAAGGGCACAAGCCTGCCAGAGCAGAGCTGCCGGGCTTGGGTGGCCTCTCCAGGGCCCTCACACAGTCAAATGTGATGCCGCCCAGCCACGCTGGAGCCTCCGGTCCCGACAGCAGCCGTGCGTCCTGCACTTTGCTACTGCTGTGCTGTTTGTTTCGGTTTTGGGACGGAGTTTCCCTCTTTGTCATCCAGGCTGGAGTGCAGAGGGATCATCTCGGCTCACTGCAACCTCCGCCTCCCAGGATTAAGTAATTTTCCTGCCTCAGCCTCTCGACTAGCTGGGATTACAAGTGACCATCACCACACCAGGCTAATTTTTGTATTTTTAGTAGACGGGGTTTCACATTTTTGGCCAGGCCAGTCTCACAGGTGATCCGCCCACCTCTCCCTCCCCAAGTGCTGGGCTTACAGGTGTGGGTCACATTTTACTTTTTACTCCTAAAAAAGTAGATGCCACATCATGCCACATGTCAACACCGGGCCAGCAGACGAGCCTGAGAGCCTGAGCCCTCCACTGTTTTAAGTAGTTTCATTGGTACACAGCCACACTCACTGACAAGTGTCTCCCACACTCACTGACAAGTGTCTCTGTGGCTTCCACACTAGACAGGCCTGCACGGTCATGACAGAGGCCAGTGCAGCATCCCCTCTGGCTTTTTTTTTTTTTTTTTTTCTTTGAGACGGAGTTTCGCTCTTGTTACCCAGGCTGGAGTGCAATGGCACGATCTCGGCTCACCACAACCTCCGCCTCCTGGGTTCAGGCAATTCTCCTGCCTCAGCCTCCTGAGTAGCTGGGATTAGACACGCACCACCATGCCCAGCTAACTTTTTGTATTTTTAGTAGAGACGGGGTTTCACCATGTTGACCAGGATGGTCTCGATCTCTTTACCTCGTGATCCACCCGCCTCGGCCTCCCAAAGTGCTGGGATTACAGGCGTGAGCCACCGCGCCCGGCCCCCTCTGACTCTTTACAGAAACTGGTCTACCAGCAGAGACTGGTCATGGAACCCGAAACCACGCTGCCGCCAGCATGGAGGCCCACGGCCATGTGCCACTGTGCACTGAGTCAGGGGCCTCCCAGCTGCGACTGCAGGAGCCCCAACAGGGCTGGGGCTGACCCCACGGCGGAATCAATACAGACAGGTGTGAGGTGTCAGTGTCGGGAGACGCAGGCCTGAGGGCATCATGGCCGAAGCTGAGCCCGAGCTTCATCCCAGCTTGTGAGAAAGGAAAGGATGCTGGGAAGGAGGCCCAGCGGTCTAGGATGGCCCTATGATCACCCCGGGAAGCCCCGTTCCGCTCCCAGCACCCAGCCCTCCTGCTCTGAAGAGCAGCGGCAGCAGCAAAGTCCCGAGGGTAGGACACAGGAGGGACGTTACCTGCGGGGGCCAGGGCAAGGCTTTTGCTCCCAGCACTGTGGGCATTAGCACCAATATGCTTTTCAAGTGTGGACGAGGGGTCTCGGGGCTGCAGCACAGGACTGGGGGTGCTTCTCTGCAGAGAGAAAAGCCAGTGTGTCAGGGGGAGGCCCAGAACCCAGCTGGAAACAGTGAATGCAGCTGGCCGGGGTCACTGTCCAGTCCGGGGTGGGAAGAGGGCAGCGGGTGAAGGACTGCAGCAGGGCCCCGGGTGGGTGGCACAGCCAGGGTGGGTGGCACCAGCGTGTGAATGGGGCGGCAGGCCTGAGGCAGGGAGGTCAGGAGGTGGGAGTCCCGGCTGTGGGACAGGGGTACTGGGCACAACCCAAAGAACCCCCACCCACCCTCAACAGGGAAACGGGCTGCTTTCTCTGAGCAGCACAGACAAATGTCAGCAGTCACGTTGGGGGAGGATTGCCACGCGAGAACACACCCACCAGCCGCCACAACCCGCCACACTGCAGGTTCAAAAAAGGTCCACAGAGTGACCCTGGGCCAAAGAACAAGCCTACATCCACACAAAACCCTGGACCCAACACTCGCAGCACAAGGATTCACAACTGCCAAAACGTGGATCCAGCTCGGTGCCCATCAGCTGGGCTGGGATGACGACAGCACACTCCATCTACACGGGGAATGCCATCACGCGCCAAGTCACCTCTAAGTGAGGTCCTCTCTGCCCCTGTGATCTCAGAGACGTCACAAGGAAAGCCTATGGCTCAGTGGCCTCCCACCCTCCTGTTCTCAGATGACAACTCAGCTAAGGAGTGAGCACTGAGCAGAGTAACGCTGCTTCTGGGGTGAAAAAAATGCCCCGGAATTAGACAGAGGTGTATAAAAATAGAAAACCCGGCTGGGTGCCGGAGCTCATGCCTGGAATCCCAGCACTGTGGGTGGCTGAGCCAAGTGGATTGCTTGAGGGCTAGGAGTTCGAGACCAGCCTGACCAACATGGTGAAACCACACCTCTATGAAAAATACAAAAATTGGCCAGGTGTGGTAGCTCATGCCTATAATCCCAGGACTTTGAGAGGCCAAGACCAGTGGATCACCTGACGTCAGGAGTTCAAGACCAGACAGGCCAAGATGGTGAAACCCCATCTCTACAAAAAATACAAAAATTAGCTGGGCATGGTGGCAGGCACCTGTAATCTCGGCTACTTGGGAGGCTGAGGCAGGAGAATCACTTGAACCTGGGAGGTGGAGGTTGCAGTGAGCCAAGATCACACAATTGCACTCCAGTCTGGGTGACAGGGCAAGCCTCCATCTCAAAAAAAAAAAAAAAAAAAAAAGCTAAAAACCATGAAAACGTACACCTGAAACACAAAATTTTTAAAAAAGAAAGAGCTTAATGCCCAGAAAACCCCACCCATGCTCCACAGGATGAGATTCTCTGAGGGCACAGTGTGGTGTGGGAGAACCCAGGAGCGGCCGTGACGACAGGGGCTACAACAGGCAACGGGGCCCCGTGAGGAGGGGGCTGGCAGCCAGGCTGGGCCTCTGAGCTCCTCCTCAACGACCTGCGCACCCACCTTTTACCCAAAAGCAGAAGGCTGGCGATAACGGCACAGAGCTGAGCGGCCGCACCGGCTGTGCACGGCCCCCTTCACTGCACCGTCTCACACACAACGGTTAACAACCTGTGACTTCTCACGAGCGAGTCGGCGCTCGGGAACCCCACGCCGTTTGGCCTCGATGTGGCCCTTGGGGACCTTCCTGGGAAGCACTCACCGCCCTCTCGGCGCGGCTGGGCAGCACCACGCTGGCCAGGGGGATGCTGACCGGGAGCTTGTTGGGCTGCACGGTGCTGAGCGGGATGCTGATGGGGAGGCTGGTGATAGGCTCCCCGCCGCTGCCGTAGGCACGCTCTCTCAGGCCCTGCGGACGAACGCCGGACCCCCGGCCGCAGGTCAACACACCCCTCCAGGACACAGGAACCACAGCCATGACACAGGGGCCTGCGGCTGCTCTCTCAAGACCACCCCCAGGCTGCCAAGGCCCCACAACCTGCCCCACACAGTCGGGAACTCCTGGACACCAGCTCTGGGTCACTCCAGAGGCATAGCACGTTCCTGGTGTCGTGTCTGAAAGCCATGCCCATGTGTTCCCTCCAGCCTGCCCGCCCAGCTTGGTGGGCTGTCACCTGTGGGGCCACTGAGCCTGCCTGGGCCTGTATCCATCATTGCCAAGTCCATGCAACATCACCATCCATCCCTGCACTCACAGGCCAGTGCCCCCAGGCAGTCCTCATGGGCAGCAGCCTCCCAAACTGGGCTCTGAGTTTCCACCAGCCCTCACCACCCATCACTGAGAATAGCAGGGCATCAGGGACACCCCGACAAACCCTATACCCTCCATGGCACCTGCCCAGCGTCACCTGTGACCTGTCCTTACTGGCTGCCCCCCCAACTCAGCCACGAGGTCCTCTGGGCAGCCCCAGTCCCTCACTGTGCCCCAAGGTCAACCAAGACAAGCCCCCTGCTAGCAAGTCGCCAGGGCTGCCTCTGCTGAGCACCCCCATGAGCACCGGGTGGGGGCTGCAGCCCACACCTTCTCACTGCTCTTCTCTCCAGCAAGCTGCAGGGTCCCAGGGGATGGGGGCCGCGGGTCCTGGGGGCTCAGCTTCATGCTGCTGGGCACACTGGGGCTCTGGTAGGGAAGGCCATTCTCCTTGGTGTGCTCAGCTCTGGAATGAGAAGCTGCAGTCACTCTGAAGGGCCACTCGGTGCCCCCGGCTGGTGCTCAGGGGCAGCAGCCTGGCCCAACACCTCCCCACCTTAGTCTCCTCAACAGATGGCCTCCTGCAGAGACCTCCAACAGCCCAAGTGCACCAGGCGGAGTCCGCAGGCACCAGGCGCAGACCCCCACCTGCCAGGGCACTTACCTCGGGTGCAGCTCGCTGGCAGCTGGCCTGCCTGGCAACGTGTGGTCCTGGCTGAGGTGCCGCCTCAGCACGATCTTGGCCGGGGACAGCCTGGTGTAGTCGGGCACAGCCAAGCCAGACAGTTTCTCCACGCGCGGCCGGCCGCCGTGGCTAGGGGTGCAGGGTACCACCTCCTGGTCTAAGGGTGAGGCCAGGTACTGGGGCGTGTCCTGCTTGGGCGAGGGCCGGCTCAGCGCGCTGCACAGCTCATAGCTGGCAGCATGGCCATTCATGGAGAGCTCTGGGCTCATGCTGCTCAAGTGAGGCAGCGAGAACTTGGCGCAGTCCAGCTCCAGATGCAGCCGACCGGCGTCAGACTCGAGCTCGCGGCCCAGGGCACCCTTCCCGCGCAAGTGCAGGGCCAGGGTGTCATCCGGTGGCACGCAGGACTTGAGCTGCAGGAGCTCCTGCTGCCGCTGGCTCTTTTCCAGCTCCACGATGCTGATCTGCAGAAGGAGAGGCGGCGTCAGACCCGCCCCGCCTGGGCCCACACCAGGGACCTGGGGCTGTGCCACAGACGGACCCCCGGAGGGGCGGCCAGGACCCTGGTGCTCATGTGGGATGGAAAAACCGAAACCACCAAACACCTGCAGGCGGGGTTGGGAAGCTCGGGGACGTCAAATTAAGCAACGTGGAGGGCCGAGGATGGCTTCCATCGACATGGAAACACACTCTCCAAAAAGAGTAACAGGAAGATACAGAGCGCTCTGGTCTCTTAAAATAGACTCTAAGTGTGAAACACGCAGACACCCGTGGCAGGACACGCCACTGGAGCGTGGCAGTGCTTCCCCTGGCGCTGAGTCTGGGAAGCGCTTTTTCCTTTTGGTTTGCCTGTTCTGTTTCTCTGCTTTCCTTTTTTTTAACAAACACATATCGTTTATTGCAGAAAAAAGATTATGACAAAAAGGGTTAGAAGCCAAATATGCTCCTCCCAAGGCCTCTACTCCATGCGGCCTGGCTGTGGGAACAAGGTCACGACCTCTGTTTCTCTAAGGTATGCTAGTGAGGCTCGCCAGGGCCACACACGTGAGCAAGCAGCTAGGCCGCATGTGGGTGGTGCTTCCCAATGCCAGCATGTGTGGGCTCCTGCCTCTCAGGGCAGCCTCGCAGCAAGGCTTTGGTGAAGGCCTTTGAAAGGGCAACAGAGGGCTGGCGACAAGGCACCATGTCCATCAGCGGTGAAACCACGCTGGGGACAGGTAAGCTCAGCGGACACAGCCTAGAAGGCACAGGGCTGTGAGAACAAAGCCCGAGACCTGCTGCTTTCCAGACTGCAGGGCAGCGATGGGCACGGCGCGCGAGCTCCTGCCCGGGAGGAGAGCACCTTTCTGCCACACGTCCTGCTCCGTGCTTCCTCTACGCGGCCTCCACAAACGCGTTTCTCGGCGTCAGAAAGTATGAGCTATTTTATTTTTCAGACAGGGCCTGGCTCTGTCACCCCAGCTGGAATGCAGTCGCAAAATCTCAGTTCCCTGCAGCCTCCCCCGCCCAGACTCAAATGATCTTCCTGCCTCAGTCTCCCCGGTAGCTGGGACTATAGGCACGCACCACCACACCCCGTTAACTTTCCTGCCTCAGCCTTCCCAGTAGCCTGGACTATAGGCATGGACCACCACACCCGGCTAACTTTCCTGCCTCAGCCTCCCCGGTAGCTGGGACTATAGGCACGTCCCACCACACCCGGCTAACTTTTGCATTTTTGGGAGAGCCAGGGTCCCACTGTGTTGGCCAGGCTAGTCTCCAACCTCAAAGTGATCCACCCAACTCAGCCTCCCAAAGTGCTGGAATTACAAACATGAGCCCATGATCTGTTCCAGCTATTTTCTAGAGCAAATTCTGCCCATGACTGTTGCAGAGGCAGTCAGGAAGGAGGAAGCCAAGAACGCTGTGCACTCAGCTGAGCACACCCGAGGTGCCCCAGAGCGCTGAGGGCCAGAGTGAGGCGCAGCCGTCCACACGGCCAGCCTGCAGCCCAGGAGAGAAGGGTCCACAAGCCTCCTCCATCCTCTTCCTAGGCTGCTACATCCACAACCACCCCAGGGCCTCAATGCGGTCACAGGGAAGCCGACGGGAGCCTCCTGGGCACCACGGAGTGCAGCCGCGCCCAGCCCACCTGCAGCTCCAGGCAGTGCCTCTGCTTCTCCGAGATCTGGCTCTTCAGGGCCTGCTTCTCCTTCAGCAGCTTCTCCAGGGACAGTGTGGCCCAGTCCAGCTGCAGCTCCTCGCAGCGAGCCTTGAGCTGACAGGACAGGGACGGGACAGCGTCAACTGGCTGACTGGCAGCCCGGCACAATGCGCACCCTCAGGGCAAGGGCTCCCTGGGCCAGCCTCAGCCAACAGCTTGTGTGCTTAGGGAACAGAAGCTGCTTCTGGGATAGCAGGCTGAGGATGGGGAACCAGTGACGACTGTGGCCCCCACAGACAGATGAGGCAGCTCTGGCACCCACACTACGGCACGGGGTGCTCACGGGACCCCACACCTCAAGCCTGCCACAGCTGGCCTGCTGTGACAGGCTCCACAGCTTTCACAGGTCTTGCGATGCGTCTGGGAACCAACCCCACAACAGAGGCGGCCTTCCAGAGCCCCCCACCCGCACAGAGGACACACCCGCCCAGGCGGGGTCCCTCTGGCTCCCTCTATGTCCCTGTCCCGGCACGGCGGCCCCCACCAGCTGCAGGCTCTGACTGCGGAGCGTGCGGTTGTCCTGCTCCAGCTGCTCCGACTGCTCCCGCAGCTGCTGGTTATGGGCGGAGATCTCCTTCTGCGCTTGAATCAGGTCGTTGTAGGTCAGCGCCTTCACACCCAGCTGGGGACACGGGGTGGGTTAGCGGTCACGCTGGTGGCCTCCAGCGCGAAGGAAGCCCCAGGCATGGAAACCCCTGCAGCCCAGCCCAGGAGAAATAGCAGGACAGAGGCCCAGACAGGAGCCACAGGAAGATCGCCCCAGGCTGAGCCACAGGAAGGCCGCCCCAGGCTGCGCCCCAGCTGCCATCAACCCTCCGGGAGCCACTACCTCATCCAATTTCTGCTGGAACAGCCTCCTGATCTCCTCCTTCTGGGCCTGGCAGTGGCTGAGGAGCTGCTGAGCTGTGCCTAGGAGCTGGGCATTCTTCTCCTGCAGGACAGATGGGGCAGGTGACTGAGGGCCCGCAGCCAAGGCCCACGCCCTGCCTGTCACGCCTCCCTGCAGATGCGCTCAAGGACAGACACGCCTGAGGGGACCTACACTGGGCTGAGATGCCCAGTAACACTCAGGCTGCGGTGGGAGGGACCAGCTCTGCATCTGGTTCACTGCAGAGGGAAGCCGGCATCTAGGGAGTTTGCCCCAAGGCAATACCAGGAGATGGACTTTGGACACTGATCTGCAAGGAGGCCTGCTGCAGTGCCCTGAAGGGAAGAGCCAGGAGCTACTGCCATGGGACAACACCCAGACAGCGGCCAAGAACATAGCCCCGGCCGGGCCTGCTGTCAGCTACAGGAAGCGATGTGTGTGCCTGTGCTCAAAGCACCCTGGAGGCTTTCGATTTTTGAGACGAAGCCTCTGTCACCCAGGCTAAAGTGCAATGGTGCGATCTCAGGTAACTGTAACCGCCGCCTCCCGGGTTCAAGTGATTCTCCTGCCTCAGCCTCCAGAGTAGCCGCGATTACAGGCGCCCACCACTATGCCCAGCTAATTTCTGTATTTTTAGTAGAGACGGGGTTTCACCATGTTGGACAGACTGGTCTCAAACTCCTGACCTCATGATCCGCCTGCCTCAGCCTCCCAAAGTGCTGGGATTACAGGCGCAAGCCACTGCGTCCGGCCCTGTAAGCTTTTTTGAAGCAAAACCTAAGTCCAAAATGCAAACCAGGGCTCAGAGACAGGCGCTCTCATGGCTCCAGTGGCTTCTGGAGCTGCCTCTGGGCCGCCAGAACTTCCACCCATAGCCTGGCCCTAGCTCCGCACTGAGGCAGGTCCTCCACAGCTCCCTGGGGGAGATCAGGGGTGTGGGGGGTGCCCCACAGCGGGGACCTCAGGTGCAGGAAATCATGTATACAGTGGTCCATTTCCAAGACGAAGTGCCTTGAATTGGCTTAGGTCAGGACACCACAGGAGACAGCATATACTAGGCCCCTGCTTGGATCTGATGCCTGCTTCTCGGCCTCGCCAGCCCCCTCCCCTGCTTAGTTGCCTCGCTCAAACCAAAGAAGTGGAGTAAGATGAACGTAAGATGAACGTTCAGTAGCCTGCTTTGCCCGTTCTTACGAGCCTGCCCCCACTCAGGCCACGAGTCAGCTACTCGAAGAGCCCCTGAGCTGACTAGGATTGCAATGCATTGTGGGCAGCGACAAAATGCAGCAAGACAACCCTAGAGAAAACACCTAAAGCGCCTGCCCAACAAGCACCAGGCGATGCCCGGGAGGACTGGGGTACACACTGGCTGACACTGCTGGGTGTGGCCCTGAGACACCGGATCTGGCAAAACCACATGAAGAGTCCCGATTCGCTGTTCTCTTGGTCTCTCAGTCCATTCTTTGGGTTTAAAACAGGTGAGTTTGTTTCTCGCAGCAGCTGAGGGGAGGAGGGAGCCACTCAGGCCTGTGCTCCAGGGCCTCTGCTGTGGGAACGGACGCCCAGGAACAGGAACCGGCCTGCCTCCGTGCGAGCAGGAGGAATCGGGGGGCCGGGACCCACCTTCTCCTGGCCCAGCAGCTCCTGCAGGCTGGCCTTGTACTGGGGGGTCTTCGTGTATGCCAGGAACTGCAGGTACTGGATCCTGAAGGACTCTGGGGAGAGAGGCGCAGCACAGGTGAGGCGAGGGCAGCCGTGAGGAACAGCACAGGGCCAGGCAGGCGCTCAGGAGGCAGGAGCCTGGCAGAGCCCGCGGGGCCCACACCACACGCCCCGACCCCTGCTCCGCCGAATGTCCACCTCGCAGGGCAGTGCAGGGCCCTGAGCAACATCCCTAGCCAGCACCCACCCCGGGGCAGCAGCACCATCCAGTCATGACAACCACAGATGTCCCAAGTGTCACCCAGCGTCTCCAGAGTGAAACCTCAAACAACCCACGAGCTTTATCTCAGCCTCTCCTGACCCCTGCAGCAGGCAGCCCCCAACCCTGGGTGAACCTCAGTGGGGTCAAGCACGGGGGTCATGAGGGCTGCCGCAAGGTCAGAGTCACGACCCATGGTCCTCCCGGGACCGCCCCAAGCCCAGCCTCCTCCGCTGGCCCCTTCGTGCTCGCGAACTCACCTAGCAGCTTCTGCAGCGCAGGCGGGGTGGGCGCCACCAGCAGCGGGTTGGGGGAGTGCCGCTGCACGCTTGGAGGTAGCTGGTAGAACGGGCTGTGAGGGGACCTGTAGGCATCTGGGGCAGAGCAGTGGGCAGGCGTCAGCATGGGGCAAGTGCCCAGTACCCCTTAGGACGGGGCCGCCCCGAAGGCATAGCCACACCAGAGAGGCTCCCAGGACCCCCCAGATACCCAGGGCTCAGGAGGGCGGCGTCCCAGCAGAGGGGCCCCTAGGCCTCCGCACTCGGGGAGAGGGGGCGCCCTGGGGTAGGGGTGACTCACCCTGGGGTGAGGAGGCCGCCGTCTGAGACACGGTCTGCGCGTGCAGGAGATCCAGTGCAGTTTGGTTCTTCTTGGGCTTCCGCTCGGGGTTCGCAGTGTTCATCTTCTTGGGGCGCCCACGTTTGCGGCCGGCCATCTTCCTCCCCTTCTTGTTCAGCTTCTTCTTGCGGGCCTTGGAGGGAGACGGCTTCTTCACGGTGGCTGCTCCCGCCTTCTCTTCCTCAGCACCAGAGTCCTGGAGGACCCACGGGGAGGGGAGGGGTGAGCGCAAAGCCTCCCACCGATGGGGTCTCCCACGTCAGGGCAGTGCCCTCCAGCGGCGGTGGCAGGTGAGGCTCACCATGGGGGCCTCGGCAGGGCCGGCCGCCTTGCCCTCGGGACCCTTGGTGGGCGTGGCCGCGCTGCTCTTGCTCTCGCGCTGCTGGCGGCGCCGGGCTGCCTCCTGTTCCTCCTGGAAGGAGAGTAAGTGAGCCCCGGGGAGCCCCGGTACTGCCCACAGCCCTCCTGCACCCAGGGGCACGCGGAGCTCAGACTCGAGGGGGCCACAGGCCCAACTCTAAGCTGAGGCCCAGAGACAGCAGTGGGCTACCTGGGGCCCCATAGGCCAGGACGTGACCCATGGACACAGATGACTGTATTCACAGCCACTCCCAGGATCACACACCCCCGTCAGTAAGAGGTCTGACTGTGGGCCACGGAGAGAAAGAGCCACATCCAAGAAACGAGACGAGAGGAGCCTCAGGCAGCAGGACCCAGCAGCCGCAGCCCACAGCCTCCCCTGCCCTCTCTCCTCTCAGTGAAAGGCGCCAACGCCCACGCGTGGGATGCTGTGACACACGGGGAGAACACAGGACGCACCAGCCACCTTGGGCTGTTCCCTGCTCTCCAGAGAAGACTTGCATCCCCCTGAGCACAGTGGGCAGGACACGGGACCCCCAAGGGGTACCACGCTCTGAGGCCAGGTTACGGCCCAGGCCCAGCTACAAGTCCAGGTAGTGACACAGCTGTTTGTGGGTGGGGTTCTCCGCACACTGATCTCCTCTGACCCTCCAAAAGGAAAGGACGCTTGGACAAATAGCCTCTCAGCTTTGGCGGCAAATAAGCAGGTGAGTCTGAAGCTGCAGAAGCACCAGTGGCAGGGCCGTCACTGCAGCTCCCAAGACAGGCTTCGCACCAATGCAAAAGGGGGGAACAGCCTGCCTCAGAAGCGCAGAGTGGTGGCGGCACGGGAGCGGTACTCGACATCGAGGGGGTACAAGTGCAACGTGCGGCCCCCCCAGGCCTCACGAGAAAGCGGCCAGCAGAGCGCACAGGCCATTCACCACCCAGCCCTGTAGTGCAACTCACCCCATCGCCAGAACTAACCCAGCCACCTCCCCCAAAATGGGTATCAACAAGGAAAAGGATGGCCCAGGCCAGACCATCAAAGACAAGGCAAAGCACAGAGACAGAGGCTCAATGGGGAGAGAGAAGCGGGGGAAAGGTGGGAGGAGGCCGGGGAGGACGGAAGGAGTGGCGGGAGGGGGCAGGGCTGCGCTCATCACGGCTTGGGAACCCACCACGCGCTCTGCCTCTCCCACGTCGGAGAAAATACACAAACTTACCCTGAGTTTTGGGTTTTTCAGACTAGAAAAATAGTTTTCAAGCTAAAAAGAAGAAAGAGAAACCTCATTAGAAGGGAGTCCCAATCTCTGCTCGGATTTGCCTGGACACCCAGGTAACATCCGCTCCTCAGAGAGCGGGGCAGGCTGTTCTGGTACCTGGGGACACCAGGCATGCAGCTGGAGCCCCCGGCAGCAAACTCAGATGTGACTGACCCAGCTATGGCCAGACATCACCCCCAATTCACCAGCACACGCCAGCTGGGGTGGGGCTGCTTTAAGCCATCAGGACGGACATAGGCCTGGGATGTGAGTTCTGGAAGAGGGTGCACTGACACACCGCACCCGCCTCCCAGGAAGGCGAGGGGCCGAGCTGAGCAGCACTGCCGGGGTTGGGGGGGGGCGCACGGGGGGCACAGCCCCCAGAGCCTCAACCTCCGCTCACCTTGCCTCTCGTCCCAGGGCCCTCAGGGGAGCAGTGGGAGGGGCGGGGTGCATCTGCCCAGGGCGGTTGGCCCGAGGCTGCATCAGTGCTCCCCAGGAAGGCCGAGGTGGAGGCTCCAAGCACCCGACAGTGAGGGTCTGGACACACCAGCACCACAGTGAGGAAAACCACCGAGACCCCAAAAAAAACAGAAACTCAGTGCCCAACCAAAGGACGGGAAAGAGACCAGGGAAAGCCTCCCAGCGTCGAGGGCCACACCTTCCTCGACAGGAGGCTCGGGGAACCCGCGCAAAGGGGCCGTCGGGGAAGCACCATGAGAGGGAGGCAGGCCCCATGCTGGCCCAGGGCCGCATCAGAGGACACCGGGAAGCACAGGGAGGGAAGAGGCACCCCAGCCCCCACCCATGGACCCTAGCGTCTCCACCAACTGGACCCTCTGACATCGAAGGAACTGGGAAACGGACGTGGGATTCCCGTTCACAGGGGCCTCTGGATGTGGTGGCCAGGACCCTTACGGCCACGCATCTGCCATGGCACCACCCTACCCCAGGGGCTGGGAGCAGACAAGGGCTCAGCCCTCACCCACGACATGCCCGGTGGCTGGGAGAACCTCACGGGTCCTGCGGTGCCAGCAGTGCCAAGAGTCCTTGAGCAGCTGGGCCCGGGCTCGGGGCGGCAGGCGCGGGGCATTCGGGGCTCTGGGGTGAGGGTCTCAGAGGCCCGTGAGAAGGCGGGAGGTGCGACGCGGTTGGGGGGAGGCGAGGGCGGCCCTGCGGCCGGGGTGGGGCCGGATACTCACTATGGTGCGGTCGATAGTGTGCAGGTAGTACGAGACTGGCTTCCCCGTCCACGACACCGAGCCCTTGAGGGGCGACAGCTCCACCACACGCATGATGGTGCCGATGTCTGTGGGAGCCACAGACCAAGGTGAGGCCCCAGCCCGCCCGCAGCCCCTCGACGCCCACCTCACCCACCAAGGGCGAGCCAGGGGATAGAACCCTGAGCTGCACACGTCCTCCCTCTGCTCCCACACTGAGTCAGGCCACAGCGGCCCAGGGAGGCCGCCTCAACTGCCGGGCCAGGGAGGCACACCCTGGAGCAGCACCTGGCCTGGGCACCTCTAGCCTCAGAAGAACGGCCACAAGCCCAGCTGAGTGGAATGGGAAAGGAGGGGGAGGTGATCTGGAGGCAACTTAGATGGTGGCTGCACCTGGCCAGCACCCAGCAACACAGGCACCTCCCGGGCAGGCACTCCTCAGGGACAGGGACCAGGACCCGACAGAGCACGCCATGCACGAGGCTGGCAGGGGGCGCAGGAGGGGCCGGCTACAGCTACTTTCCCCCGAGGGGCCGTCCCTGTCCGCAAGAGTACCTTAAATCCTTCACTCCTCCCCTCGAAGCCACAGGCCTCCCCCAGGTGTGACTCCGGCCCCCAGGACACACAGTGCTGTCTGGGGACATTTGTGGTTGTCATGACCAGGGTGCTTCCGGCATAAAGTGGGTGGAGGCCAGGGACGTCGCTCAGCACCCGGCAGTGCCCAGGATGGCCCCACCCCATAAAAGGATCCAGCCTCAATGTCCACGGGGCCGAGGGGGAGGGACCTGGGAATAAGGCGTGTCAGATGCTTAGAATCACCCATGTTAGTAATTAACAACGGGAAAGCTCCTTACCACTCAAGTTTCTACTGTTTATTCTGAAGTTTAGAGGTGCAAAGGGTTTCGAGGACACGATTCTGCCACCTGAAACACAGACGCTGCTTACTGCCACACAGGGGAGAGGAAACGGAAGTGCAGACACCAATCAAGGTGACAGAGAAGGAATGACGCCACAGAACACACACAGACGCACGCACACACTGCGCTCCGAGTCCCGTCCACCTGCCTACAAGCAAAACTATGGAACACCTTCCAAGCTTAAGCCTATCCTACAAGGAACTTTTTTTTTAATGGAGACAGAGTCTCTGGGCTCACTGTAACCTCTGCCTCCCTGGTTCAAGCGATTCCCCTGCTGAGACTACAGGCATGCACCACCACGCCCAACTAATTTTGTATTTTTAGTAGAAACAGGTTTCTCCATGTTGACCAGGATGGTCTCAATCTCCTGACCTCGTGATCTGCCTGCCCTTGGCCTCCCAAAGCGCTGGGATTACAGGCATGTGCCACTGCACCTGGCCAATTTTTGGGTTTTTTTTAGTAGAGACAGGGTTTCACCATGTTGGCCAAGCTGGTCTGGCACTCCTGGCCTCAAGTGATCCACTGCGCCTGGTCTCCTACAAATAACGTTTCTTTAAAAAACCTTCTCAGCTGGGCGCAATGGCTCACGCCTATAACCCCAACACTTTGGGAAGCCTAGGCAGGTAAATCACCTGAGGTCAGGAGTTCAACACCAGCCTTAGCAACATGGTGAGACCCTGTCTCTACCACAAATACAAGAAAGTTAGCCAGGCGTGGTGGCGCACACCTGTAATCCCAGCTACTCAGGAGGGTAGACAGGAGAATCTCCTGAACCCAGGAGGCAGACGTTGCAGTCAGCTGGATCGCACCATTGCACTCTAGCCTGAACAACAAAACAAGACTCCATCTCAAAAATAAAAATTTTCAAGTCCTCACAAAAGTCCCAGCAGCCTGAACCCTGAGCCAGCATCTCCCCGGGTGGAGTGGGCTCTACAGAGGAGCCTCCTGAAGCGGGGGTGACTCGGCCTGGCTGGGGACTCGGCTGCAGAAGTGCCTGGGCAGCCACCGCTACGAGATGTGGCCAGAAAAGGAGCCCACGCTGTCCGGCGTGATTCCCGGGATCTCCTGTTAAGTGAGGAAGGCAAGGCCAGCCGACACTGTGCTGCCAGGCGCAGAGGCTCACACCTGTAAACCCAGCACTACGGGAGATGGCAGAGAGACTGGCTGGGAAGGTCCAGACCAGCCTGGGCAACACAGAGAGACCCCATGTTTACAAAAAAATTAAAATTAAAAATTAGCTGGGCATGGTGGTGCAGGTCTGTGATCCTGGCTACTTGGGAGGCTGAGGCAGAAAGATCACTTGAGCCCAGAGGCCAAGGCTGCAGGGAGCTATGATCACACCACTGCACTCCAGCGTGGGCCAAGGATGGAGACCATGTCTCAAAAAAAAAAACCAACAAAAACAAAAAACCTAGGTCTGAGAGGCAGGAAGAAGGGCAAACCCCCAAGACGTACAGAAACAGGAACAGAACCCAACTGTGGATATCAACTGTCGCCAGCCATGCAGAAGCATTCCTTCCAATACCTCTAACCCGAGGGATTCGAACTGTCCTGTCAGCAACAGGTGCAGACAGGCTGGAAGGAAGCCTGCAGCCTCCCTCTGCAAGGCTGCTGCGGGGTGCCAGGGCCACTGTGGACAGTCGCTCTGGGGCTAGCTCGTGTGTGCTGCAGGGAGAACCTCGTGCTAATGCTCTTAGGAGCCAAACTCTGCAGTGTTGAAAGAAACAGTCTCTGTTTCTGTACATATAAAGAAAATAACACGACATCTGAGTTGGAAAAGTCAAAACGGATCCACACGTACAGGCGCACGCAGAGCCCCTCACAGCTCTGCAGCTCTACTCTCCTGGACGCCGAGCCGGCCAAGGCCTGGCTTTGCAGGCGCCACTCCCTTCGGGAGAAGCAGGAAGGGTGATTCCAGGGCCAGGCTACACACACAGGTTATGCCAGGATCCCTAAGACAGGACCTCAGACATGAGCGGGGTCACAACTAATGGCTGCAGAGCCAGGCTGACAGGTGCTCACGGGCACGTGTAGGGTGATCAGAGCCCCTCGGGGGAGGGTCCGGACAGGAGACACCACCGCAGTACCCTGACCAAGCCACTGCGGCTGAGCATGCAGAGAAAGCTGGCAAGATACAGCCGAAAGAAGCATTCTAGGGCAGCGGGGATGGAAACCACAGAGGAGGTGACAGGAGCTGAGGAAGCCAAGGCTGCCTTTCCGCATGGGGCCGCAGGGTTCAGGGAGGCTGGAGCGTTCCTGAGGTGTGGGAGTAACTGGGCGGGAAAGCATGGTGTCCTCGTGGAGCTCTAAGAGAATTCAGAAACACCATCGCCACACGCGCACACACACAGATATGCAAATAAACTCGCAAGGCACACAGACGCACACAGAGACACGCAGGCCTGCATGCACACAGACACACAAGCAGACACGTACGCAGACACAGAGGCACGGGGCGCGCACACACGCCAGCATGCACACCGACACAGAGGCATGCACACAGGCACAGACATGCAGACGCAGGCATGCGCAGACAGGCAGGCACACAGGCGCACACACACACAGACACAGACACAGGCATGCACAGACACAGGCACACAAGCACCCCTCAAACCCCCATGGCCGTGGGGCAGTGCTGAAGGCAGCCACGGACCCTCTGGGTTTTGTTTGGAAGACCTCCCTCACTCCAGGGAGACCTCCTTTCTTCCCTGGCCTCTGGAGGTCTCCCTGGAGTGGAGGGCTGGGAAGCAGTCGGAAGAGAGAGGGGGCACCCCCAGAGCGCCCATCTCCGAGCCCAGCGGTGGCTGTGGAAGCCACGTCTCCCAGTACAATATGAGGTGACGCTTCTGCAGGGCTTGGCAAAGAGCCTGGGAGGGAGGCAGCGCAATCTCCTCAAAACGACCCCAAGCCTGCCCTGCGTCCTGCCAGAGGGCTGGCGGGGGCTAGGGAGCAACGGCACGCTCAGTCTCCATGTTTAGGGGAAGGGGCAGTCCACACATTGTGGTCTGGGTCCCACCCTGGTCTGCAAGACTGGAATCCAGGCAGCAGGTTCAGTTGGCTGCTCCTGAAACTACGCCAGGGCCTGAGGTTCAGAACACAGTGTCAAGGGCTCTGCACGGGCCTGGCGACCTTTCCCCAGAGGGAGAAAATAGAACACCTGAGAGCCTCACTCCTGCTCAGTATGAATGCCGAGCACCACGTGCTTGGGTCAAGAATAAAGGGGACTATTGCCCCTCGGTGGTCAGCTGGCCTTAAGCGAGTTGCAGGCTCAACTCAAGAAGCTTCCAGCGCCAGGCGCAGTGGCTGACGCCTGTAATCCCAGCACTTTGGGAGGCCGAGGCAGGCGGATCACCTGAGGTTAGGAGTTCGAGACCAGCCTGGCCAACATGGTGAAACCTCATCACTACCAAAAATACAATAATTAGCCGGGTGTGGTGGTGGGCACCTGTAATCCCAGCTACTCGGGAGGCTTAGGCAGGAGAATTGCTTGAAGCCAGGAGGCAGAGGTTGCAGTGAGCTGAGATTATACCACTGCCCTCCAGCCTGGGGGATACAGTGAGACTCCGTTTCAAAAAATGAAAGATAAAGTAAAATAAAAACAAAAATTAGCTGGACGTGGTGGTGCACACCTGTAGTCCCAGCTACTTGGGATGCTGAGGCAGGAGAAACGCTTGAACCTGGGAGGCAAAGGCTGCAGTGAACCAAGATTATGTCACTGCACTCCAGCCTGGGTGACCGAGCAAGACTGTGTCAAGAAAAAAAGAAAAAAAAGAATGAAGAAAGAACGCCTGGCTCCTGGGGGACTAAGGACCCCAAGTCTGAGCTGCCTTCTGCAGGACACCCTGCGGGGACCCCCAGGCCACCCTTCCTCAACCATGTCACAACACGGACCAACGAGGAGGGCGCCTTACCTTCCTTCATGTTTGCAAACCGCTCCTTCAGCTGGTGATCCACCTCAGGACCAAAGGCAAAGTTATTCACAAATATAACACTGCAAAACAATACTCCAGTTCAGTGTCATGAAAGCTCGGCTCACGGGCGCAGCCAGCAGCTACTGCTGCCAGCGCCAGGCCCTGCCCACACCCGCCCGCCACCTCCAGAGCTGAGCCCACGCAGCCAAGACCACGCAGTTGAGCCCGCACGACCTAGCTCACAAGGCCGAGCCCACGCAGCTGAGCTCACAAGGCCGAGCCCACGCGGCCGAACTCATGGTGTAGGTTTCAGGTGCAAGGAAAAGGCAAATTCGGCCTCTTTTGAAGGGAGTTGAAATCAGAGGGGGCAGGCTTCGTGGCCAAGTCACTTGTTTCGAATCTCGGTGGTTTTGGAGTCCAGCGGTTGGGGAAGGTTCACGGGGTGGGAAGAGCAGCCGTGACGAACCCACAGGCTGAGGGAAGAAGGCGGTGGCCAGGAGCAGAGGCCCAGCAGGGGCTACCCTGCAACAGAGAGTGCAAAGCAGAGGCTCCCACTCAACTGCTGTAGAGACTGCGGACGGTGGGCCCGGACGAGGCGTCCTCGCAGCGTTTCAGACACCCTGGCAATGACGGGGGAACCAACGGCTCCCTTCCAGGCCCAGCATTGCTCTCCCAGACCACTGTCCCCAAATGACGGTCGTGGGGCCCTGTATCCTCACTCAGGACTGAACTTAGGAAGGCTAGAAGTGAAGCTGACTGAGCTCAGGTGGCCAAGGCAGGTGAGAGGCACGAGCCAGAAACACCGGGGGAACCTGGTGTTCAGAGAAGGATGCTCCACGAGGCCACCTCCACAGCCACCGCCATCTCGGGTCAGACACGGGTAAGGGAAAACAGGCTGAGGCCAGACAGAGTACAAGGTCCTGTAACCAGTGGGCAGCCTGGGGTAGGGACCCCTCCTGGTCAAGGCCTGCACACTTTGCCTGGAGCTAGAGCGGGCTGAGCCCAGGGCCGGGGCTGCCGGATAAGGCAGTGAGTGGCAGCTCCTGGAGAGGAACTGTGAGAGTCCGGGCCGAGCCCAGATGTCAATGGGATGCCAGGAAACCTCTTGACTTCTCCAGACTTTCTTACAAAACAGCAATCACGGCCTGACTGTGGATCGCCCTGCGCTCCCACCACAGCCCCACGGGATGGGGACACCGCAGGGTCAGCACGACTCCCTCCAGAGGGCAGAACACCCGTCGGCGGGCACAGTGCCCCAACCCAAAGCAAGTTCACACAAAACAGCAAACCCAGGAAACTTTTGGGAAAAGAAACTCCTATTTTCTTTTGATTGGTTTTGTTTTTGTTTTTGAGACAGTTTCGCTCTTGTTACCGAGGCTGGAATGCAATGGCAAGATCTCGGCTCACCGCAACCTCCACCTCCCGGGTTCAAGCAATTCTCTGGCCTCAGCCTCCTGAGTAGCTGGTATTACAGGCATGTGCCACCATGCCCGGCTCATTTTTTATGTTTAGTAGAGACAGAGTTTCTCCATGTTGGTTGGGCTGCCCTCAAACTCCCAACCTCAGGTGATCCGCCCGCCTCGGCCTCTCAAAGTGTTGGGATTACAGGCGTGAGCCCCTGCACCCAGCCTTTTTTGTTTTTTGAGATGGAGTCTCACTCCGTTGCCAGGATGTAGTGCAGTGGCGCATTCTGGACTCACTGCAACCTCCGCCTCTTGGGTTCAAACGATTCTCCCTCAGCCTTCCGAGTAGCTGGAATTAAAGGCATGTACCCTACACCCAGCTAATTTTTGTATTTGTAGTAGAGACAGAGTTTTACACCATGTTAATCAGAATGGCCTTGATCTCTGACCTCATGATCTGTCCACCTTGGCCTCCCAAAGTGCTGGGATCACAGGCGTGAGCCACCATGCCTGGCCAAGAAACCCTCATTTTCTACTTATACCCAAAACCCTGTCCATGGGGGACACTCAACCACAAGCCACGAGCACACTCAGGAGGAAGGGGGACACACGGAAGACAGAAGAAGCGAGGCAGTGGGAAGGAAGAGGGGGGCAGGGAGGACGAGGGGGGCAGGGAGGATGGCGGGACTTGGGGAACAGGGCCTGGCCAGCTGCTGACCCCACCTCCCCAGCATCCCCCACAAGCGCCTTTGGACCTCTAGGGTCCCTGGTGGATACAGTGGGGCACCATAGCCATACACAGGCTGCCTGGTGGAGAGCACAGTGGCCCAGCTCACTCCCACAGAGCCAGCCGCCACCAGCTACCAGGACAAACAGGCGGCGGTGGGAACAGACCTGGACAGTGCCCTGAGCTCCCGGGCCCAGGTGTGAGGGAGCAGAGGGGCAAGCCCGGGCCGGGCAGGGATGGCTTGGGATCAGGAGGGGCCGCTCCCTCCAGCACCACTCATTCCATTGTATGGGTGACAGCTACTTCAGGATGCAAAGACAGAGAGACAGGAAGACCCCCAGACCATGCCTGAGTGGGGAGGAAGCCCAGGACCCAGGCGAGAGGGGCCCACAGTGTCCTGAAGTCAAGGGGCCAGGCAGCGGGAGCAGGCTCATGCCGACAGGGGCTGCTGGGACTCTGAGGGCCCCACCCGCCGGGCACATCTGCTTTGCAGGCTCACAGGGACCCAGTGTGAGGGAAAGGTGCCCCTGCTGTCCCCGCCGACCTCTTTTCTGCCACAATCAGTGCAGAAGAGAGGGCCCGTCCCTGGTCCCCAGTGCCATGGCCCCCGACCGCCCATGAGCGCACCCCACATGCCCTGCACACCCCATGCCGGCCATACCTCGTGTTGGCAATTCGCTCCCTCCACTCTTCCGAGAGGAAATCGCCTCTCTCCAACTGAAAGAGAGGACAGGCGTGAGCGTGGACGCCCATCTCCTGGACACCCCAGACCGCCCAGCCGCTGTGAAGAAAAGAATGGAATGAGTCCAGCTCCGCTCGCAGGGAGGAGCAGGAGACCCGGTGCTGTCAGCGCAGCCCTGGGAGCTGCAGGCAGAGGGCAGGTGAGAGGGACACGCAGAGGACAGGCAGGGCCTCCCGAGAAGCCGGGACAGGTCCCCGTGCTCCAGCATCCACTGAGGGAGGCCAGGCCCGGCAAAGGTGACTGCGGCCACACCCACACACACCTACAGGCCACACACTGAAGGCTCCTCCAAATCAGAGGACAGGAGGCGGCCAGCAGGGGCGCCCTGAGGCAGGACCTGCAGTCTCCACCATGCTGGGTTCCAGGTAGGGCCTGAGGGAGGCTGGGGGTGCTGGGGGCGGGCACCCTGCGCAACAGGCAGCAACACGGCGAGGCCGGGAAAGCCCCACGCCGAGCTCTGTCCCTCCTCAGCAACCACAGGAAACACGCGCATGGGGAAGCTGAGCCACCTGTCCCCATGGGCATCTGCCCTGAGCACCGATGGCCCAGTAAGAGCAGCGCTGTCCCCACAGCTCCATGCCACGCTCATACCAAGGCCAGCGGCAGCCCAATGCCAGCCTACCTCCAGACCTCAAGACCAAGCACCGTCCAGGAGAAAAAAGCTCTTATCACCCTAGCTGTCCAAGCACCTGGACAACCAAGACACCTCCTTTTAAATCCTTCAAAGACACTACCACCTCCGTTCCCAGGTAACACACCCAGGAGAGACAAAAACACGTCCAAGCAAAGGCCCGGACACAAATCCTGCAAAAGCCAACACCACCTGCCACAGCCAGAAGGCCGAAGCAGCCAGCTGTCCATCAGCAGCTGAAAGACCAACACAGCACCGCATGGCCATCCACACGCTGGGACGGGACCCGGCCGGGAGCAGGAGCCAGGCACCGACCCAGCCACAGCACGGATGCACCTTGGGGACAGTGTGTGATCCCATTTCTGTGAAATGTCCAGGACAGGCCCACCCAGAGACAGGAAGGGGATTCCTGCTGGGGACTGGAGAAGTTGGGGGTGAGGGCACCTCAGTCAGGGTAGAAGCCCATGCCTGAACCCAAGGGCCGAGGGAGGACAAAGGACACTCCTTTTTATACCGCAGCCACAGGCCTGGTGCCCCACCCAGAGTCTCTCTCAGGATGGGGAGGGAGTCCCTGAGCAGAGAAGGTCCCACAAGCAAGCCTTTGCCCCAAGCAACAGGGTGACCCACCCATCCAGGCCCAGAGACAGAAGGACACACCCCAGGCTGGGAGGACAGGGCCACCCGTCCATGCAGACCCAGATCCAGAGGACAGGGCTGCCCGCCCCGGCCAGGAGCAGCTGCACGTCCTCCACTCTCCAGGGCCGGGAAAGCCCCAGGAAGGAGGGGACGGGATGGGAGGGGCACAGGCTGGCCCTCCTGAGCCGCCCTCCTGAGCCGCCCTCCACGCCCATCTCCTCCCTCTCCACATCTGACGGACTGACCCTCTCAACACCCCTCATTCCCCGTGGACCAGCCACCGAGGAAATAATTCAAATTCCAAGTCCTTAGCAGCACCAAGCAGATCCAGGCCCACATCGCAGGCCTGGGACCAGAAACCTGCCCTGGGACCCCCATGCTCAATGACCAGAGGCTCTGGAGCCAAAGCTGCTCCTGCAAGCACCGTGGCTCCCGGGCAAGCGCTGCTTCCCTCTGGAGTCCGCGATCCCCATAGGAACTGGGTAGCTGGGTCTTCCGGGAGCCTTCCTGTGACAGTGCTTCAGGTAGTAGGACCTGGAGCCTGTCAAGCAGAACACGGCCAAGCCCCTCCAAGGGTTTCTTCCAACATCGGAGTGAAGTGCCCACCAAAAAGGGCACCAAGTGGTCAGGCAGAGCCTCTCTGACCCACCCTCCGCAGCAGGACAGATGCCAGAGGCAGAGGCCGACGCTGACACCCGCCTTCCCTACCACCAGGTTCTGAGGAGTGTTGCCCAAGCCATGAGGAATGCCATCCTTTCCCCCAAATCATGTTCCTGGCACACCTCAGGAGCCGCTGGCATGACCACACACACCTAAAACATGCATGGAATCCTGACCAGAAAAGCAGCTCCACGCCAGGAGTGCCTGCGCCACACGAGACACGCGCCTCAGCCATGTCGGGGACCCAGGCCCCAGCGGGTGGGGCGCTGATCCCAACGATGACAACATGAGGCAGGAGGGGGAGCAGTGTCGGGGTGGCCCCACCACCTCACACCTATCCTTTCCTAAGCAAGGCACAGCCCAGCCTGACCTCACGGAGGAAGGCACCGTGGGGCCCCCTGGCTGTCACCGGAAACCATGGTGAGGGTTTTCACCCTCTGTGCCAGGACCTGCGTGGCTCTCCTGCCACAGCCAAGAACCCATGGGGGAACTTCCCACCAGAGTGCAGGTGGACACAGGGCCCACGGCACCACACAGCTTCCGCAGAGGGCAGGGGACTCCGGAACAACCACCACGAGAAAGGGAAGGAGAGCTGGGCCCACAGCGCTGAGGGTGCAAGTCCCAATCAAAGCAAAGAACAGTGGAACAGAAGCCGAGGGAGCGCCACCTGGAGGCCAAACCAGCCAGGCGCGTCTGCGAGGGAGCACTGCAGACCACGGCTCCGGCCCGGCAGAAAACCCCTCAGCGGAGCATCAGCCAGCAGAATCCCGCCTCGGATACACAGGATCCCAGGCCCATCGAAGGGGATGTATTCCAGGCTGACGGAGGCCAAGCCAACACTTGAAACCCATCACAGCAACCGGGTGAGGAATGGAAAGCACGGCATCGAGCCGACACCAGAAACAGCACCAAACCAGCACACACCGCAAACTCGGGGCCGAGGGCGCGTCACCCACCTGACGAAGACCGTCCACACAAGCCGGCCACTACCACGGCGCTCCGCAGCCAGGGGCTCAGCTGCCCACCAGGAGCAGTGCAGGGAAGGGTAACCGTCTTGCCCCGACAACTCACATTGCCTGGGAAATGCCAGCCAGCACGAGGGGACGGGAAAGGGGGAGGAAATGGACACGGGCTGTGAAGGAAAAGGCAAAGTGGTCCATGCTCGCCGACAACACAACCGTCAACGCAGAAAACCCCCAGGAATCGACAAGAACTCGAGGACCCACGTCACAGCAGGGCTGCAGATAAAGCATCAGTGACCTCCCAGGTGCTGGCCAGAACCTGGGGCAGCAGGAGCTCCTGTTCACTGCTGGGGGTGACGCAGCTCGTACAGACACACTGAGAGGCAGTCTGGCAGTGTTCTCCACACGATCCAGCAATCGTGCTGCTTGCTCTCTGCCCACAGGAGTGCAGCTCTTACGTCCACACAGAAACCGACGCACGGATCTTTACGGCGGTGTTGTTCATAACCGCCAAATCACGGAAGCAGCCAAGATGTCCTCAGCAAGTAAGTGGGTGAATTAACTGTGGCATATCCAGACTATGGAATACTATGCAGCAATGAAAAGAAATGGGGTGTTGAGCCGGGCGCGGTGGCTCAAGCCTGTAATCCCAGCACTTTGGGAGGCTGAGGCGGGTGGATCACAAAGTCAAGAGATCGAGACCATCCTGGTCAACATGGTGAAACCCCGTCTCTACTAAAAATACTAAAAATTAGTTGGGCATGGTGGCGCGTGCCTGTAATCCCAGCTACTCAGGAGGCTGAGGCAGGAGAACTGCCTGAACCCAGGAGGCAGAAGTTGCGGTGAGCTGAGATCGCGCCATTGCACTCCAGACTGGGCAACAAGAGCGAAACTCTGTCTCAAAAAAAAAAAAAAGAAAGAAATGGGGTGTCAAGCCCCAAGAAGACATAGGGGCAGGCTGGATGCGGTGGCTCAAGCCTGTAATCCCAGCACTTTGGGAGGCCGAGGCGGGTGGATCACGAGGTCAAGAGATCGAGACCATCCTGGTGAACATGGTGAAACCCCATCTCTACTAAAAAAATACAAAAAATTAGCTAGGCATGGCGGCGTGTGCCTGTAATCCCAGCTACTCGGGAGGCTGAGGCAGGAGAATTGCCTGAACCCAGGAGGCGGAGGTTGCGGTGAGCCGAGATCGCGCCATTGCACTCCAGCCTGGGTAACAAGAGCGAAACTCCGTCTCGGGGAAAAAAAAAAAAAAGACATAGGGGCAGCTGAGCACGCTCACGCCTGTCATCCCAGCACTTTAAGGAGGCCAAGGTAGGAGGATCGCTTGAACCCAGGAGTTTGAGGCCAACCTGGCCAACACAGTGAGACTCCGTTGGTATGTTTGTTTGTTTGTTTGTTTATTTATTTATTTATTTATTTTTTGGTGAGATGGAGTCTGGCTCTATCGCCCAAGGCAGAGAGCAGTGGTACGATCTCGGCTCACTGTAGCCTCCGCTCCCCAGGTTCAAATGATTCTTCTGCCTCAGCCTCCCACATAGCTGGGACTACAGACGTGCACCACCATGCCCAACCAGTTTTGTATTTTTAGTAGAGACAGGGTTTCAGCATGATAGCCAAGCTGGTCTTGAGTTCCTGACCTTAGTGATCTACCTGACCTCAGTGATCCACCTGGCCTCAGCCTCCTGAAGTGCTGGGATTACAGGTATGACCCAATTTTTTTTTAATTAGCCAGGAGTGGTGGTTAATGGCTACAGTCCCAGTTACTCAGGAGGATGAGGTGGGAGGATCGCTGGAGCCCAGGAGTTCACAGCTGCAATGAACTACGATCACAACACTGCACTCCAGCCTGGAGGACCGGGGAGCCCTGCCTCTAAAAATGTTTCCAGCCAACTCCCTCCCTGAGGAGGCAAACAGGGACACTGCCTGACCCCGGTGTCCCTGCCACCAGAGCCCGTGTCAGCCCCGCAGCGAAAACAGACACGCCTGGACCATGCATCCGTTTCCCCACCCAGGTGGATCTGCTCCGACCACCACAGCCAGGAAACCTGGGGCAGAACCAGCCAGCAAAGGCTCCTGATCCTGGTCAGGTACACCAGGGGTCGGGTCCCAGTGCCCTGACTCTAGCCTTCACTTGTGCTAGGGGATAGTGTGGAGGGGTCTGAGCTGGGTGCCGGGGCACACACTGGGCAGGACACATACCCACTCACCCGCTCAATGCCTCCTTCTCCCTGTGAGGTGGTGGCAATGGCAGGAAGGCCGAGGCCTCACAGCGATCTGAGGGAGGCCCAACAGACAGGCCCACAGAGGGTACCTCAGCAGGGAGCTCCCAACAGACAGCCCCAGCCATGCCTCCACCCACCCGGCAGAGAGGCAGACACTGGGCAGCCCTGCCAGGCAGGGGGCTGGACCTGTAAGCCGCCTGTGTCCATCAGGCATCCCTCTGAACTGAGAAAATCGATGGACAACAGGACCCCTGGGGAGTCTGATTCTGCTGCTTCTGCAAACCTGCAGATTCCACCCGGGAACTGTCATCAGGGCCACCTGAGATCAGGCCTTGCCACATTCCATCATAAGCTGCTCTGTGGGCAGTTAAACCCCTGGGCCATCTCCTCCCAAGGTGGTGACCCGGTACTCGCCCTGCCCAGCACTCCTTCCAACTTCTCAGGGAGGCTCCTGGGGATTCGAGGGGCTACAGGCTCTGGGGCTGCCCTGTGCTCCAGGGGCTCCAGGTCTAGAGCAGGAAGCATCCTCCTTCCCGCAGCCTCCAGACTCCAACCTGCCACCAATCCACATCACAGGAGCAGCTGCAGCAGCACCAAGCCATACCGCACGGGGGCATGGCACGGATGGAATCCACAGGTCACCAGCACCAAGCCATACCGCACGAGGGCGTGGCACGGATGGAATCCGCAGGTCAAGGGCGTTGCTGAGAGGCTGGGCGCTGTCAGCCCACACCACAGGTGAGTGCCTGAGCGACCAGGACTGGGAGGGAGAGAACACAGGTGGAGGAAGGAGCCAGTTCTGCAAGCCAGCCGCTGTGTGGAAAGGTCCAGGGCGGAGCCTGGGGTCTAAGGACTCAGCATGGGCTGGGAAGAGGTCTGAGGACGACGCAAGAGTGGCAGCTGCTCCTAGAAGCTCTGGCCCAGTAATCACCCCATGGACCGGGAAAACCAACCTTCCTGCTCTCTAAAGAGCATCCTCTTCCCACCGCCACTCAGCCAGACATAGAACAAGGAGCGCATGCCCCACAGGGACCGGCCACATGCGGGCACTATCCACAGGGTCCACGGGAGAAACCCCACAGAGGCCAGCCACATGCAGGCACCATCCACAGGATCGCGGGAGGAACAGCTTCCTTGGCAAGGGCAGAGAGAACACTGCCCACCCCAAGGTCGCGGGCTTGTCATGAAGAACATGGCACCGAGGACCAGGAACCCGTCCAAACAACGCTGTCCTCAGTGAGGCATGACACCCCAAGGACGCTGCAGCCGACCTACAACCTGGCCGGCCCCACAGGCCTCCGCTCCGTAGAGCCCCAAGCCCGTTTCCTGCACCACCTCTGTGCACCACAGGCTGCCAAGGGACAGAGGCCATATCAGAGAGAACAAGAGGGATGGCGCCAACAGAGGTGCCATGCCCAGGCAGCCCTACGACAACCAGAGAGGACTCCACAGGGGGCACCATGTGCCAACAGCCACGTGCCAACAGTGGTCAGAAAGGAGGGGCTGGAAGGGGGCGGGGCGGGGACGGGGCCAGTGATGGGAGGGGCGGAGCGATGGCACTCACTGTGTATTCTGCATGCTTTTTTCCATACCATTTCATCCACTTCCTGAACTCGCGGTCCATGGTCTGGAAAGAAAGAAACCAAACGCCCGTTACAAACTTACAGGGCAGCGGGGCCTCAACGTGTCTGCCCACACCGGTGCCCAAACCACCCTGGGCGCTTGTCGGCGGATTGTGCCACAAGGTGGAGCCGAGCACCTCCTGCCTCACTGGTGGCACGCTGCGTGAAACGGGCTCGGAGCCGCCCCCACGACGCTGGGGCAGGCCTGGAGGGCCGGCCTGGGATGAGCCTTGAGGGCGCCCGGGCACTGCACTCACAGGCACACCCTGCAGGCAGCCACATCTCAAGCCTGGAAAGAATACCACCCAGACTCGAAGTCTCACAGCAGTGGGAGACAGGAACCCAGGGCGTCGCCTTCTCTGAGAGTCCCCTGCCTCCAACACGCGGCAGCCTGCAGCCCCGCTCACCTCCGCATACTTGGCCGGGATGTCTGCTTTCTCGACGCCATAGTGATGTTTGCAGTTGGTGGCGGCAGCGACCTGGAGCACAACCTGGCCCACACCTGTGATCAGAGAGATCCATCAGATACAACACACGCTCGGACGTCATCTGGGAGGCCATGCCAGCTCAGGGACACAGGCCACAAAATCACGGCCACGGAGACCCACAGGGGAGGCCACGGGTCTCCTCACACACGCGATGCTCCGAGGTCACTTAGGATACATGACAAAGACCAGGCCCCAAGCAAAGCCCCCGTGAGCAAACAGCCATTATAACACATCATCCATGAACATGAGTTGGTGGCCCCCAGAACCAGATTCCATCTTGAATCTAAGAGCCCCATGTGGGATTCAATGTTCAGACAGACAGGGCTGCCTGAGACTCGGCAGGTCTGGAAAGGCTCCTGCCCACCCCAAATCATCCCTGCGTCACCACCACAGAGACACATAGCAACATGGATAATGAAATCTGATGGTGCCCAGGAAGAATCATGAGTGGGATCTTAGGCTCGACGTGGGGTGGGAGAGGCAGTGAGGAGCGCCCTGCAGCCAGGACAGGCTCCCAGCCACTGTGGTTTCACAGCATCAGTGCACAACGCAGTACCCAGTTCTGAGGGAGGAGGAGGGAACTGGGGCTGTAGATGCGTCAGCAATAGGATGGCGGAAGCAGCTACACACACCAGGGGCATCAAGACCCCTCTCCTCCCCTGCTAAGCAGCTCTGCCCTCCAGAGACTGAGCATGAACCAGGGCACGACCACGATGGGCACAGACCGCCATTACCACACCAGCAGGAAGGAAGGCACAGACGGTGACCATTACACAAGAGGGAAGGGAGGCACAGACGGGCACCACACCAGCGGGAAGGGAGAAACAGACGGGCACCACACCAGCGGGAAGGGAGGCACAGACGGGCACCACACCAGCGGGAAGGGAGAAACAGGCACCACACCAGCGGCGAGGGAGGCACAGACGGGCACCACACCAGCGGGAAGGGAGAAACAGGCACCACACCAGCGGGAAGGGAGGCACAGACGGGCACCACACCAGCGGGGAGGGAGGCACAGACGGGCACCACACCAGCGGGGAGGGAGGCACAGACGGGCACCACACCAGCGGGAAGGGAGGCACAGACGGGCACCACACCAGCGGGGAGGGAGGCACAGACGGGCACCACACCAGCGGGGAGGGAGGCACAGACGGGCACCACACCAGCGGGAAGGGAGAAACAGGCACCACACCAGCGGGGAGGGAGGCACAGACGGGCACCACACCAGCGGGGAGGGAGGCACAGACGGGCACCACACCAGCGGGGAGGGAGGCACAGACGGGCACCACACCAGCAGGGAGGGAGGCACACAGAAAGAAGGCCGGAGCTTCGCCAACGAGTGCTAGGACATGGTCTAAAACACAGGAGCCTTTTTAATGTTTTTGGTTTTTTTGACAGAGGGTCTGGTCCTGTTCCCCAGGGGGCTGCACTGCCATGGTGTGATGCTGGCTCACTGCAGTCTCCTCCACCTCTTGGGCTCAAGCAACCCTCCCACCTCAGCTCCCGAACAGCTGCGACCGCAAGCCAGCACCACCACACCCAGCTCATCCTTTGCTCTCTGTAGTAGAGATGGGGTCTCACTATGTCACCTAGACTGGTTTTAAACCGGACTCAAGTGGCCCTCCAACTTCACCCTCCCAAAGCACTGGGATTACACGCAGAACCCACCCGGCACGATCTCGGCTCACTGCAACCTCTGCCTCCCAGGTTCAAGCGATTCTCATGCCTCAGCCTCCCCGTAGCAGTATATGCACCCGCCACCACACCCGGCTAATTTTTTTTCTTTTTAGTAAAGACTAGGTTTCACCAGATTAGCCACCTGGTCTCAAATACTTAACCTCGGATGAGGAGGTCACTCACCTCAGCCTTCCAAAGTGCCAGGATTACAAGTGTGAGCCGCTGCACCCAACCAATACTCATTATTTTATTGTAGGTTTTTTAGCTTGAAAATAAAAAATAAAAAAAGGCCAGGGCCAGGTGCGGTGGCTCAAGCCTGTAATCCCAGCACTTTGGGAGGCCGAGGCGGGTGGATCACGAGGTCAAGAGATCGAGACCATCCTGGTCAACAAGGTGAAACCCCGTCTCTACTAAAAACACAAAACATTAGCTGGGCATGGTTGTGCGTGCCTGTAATTCCAGCTACTCAGGAGGCTGAGGCAGGAGAATTGCCTGAACCCAGGAGGCGGAGGTTGCGGTGAGCCGAGATTGCGCCACTGCACTCCAACCTGGGTAAAAAGAGCAAAACTCCGTCTCAAAAAAAAAAAAAAAAAAGGCCAGGCATGGTGGCTCACGCCTGTAATCCAAACACTTTCGAGGCCAAGGCGGGCGGATCACCTGGGGTCGGGAGTTCAAGACCAGCCTGACCAACATGGTGAAACCCCGTCTTTATTTAAAAAATAAATAAAAGTTAAAAATTTTAAAAAACATTTAAAAAAAGACCGGGCACAGTGGCTCATGCCTGTAATCCCAGCACTTTGGGAGGCCAAGGCGGACAGATCATGTGGTCAAGAGATCGAGACCATCCTGGCCAACATGGTGAAACCCCTTATCTACTAAAAATACAAAAATGAGCTGGGCGTGGCGGGGCACACCTGTAGTCCTTGCTACTTGGGAGGCTGAGGCAGGAGAATCACTTGAACCAGAGAGTCGGAGGTTGCAGTGAGCCAAGATCATGCCACTGCATTCCAGCCTGATGACAGAACAAGACTCTGTCAGATAGAAAGACAGACAGAGATGGGAGTCTTGCTATGCGGACCAAGTGGGTCTTGAACTCCTGGCCTCAAGCGATCCTTCCATCTCAGCCTTCTAACTGCTAAGATTACAGGCATGAGCCACCACGTCCAGTCTTTGCAAAGTCCTCTTGGTCCCTACCCTCAGGGCCCCCCTCCCCTACATCAGAGCTAGAACTGTTGGAAGCGGGGCTCACACACCTACAGGCACACGTTTACATGTCCACTGAGCTTCGAGGGGCCCAGTGACAGCCTAGACACTGCGGAGAAGGGGCCTCCACCGCCTAACCCTTGACAGCTGGTGACCCAGTCAGCCCTGCGTCCTATCAGAAATTAATCAGGCTAGCCAGGCATGGTGGCTCACGCCTGTAATCCCAGCACTTTAGGCGGCTGAGGTGGGCGGATCACAAGTTCAGGAGATTGAGACCATCCTGGCTAACACAGTGAAACCCCCATCTCTATTGAAAAAAAACATTAGCCAGGCGTGGTGGTATACGCCTGTAGTCCCAGCTACTCGGGAGGCTGAGGCAGGAGAATCACTTGAACTCAGGGGACGGAGGTTGCAGTGAGCCGAGATCGAGCCATTGCACTCCAGCCTGGGTGACAAAGTGAGACTCCGTCTCAAAAAAAAAAAAAAGAAAGAAAGAAAGAAATCAATCAATCAATCAAACAAACAAACAAAAAAAAAAAGAAAAAAAAAAGAAAGAAAGAAATCAGGCTAACGTGGCTATTCATGTGCTGACCGCTCACCTGTGCCTCGTTCAGGCCACATGGGTACTGAAGACAGAGCCATGAACCCACACCTGGGGCCCTGCCTCAAGGAGCCCTACTGTGCTGCAAGAGGGGATGACACCTCACAAGCAGAGCCTGTCAGAGTCTCAGTGCAGGGAGAGGCTGAAACAATGCCAGTAGCTGGAAGGTGGTCTGTGGGGACTTGCCGAGACCACCCTGAGCCCTAACCTGGGAGGGGCAGGACATGGCCCAGACGTAGGGGTACCGAGGGAGGCTGGGGATGCAGGGAGGGCACAAGGCCCTCCAGGAGCCCCAGGGACCTGGGGTATTCCTCTGCACGGGACCTTTCCAGTTGCTGTGGAGGGAGCAGATGTGCCCGGGAAGGGGCCGCTGCCAGCTGCAGGCTGCAGGCGTGGCTGGGGCCCAGGCTAAAGAGCACAGCTCCTGGGAGTGAGCGCAGAGGGTACACAGGTCTTGCTCCCCTGCTGGCAGGGAGCAGGGGAAAAGTAGTCTCCAGGCACCTGGAAGGAGGGGGACAGTCTGGGAACCGCTGGGTTCCCTGATTTCTTCCCTCTGGGTAGAGCCCCGGGCTCCAGGAAGGTCGGAGCCGGGAAAACGAACGGAACCACAGCAGGGCAGAGGGGTGGGGAAGGAAGCGCCGTCTACGCCAGCATCGCCAGACCCTGTTCAACTCTTCTCCAAGCAGGCATGGGCAGGCACAGAGCTTGTGCCTGAGCGCGTGGCAGGCGACACTCACCGCTCCCCAGGTCCACAAACAGGTCGTCGTCGGTCATCTTGATCTCGTCGATCATCTGGGCCACCAGGTCAAAGGAGGTCTCCCCGTACACCTCGGGGGAGAAGGGCTCGTAGTTGTTGAGCTTCTCAGGGTCGGTCACCGAGTGGTTGTAGACCTGCTGCAGGATGTGGCGCAGGAGCCCGGTGGACGGCCGCGTGTTCAGCTTCATGGGCTGCGTGGTGCCCTTCCACTGCGGACGCAGGGTGGCCGGCCACGCCACATGAACCGCCTGGCCACAGGCCGCCCCAGCCCCTCTGCCCGAGCCCTGGGCCCTTTCCCAGTGGAAGCAGCCTCGCCAGCCCCACTCAGGAGGGCCCAGTGAGGCCATGCTGTCCCCACCAGGGCCTCCCTCCACAGCAAGACCTTTAAGAGCTTCCTGCCCTCACACACCAGGGACCACAGCGCTTTCTAGAACACGGGAAGCAGCACACTCCCCGCTACACCCCAGCTGGTGTGTCCCCCATCCTTTGTGAGGAAAGCTTCACAAGACATGGCAGGACCGGGGAGCCCCAGGGTGCAGCCCAGGCCGCATCCCACCTGAGGAAGGTGGGCAGCATGGGGGAGGTCCTAGGGGAAGGCCGCACTCACATGGCCCAGGGAGGACCGCGCCTCTGCTGGGGCCCTCGGGGACCGCCCAGGGCTGCAGAGGCGTGTGCGGACATCACAGCCTCAGGGCCCTGCCTCAGCACACAAACCATAGACAGCTCTGCGATGCCACATGGCTACAGTGTGCAGCTCGCCCAGCCGACAGGCACACAGCCCGGCCTCAGCAGCACCCCCACTCACCCACAGGCCACAGGCCCCCTCGCTGCACGTTCCAATGCCCAAGGGCTATAAGGGGGAGCCCTGTGCCCCTAGAAGATGACGTCAGGGGTCTGGGAGCCAGGCACTGCTGACCCCTCCCCGGGGCAGGGCGAGCCACTTACCAGCTGGTGGATGCTGTCGATGGCACGGTTGTACTTGTCACAGAGCCTCTGCATGCTCTCGAAGCTGAAAAAAGCAAGGGAAGGGCCTGGTCATACGGGCCAGAACCAGCTCCGAGCACAGAGGGGATGGCACGCGGACAGGGCAGGCTCCGAGGTGTGGTCCCCGCCCAACAGCCAGCTGGCCCAGACTCCTCCAGCAGAAGCCTGGCTTTCCAGCCTGATGCAGGGGACCTCAGGTCTGGGCACAGGCAAGGGGACCCCCAGAATCCCGTGCAAGGAAGCACTGGACCCTGAGGCAGCTGCACCTGCCCAGGCACCAGCGCAAAGCCCAGGTCCAGGTGAGCTAGAGGCGTGAGGAGAGGAAGAGGGCTCAAGGGGGACCAAGGCCAGCCCCCCAGAGTGGGAACCCATGGGTCTGGCCTTACAGGGTCTTCCTTCCCCTGGCTGGGGAGAGCCACCCGCACTAGAGGCAGAGGAACAGCCGCAGTCCTGGGGAGCAGCAGGCCTCTGCCCGGGCAGGTGCAGGAGGAGGGAGCACTACAGAAAGGTCAGTCGGTGCCCCCCGACCCTGCCCACACTGCTCTGTGTGTACATCCCTCTGAAGCCCCAACTCTTTCATGTATGAGCAGTGCGTCACGTCAGACACAGCACACAGGGACCACAGTGAGACTCAGCCCCCGCCTCCACTGGCAGCAGTTCTGCCCCGAGCCCTGGGCCACAGGGCCAGCCTTCACTACCCAAGTTCGTGTGCCCAACAGCCCTCCAGGGCAGAGCCCACCTGGCAGCAGGGAGTACCCAATGTCCGGGGGGCACGTGAGCCATAGGAAACGTGGGCCACGCTGCCCAGCCAGGCCTGGGCTCGGGGGGGTCGGGGACAGGCCCGCTTTGGGGTCAGCCTAGCCCAGTCTGTCCGCTCTGGACCTAGTCTTCCTAGGCTGCCAGGCCCATCAGCAAAACGCGGGCAACGGCGTCCGTCCCACCTCCTCATGAGGTGCCAGAGAAGACTGAGAGACAGGAGGAGGAGGGTGGCCTGTCCTGGGAACACTGTAAAACACGGTGGCTCTCACCAGGGACCCCAGGAATGTGGCGAAGCAAGCAAAAGACGGGGGCAGGGACTGCTTGGCACTCTGCAGTGTCCAGGATGGTCCTCCCAGAGAACGACCTGACCCCCATGTCCACGTCCCCAGCGCCCGGGGGTCTGCAGCTGTGGGAGGGCAGGGGGCTGGGGGCTCTTTCCTCCACCTCCTCCCGCCCCAGCCCCAGCCCCATGCTCTTCCTGCTCCACCCTGGCTGCCCTGAATTAACCTGGGCACTGCAGGTGTCCAAAGTTCACACACTGCCTTCCTCACAGGAAAACCCGAGCACTAAGGCTGAGGTCACACTTTCCTTAACCAGCAGCTCAAAGGATAAAGCAAGAGAACTTAAGAGCAGTAAACGCCAAGCACAAGGCCCTGCAACAGCCCTGGGAGGCACAGCCACATGGAACCGGGATCACGTGGAGCATGAAGGACACAGGGCGGAGGCAGCCCAGGCAGAGCGATGGGCCAGCAGGTGGGGTGGGCCTGGGTCTGGGAGCAGCATCTGGCCAGGGCCTGCCTCCCGCCATGGGAAGGAGAAGGACGCAGTGGCAGAGCCTCCCGCCACGGGAAGAAGGACGCGGTGGCAGAGCCTCCCGCCACGGGAAGAAGGACGCGGTGGCAGAGCCTCCCGCCACGGGAGGAAGGACGCGGTGGCAGAGCCTCCCGCCACGGGAAGAAGGACGCGGTGGCAGAGCCTCCCGCCACGGGAAGAAGGACGCGGTGGCAGAGCCTCCCGCCACGGGAAGAAGGACGCGGTGGCAGAGCCTCCCGCCACGGGAAGAAGGACGCGGTGGCAGAGCCTCCCGCCACGGGAAGAAGGACGCGGTGGCAGAGCCTCCCGCCACGGGAAGAAGGACGCGGTGGCAGAGCTTCCCGCCACGGGAAGAAGGACGTGGTGGCAGAGCCAGCCCACTGCCTCCCGCCCTCCCCACAGCCCCAGGAGAAGTACTGGCCGCCAACTTCCACACTCATCTTCGGCTGACAACCACATCCCTCCCAAAGTACCTCTAGGCACTCCCTGGGAGACATGTCCTGGCAGGAGGTACAAATGCAGATACAGGAGAGACCAGGGCTGCCCTTGGCCTGACGCCCTAATGGCTCAGTCCCTTAGGTGCCCCTGCCAGCATTTCAGGGGCATGGAGAGAGAATGAGGACCGCCCACCACCCAGCCGGTCCCTGATGTCTTTTTAGCCTTGAGAAGGGGAAGGATGCCACACACCCACGTGCCAGGGCGCCGTGAGCACAGCGTCGGACACACTTGCTGCTCAGAGCCAAGGCACAGGCCAGCCACACACAAGTGAGGCAAGGCACAGCAACCCCTGGGTTACCACCAAAGGGGTCAGTCCGGACACTACCCACCCGAGGCGTCTCCAGTGCCTGACAGAGCTCCTGCTTCCTGGGAACTGCCAGGTGACAGGAGCATCTTCTGTTCTAAGGAGGCAACTTGTGGGGGCCCCCTGGGTGGGGTAAAGCCCAAGCTGCAGTAAGAGGCTTAGACAGGGAACTGGAGATGGAGGCAGTCATCAGCCAGGCCTCCAAGAAGCTCACGTGAAACCCAGGACAGGATGTGGAGCGCTTCCGGGTTAGTGAATCCCCACTCCACGGACATCAGCAAGGCCTCAGAGAGGCCGACAAGAAACCCAAAAATACAGGATGCAGAGCGCTTCCGGGCTGGTGCATCCCGCCCCCACGGAGACAGCTCTGTGTGGCCCTGCAGACCCCCTCTGTGCACCCTGCCACGTGGCTGTTCATCTGCATGCCACATCACACCAGGAAGAGCCCAGCACACCATCACGTCTGAGGAGGGGTCACAGGAGGTCCCAACGTGCAGGGCAAGTGGCGTAACGTCCACAGCAGCAGGTCAGCACGGAGGACCTCTGCCAGCAGCTGAGCCCCAAGTGAGCGCAATGTGCTTCTCCGCTTGTGGGGCAGCAGGGCTCGAGGGAGAGGCACAGGCCCTCCAGGTGTACCAAGGCTGAGACCCTGATGGCAGACAGAGAGTCCCTGCCACACGCCCGTGAGGCCGGAGAGCAGGCAGGGCGTGCTCAGCCCGTGAGGGCGTCAAGGGCCCCGGGTTTGACTCTCGGTGGAGCAGAGCTCTCGAGGGAGGACAACACTGTTGATTTCGGACCTCCCAAGAGCTGAAAAAGGCTGGAGCCTGGAATGTCTTCCTACTCAAAGAAAAACAAAGCACTTCCCAGCCAGCATTCCAGAGACAGCCCTGCCCCTCTCCACCCACAAGACCCTCCTCAAAGCCCCAGGAGCCGCCAGGGAGCACTGCTAACGCCTGCTAAGGCAGCCACAGGGCTGGAGACTCAGGGAGACCAAACCCAACTGAGATCCAAACAGAGCTGCCAAGGAGCCTAAGGCCGCCCAGGCCTGGCCAGCCACACGGCCCCGAGCAGGAACGCGGACTTCTGGCCGTCAGCCCCCAGCTATAAAAAGTGCGATTACTAACGCGGGCTGACTCCACACATGCCAATTCCACTTTCCACAACCGGAGTTTCCAATTCTGTCCTGGCTCTGACCGCCTTTGCCAAGAGTTGATAAACATTTCCTACCAAAATAACTTGATGGTGGCCACAGCCAACTCTAAAAGGAAATTTCAGATCAGCTCGCAGCATCTAAGAAGAGCTAATTATAGGCTGCGTCGTCCCACCCTCCCCAGCAGCCGAGCCTGTCCTGGGAGAGGAGCAGCCGGGCAGGACTCTGCTTACCTTTTGGTGTCATAGTCAATTAAAACGTAATTCTCCATAGCGAGCTTGAGATCCGGGATTTCTTCACAGACCCATCTGAAATACAGCAGCAGAAACAATCATGAGGGGTTTGCTTGTTTGAGATGGAGTCTCGCTCTGTCGCCCCACTGGAGTGCAGTGTTGCGATCTCAGCTCACTGAAACCTCCACCTCCTGGGTTCAAGTGATTCTCCTGCCTCAGCCTCCCGAGTAGCTGGAACTACAGGCGTGTGCCACCACAGCCAGCTAATTTATATATATATATATATATATATATATATATATATTTTTTTTTTTTTTTTTTTTTTTAGACGGAGTTTTGCTCTTGTTACCCAGGCTGGAGTGCAATGGCGAGATCTCGGCTCACCACAACCTCCGCCTCCTGGGTTCAAGCAATTCTCCTGCCTCAGCCTTCCCAGTAGCTGGGACTACAGGCGTGCGCCACCATGCCCAGCTAATTTTTGTATTTTTAGTAGAGACGGGGTTTCACCATGTTGACCAGGATGGTCTCGATCTCTTGACCTCGTGATCCACCCGCCTCGGCCTCCCAAATGCTGGGATTACAGGCGTGAGCCACCGCGCCCGGTCTAATTTTTATATTTTTTAGTAGAGACAGGGTTTCACTGTGTCGGCCAGGCTGGTCTCGAACTCCTGACCTCATGATCTGCCTGCCACAGCCTCCCAAAGTGCTAGGATTACAAGTGTGAGCCACCGCGCCCGGCCCACACCTGCTTTTAAGCACTGCGTCCTCTCGAGCAGAAAATAAACATCCCCACCATTCCACTCAAAGTGGAGTGAGAAAGGAGGTGTGACTTCAAAACAAAGGCTATGATGTTTACCATGAAGCTGTTAATGAGTCACACAGATTTCACGTGGCTTCAAGGTCACATATGGGTGGCTCTGGGGAGCTAAGTGAACTCACACGCTACAGCAATGGTCTAGGAAGCCACTGGCCACATCAGAGTTTGAAAAGCAACTGGCTGACAAAAAGCTGAAGACAGGCCGGGCGCGGTGGCTCAAGCCTGTAATCCCCAGCACTTTGGGAGGCCGAGGCGGGTGGATCACGAGGTCAAGAGATCGAGACCATCCTGGTCAACATGGTGAAACCCTGTCTCTACTAAAAATACAAAAAATTAGCTGGGCATGGTGGGGCGTGCCTGTAATCCCAGCTACTCAGGAGGCTGAGGCAGGAGAATTGCCTGAACCAGGAGGCGGAGGTTGCGGTGAGCCGAGATCGCGCCATTGCACTCTAGCCTGGGTAACAAGAGTGAAACTCCGCCTCAAAAAAAAAAAAAAAAAAGCTGAAGACAACTGTAATTTGAAGAATTAACTAATCCCAAAATAGGCTGAGCTTCATCAACAAACACTGCCAGGAAAAAACCAGCCAGAGGGGCTACAGACCCAGAGATGGCCACATACCAGCGCATCACAATGCTTCCACCTCACTTGGGTCCTGATACGACACTGAAAATTATCATGAAAGGGGTGCTGTCCCTACAGAACTTACAGGCAGTGAGGAAAATCAGTGACACTAAGAAAATTGGGCCAGGCCTATAGCACCAGCACTTTCAAAGGCCAAGATGGGCGGATCACTTGTAGTCAGGAGTTCAACGGAGGTCTGGCCAACGAAACCCAAAAATTAGTCAGGCACGGTGGCACACGCCTGTAGTCCCAGCTACTCGGAAGGCTGAGGCAGAAGATTCGCTTGAACCTGAAAGGTGGAGGTTGCAATGAGCTGAGATCTCACCGTTGTACTCCAGCATGGGAAACAGAGCAAGAGTCTCTCAAAAAAGGAGGGAGGGGGAAAGGGGAGGAGAGGAGAGGGTATGCCAATAAATCCAACAGCCTCAATGAAAGGAACACATCCCAAGAGCTGAAAAAGGCATCCCAAGAGCTGAAGGACACAAATTACCAAACCAAAACGGACACAAGAAGAAATGACATCTCCAAAAGCTCTGCACCTGAGAAAGATTTTACTTCCCACAAAGACGGCTCCAGGCCCTGATGGCTTCACTGGTGAATTCTCTCAAACCCTTACAAGATGTAACACTAAACCTACGGAAACTTCTTCAGAGTTTCATGCAGCCAGCGTCACCCTGACACTAAAACTGTAGACACACAAAGGACTGGGAAAAAAGTCAAGACAATAAAAGAAATAAGGGCCGGGCATGGTGGCTCAAGCCTGTAATCCCAGCACTTTGGGAGGCCGAGGTGGGTGGATCACGAGGTCAAGAGATCAAGACCATCCTGATCAACATGGTGAAATCCCGTCTCTACTAAAAATACAAAAAAATCAGCTGGGCGTGGTGGCGTGTGCCTGTAATCCCAGCTACTCAGGAGGCTGAGGCAGGAGAATCGCCTGAACCCAGGAGGCGGAAGTTGCGGTAAGCCGAGATCGCACCATTGCACTCCAGCCTGGGTAATAAGAGCAAAACTCCGTCTCAAAAAAAAAAAAAAAAAAAGAAAGAAAAGAAAAAAAAGAAAATAAAAGAAATGGCAGACCAACATCCCTTACAAACACACCCCACAATCCCTTAAAAACATGAGGAAACTGCACGGTGGCACGTCCCAGGGAGGAAAAGCTGCTTCACTCTAAAATGAGTCACTGCAATGCACCAAAGGAACCAGGACAGAGATCTGAGCAGCCTGGCGTGGGCAGGCACGGAAAAACGCACAGGACAGTAATGGGCCAGCACGATCTCGGCCCCTGAATGCAGACAACAGAAACCCAGGCACAGCGAGGCAGCCGGCTCCCAGGAGCACACTGCAGCTGGGCTGAGGCTGGGCCGTGGCCCAGCTGCCTGATGCAGAACCCTCCCTCCAACCATAACACCAGGCTTCTTTTACAAAGAACAAAGGAGCCCCTACTCCACTGCCTGGTCCACAGATGGTGACTTAAAAAAAAGCAGATCGCACATTCTAAGCATGGACCCTGGGTGAGGCCCACTCTGGCCGACTTAGACAACAATGGTTTTTCTTCATCCTCCAACAGCTTGGCCAGGGGATGCCGCCCGGCCCCAACAGTGAACCACAGGGCCTTGGGAGCCAGGGGCCTGGCACAGAGCCACAGGCCAAGAGGAGCTCGGCATGGCCCTCGTGACAGTTGCAGGCCTGGGCAGATGCTGGGCGTGTGCACGGACGGTGGCCTCAGAGCAGAGCATGCTGAGGAGCAGCCCAGCAAGACGCCAGGGCCCCACAGACACATGTGGTCTCCCTACAGGTGGACACAATGAGGGTTGCGCCTCTGAGCACCTGAGACACACAGAATGCCAGTCACCATGGGCAGCTTCCCAGTGGGCAGCAGAGCGGCACCCTGGAAGGCCTCCCTGTGCTGTCACCGCAGACTCCGGAACCCAGGCTGGGAGCTCACAAGGATGGGGCGGCCTCCTCCTCCTGCCCATCCAAGTCGCCCCCGGAATGCACCTCTCTGTACCCCTGGGACACAGACACAGGAGGCCACTGAGGGCGCGTGAGAGTGAAGCTCAGCGCAAAGCCCACAGGGCAGAGACTAACAAGAAGGCAGAAGAAGGCAGGGCAGTGCCCCTGGAGGCCCCGCTGGACGCCCCAACTCAGGACTTCTACACCAACTGGCCAGGAAGGGAGCTGGGAGAAGACCCCGCTCGGCTTTGCAACACCTCCAGGAGCCTCCCCCTCGGGAGCCGCCCCAGAGTCTGCAGAGCACGGGTGTCCACAGCACTGAAGACACCCCATGACGGGCCCTCGGGCCTGCACTCACCGGATGGTCTCGATGATTTCATGAGCAGCATCGTGATGTTTGTCCTGAAAGAGAGAGAAAGGTCAGAGACGCAGAGCCATCCTTTACCCCTGGGACCCCACTGCTTCTTGCCGGACCAGCACCGCCGCCAACTTCCCGTCTCATTCCCCAACTGGTGTAGCTCTCAAGCCCACCACCCAGCCAGGACCACCAGACAAGCCCACCGCCCAGCCGGGACCACCAGAGACACTCCTAGACCCTGGACCACACAGGGAACACGGACCTTGCTGGGGACCTATTCCTGGCACGCCGTGTCCTACCACAGGCAGCGAATAGGGAGAGGCCTGGGGTGGAGTCTATAGCCCCCACCCTGCTCCTCTCCCACCCTTTAGCAAACGGCCGCCCCAAGCTCCACTCCACGTGTCTCCCCCTTTTCTCCCTGGAGGTCAGATGATTCCTCCACACACCCCGAGCCCCTGAGGACACGCTCCACAGGCCCACCAGGAACCGCTCCAGCCTGGGAGCTCCAGCCTGGCTGGGAATCCTGCTTCTGCAAAGGCCCGGTACGTGACTGCAGGTGATGGAGCCTCCATGGGGCCTGATTCCACAGGACCGGCCTAAGAAACAGCAAGAGCACATGTCTTTTTTATAAAAATAAACACTTTTTAAAAAAATCACCATCAGGCAACCACTGTAGTAATCACAGCTGCAGGAGGCTGAGGTCCACGGCGAACCGTAGAGGCGGCCCAGGCAGCCTCGAAGCCTCAGCATGCCTCGCCCAGGGCAGAAGAAAACCAACCAACGGGGCACCTGTGGACGCCACCTGACAAAATGCAAGGCCAGCGTCACCACAGTGAGACATGCAGACGCCACGAGCCTCCCAAGGCCCAGCCCCATCTGCGGGGCTCCTGCCAGGACGCAGAACCTCAGCATAACACAGAGAAGACCAGCCTGGCCCGACTGTGACAGAGCCCCCGGTTGGCTCTCCTCCAAAGTCCAGACGACGGGAGACCCCTGGCTTTCCTTATGCAGGAAGGGACCAGCCAGGATGGGGGAGACAGGAAAGACGAGGGCTCACGGCGGTGCTGGGCTGGGGACGCCTCCTGGTTCAGATCGGGGTGCTGCAAGGAAGCGAAGTGGGCTCCGTGAAAACTCTCTGTGTGGTGTTTTGCAACATTTTCTTAAGTCTAAAACCATTTCAGGCCGGGTGCAGTGGCCCATGCCTGTAATCTCAGCACTTTGGGAAGCCAAGGAGGGCGGATCACCTGAGGTTGGAGGCTCAAGACCAGCAAGACCAACATGGAGAAACCCTGTCTCTAATAAAAATACAGAATTAGCTAGCCATAGTGGGGCATGCCTGTAACCCCAGCTACTCAGGAGGCTGAGGCAGGAGAATCGCTTGAACCCAGGAGGTAGAGGCTGAGGTAAGCCAAGATCATGCCACTGCACTACAGCTTCCTGGGCAACAAAAGAGAAACTGTCTCAGAGAAAACATTTTAAAGTGAAGTGGTTTTTGGTTTTTCTTTTTCTTTTTTTGCAGAGACAAGGTTTCACCACGTTGGCCAGGCTGGACTCCAACTCCTGGCCTCAAGCGAGCTGTCCACCTTGGCCTCTCAAAGACATGACGAAACCCTATCTCTACAAAACACACACACACACACACACACACACACACACACACACACACACACACAGTGGCCAGGCACACTGGCTCACGTCTATAATCCCAACATTTTGGGAGACTGAGGCAGGTGGATCACCTGAGTTTAGGAGTTCAAGACCAGCCTGACCAACATGGAGAAACCCCGGCTCTACTAAAAATTCAAAATTAGCTGGGCCTGGTGGTGCACACCTGTAATTCCAGCTACTTGGGAGGCTGAGGCAGGGAAATTGCTTGAACCCAAGAGGTGGAGGTGGAGGTGAGCCAAGATCATGCCATTCCACTCCAGCCTGGGCAACAAGAGTAAAACTCCAGCCGGGCACAGGGGCTCACGCTTGTAATCCCAGCACTTTGGGAGGCCAACGTGCATGTATCACGAGGTCAATAGATTGAGAGCATCCCAGCCAACATGGTGAAATCCCATCTCTACTAAAAAATACAAAAATTAGCTGGGTTTGGTGGTGTGCGCCTGTAGTCCCAGCTACTCGGGAGGCTGAGACAGGAGAATTGCCTGAACCCAGGAGGCAAAGGATACAGTGAGCCGAGACTGCCCCACTGCACTCAGCCTGGCGCCTGGCGACAGAGCAAGACTCAAAAGAGAAAAAAAAAAAAAAAAAAGAGCAAAACTCCTCCATCTCTTAAAAAAAAAAAAAAAAAAAAAAAAAAAAAAAAAAAAAAATTTTAGCTAGATGTGGTGGCACACACCTGTGATGTGACCTACTTGGTGGGTGAGACAGGAGAATCTCCTGAACCCAGGAAGCAGTGCTTGCAGTGAGCCCAGATTGCACCACTTCACTTTCAATCTGGGCAGCAGAGGGATATAAAAAGAAAAGGGAGGAGGCAGGAGCCGGGCAGGGCAGAGAAGAGAGCAGAGCAGGAGAGGGTGGTGAGGGAGCAGTGGAACTCAAGGGCCCAGGCAAAGTGAAAATGCGGCCCCTTGCTGACAGGTGGCTAAAAAACTCCAACACGAGCCAGGCATGATGGCTCACACATGTAATCCCTGCACTTTGGGAGGCTAAGGTGGGTGGATCCTGAGGTCAGGAGTTCGAGACCAGCCTGACCAACATGGAGAAACCGCGTCTCTACTAAAAATACGAAAGTAGCCAAGTGTGGTGGCACAAGCCTGCAACCCCAGCTACTTGGGAGGATGAGGCAGGAGGGTCGCTTAAACCCGGGAAGTAGAAGTGTCAGTGAGCCGAGACTGCGCCACTGCACTCCAGCCTCAGCAACAAGGGCGAAATTCCACCTCAAAAAAAAAAAAAGGCCGGGCCAGGCAGGGTGGCGCATGCCTGTAGTCCCAGCTACTTGGGAGGCTGAGGCTGGAGGATTGCTTCAGCCCAGGAGTTCTGGGCCATAGTGCACTATGCCGACTGGGTGTCCGCACTGAGTTCGGCATCAATATGGTGACCTTCCGGGAGCCGGGGACCACCACGTTGCCTAAGGAGGGGTGACCCGACCCAGGTCGGAAACGGAGCAGGTCAAAACTCTACGCCGATCAGTAGTGGGATCAAACCTGTGAACAGCCACTGCAACAGAGCAATACCCCATCTCAAAATAAATAACAAAAATAAATAAAATATAAATAAATAAAAGAACTCCAACAGAGAGCTGGAAGCCAGCGCCGGGCTCTTCCGCACAAAGGCTCCCACCCCACACCCCAGGACTATGAGGCAACCGCGCTGCTCCAGCCATGGGCCCTGGGACGGACACCCAAGCTCTGTGGCCGGCTCCGCTTGTTCCCTGGGCCCTCCAGGAACAGGCCTGTGCTGGAAAGGCCTCAGAGCCAAGACTCCTTTTCCTAGATGTCCACTCTCAGTCAGGGGTCCTCCCCACCCACCATGAGAGGGAAGGTCACCACTAGGCCTTCGGGATTCAGAAAAGCCTGGTGAAGTCTGCACAAAGCCCAGGACCCCAGCCCTTGGTCTACACAGCAGCCCACACCACAAGGTAGCTCTAGACAGGAGGCAGCACAAGGAAGGAGGGGACGGGGGCAGTAACTCAGGGCGCACTGCCTAGTAAGGACAGTTTCCCCAGCTGAATGACAGGGAACGAGGCACCATGGCGGTACAGGCAGCAGGGCAAAGGGCCCGGCTCACGGCAGCTACAGAGGCGAGTTCACCCTGCTACTGCTTCTGTGGGGCACTCATTTTTAGAACACTTATGCAGCCCCTAAAATAATGTCACACTGCCAAGGAGAGCAGGCCAGGGCAGGTGACACCCCAGTAAATCAGAGTGTTCCCAGCCCTCACACCCGTGAGTCATCAGCTCCCGGGAACGTTCTCTGCCCCAGTAAAGCCCAGAACCTATGAGAAGCGCCTGGCTGTGAATCCTGGGAAGAGGAACTCAGCCAGACCCCCACACAGCCCCCTCCGACCTGCGCAGCCTCAGGATGCACAGACCACAGCCGAAAACACTCAGCCGGACCTGCAGCTCCCGCAGCCACCACTCTGAGACAGTGACTCCCTGTGACAAAAAAACCCCAAAACCAGGGGAGGCAGGGCCCTCGGTCAAATGATCACCAGGGAAGACGCTGTGGAGAGACAGGAACCACAGGGACCGCAGCAGGCTGGAATTCCAGCTTGAGGAGGGAGACGGGAACCCTGCCATGGGTCCTGACTGTGAGCAGGAGGAAAGACGTCTCGTCCTCGTCGCAGAAGCAGGACCCCAACGGGAGGGAGCAGGACCCCAACGGGAGGCAGCAGGCCTGGCGACCCTCCCGCCCCCAGCCCCTGACCAGAAGGGAGGAGGCCAGCCCTCTGGGTCTCACTCCAGATGCGCAGAACCCAGCGCTTCCAGATGAACCCTGCAGTATCCCACAGCACTCCGTGGGGGTCTACAGAAAGAAGACCCCCACAGAGAGGCGTACAGATCACCCAACGTGTGGCTGGCAGGATGGAGCTGTTCAGAGCGCAAAATATACAGGAAACAACCACACATACACTCGCACACACCCACGCAGTCAAATCACGTGGGGAAAAACTTTTTTTTTTTTTTTTTTTTTTTTTTTTTGAGAATGTTTCACTCTTGTCACTCGGGCTAGAATGCATTATGCTTATTGCAACCTCCACCTCCCAGGTTCAAGCGAATCTCTTGCCTCAGCCTCTCAAGCAGCTGGGATTAGAGGCTTACATGTGTGCCACCATGCCCAGCTAAGTTTCGTATTATTAGTAGAGATGAGGTTTCACCATGTTGGCCAGGCTGGTCTCAAACTCCTGACCTCAGGTGATCCACCTGCCTCGGCCTCCCAAAGTGCTAGAATTACAGACGTGCGCCACAACACCCAGCAGGAACAATTTTCTAATTACACGATAAAATGATAATATTCTGGTTATACTTGGTTAGATATGTTACAAAAAGTTATCTCCTTGGCCTGATGCAGTGGCCCACACCTGGTGTCCCAGCGCCTTGGAGGCTGAAGCAGGAAGATCACTGGAGCCCAGGAATTTAAGGCCTCAGTGAACCATCATCGTCTCTGCGCTCCAACCTGGGCAACACGGCTAGATCTCTACTCTAAAAACATAAAAAACATGCCGGGCGCGGTGGCTCAAGCCTGTAATCCCAACACTTTGGGAGGCCAAGGCGGGTGGATCACGAGGTCAAGAGATCGAGACCATCCTGGTCAACATGGTGAAACCCCGTCTCTACCAAAAATACAAAAAATTAGCTGGGCATGGTAGCGCGTGCCTGTAATCCCAGCTACTCAGGAGGCTGAGGCAGGAGAATTGCCTGAACCCAGGAGGCGGAGGTTGCGGTGAGCCGAGATCGCACCATTGCACTCCAGCCTGGGTAACAAGAGCGAGACTCCGTCTCAAAAAAAAAAAAAAAACATAAAAAACATTTAAAAATTAAAGAAGAGGCCAGACACAGTGGCTCACGCCTGTAATCCCACCTGAACAACATACTGAGATCCCTGTCTCTTCAAAAAACTTTTGTTTTTTGGAGATGGCATCTCACTCTGTCCCCGAGGCTGGAGTGCAGTGTGGTGATCTCAGCTCACTGCAACCTCTGCCTCCTGGATTCAAGCAAAATTCTCCTGCCTCAGCCTCCCAAGTAGCTGCACTACTGCATATACCGCGACACCTGGCCAATTTTTGTATTTTAGTACAAATATTGTTGCCCAGACTGCTCTCAAACTCCTGCGCTCACGCGGTCCGCTCACCTTGGCCTCCCGAAGTGCTAGGATTACAGGCGTGAGCCCCCACACGCAACCCGACGTTTTGGTTTCACTAGCTGGGCATGGGGGTGTGCACGGCATCATCAGCTGTTTGGAAGGCTGAGGGAGAGGATCTGGAGCCGAGGAGTTCCAAGCTGCAGTGAGCTGTGGTCGCACCACTGCATCCCAGCCTGGGTGAGCAGCAAGACCCTATCTCCAACTTTTCAAATATGTGGCTACTAGAAATAGTAAAATCACACAGGCGGCTTATGGGGTGTTTCTGCAGCCTTACTTCACAGGACCTAATTCCACCTTCTTAGGTGACAGAGGACTTTTTTTGCGGGGCGGGGGGCAGGAGATGGAGTCTCGCTCTGTTGCGCAGGCTGGAGTGTGTTGGTGGGATCTCGGTTCACTGCAACCTCCACTTCCCAGGTTCAAGCAATTCTTCTACCGCTGGGACTATCACCTGAGCAGCTGGGACTACAGGCACACGCCACCATACCTGGCTAATTTTTGTGGGTTGTTTCCTTGTTTTTTTGTTGTTTTGGTTTTTTTTGAAAGGGAGTCTCATTCTGTCATCAGACTGGAATGCAGTGGTGCAATCTTGGCTCAAGGCAATCTTCAACTTCCTGATTCAAGCAATTCTCCAGTCTTATCCCCTGAGTAACTGGGATTACAGGCATGCACCACCACCCTCAGCTAATTTTTGCATTTTCTTTTCTTTCTTTTTTTTTTTTTTTGAGACGGAGTTCCGCTCGTTACCCAGGCTGGAGTGCAACGGCGCGATCTCGGCTCACCGCAACTTCCGCCTCCTGGGTTCAGGCAATTCTCCTGCCTCAGCCTCCTGAGTAGCTGGGATTACAGGCACGCGCCACCATGCCCAGCTAATTTTTTGTATTTTTAGTAGAGACGGGGTTTCACCATGTTGACCAGGATGGTCTCGATCTCTCGACCTCGTGATCCACCCGCCTCGGCCTCCCAAAGTGCTGGGATTACAGGCTTGAGCCACCGCGCCCGGCCCTTTTTTTTTTTTTTTTTAAAGTGGAGACAGGGTTTCATGACATTGACCAGGATGGTCTCAAACTCCTGACCTCAGGTGATCCACCTGCCTTGGCCTCCCGAAGTGATGGGATTACAGGCGTGAGCAACTGTACCCAGCCTTTTTTTTTTTTTTTTTTGAGACAGGACTTTCGCTCTTGTTGCCCAGGCTGAAGTGCAATAGCATGATCTGGGCTCACCGCAACCTCCCCCTCCAGAGTTCAAGTGATCCTCCTGCCTTAGCCTACTGAGTAGCTAGGATTACAGGCATGTGCCACCATGCCTGCCTAACTTCATATTTTTAGTAGAGATGGGGTTTCTCCATGTTGGTCAGGCTGGTCTCAAACTCCTGACCTCAGGTGATCCGCCCACCTTGGACTCCCAAAATGCTGGTGTGAGCCACCATGATTGACCTGACCGAGCATTTTTAGACTTGACCCTAAACCCAAAGTCCACACAGGGCCTGGCCCAAGACCTTGCAGCTAACTCACAGCAGAGCTCGGCCCGTACGTCAGAGCATGCTGCTTCCTGGCTGAGCACCTGTCTGCAAGACAGAAGACAGTGTGAAAAGGAGACTCAGACCTGGGCAGAAGAACAGTGCCACCCGAGAGCTCCGGGCGACAGCTAAAACCAAGGATGGTTGACAAGACTTCAGACGACTTGATAATAACTAGCCCACCTCCAACAGCCCCAGCCAGCCGGGCACAGCGGCACGCTGAGGTGGGAGGATCGCCTGACCCAGGGTGTTCACGGTTGCAGTAAGTTACGATCACACCATGACATTCCAATACTCCATCCTGGGCGACAGAAAGCTCGTCTCAAACAAACAAACAGCCTGCCTGAGCTACCCAGCAACCACAGGAGCTCCCTGTAAACATGCAAAGCAACTTAACACTGGAGGTGCTCAGGAGGGGCCGAGGCCACCCACACAGGCTGCTGTGAAGCTGTGAGAGGAAGCTTTGCTCACCAGGACACTGGTTTAATAAAACATGACCAGAGTGACTCCATCTTAAAGTTCGTAGCTAGGCACCCGCAAGGCTCCTGGAAGGGTCACACTTATGAGTCACATTCTAAGCCAACCACTGAGGACGACCACAGAGCATCCACAGCTCTAGGAGACTCCTCCGGGGCAGCCCTCGCAACGCATGCCCACTGTACTGAGGGCTGGTGGGCAGGCTGGGCTGAGGGGGTCAGATGCGCCACCCTGCTAGCCTCTTGTGAGCATGTAGAGGCATGTTCCAGGTTGAACCACAGCCCCAGCCGTTTCTCACACACAGAGACGCTGAGGAAGAACAGGCACCCTCCTCCTGCTCCGTGAGGACACCCTGCTCTGCCAGGGAGCCCTGCTCTGTAAGGGAGCAGCTTCGAGGCTTCTTATAAACCTGCTGCTCTCACCGTAATCTGCAGGTCACCCCGAGTTCTAGCCTCTCTTGGGGTCTGCATCCGGACCCTCTTTTTCTAGCAGCAAAGCGTCACAGGAGGGAGGCTGGATGCACAGGCCAGAACTCTTCTAGCCGTCATAAGCCACCGACCCTCTAGCCTGAGGCCAAGGAGTGCTGAGGCGGGCAGCGCTTCCTCTAGGGGTGATGAGAATGTTCTGGAATTAGACAGTAGTGATAACTGCACAAACTGTGAATAAACTAAAAACCACTGAAGCATATACTTAAAACGGGAGAACTTTGTGATATGTGAATTGTTGCAATAAGGCTGTTATTTCAGAAAAAAAAAAAAAAGGAGAAACAAAAGTACAGCCACTGCAGAGCCCCTGACTGGGTGAGGCACCTGCCCCGCACCCCTTCACTCCCCCAAGCCCTCTCCAGCAAGGCCACCTCTAAGCCCTGGGCCAGACCGTCTCTCCTGCTGGAGCGCAGGATGCAAACGCAGCCAGTCAGCACACGCCTGTCTGCCGCAACCAACCAAGGAAGAGGCCGGGTGCACCTGCAATCCCGGCTACTCGGGAGGCTTCGGCAGAATGGCCTGAACCCGGAAGGCAGGGGCTGCAGTGAGCCAACACTGCACCACTAAACTCCAGCCTGGACCAAAAAGACTGAGACCCTGTCTCCAAAAAATAAAACTGAGAAAGAAAAGCTCCGAGCAGTGGGAGCTGCGTGATGTGCAGAACTCGACAGGCCCGGAGAGCCTCCGAGCCAGCCGCCAGCCCCCGCCACGGCCCGCGCTGGTTTGCTGCTTCTTTCCGGCCCTGCCGTTTCCACGCCAGCTGACGAATTACCTACAAGGTTACCGCCATTTGCACAACGTGACCGTCTGTCATCTTCACGTCCCTGGAGGGTGACATGCCAGGAAGGATACGGCGCCCGAGATCACTCCTGCCATTTCCAGGCAGAAGCTGCCCCTTCTTTTCTCGGAGAAGCCCCAACCGGCAGCCGCTGCGCATACGATCCTGGAACCTGAATTTGGGTATCCAGAGCTGTAGTCCAGGAACGTGGCGCAAATAAACTGTAGGTGAACTTGGCCTCAGGTCCTTTCCTCAGGGCGACAGTTTCCTCAGTGGGCGGGGACTGCACGGAGCAAGCCTGGATCTTGGTCAGGGCTTACCGAACACGCAGGGTCCCAGGAAGCACCCAGGAAATAAAGGCGGGCTGACCCCAGCGACGTCGTCGACACAAACTCCGAGTGACACCCAAGGCGGCGGAAGTCACAGCTCTCGTGTCTCCATCTGGCGCCTGCCCTGGGTGGTGGGGCTGTCCCGAGCCCTGTGGGTGCTGAGCAACATCCCTGGGCTTCCCCCACCCCGGGGTGACAACCGCAAAGGTCTCCTGACGCCACCAGGTGTCCCCTGGGGGCAGAGCCACCTCCGCCCCAGAACTGCTGTTTGAACCTCCCAGGGCCAGGATTTCATTCTTTCTGCCTGCAAGGCAGGAAGAGGGGAGCTCGGTGCAAATAGGGACCAGAAGAGCTCTCAAACATCAGGATCCTCCAGGAAAAAGACCACCCAGGGCCACAGCATTCTCGCAGTCTTCCCGCAGGACTGCACTGGGGCCCCCCTCCGGCAGCACCTCAGGCTCCACCACACTGCCTGAGGCTGAAGCCCAAAGCTGGAGGAAAAAGTGTTCTCAAAGTGACTGCCAGCCTGGGGCAACACCACACCCAGACCCCACCTTGACAAAAAAATACAAAATTGAGCCGGGCATGGTGGCTCACGCCTGTAATCCAAGCTACTCAGGAGCCTGAAGCAGGAGAATCACTTCACTCCGGGAGGCGGAGATTACAGTGAGCAGAGATCACACCACTGCACTCCAGCCTGGGCAACAGACCCTATTTCAAAAATAACATTAAGATCAGTAACATCCAAAAGGACAGGTTCTGGGAGACTTATGGAGAATGACACGCCCTTCCCCACGCCTTGCCCTGAGGGTCTATTTATCAGTATTCATGGGCATCCTAGGGATCTTTTAGCATTAACCAGAGGACCTAAGTGTTTCCCTGAGTGCTGTCAGCCACTGAGGCAATATAACCAAACCCAGGAAGGGGTGACGGGAACCCAGATTTTTAGCCACTCACTCAGAAGCACAGGCCACAACCTGGGGCCTCTAACTGGCATGGAAAGTCGGGGAGTCTTGGGGACTGAGCCTTCAGCCTGTGGGATACGAGCCTGTCTCCAGGTAGATGTGTTGGAAGTGAGCTGCATCAGGGATATGCAGTTGGAAACAGAACTGATAAATTCCTTGGTACGCAGGAAAAGCCCCACGTAGCGAGTTACAGAAGGCTTCTGTGTTGACTGCTGGAGGAGCAGGAAGAACCGCACTGGGGATTTTCCTATACACCACAGTGCTGGAAGAGAAAATAGCTCCAAGCTGTCTGTGCCCAGTAAGGCATGCAAAATTTATCAGGCCCAGAGAAACAAGAGCAGGGCTGTCAGCCACGCCTCCCAACCACACCAGGGGTCAGAGTGGAAAGGCATCTATGTGTTCCTGCCTCCCGGTCTCCACCACTATCTTCCTGTTCCTGGAATCTGTGACACCAAAAACATCGTACAGCCATCAATGGCTAATATTACTGTAACACAAATTCTTCCTGCCTTTATCTAATTTTGTTTGAGACAGAGTCTCTGTCACCCAGGCTGGAGTGCAAATGGCTTGATCTCAGCTCACTGCAACCTCCCCCTCCCAGGTTCAAGTGAGTCTCCTGTCTCAGCCTCCACAGTAGCTGGGATCACAGGCACCTGTCACCACATCCAGCTACTTTTTTTTTTTTTTTTTTTACCTTTTTGTATTTTTAGTAAAGACGGGTTTCACCATGTCGGCCAGGGCTGGTCTCAAACTCCTGACCTCAGGTGCTCCTCCCACTTCGGTCTCCCAAAGTGCTGAGATTACAGGCGTGAGCCACCGTGCCTGGACGGCCAGCCATGTTTTTTTGTTTTTGTTTTTGTTTTCTTTTTTGGAGACGAGTTTCGCTCTTGTTACCCAGGCTAGAGTGCAATGGCGCGATCTCGGCTCACCGCAACCTCTGCCTCCTGGGTTCAGGCAATTCTCCTGCCTCAGCCTCCTGAGTAGCTGGGATTACAGGCACACACCACCATGCCCAGCTAATTTTTTGTATTTTTAGTAGAGACGGGGTTTCACCATGTTGACCAGGATGGTCTCGATCTCTCGACCTCGTGATCCACCCGCCTCAGCCTCCCAAAGTGCTGGGATTACAGGCTTGAGCCACCGCGCCCGGCCCAAGCCATGTGTTTTTAAATTAATCTTTTTATTTTGAGATAATTGTAGATTCACACTGTGGAGCTAAAGGAAAGGAACTGAAGCAGAGGTCCTACATGAGCAGAGCATTTATCTGGGCAATGTTTCAGGACTGCAACCTGGCAGCACAGACTCAAATTACTCGGAATTTACATTCCCATGAGTGGCAGTTACAAGCAGATTTTTTTTTTTTGAGACCGAGTTTCCCTCTTGTCACCCAGGCTAGAGTGCAATGGCATGATCTCAACTCATCACAACCCAGGTTCAAGGGATTCTCCTGCCTTAGCCTCCCGAGTGCTGAGATTAGAGGCATTCGCCACCACGCCCGGCTAATTCTGTATTTTTAGTAGAGATGAGGTTTCACCATGTTGGTCAGGCTGGTCTTTAACTCCTGAACTCAGGTGATCCACCCTCCTCAACCTCCCAAAGTGCTGGGATTACAGGCATGAGCGCTGCGCCTGGCCTACAAGCAGATTTTTAAAGGAAAAAAGAGATGGGCACCGTGACTCACCCCCACAATCCCAGCACTTTAGGAGGCAGAGGTGGGAGGACCACTTGAGCCCAGGAGTTTCAGACCAGCCTAGGCAAGATAAGGACATCATGTCTTTACAAAATACAAAAAAGGCGTAGCAGTACGTGCCTGTAATCCCAGCTACTCAGGAGGCTGAGGCAGGAGGACCGCCCGAACCTGGGAGGCGGAGGCTGCAGTGAGCCAAGATTGGGCCACTGCATTCCAGCCTGGGAAACCAGTGAGACTCTGTCCTCAAAAAAAAAAAACCTCCCCAGAAGCTGGGCTGGAGTGTCCCTGTATCATCTGCAGAGTTTCTGGACAACCCCCGGCCAGCACCCCCTGCAACCTTTTTTAGGCCACCAGGAACAGAGCAGTGTGCATTTGTCATAAAATTAAGCACCGGGTTTTTTTCTAATATTCCTTCCTTTTTAAACTGAATCCTTTACTCACACATAGCTGCCTCAAGGTTAATCTGCCTCCGGCGGAGGCGAGATTTACTCAGGAACTCAGAACACTCATGCCGAGAGGTCAGCTGCAGAAAATACCTTATGAGTCACGGTGGGAACGACTCACCCCACCCCTGGCTGTTACTCACTGCTGGCTGCCCACTCGCCGCCGCCCACAGCGGGCTTGGGGCCAGGCTGTCAGGCGGATGGTGCTCTCACTCATTAATGGGAGTCGGAGAGTCAGGACCCTTGGCCAGTAGGGGCCGCCCCTGCCCGCCCACAGCGTGTGAGTCACCAAAGGGAAGGTCCCGCTCCATGGCCCTTACAGGTTCTTTCCACGCAAACAACCAAAAATGCCACTTGTGTCCTTCCCACCAGAAGAAGAGCAGCGCCATCCTGCCCTAGAAATGCCATGCCGGGCAGGGCGCAGTGGCTCATGCCTGTAATTCCAGCACTTTGGGAGGCCAAGGCGGGCAGACTACGAGGTCAGGAGTTCAAGACCAGCCTAGCCAACATAGTGAAACCCTGTCTCTACTAAAAACATAAAAAATTAGCCGGTACGGCCGGGCGCAGTGGCTCAAGCCTGTAATCCCAGCACTTTGGGAGGCCGAGGCAGGTGGATCACGAGGTTGAGAGATCGAGACCATCCTGGTCAACATGGTGAAACTCTGTCTCTACTAAAAATACAAAAAATTAGCTGGGCATGGTGGCACGTGCCTGTAATCCCAGCTACTCAGGAGGCTGAGGCAGGAGAATCGCCTGAACCCGGGAGGCGGAGGTTGCGGTGAGCCGAGATCGCGCCATTGCACTCCAGCCTGGGTAACAAGAGCGAAACTCCGTCTCAAAAAAAAAAAAAAAATTAGCCGGTACGGTGGTGCGCGCCTGTAATCCCATCTACTGGAGAGGCTGAGGCAGGAGAATCGCCTGAACTCAGGAGGCAGAGGCTGCAGTGAGCCAAGATCATGCCACCGCACTCCACCCTGGCAACAAAGTGAGACTCAAAAAAGAAAAAAAAGAGGCCGGGCACAGTGGCTCACGCCTGTAATCCCAGCACTTTGGGAGGCCGAGGCGGGTAGATCACGAGGTCAAGAGATCGAGACCATCCTGGTCAACATGGTGAAACCCCGTCTCTACTAAAAATACAAAAATTAGCTGGGTATGGTGGCGCGTGCCTGTAATCCCAGCTACTCAGGAGGCTGAGGCAGGAGAATTGCCTGAACCCAGGAGGCGGAGGTTGCGGTGAGCCGAGATCGCGCCATTGCACTCCAGCCTGGGTAACAAGAGCGAAACTCCGTCTCAAAAGAAAAAAAAAAAAAAAAAGAAAAGAAAGAAAGAAAAAAGAAAAAAGAAATGCCACACCCAGCTGCGAAAAGCAGCTATCCAGGAACTCCAAGGCCATGTAAGAACAAAAATCGCCCTTCCTCCCCCTTGTGTTCGTCAATAGGGCAAATCCCTTCCAAACTGCTCATTTCCGACTGTGGACAGTAGGCTATTTCTGTTTCCTCCTCCGGACAGCCCCTCCTCCAAGCAGCCACCCACAGGTTCCCCAGGGCAGAAGTGGCAGCCCCTCCCTGGGGACCTCGGTTGACCTCCTCAGTACAGCATCTCTGCTGAACTCCTATTTATAATCTACTTAACCTCACTGTTTAGAAGGGGGTTCTCCTTATGTTACCCAGGCTGGTTCCCAAACTAATGGGCTCAAGCGATCTTCCCACCTTGGCTTCCCAAAGTGTAGGGACTACAGGCACAAGCCCCTGCAGCCGCCCTGTCTATTCGACAGGTTTCTTGAGACTAAACACGGGGGGAAGAAGCATACTGGCCCGTTGTCCCCTGTGCCCCCACCACATGGAGCATTCAGTAAGTGCTGCTGGAATGAATCATGAATCATGAGTAAATGTGCTGCCATTTCAAATGTGTGGTCATCAGTCCTCAGACCCTGAGACTATACACTCCTCCAACAGTCCACTTTCTTCACACGAAAATCAGAACCGAGGGCCAGGCAAGGTGGCTTCACGCCTGTAATCCCAGCACTTTGGGAGGCCAAGGCGGCAGGTCACCTGAGGTTGGGAGTTTGAGATCAGCCTGACCAACAGGAGAAACCCTGTCTCTACTAAAAATACAAACTTAGGTGGGCGTGGTGGCGCATGCCTGTAATCCCAACTACTGGGGAGGCTGAGGCAGGAAAATTGTTTGAACCTGGGAGGCGGAGGTTGCAGTGAGCCGAGACTGCACCACTGCACTTCAGCCTTGGCAACAAGAGCAAAACTCCATCTCAAAAAAAAAAAAAAAAAATCAGAACTGCCCCTCACTTCTTGTGAGAAAGCAAAATTCTTAAACAGGAACTCAGAATATGACAAGCGTCACTCACGGCGAGCTGTCGGAAGGCTGCCTCTGGCACTTGGGCGAATGAACATGCTGGGCCCGGCAGCGGGCCAACCAGAGCAGGAATGGGACGAAAAGGGAACCAGGGCAGCACACCCTGCCAAGCCAGGGCCCGGCCAGCGAGGGCAAGGGAAAGACGCGGCCCAGCAGCACAGGCCCGCCCACCCCTAGAAAGCCCGCTCCGCCAGTCCTCACCCTTGCTATTTACGATGGGGCGCTGGCCAGGCAGGGTCACACTGGGGCGGCGTGGGAGGGCTGCCTTCACTTCAACTTTCACTATCAGGGAAAAGACGACAGGCACCTGGCAAGACCACGCCCCCAGGCCCTAACATCAGGGTCCAGTGGGTTTCTCAGCACCGACAAATGGTAACTGTTAGGATGCAGAGATTTAAACAGACACTTAGCACACACAGGCAGTCCGCTCGTGAGAGCCTTGCCATTTGAACGCTGACTTCCACAAAAAATCCCGCCAGCGGAGTTTAGCAAGGCTTCATTCTAATCACCAAGGACTGGAAACAGCCCACGGTCCTGTGACCTGCAGGCAAACGGATAAACAATCTGTGTTCCAACCGTCCAGTGGATTTACAGTCAGCAAAAAACACAGGGTAACTTCTGAAAACTGCAGCAACATGGATTTTGCCGCCTGAAAGCCACCAGGACCAAAAGGCAAAGTCCAGCTGATTCCATTTACCCAACTTTCTGAGAAGGGTATAACTATGGGTAAGGCTAGACAGGCAACAGCCCAGAACTCCCAGGCAGGCTGAGGACAGGGGCGCACAGGGAAGCTGGGGGCTCTGAACCCGGGCGGCAGCGCCGGTCAGGCCACCACCCGGCCCATTTGTCAAACGTGTAGAACTGTACCCTGCAAACAATCAACAACGCCCTAGGTAAACTAAAAGAGGAAGATATAAAAATAAATGCGAGGCCAGGCGTGGTGGCTCACATCTATAATCTCAGCACTTTGGGAGGTCAAAGCAGGCGGATCACCTGAGGTTGGGAGTTTGAGACCAGCCTGACTAACATGGAGAAACCCCACCTCTACTAAAAATACAAAATTAGCCGGGCGTGGTAGTGCTATAATCCCAGCTACACAGGGGATGAAGCAGAAGAATCCCTTGAACAGGGAAGGCGGAGGTCGCAGTGAGTGGAGAGACAGCCATTGCGCTCCAGCCTGGGCAACAAGAGTGAAACCCTGACTTGAAAAATAAATAAATAAAAATAAATGTGAGGCCGGGCGGGTTGGCTCACGCTTATAAATGTGAGGCCGAGGTGTGTGGATCACTTGAGGTGAGAAGTTTGAGACAAGCCTGGCCAACATAGTAAAACCCGGTCTCTACAAAAAAATACAAAAATTAGCCAGGCACTTGCCTGTAGTCCTAGCTACTAGGGAGGGTGAGGCAGGAGTATCGCTTGAACCTGGGAGGCAGAGGTTGCTGTGAGTCAAGACTGCGCCACTGCACTCCAGCCTGTTGACAGAGCAAGACTCCATCTCAAAAAATAATAATAATACAAATAATAATAATAATGTTAAGATCAGACGCAGCCGGGCGCGGTGGCTCACGCCTGTAATCCCAGCACTTTGGGAGGCCGAGGCGGGTGGATCACGAGGTTAAGAGATCGAGACCACCCTGGTCAACATGGTGAAACCCCGTCTCTACTAAAAATACAATTAGCTATAGCCGGGCTCGGTGGCTCAAGCCTGTAATCCCAGCACTTTGGGAGGCCGAGGCGGGTGGATCACAAGGTCAAGAGATCGAGACCATCCTGGTCAACATGGTGAAACCCCGTCTCTACTAAAGGTGCAAAAAATTAGCTGGGCATGGTGGCGCGTGCCTGTAATCCCAGCTACTCAGGAGGCTGAGGCAGGAGAATTGCCTGAAGCCAGGAGGCGGAGGTTGCGGTGAGCCGAGATCGCGCCATTGCACTCCAGCCTGGGTAACAAGAGCGAAACCCTGTCTCAAAAAAAAAAAAAAAAAAAAATACAATTATCTGGGCATGGTGGCGCGTCCCTGTAATCCCAGCTACTCAGGAGGCTGAGGCAGGAGAATTGCCTGAACCCGGGAGGCAGAGGTTGCAGTGAGCAGAGATAGCGCCATTGCACTCCAGCCTGGGCAATAAGAGCGAAACTCCGTCTCAAAAAAAAGAAAAAAAGAAAAAAAAAGATCAGACGCCTTGTACCACCTACAACGATGAGAGCCCAACAGAGAAGTGGAGGTTGGAAGGGCTCTGGAGTTTGAACGTTAGAGGGAGGAAACCAGTCGAGTCACAGAAGCGCTGCCTTGCATTCAGTTTCTGTCCTAGGACGTCTCCCAGTCCGGATCCCGACTCAGGCTGCTCAGGGGCACAACTAAAGCCGCCCAACCGGAGAAGCCAGAGCCCCATGGCCCGACCCCGCCAGCTCCAGGAGCAAGACAAGCGCGCACGAGACGTGCGGCCAGGCTGGAAACCGCGCTGCCTCCCTCCCGCTCGCAGGGACCCAGGGCCCAGAGCCAGCCCGGGTTCCCTAGCGCTCGCAGCGTCCTGACCCCGCCCCCGGCAAGCACGTTTCCAAAAACTGACACAAGCCGAGCGCGCGCGCGGGAGTCCCTGCGCGCGCGGGGATGCCCGGGCGGGCCCCGCAGGCGCGTCCCCCAAAACACTAGACCCAGACACGCTGGCCGACATTGCCTGCTTCACTTTTCACCTAAAACGATCCCTGCCCGGCCCGCAGCCTGACCAGAGGGTCCCAAGCGCAGACGCACGCGCCCCGCCTCCCCAGGGACCACGCCGGGACGCGCACCCCGGGAGCCGCACGCGAGTTTCTGGAGCCACTGGGGGTGGCGGGGGGGGGTGCCTCTGTAACATTCCACCCAGCCTGTCATTTTCCAACGGTCACCAAGATGAAGGAGACAAAATTAACCTAACTCCCGGGGGTCAGCCCAGTCCTGCCCACTTACGATCGGGGGACAGAAAGAACTCCCCATTTCCAAGGGTCAAGCCAGTCCCACCCACTACGATTAAAAGGTCAGATTCCTAATTTCCCAGGGCCAAGGAAGCCCACACCCGATCAAGACGAGGGGGGCAAAAATTCCCAATTTCCAAAGGTCAGACCGCTCCCGACCACTCAAGGGAACGGTATTTCCCACCTTCCCAGGGTCGGGCCCGCAGTGCCCGAGTAACAAGAGTGGGGCAAACGCCTGATTGTAAAAAGAGGAGCGGGGACAGGAAAGGGTGCCCTCAAAAAGCGAAACGAGGCAGCGGAGCACACTGACAGCGCCGGGAACGAGCCGGGCGGCCGGGCTTCCCGTCAAAACGCGGCTGGCACGAAAAACCCCTCCCGTTCCGCGCCCGGGACAGCCCGGCGGGGGCAACGGCAGCGCGGCCGGGCTCGGGGGGCGCCGGCTCCTGCTCCCACGCCGGGCACGAGGGGCTCCCACCCTGGGGGAAACGGCCGCCGGGCCCTCGGCGGGGAAGCAACGGTGGTCCCGGGCAGCGACAGTTCAGGAGCTCTGTTCCGCAGGGGGGACCGGCGCGCGCGGCTACGAGAGCTGGGGCGTCCCCGGGGGCGGCGGGGAAGGGGAGGCCGGGAGGGAGGGACGGCGGGGGAGCGGCACTCACGTAGACCGGTAGCGGCCACGGGTAGACGGCGGGCTCGGCCCCCACGGGCGACTTGAGCCTCAGCTCCAGCTTCTCCCCCATGTCCGCGCGCGCGGCCGCCGCACCATGCTAGGCGGGCGGTTGGGGGAGGGGCGGGGCCGCCGGTGGGCGGAGGAGGGCGGGCGGGAGGGAGGGGCGGGAGGCTGAGGGGAGGGGGCCTGGCCTCGGCCTCGGCCGCCGCCGCCGCCACCGCCGCGCTCCGGTCCGGCCCCCGGCTCCCTCTTTGTGGTCACAGGCCCAGGGCCTCCAGCGCCGCCGCCATCTTGGGCCGGCGTGAGGCGAGCACAATGAGCCGGGGGCCGGGCGGAACCACTCGCCGCGCGCGCGAGGGGGGTCCCGGAGCGAAGAGGCCGGCGCGCGCCCGCCGCCCAACCGGCAGCCCCGCGCGCGCCACCCCCCCGGCGCCCCGCCCCGTGGACTCGCCCGCCCGCCCGAATCCACGCACGCACGCACGTCCTCGGTTGCCCTCGGCCGTCCCCTCCCCCCACTCGCCGGCCCGAAGCGGGGACCCGGGGAGATCCTGTGGGCGGGCCCCTGTGGTAGCGAGTTCGAATCCCATTCGAGGAGTAGGAGGCCGAACACCTACTCACACACTGCTAAGTAAAACCAAAAATCCTCATTTTCTGTAAGAGCCACGGTCCAGGACCCGCTCAAACTCCAAGCCCAGGACTCATTCGACCACAATGCTGTTTATTGAATTAAAAAAAAAAAAAATGAGGCCGGGCGAGGTGGCTGACGCCTATAATTCCAGCACTTTGGGAGGCCGAGGTGGGTGGATCACGAGGTCGAGAGATCAAGACCATCCTGGTCAACAAGGTGAAACCCCGTCTCTACTAAAAATACAAAAATTAGCTGGGCATGGTGGCGCGTGCCTGTAATCCCAGCTACTCAGGAGGCTGAGGCAGGAGAATTGCCTGAAGCCAGGAGGCGGAGGTTGCGGTGAGCCGAGATCGCGCCATTGCACTCCAGCCTGGGTAACAAGAGCGAAACTCTATCTCAAAAAAAAAAAATGAATTAGATCTAGTATTTGGGCCAGGCGTGGTAGCTCACGCCTATAATCCTAGAAGTTTGGGAGGCCGAGGCGGGTGGATAGACTCGAGGTCAGGAGTTTGAGAACACCCTGGCCAATATGGTAAAACCCCGTCTCTACTAAAAATACAAAAATTAGCCGGTCGTGGTGGTGGGCGCCTGTAATCCCAGCTACTCCGGCGGCTGACGCAGGAGAATCACTTGAATCCGGGAGGCGGATGTTGCAGTGAGCCAAGATCGAGCCACTGTACTCCAGCCTGGGTGACAGAGCGAGACTCCATCTCAAAACAATAAATAAATAAATAAATAAATAAATAAATAAATAAATAAATAAATAAAATAAATTCCCCTGGTGGACATAAGGACAAATTGGGAGGTTGAAGGGGGCTGGGGATAAAGGAAGCAACTGAGAGAAGAGTTGGGGTCATACTTGAACCCAGGAGGCAGCGGAGGTTGCAGTAAGCCGAGATGACACCACTGCACTCCAATCTGGGCGACAGAGGGAGACTCTGTCACCAAAAATAAATAAATAAAACAGCCTTGCACAGTGGCAATATCGTATAGCCAATGAGGTTTTTTGTTTGTTTGTTTGTTTGTTTTTGAGATGGAGTTTCGCTCTTGTTACCCAGGCTGGAGTGCGATGGCTGGCTCGGTCTCGGCTCACCACCACCTCCACCTCCTGGGTTCAAGCAATTCTCCTGCCTCAGCCTCCTGAGTAGCTGGGATTACAGGCACACGCCACCACGCCCAGCTAATTTTTGTATTTTTAGTAGAGACGGGATTTCACCATGTTGACCAGGATGGTCTCGATCTCTCGACCTCGTGATCCACCCGCCTTGGCCTCCCAAAGTGCTGGAATTACAGGCATGAGCCACCGCGCCCGGCCGCCAATGAGGTTTAAATGAGACGCGATTATGGCTAACTGAAAACTTTTCCGCTTAACCCTAACCCTAACCCTCGGCTCACCGTAACCTCCGCTTCCCAGGTTCAAGCCAGCCTCCTGTCTCAGCCTCCTGAATAGCTGGGATTATAGGCATGCACCACCAATACCCCGCCATGATGACCTGAAATATAGTCAGCATTGGCAAGTTTTGGCAGTCTCTACGGGGACTGAAAAAAAAAAGTAAAAAAACAAAAACAAAAAAAAAATAAACGAAGTTTCTTCCAAAGTGAGTTCAGCCTATGCCCAGGTGTGAACAAGGACAGCATGGAGGTTAGAAGTGAGAGTCAGCTGGGTTAGACAGAGCTCTTTCAGTATTGCAGCTGTCATTTTGCAAAGGCAGTTTCACCACCAGCACCTCCCCAAGTCCCCAGGAAAGACCAACACCCTCCTAGCCTGGCCAAGTTCCAGCCCTGCCCCACCCCTTCCATGCTGGGTGACCTTGGGAGCGTCACTTGACCTCTGAGGCTTTCTTCCGCTCAGCAGTGGAGTCCCACAGTCACTGCCACAGCACCTGGTGATTAAAGCCTTTGAGTGTCAAGCACAACAGTCCCTTTTACTGTTTTTTTATTTGTTTGGTTGGTTGGTTGGTTTTTGGTCTGTTTTTTGAGACATTCTGGCTCTGGCTCTATCGCCCAGGCTGGAATCCAATAGCACAATCTAGGCTGACTGCAGCCACCACCTCCCAGGTTCAAGGGATTCTTCTGCCTCAGTCTCCAGAGTAGCTGGGATTACAGTCATATGCCACCACGCCCTGCTAATTTTGTATTTTTAGTAGAGATGGGATTTCTCCATGTTGGTCAGACTGGTCTTGAACTCCCGACCTCAGGTGATCTGCCAACCTCGGCCTCCAGAAGTGCTGAGATTACAGGCGTTCTTCTTTTTTTTATAAAGCCCCCAACCTCTTTGGTCTCATGTATGCCTCAAATTGCAATTCTCTCTTGCCAAATAAAACATTCGCTTGAGAGATTCATCTCTACATTTTTATTTTGACCTAGACATTTTTTCCTTGCGGGAAGAAAAGGACATCATTTATCTGAGGAATGCAAGTTCTTTTTCATTATGAGGCCCAGACAGACATTAAATTGAGCCACCGATCACACCCTCGCTCTCTCTGAGCTACAAACCGCTTCGGCTGGTGTGTTGGCTCACACCTGTAACCCCAGTATTTTCGGAGGTCCCTGTCGAAGGATGACTTAAGACTAGAGGTTTAAGTAGCTGGGCATGGTGGCATATGCCTGTAATCCAAGCTACTCAGGAGGCTGAGGCAGGAGAATTGCCTGAACCCAGGAGGCGGAGGTTGCGGTGAGCCGAGATCGTGCCATTGCACTCCAGCCTGGGTAACAAGAGCGAAACTCCGTCTCAAAAAAAAAAAAAAAAGACTAGGGGTTTAGCGGGGCACGCTAGCTCCCGCCTGTAATCCCAACACTTTGGGAAGCCAAGGTGGGCAGATCATGAGGTCAAAAGATCAAGACCATCCTGTCAAACATGGTGAAACCCTGTCTCTACTAAAAATTTTAAAAATTACCTGGGTGTGGTGGCAGGCACTTGTAATCCCAGCTACAAGGGAGACTGAGGCAGAGAATCCCCTGAACCCAGGAGGCGGAGGTTTCAGTGAGCTGAGATTGTGCTATTGCACTCCAGCCTGGGTGACAGAGACTCCATCTCAAAAAAAAAAAAAAAAAAAGATCGGGGGTTTAAGACCAGCCTGGGCAACATAGCAAGACCCCATCTCTAAGAAAAATAAAATTTAGGCTGGGTGCAGTGGCTCACGCCTGTAATCCCAGCACTTGGAGAGGCTGAGGCCCATGAATCACGAGGTCAAGAGATGGAGACCAGCCTGACCAATATGGTGAGACACCGTCTCTACTAAAAATACAAAAACTAGCCATGCATGCTGACGGGCTCCTGTAATTCCAGCTACTCAGGAGGATGAGGCAGGAGAATCTCTTGAACCTGGGAGGTGGAGGTTGTGGTGAGCTGAGATCCCGCCATTGCACGCCAGCCTGGGCAACAGAGCAAGACTCTGTCTAAACAACAACAAAAGCCCCTTTTTAAATTTATTTTTGAGATGGAGTTTTGCTCGTCGCCCAGGCTGAGGTGCAATGTGGAGATCTCTCTGCTCAAGAGAGAGGGTACAACCTCGCCTCCTAGGTTCAAGCAAGTCTCCTGTCTCAGCCTCCTGAGTAGCTGGAATTACAGGCATGCGCCACCACACCCAGCTAATTTTGTATCTTTAATAGAGGCGGGGTTTCTCCATGTTAGTCAGGCTGCTCTTGAACTCCTGATCTAAGGTGAGCCACCCACCTTGACTTCCCAAGTGCTGGGATTACAGACATGAGCCACTGCGTCTGGCCCAAAAACCTGTTTATTTATTTATTTTTATTTATTTATTTATTTTTTTTGAGACGGAGTTTCACTCTTGTTACCCAGGCTGGAGTGCAATGGCGCGATCTCGGCTCACCACAATCTCCGCCTCCTGGGTTCAGGCAATTCTCCTGCCTCAGCCTCCTGAGTAGCTGGGATTACAGGCACGTGCCACCATGCCCAGCTAATTTTTTGTATTTTTAGTAGAGACGGGATTTCACCATGTTGACCAGGATGGTCTCCATCTCTTGACCTCGTGATCTACCCGCCTCGGCCTCCCAAACTGCTGGGATTACAGGCTTGAGCCACTGCACCCGGCCAAAAACCCCTTTATGATCATGCCTGTTGAAACTGGACTATTTGGGAAATTTGTCTGTTACCACTCTCCTGATTTCTAGGGAAGACAGGATAAAACTGAGTTAGGATTTGGTGATATAAACCAAAAATTATTTGAAGCAAGCCTTAATCTATCCAAAGATGACTTTTTTTGTTGTTGTTATCTGGAGACAGACTCTCACTCTGTCCCCCAGGCTGGCTGGAGTGCAATGGCACAATCTCGACTCACTGCAACCTCCACCTCCCAGGTTCAAGCAATTCTCCTACCTCAGCCTCCCTAGTAGCTGGGATTACAGGCGTGAACCACCACACCCAGCTAATTTTTTTGTATTTTTAGTAGAGACAGGGTTTCACCATATTGGCCAGGCTGGTCTCGAACTACTGACCTTGTGATCCGCCTGCCTCAGCCTCCCAAAGTGCTGGGATTACAGGTATGAGCCATTGCACCCGGCCAAGATTACTTTTTTTTTTTTGAAATGGAGTTTGGCTCTTGTTGCCAAGGCTGGAGTGCAATGGTGTGATCTTGGGTTACTGCAACCTCCGCCTCCCGGGTTCAAACAATTCTCCTGCCTCAGCCTCCTGAGTAGCTGAGATTACAGGTATGTGCCACCACGCCTGGCTAATTTTTTATATTTTTAGTAAAGACAAGGTTTCTCCATGCTGGTCAGGCTGGTCTCCAACTCCCAACCTCAGGTGATCTGTCCACCTTGGCCTCCCAAAATGCTGGGATCACAGGCGTGAGCCACCTCACCTGGCCTTTTTATTTATTTATTTATTTTTCATTGAGACAGAGTCTTGCTCTGTCACCCAGACTGGAGTGCAATGGCACTATCTTGGCTCACTGCAAGCTCTGTGTCCTGGATTTAAGCAATTTTCGTGCGTCAGCCTCCCAAGAAGCTGGGATTATAGGCATGCACCACCACGCCTAGGTAATTTTTGTATTTTTAGTAGAGACAGCGTTCTGTCAAATGGGCCAGGCTGGTCTCGAAATCCTGGCCTAAAGCAATCTGCCCGCCTAAGCGTCCCAAAGTGCTGGGATTATAAGAGTGACCCACCGTGCCCAGCCTTTAAAAAAAAATACAGAGGCTGGGCACGGTGGCTCACGCCTGTAATCCCAGCACTTTGGGAGGCCAAGGCGGGCAGATCACGAGGTCAAGAGATCGAGACCATCCTGGTCAACATAGTGAAACCCCGTCTCTACTAAAAATACAAAAAAATTAGCTGAGCATGGTGGCACATGCCTGTAATCCCAGCTACTCAGGAGGCTGAGGCAGGAGAATTGCCTGAACCCAGGAGGCGGAGGTTGCGGTGAGCCGAGATCGCGCCATTGCACTCCAGCCTGGGTAACAAGATCGAAACTCCGTCTCAAAAAAAAAAAAAAAAAAAAAAATACAAAAAATTGGCTGGGCGCGGTGGCTTACGCCTGTAATCCCAGCACTTTGGGAGGCCGAGGAGGGTAGATCACGAGGTCGAGAGATCGAGACCATCCTGGTCAACATGGTGAAACCCCGACTCTACTAAAAATACAGAAAATCAACTGGGCATGGTGGCGCGTGCCTGTAATCCCAGCTACTCAGGAGGCTGAGGCAGGAGAATTGCCTGAACCCAGGAGGCGGTTGCGGTGAGCCGAGATCGCGCCATTGCACTCCAGCCTGGGTAACAAGAGTGAAACTCCGTCCCAAAAAAAAAAAAAAAAAAAGAGTGAAAACTCCATCTCAAAAAAAAAAAAATACAGATAGAGCCAGACACAGTGGTTCACGCCTGTAATCCCAGCACTTTGGCAGTCTGAGGCAGGCAGGTTACCTGAGGTCAGGAGTTCAAAACCAGCCTGACCAACATGGTGAAACCCCCGTCTCTACTAAAAAATACAAAACTAGCTGGGCATGGTGGCTAATTTTGTATTTAGCCTTCTGAGTAGCCGGGATTACAGGTGTCACCAACCTCGGCTAATTTTTGAATTTTTAGTAGAGACGCAGTTTCACCATGTTGTCCAGGCTCGTCTTGAACTCCTAACCTCATGATCCGCCCGCCTCGGCCTCCCAGAGTGCTGGGATTACAGGTGTGAGCCACCGCATCCAGCCTGTGTGTTTGTGTTAGTAGAGACAGGGTTTCACCATGTTGGCCAGGCTGCTCTTGAACTCCCGACCTCAGGTGATCCACCCACTGAAGCCTCCAGAAGTGTGGGGATTACAGGCAGGAGCCCCCGAGTCTCTCTTAGGACTTCAATATTTAACGTGGGAAAAGCGGTCTAAGGGGAAAGAGGGAGGGTGTGGTCATCCACAGGTTACAGGAGACAGGAAGCAGGGTATGGTCAGTTGGGTTTTCCTCTGGCACTCAGTAGATGAGGTGAGCATGGAGTAGCTACCTGTGGAGATGTGTAACCTCTTAACTGGAGGGATCAGCTCAGGAAGGAAAGAAAAGGCAGCTTCTTGCAGGACTCAGCTCTCAGCTTAATATTTTCCTCTTGCCAGAGTGAAAGTAAAGGATTTTCTGTTCCTTTCACAGCAACCGGGAGCCTCAGGGCGCATTTTGACTTTTAGTCTGGGTTGTGGGGCCCTAATGCAGGAGATTAGTCCAAAATAACTTTCTAGCCGCCAGGCGGGGTGGCTCACGCCTGGAATCCCAGCACTTTGGGAGCCTAAGACCTGGAAATTGCTTATGGTCAGTGTTCGGGACAAGCTGCCTCAGAAAACCCGATATGAGCAGGCTGACACCCCCCACCACCTCCCCACACCCCCCATTACCCCACCTCCCCCCACCCCCCACCCCGCATGCTCTACAGCTGCAATCCTCAACTCTCCGTATCTAGGAGCCGCAGCCAGGCAGCCACACACAGTCCGATTAAGCAAAGCCTGATTACAGCCCCCAGGGCAGATTGGGGAAATCACGGAAAACAACTGTTTGTTACACATACTTTCAAACTCCTGTTTTACACATACCTGTAAAATCCTGGTTTTTTTGTTGTTTTGTGTTTTTTTGAGACAGAGTTTCGCTCTTGTTACCTAGGCTGGAGTGCAATGGCGCGATCTCGGCTCACTGCAACCTCCGCCTCCTGGGTTCAGGCAATTCTCCTGCCTCAGCCTCCTGAGTAGCTGGGATTACAGGCACGTGCCACCATGCCCAGCTATTTTTTTTTTTTGTATTTTTAGTGGAGACGGGGCTTCACCATGTTGACCAGGATGGTCTCGATCTCTTGACCTCGTGATCCACCCACCTCGGCCTCCCGAAGTGCTGGGATTACAGGTGTGAGCCACCACGCCCGGCCTGGTTTTTTGGTTTTTTTTTTAGGTAGAGTCTCGCTCTTCTCTCCCTGGCAGGAGTGCGGTGGTGCCGTCTCGGCTTACTGCAACCTCCGCTCCTGGGTTGAAGCAATTCTCCTGCCTCAGCCTCCCGAGTAGCTGGGGTTGCAAACACGCTGGGGTTGCAGTACGCCCAGCTAATTTTTGTATTTTTAGTAGACACGGGTTTTCACCACGTTGGCCAGACTGGTCTCGAACTCCTGACCTTGTGATCCTCCCACCTCAGCCTCCCAAAGTACGATGTACTGAGATTACAGGCCTGAGTCACTGAGCCCGGCCAAAACCCTGTTTTTTTTAAAAAAAACTGCCGCCACACAGGAGAATTGCTTGAACCCAGGAGACTGAGGTTGCGGTGAGCCGAGATCACACCACTGCACTCCAGCCTGGGTCACAAGAGCGAAACTCTGTCTCAAAAAAATAAAAAAAGTTTAAAAAAACTGCCGCCACAAAAGTCCCAGGATGGTTTGAGTCTGTCCCAAGCTGACAAACCGTCTCTGTGCTTGTAACAAGCTGATAGATGATCTCAGTGCTAAAACTCCCTCACACACAGCTCCTCCACACACAAAAAAAAAACCTCCCTCACGCCCTTCCCACCCCATTCAAACCGCCCGTTTTTGTTTTGTTTTGAGACAGATTCTTTCTCTGTGGCCAGGCTGGAGTGCATTGGTGAGATATTGACCACTCTGCCTCCCTGGTTCAAGCAATTCTCCTGCCTCAGCCTCCCGAGTAGCTGGGGGTTACAGGCGCCCACCACCATGTCCGACTAATTTTTTGTATTTTTAGTAGAGACAGAGTTCACCGTGTTGCCTGCTTGAACCAGGGAGGTGAAGGTTGCAGTGAGCTGATACCGTGCCACTGCACTCCAGCCTGGGCACAAAGCAAGACTCCATCTCAAAAAACAATACAAGGGCCGGGCGCGGTGGCTCACGCCTGTAATCCCAGCACTTTGGGAGCCCAGGCGGGTAGATCACGAGGTCAAGAGATCGAGACCATCCTGGTCAACAAGGTGAAACTCTGTCTCTACTAAAAATACAAAAATTAGCTGGGCATGGTGGTGTGTGCCTGTCATCCCAGCTACTCAGGAGGCTGAGGCAGGAGAATTGCCTAAACCCAGGAGGCGGAGGTTGCAGTGAGCCAAGATCGCACCATTGCACTCCAGACTGGGTAACAAGAGTGAAACTCCGTCTCAAAAAAAAAAAAAAAAAAAAAAAAAAAAAAAACGAGGAGTTGACAGTGGGCAAGGGGGCGTGAGGGAGTTTCAGCACTGAGGTCATTTATCAGCTTGTAGCAAGCACAAAGACGGTTTCTCAGCTTGTGACAGACTTACATCATCCTGTGACTTTTGTGGCGACAGTTTTTTGTTTTTTTTTTTTTTTTTGAGACGGAGTTTCGCTCTTGTTACCCAGGCTGGAGTGCAATGGCGCGATCTCGGCTCACCGCAACCTCCGCCTCCTGGGTTCAGGCAATTCTCCTGCCTCAGCCTCCCGAGTAGCTGGGATTACAGGCACGTGCCACCATGCCCAGCTATTTTTTTTGTATTTTTAGTAGAGACGGGGTTTCACCATGTTGACCAAGATGGTCTCGATCTCTTGACCTTGTGATCCACCCGCCTCGGCCTCCCAAAGTGCTGGGATTACAGGCTTGAGCCACCGCGCCCAGCGACAGTTTTAAAACACAGGATTTTTTTGCCTGTTATGGCAGCTCAGACCTGTCATCCCAGCACTTTGAGAGGCCGAAGTGGGCAGATCATGAGGTCAGGAGTTCAAGACCAGCCAGGCCAACATGGTGAAACCCCATCTCTACTAAAAACACAAAAAATTAGCCAGGTGTGGTGGCAGATGCCTGTAGTCCCAGCTACTCAGGAGGCTGAGGCAAGAGAATCACTTGAACCCGGGAGGCAGCGGACAGAGTGAGCTGAGATCGCGTCACTGCACTCCAGCCTGGGTGAGAGAGTGAGACTCTGACTCAAAAAATATACGCAGAGAGAAAAACAAAAATAAAACAAAATATGTTTTGTAGGGACAAGATCTCACTCTGTTGCCCAGGCCAGTCTCAAATTCCTGGGCTCAAGCAATCTTCTGTCTGATTCCCAAAGTGCTGGAACTACAGGCGTGAGCCACGGCTCCCTGCTAGGGCAGCTTTACCTGCAGGAAATTAAACAATAAGCAGGTGGCCTGAACACAGGGGTCTCATGCTGGGGCAATGCTACCCTCAGGGGACATGGGACAATGTCTGAGGATATTTGTGGTCGTTCCATATGGTGAGGGTGCTCCTGCCATGGAGCGGTTGGAAGCCAGGGACACTGCTCAGCCCCCTGTAGTGCCCAGGACACCCTACCCCAGAGAACCATCCAGCCCCAGGGCTGCCGAAGTCCACAGAGATGGAAAATCCACGTTAATTATTTGGAAAAAAGAAAGGCTGTTCACTGGGCGCGGTGGCTCACGCCTGTAATCCCAGCACTTTGGGAGGCTGAGGCCGGTGGATCACCAGGTCAGGATTTCGAAACTAGCCTGGCCAGCATGGTGAAACCCCGTCTCTACTAAAGATACAAAAAAATTAGTTGGGGGCCGTGGCATGTGCTTGTAATCCCAACAACTCAGGAGGCTGAGGCAGGAGAATCACTTGAATCCAGGAGGCAGAGGTTGCAGTGAGCAGAAATCGAGCCATTGCACTCCAGCCTGGGCGACAGGATGAGACTCCATCTAAAAAAAAAAGAGGATGTTATTCCTAGGAGGAATTGGGGAGGTCTCCAGCGGCATGACTCTGAAACCATAATTCCCTAATTTTACCTCCACTTATAAAGTAGGAGAAACTCCTGACAGGGCAGACTGTGTAAACCAGGGGGACCCCAGCTCCTGGGACTGACCTCCTCTCTCCCTCCCCACTCAGGGCGTGGATTTCAATGTGGGCAGCCTCCTGGGACTTCAACAGGGCAGAGGACCACGGGACGCAGTCTCTTGGAGGCCCTTGGAATCCCCCAACCCAGGGGTCTCAACCAGGGTGATTCTGTCCCCAGGAAATGCTGGGCGATGTCTGGGGACATCTGTGGTTGTCACAGCTAGGCGGCAGGGAAGCTCCTGGCATGGACTGGGTGGAGGTCAGGGACACTGCTCAGCACCCTGCAGTGACCAAGACAGCCCCACCCAGAGAACAATCTGGCCCTGATGTCCACGGTTCCCCAGGGAAGAGACCCTGCACTAACATTCTGAGCAGCTAATCCCTCCAGGATCCTGTGTGAGCAGGCTGTCTATAGTCTGTATCCTCAGGATGACCTAGCAAGGGGCATCTGGGCGCACACACTTTGGGGATGAATGGACCGTTGCCTGTGCCCCTCGTACACACTGCTCAGAACGGATGGAGGTTGAACTGGACTCCAGATGTGACCACCTGTAACTCTTCACCTTTTTTGTTTTTTGAGACAGAGTCTCACTGTGTCCCCCAGACTGGAGTGCAGTGGCCTGATCTCGGCTCACCGCAACCTCCTGGGTTCAAGCAATTCTCTTGCCTCAGCCTCTCGGATTACAGGCTTTCGCCACTAGGCTCAGCTAATTTTTTTGTATTTTTCCTGGAGACAAGGTTTCACTATGTTTGGCCAGGTTGGTCTTGAACTCCTGACCTCAGGTGATCCACCTGCCTTGGCCTCCTAAAGTAGTGCTGGGATTATAGGTGTGAGCCACCAAGACTGACTTTTTTTTTTTTTTTTGAGACGGAGTTTCGCCCCTGTTACCCAGGCTGGAGTGCAATGGCGCGATCTCGGCTCACCGCAACCTCCGCCTCCTGGGCTCAGGCAATTCTCCTGCCTCAGCCTCCTGAGTAGCTGGGATTACAGGCACGCGCCACCATGCCCAGCTAATTTTTTGCACTTTTAGTAGAGACGAGGTTTCACCATGTTGACCAGGATGGTCTCGATCTCTCGACCTTGTGATCCACCCGCCTCGGCCTCCCAAAGTGCTGGGATTACAGGCTTGAGCCACCGCGCCCGGCCTACAACAGAAAGTTTTAACAGTGAAAGGTATCTGACCCAGGTATATCCACCTTGCTTCTAACATCAAAACGGGCCTTCATTCCTGGGCTTCGCCCAAACTAATTTGGGGAGTAACTTAGTTTGTGTTTTAACTCTGAAACAAAGACGATAACAGTTCTTTCCCCAAACAAACCCCCTTCTTGCCTGGGGACTAGAACGCCTTTTCAGGACTAACAGATTAGCTATGAGATTAGGAATTTTGGTTGGTGCTGGGTGCAGTGGTGGCTACTCAGGAGGCTGAGGCAGGAGAATGGCTTGAACCAGGGAGGCAGAGGTTGCAGTGAGCCAAGACTGTACCACTGCACTCCAGCCTGGGCAACAGAGTGAGACTCTGTCTCAAAAAATAAAATAAGGCTGGGCGCGGTGGCTCAAGCCTGTCATCCCAGCACTTTGGGAGGCCAAGGCAGGTGGATCACGAGGTCAAGAGATCGAGACCATCCTGGTCAACATGGTGAAACCCCGTCTCTACTAAAAATACAAAAAAATCAGCTGGGCGTGGTGGCGCGTGCCTGTAATCCCAGCTACTCGGGAGGCTGAGGCAGGAGAATCGCCTGAACCCAGGAGGCGGAGGTTGCAGTGAGCCGAGATCGCGCCATTGCACTCCAGCCTGGGTAACAAGAGCGAAACTCCGTCTCAAAAAAATAAAATAAAATAAAATAAAATAAAAATTGGCTGGGCACGGTGGCTCACGCCTGTCATCCCAGCACTTTGGGAGGCTGCGGCGGACGGATCACGAGGTCAAGAGATCGAAACCATCCTGGCCAACATGGTGAAACCCTCTCTCTACTAAAAAATACATGTAATCCCAGCACTTTGGGAGGCTGAGGCGGGTGGATCACGAGGTCAGGAGATCGAGACCATCCTGGTCAACATGGTGAAACCCCGTCTCTACTAAAAATACAAAAAACTAGCTGGGCGTGGTGGCGCGTACCTGTAATACCAGCTACTGAGGAGGCTGAGGCAGGAGAATTGCCTGAACCCAGGGGGCGGAGGTTGCGGTGAGCCGAGATCGCGCCATTGCACTCCAGCCTGGGTAACAGGAGCGAAACTCCGTCTCAAAAAAAAAAAAAAAAAATACAAAAAATGAGCTGGGCATGGTGGCACGTGCCTGTAATCCCAGCTACTCAGGAGGCTGAGGCAGGAGAATTGCCTGAACCCAGGAGGCAGAGGTTGCGGTGAGCCGAGATCGCGCCATTGCACTCCAGCCTGGGTAGCAAGAGCGAAACTCTGTCTCAAAAAAAAAAAAAAAAAAAAAAAAATACAAAAATTAGCTGGGCATGGTGGTGCACGCCTGTAGTCCCAGCTACTCAGGAGGCTGAGGCAGAAGAATTGCCTGAACCCAGGAGGCTGGGGTCACAGTGAGCCGAGATCGTGCCATTGTACTCCAGCCTGGTGCCTGGCAACAAGCAGAGCAAGACGATCTCAAAAAAAAAAAAAAAAAAGGCCGGGCGCGGTGGCTCACGCCTGTAATCCCAGCACTTTGGGAGGCCGAGGTGGGTGGATCACGAGGTCGAGAAATCGAGACCATCCTGGTCAACATGGTGAAACTCCGTCTCTACTAAAAATACAAAAAATTAGCTGGGCATGGTGGCGCGTGCCTGTAATCCCAGCTACTCAGGAGACTGAGGCAGGAGAATTGCCTGAACCCGGGAGGCGGAGGTTGCGGTGAGCTGAGATCGCACCATTGCACTCCAGCCTGGGTAACAAGAGCGAAACTCCGTCTCAAAAAAAAAAAAAATTGGCTGGGCCCTGCTTGAGCCCAGCCATTGATGCTGTAGTGACTTACAATGGTGCCATTGCACTACAACGTGGGCAACAGAGTAAGACCCTGTCTCTAAAAACAACAAAAACAAAAAACCAGGCCGGGTACGGTGGCTCATGCCTGTAATTCCAGCATTGTTGGGGGCCAAGGCAGGCAGATCACGAGATCACGAGGTCAGGAACTCGAGAGCAGCCTGGCCAATACAGTGACACACCATCTCAACGAAAAATACGAAACCTAGCTCAGTGCGGGGGCACATGCCTGTAATCCCAGCTACGTGGGAGGCTCAGGAAGAAGAATCACTTGAACCCGGGAGGCGAAAGTTGCAGTGAGCTGAGGTCATGCCATTGCACTCCAGCCTTGGGGACAGAGCAAGACTCCACCTCGAAAAAGAAAAAAAAAAATGTCGACCCGGTGCAGTAGCTCACGCCTGTTATCTCAGCACTTTGGGAAGCCAAGGCGGGTGGATCACGAGGTCAAGAGATCGAGATTATCCTAGCCAACATGGAAACCCCATCTCTAATAAAAATACAAAATTAGCTGGACATGGTGGCCCACGCCTGTAGTCCCAGCTACTGGGGAGGCTGAGGCAGGAGAATCACTCGAACCCAGGAGGTGGAGGTTGCAGTGAGCCGAGATTGCGCCACTGCACTCCAGCCTGGTGACAGAGCAAGACTCCATTTCAAAATAAAAAAAACAAATTAATTAATGAATTTAAATAAAAATATAAATAAATAAATAAGCCAGGTGTAGTGGTGGGCACCTGTAATCCCAGCTCCTCTGGAGGCTGAGGCAGGAGAATAGCCTGAACCCAGGAGGCGGAGGTTGCGGTGAGCCGAGATCATGCCATTGCACTCCAGCCTGGGTAACAAGAGCAAAAAACTCCGCCTCAAAAAAAAAAAAAAAAAAGCGCCGGGCGCGGTGGCTCAAGCCTGTAATCCCAGCACTTTGGGAGGCTGAGGCGGGTGGATCACGAGGTCGAGAGATTGAGACCATCCTGGTCAACATGGTGAAACCCCGTCTCTACTAAAAGTGCAAAAAATTAGCTGGGCATGGTGGCACGTGCCTGTAATCCCAGCTACTCAGGAGGCTGAGGCAGGAGAATTGCCGGAGCCCAGGAGGCCGAGGTTGCGGTGAGCCAAGATCGCGCCATTGCACTCCAGCCTGGGTAACAAGGGCGAAACTCCGTCTCAAAAAAAAAAAAAAAAAAAAAAAAAAAAAAAAAAAAAAGCCGAGCTCGGTGGCTCAAACCTGTAATCCTAGCACTTTGGAAGGCCGAGGCGGGTGGATCATGAGGTCAAGAGATCGAGACCATCTTGGTCAACATGGTGAAACCCCGTCTCTACTAAAAATAAAAAAAAAAAAATTAGCCGGGCATGGTGGCGCGTGCCTGTAATCCCAGCTACTCAGGAGGCTGAGGCAGGAGAATTGCCTGAACCCAGGAGGCGGAGGTTGCGGTGAGCCGAGATCGTGCCATTGCACTCCAGCCTGGGTAATAAGAGAGAAACTCCGTCTCAAAAAAAAAAAAAAAAATTGTTTTTTGGCCGGGCACGGTGGCTCATGCCTGTAATCTCAGCAGTTTGGGAGGCCGAGGCATGTGGATCACCTGAGGTTAGGAGTTCAAGACCAGCCTGGCCAACATGATGAAACCCTGCCTTTTATTTTTATTTTTTTATTTTTTATTTTTATTTTAATTTTTTGAGACGGAGTTTCGCTCTTGTTACCCTGGCTGGAGTGCAATGGCGCGATCTCGGCTCACCGCAGCCTCCGCCTCCTGGGTTCAAGCAATTCTCCTGCGTCAGCCTCCCGAGTAGCCGGGACTACAGGCGTGAGCCACCGTGCCCGGCCTTTTTTTTTTTTTTTTTTAAGGCAGGGTTTGCTGGGCGCGGTGGCTCACGCCTGTAATCCCAGCACTTTGGGAGGCTGAGGCGGGTGGATCACGAGGTCAAGAGATCGAGACCATCCTGGTCAACATGGTGAAACCCCGTCTCTACTAAAAATACAAAAATTAGCTGGGCATGGTGGCACACGCCTGTAGTCCCGGCTACTCGGGAGGCTGAGGCAGGAGAATTGCTTGAACCCAGGAGGCGGAGGCTGCGGTGAGCCGAGATCGCGCCATTGCACTCCAGCCTGGGTAACAAGAGCGAAACTCCGTCTCAAAAAAAAAAAAAATTTTTTTTTGCTGAGCAGTTGAGGGGAAAAAAAAAAAAAGAACACATTTGGGGTACACCATTGTTGTTAAATGAATGCTTCTGTAAAATTATGTCTGATTTTTGGCTCTTATCAACCCACCAAGCTCGACTTCCTCCATCCCCACCAGGAGTAGTAGCCTCCTGAGTGGCTGGGACTACAGGCAGGTGCCACCACGCCCCGCCAGTCTCCTCTCTGCTCCTCCACATGACGAACTTCAGCAAAGTCTTCCCTTTGCTCTGCCACCTACCTGGACCACTTCTCCCCAATCCTTCTCCTGCCTACGGCTTTGTTCTCTGTTACTGCTCCTTGCCAAAGTAGCACACGGTAGATACTTAGTATGTTGATGAATGGATGCGTGGATGAGTGGAAGGATAGATGGGTGGGCTGGTGGGTGGATGGGGATGGATGGGTAGGTGGATATTTTTTTTCAACGAAGGCTGTCGATGGGTGGATGGGTGGGTGGATGGATGGGTTAGTGTTTGGGTGGATGAATGGGTGGGTGGTGGATAGGTGGATGGGTGGGTGGATGGATGGATGGATGGATGGATGGATAGGTTAGTGGGTGGGTGGGTAGGTGGATGGATGGATGAGTGGGTTGGTGGATTGACGGATTGTGGGTGGGTAGATGCATACATGTATGAATGGATGATTTGATATGTGGCTGGGTGGATGGAGAGGTGGACGGATAGATGAAAGGATGGATCATTTAGGGACAAGGGAACTGATTCGTGCTGGAGTTGGGACTGATGACAGATGTCCTGATCTCCTGCCACGTGCCAGAGCTCAGGGCTGCAGGCCAGGAACAGTCCAGGGAGAAGCTTCTCTGTTTGAGCCTGGAGAGCACTGCCCTCTGCTGTCTGCCCTGGAGGTTGCAGCCAGCCCATGAACGCCCAGTGATCAAAAAATCAGCGCTCTTGTTAAAAAAACCTTTCTGAGCCGGGCGCGGTGGCTCAAGCCTGTAATCCCAGCACTTTGGGAGGCCGAGGCGGGTGGATCACGAGGTCAAGAGATCGAGACCATCCTGGTCAACATGGTGAAACCCCGTCTCTACTAAAAATACAAAAAATCAGCTGGGCATGGTTGCATGTGCCTGTAATCCCAGCTACTCAGGAGGCTGAGGCAGGAGAATTGCCTGAACCCAGGAGGCAGAGGTTGCCGTGAGCCGAGATCGCACCATTGCACTCCAGCCTGGGTAACAAGAGCGAAACAGTGAAACTCCGTCTCAAAAAAACACAAAAAAACAAACAAAAGGCCGGGCGCGGTGGCTCAAGCCTGTAATCCCAGCACTTTGGGAGGCCGAGGCGGGTGGATCACGAGGTTAAGAGGTCGAGACCATCCTGGTCAACATGGTGAAACCCCGTCTCTACTAAAAATACAAAAAATTAGCTGGGCATGGTGGCATGTGCCTGTAATCCCAGCTACTCGGAAGGCTGAGGCAGGAGAATTGCCTGAACCCAGGAGGCGGAGGTTGCGGTGAGCCAAGATCACGCCATTGCACTCCAGCCTGGGTAACAAGAGCAAAACTCCATCGCCAAAAAAAAAAAAAAAAAAAAACCTTTCTTTGTTTTTCACCAAGTTAAACATTTTTTAAATGCCCACTCATACAGCAAACAAAAAGACAAAAATCCCGATACCACTGAATTTGCATTCAGGTGGGAGCAGGAAGTGGAGACTAATAATAAACAAAATAACTAACCAGAAAATACAATGGGTTGGAAAATAACAAGGGAAGAACTCCAGTGGGAAAGGGGCAGGGAGTGTGACGGGGAATTAATTTTTTTTTTTTTTTTTGAGGAGTTTCGCTCTGGTTACCCAGGCTGGAGTGCAACGGCACGATCTTGGCTCACCGCAACCTCCGCCTCCTGGGTTCAGGCAATTCTCCTGCCTCAGCCTCCTGAGTAGCTGAGATTACAGGCATGCGCCACCATGACCAGCTAATTTTTTTGTATTTTTAGTAGAGACGGGGTTTCACCATGTTGACCAGGATGGTCTCGATCTCTTGACCTCGTGATCCATCCGCCTCGGCCTCCCAAAGTGCTGGGATTACAGGCTTGAGCCACCGCGCCCGGCCTTTTTTTTTTTTTTTTTTTTTTTAATACAGGGTTTCACCATATTGGTCAGGCTGGTCTTGAGCTCCCGACCTCAGGTGATCCGCCAACCTTGGCCTCCAAAGTGCTTGGATTACAGGCATGAGCCACTACACCCGGCCGTTTCTTCTTTTTTTAAGAAGGAGTTTTGCTCCTGTTGCCCAGGCTGGAGGGCAATGGGGAGATCTCAGCTCACTGCAACCTCCACCTCTCAGGTTCAAGTGATTTTCCTGCCTCAGCTACTCCCAAGTAGCTGGGATTATAGGCACCTGCCACCATGCCCAGTTAATTTTCGTATATTTAATAGAGACCAGGTTTCACTACTTTGGCCTGGCTGGTCTCAAACTCCTGACCTCATGATCCACTTGCCTCGGCCTCCCAATGTACTGGGATTACAGGTGTGAGCCACTGCGCCTGGCTTTATTTTACTTTTTGAGATGGAGTCTCTCTCTTGTCACCCAGGCTGCAGTGCACTGGTTCGATTGCGGCTCACTGCAACCTCCACCTCCCAGGTTCCAGCAACTCTCCTGCCTCAGCCTCCTGAGTAGGTGGGATTATAGGCTTGCGACACCACGTCTGGCTAATTTTTTTTTTTGTATTTTTTTTTCTTTTTTTATTTAAAAACGGGGTTTCAGCCGGGCGCGGTGGCTCAAGCCTGTATTCCCAGCACTTTGGGAGGCCGAGGAGGGTGGATCACAAGGTCGAGAGATCGAGACCATCCTGGTCAACATGGTGAAACCCCGTCTCTACTAAAAATACAAAAAAATTAGTTGGGCATGGTGGCGCGTGCCTGTAATCCCAGCTACTCAGGAGGCTGAGGCAGGAGAATTGCCTGAGCCCAGGAGGCGGAGGTTGTGGTGAGCCGAGATCGCGCCATTGCACTCCAGCCTGGGTAACAAGAGCGAAACTCCGTCTCAAAAAAAATAAATAAATAAAAATAAAAAATAAAAAAAATAGCCGGGCGCGGTGGCTCAAGCCTGTAATCCCAGTACTTTGGGAGGCCGAGGCGGGTGGATCACAAGGTCAAGAGATCGAGACCATCCTGGTCAACATGGTGAAACCCCGTCTCTACTAAAAATAGAAAAATTAGCTGGGCATGGTGGCATGTGCCTGTAATCCCAGCTACTCAGGAGGCTGAGGCAGGAGAATTGTCTGAACCCAGGAGGCGGAGGTTGCTGTGAGCCGAGATTGCGCCATTGCACTCCAGCCTGGGTAACAAGAGCGAAACTCTGTCTCAAAAAAAAAAAAAAAAAAATATGCCGGGCGCGGTGGCTCAAGCCTGTAATCCCAGCACTTTGGGAGGCCGAGGGGGGTGGATCACGAGGTCGAGAGATCGAGACCATCCTGGTCAACATGATGAAACCCCGTCTCTACTAAAAATACAAAAAACTAGCTGGGCGTGGTGGCGCATGCCTGTAATCCCAGCTACTTAGGAGGCTGAGGCAGGAGAATTGCCTGAACCCAGGAGGCGGAGGTTGCTGTGAGCCGAGATTGCGCCATTGCACTCCAGCCTGGGTAACAAGAGCGAAACTCCATCTCAAAAAAAAAAAATAAATAAAAATAAAAATAAAATAAAATAAATAAAAATAAAAATAAAAATAAAAATAAAAATAAAAATAAAAAAATAAATAAATAAAAACGGGGTTTCACCATGTTGGTCAGGCTGGTCTTGAACTCCCGACCTCAGGTGATCCGCCCGCCTTAGCCTCCAAAGTGCTTGGATTACAGATGTGAGCCACTGTGCCCGGCCAAGTATTTTATTTATTTATTTATTTTGAGACGGAGTTTTGCTCTTGTTACCCAGACTGGAGTGCAATGGCGCGATCTCGGCTCACCGAAACCTCCGCCTCCTGGGTTCAGGCAATTCTCCTGCCTCAGCCTCCTGAGTAGCTGGGATTAGAGGCATGCACCACCATGCTCAGCTAATTTTTTGTATTTTTAGTAGAGACGGGGTTTCACCATGTTGACCAGGATGGTCTCGATCTATTGACCTCAAGTGATCCACCCACCTCAGCCTTCCAAAGTGCTGAGATTACAGACATGAGCCACTGCACCCAGCTTTTATTTTATTTAAATTTTTTGAGAGGAAATCTCACTGTATTGCCCAGGCTGGAGTGCAGTGGCACCATTTCAGCTCACTGCAACCTCCACCTCTCGGTTCAAGTGAGTCTCCTGCTTCAGCCTCCTGAGTAGCTGGGACTACAAGTGAGTGCCACCATGCCCCGCTAATTTTTGCCCAGTAGAGACGGGGTTTCACCATGTTGACCAGGATGGTCTCTATCCTTGACCTCGAGTGATCCACCCGCCTCGGCCTCCCAAAGTGCTAGGATTATAGGCGTGAGCCACCGCGCCCAACCTTTACTAACTTTTTTTTAACCCCTAGCTACTAACTTTTTATTGACCACTTTTCCTTGTGAATTTGCCTGTGGATGCCTTGAGTCTAGGAGTTCAAGACCAGCCTGGGCAACACGGCAAAACCTATCTCTACTAAAAATACAAAAATTGGCTCATGCTTGTAATCCCAACACATTGGGAAGCTGAGGCAGGGCGATCACCTGAGGTCAGAAGTTGGAGACCAGCCTGGCCGATATGGTGAAACGCTGTCTCTACTAAAAATACAAAAATTAGCTGGGCGTGGCGGCAGGTGTCTATAATCTCAGCTACTTGGATGCCTGAGGCAGGAAAATCGCTTGAACCTGGGAGGCAGAGGTTGCAGCGAGCTGAGATCTTGCTACTGCACGCTGTCTCAAATAAATAAATAAATACGCAAACACACAAACAAAAATTAGCTCCATCTGGTGGCAGGTGCCTGAGATCCCAGCTGCTCAGGAAGCTGAGGTGGGAGGATCACAGGAACCCAAAAGGCAGAGGTTGCAGTGGGCTGTGATGGAGTCACTGAATTCCAGCTTAGGCAACAGAGTGAGACTCTGTCTCATAAAAAAATAAAGAACATCGGACTTTGTGCAGGCTGGCAGTTAATTATGGGTGGATTATTTCAGTAATTATTAAAGACAGGGTTTCACCACGTTGGCCAGGCTGGTTGGTTGGTTATTTATTTATTTATTTAGACAGAGTTACACTCTGTTGCCAGATGCCAGGCTGGACTGCAGTGGCACAATCTCGGCTCACTGCAATGTCTGTCTCCTGGGTTCAGGCAATTCTCCTGCCTCAGCCTCCTGAGTAGCTGGGACTACAGGTGCGCGCCACCACACCCAGCTAATTTTTGTCTTTTTAGTAGAGATGGGGTTTCACCATTTGGCCAGGATGGTCTTGATTTCTTGACCTCGTGATCCACCGGCCTCGGCCTCCCAAAGTGCTGGGATTACAGGCTTGAGCCACCATGCCCAGCCTGTTTTGTTTATTTATTTATTTATTTTTTAATTTATTTTTTTTTTTTTTGGAGACGGAGTTTTGCTCTTGTTACCCAGGCTGGAGTGCAATGGCGCGATCTCGGCTCACCGCAACCTCCGTGTCCTGGGTTCAGGCAATTCTCCTGCCCCAGCCTCCTGAGTAGCTGGGATTACAGGCACACGCCACCATGCCCAGCTAATTTTTTTTGTATTTTAGTAGAGACGGGGTTTCACCATGTTGACCAGGATGGTCTCGATCTCTTGACCTCGTGATCCACCTGCCTCGGCCTCCCAAAGTGCTGGGATTACAGGCTTGAGCCACTGCGCCCGGCCTGTTTTGTTTATTTTTAATAGAGGCAGGGTTTCACTGTGTTAGCCAGCATGGTCTGAATCTCCTGACCATGTGATCGCCTGCCTTGGCCTCCCAAGGTGCTAGGATTACAGGCATGAGCCACCGAGCCAGGCTGTTTTTTTTTTGTTTTGTGTTTTTTTGAGACAGAGTGTCCCTCTGTCACCCAGGCTGATCTTGGCTCTCTGGCCAGGCTGGTATTGAACTCCTGACCCCAAGTGCTTGGCCTCCCAAAGGAGGTGTGAGCCACTGCATCCAACCTAAGAAGAATTTTTTTTTTTTTTTTTGGAAACAGGGTCTCACTCTGTGTCCACCTGGAGTGCAATGGTGTCATCTCCACTCACTGCAGCCTCCGCCTCCTGGTTTCAAGCGATCCTCTCACCTAGGTCTTCCCAGTAGCTGGGACTATGGGCATGCGCCACGGCTGGCTAAGTTTTGTTTGTTTGTTTGTTTTTGAGATTACAGGCTTGAGCCACCGTGCCTGGCCTATTTTTTTTTTTTTTTAAGATGGAGTTTTGCTCTTGTTACCCAGGCTGGAGTGCGATGGCGCGATCTTCACTCACCGTAACCTCCGCCTCCTGGGTTCAGGCAATTCTCCTGCCTCAGCCTCCTGAGTAGCTGGGATTACAGACACGCGCCACCATGCCCAGCTAATTTTTTTGTATTTTTAGTAGAGACGGGGTTTCACCATGTTGACCAGGATGGTCTTGATCTCTGACCTCGTGATCTACCCGCCTCGGTCTCCCAAAGTGCTGGGATTACAGGCATGAGCCACCGCGCCCAGCCCATAATTTTTTTTTTTTTTTTTTTTTTTTTTTTTGAGATGGAGTTTTGCTCTGCCACCCAGGCTGGAGTGCAGTGGTGCGATCTTGGCTCACTGCAACCTCTGCCTCCCGGATTCTTGCAGTTCTCCTGCCTCAGCCTCCCAAGTAGCTGGGACTCAGGTTGGAACTTGTATCCCAATGGGGGGAGGGGGTGATTGGGAGCTTCCCCACCTGGTGTCCTTTTGGGTTTTAATGGTGGATTCAATAAATAGGCGTGATTCACAATCATGAAGAAATGTGATTATGCCCAAAATTAGTGAGATCTCGTATTAGTAGATGGAACCCGGTGGGCCCTGTGTGTCCAGATTCCTCCTGGTCTCTGTGCAGCTTTACTTCCTCCAGGGCATGGGGCATGACCCTCTCTGGAATGAGGTCTTTGGGCTCCCAATCAGAGTCCTGCCTCAGGTAGGGAAAGAAGGGCAGAAAGTCAGAGAGAGATTTCGTTTCCCCAAGGCCTTTGCCTGAGGACTAAAGAACCCATGTGTGGCCGGGCGTGGTGGCTCATGCCTGTAATCCCAGCACTTTGGGAGGCCGAGGCAGGTGGATCACGAGGTCAAGAGATCAAGACCAGCCTGGCCAATATGGTGAAACCCTGTCTTTAAAAAAATAAAATAAAAAAAAAGTAATGGCCGGGCTCGGTGCTCACGCCTGTAATCCCAGCACTTTGGGAGGCCGAGGCGGGTGGAACACGAGGTCAAAAGATCGAAACCATCCTGGTCAACATGGTTAAACCCCGTCTCTACTAAAAATACAAAAAATTAGCTGGGCATGGTGGCGAGTGCCTGTAATCCCAGCTACTCAGGAGGCTGAGGCAGGAGAATTGCCTGAACCCAGGAGGTGGAGGTTGCGGTGAGCCAAGATTCCGCCATTGCACTCCAGCCTGAGTAACAAGAGCGAAACTCCGTCTTAAAAAAAAAAAAGCCGGGCGCGGTGGCTCAAGCCTGTAATCCCAGCACTTTGGGAGGCTGAGACGGGTGGATCACGAGGTCAAGAGATTGAGACCAGCCTGGCCAACATTGTGAAACCCTGTCTCTACTAAAAAATAAAATACAAAAATTAGCTGGGTGTGGTGGCACACACCTGTAGTCCCAGGTACTTGGGAGGCTGAGGCAGGAGAATTGCCTGAACCCAGGAGGCGGAGGTTGCGGTGAGCCGAGATCGCGCCATTGCACTCCAGCCTGGGTAACAAGAGCAAAACTCCATCTCAAAAAAAAAAAAAAAGAATACAAAAACTAGCCGGGTGTGGTGGCCTACCCCTCTAATTTGAACTACTGGGGAGGCTTAGGCAGGAGAATCACTTGAGCCTGGGAGGCAGAGGTTACAGTGAGCCGAGATCACGCCACTGCACTCCAGCCTGGGCGACAGAGCAAGACTCCCTCTCGGGGGTGGGGTACAAAAGGAACTCATGAGGACATCAGGAAACTGTGTGTCAGCAGCTTCCAATGCTAGTGCACATATATTTTATCATCCAGCTCTTCCTCTACTGACCCCAATAGAAATGCATGAATTCATTCACTAAAGATATGGAGCCGCCATGCCCAACAATCCCTTTTTTTTTATTTGTTTGAGACAGAATCTTTTTTTTTTTTCTTTTTTTTGAGACGGAGTTTCGCTCTTGTTACCCAGGCTGGAGTGCAATGGCGCGATCTCGGCTCACCGCAACCTCCGCCTCCTGGGTTCAAGCAATTCTCCTACCTCAGCCTCCCGAGTAGCTGGGATTACAGGCACGCACCACCATGCCCAGTTGATTTTTGTATTTTTAGTAGAGACGGGGTTTCACCTGTTGACCAGGATGGTCTCGATCTCTTGACCTCATGATCCACTCACCTCGGCTTCCCAAAGTGCTGGAATTATAGGCGTGAGCCACCGTTGAGACAGAATCTTACTCTGTCACCCAAGCTGGAGTACAATGGGGCAATCTCAGCTCACTGCAACCTTCACTCCTGGGTTCAAGCGATTCTTCTGCGTCAGCCTCCCCAGTAGCTGGCATTATAGGCACCCACCACCATGCCCGATTGATTTTTTTTTTTTTTTTTTGAGACAGAATCTCACTCTGTCACCCAGGCTGGAGTGCAGTGGTGTGATATTGGCTCACTGCAACCTCCTCCTCCTGGGTTCAAGCAATTCTCCTGCCTCAGACTCCTGAGTAGCTGGGCTTACAGGTGCCCTCCAGCATGTCTGGTTAATTTGTTGTGTTTTTAGTAGACATGGGGTTTCATCATGTTGGGGAGGCTGGTCTCAAACTCCTGACCTCAAGTGATCCGTCTCTCTAGGCCTCCCAAAGTGCTGGGATAACAGGCATGAATCACTGTGCCTGGCCTCCCTGCCCACCACCCCTTTTTTTTAAGATGAGGAGTCTGACTATATTGCCCTGGCTGGCCTTCATCTCCTGGGCTCCAGTGATCCTCCCTAAACTCTGGGATTACAGATGTCAGCCATCCTGTGTGCCAGGATGTAAGTTATTTGTCAGATATATGTGTTGTAAATATCTTTTTTTTTTTTTTTTTTTTTTTTTTTTTGAGACGGAATTTTGCTCTTGTTACCCAGGCTGGAGTGCAATGCAGCTCACCGCAACCTCCGCCTCCTGGGTTCAGGCAATTCTCCTGCCTCAGCCTCCTGAGTAGCTGGGACTACAGGCACGGGCCACCATGCCCAGCTAATTTTTTGTATTTTTAGTAGAGATGGGGTTTCACCATGTTGACCAGGATGGTCTCGATCTCTTGGCCTCGTGATCTACCTGCCTTGGCCTCCCAAAATGCTGGGATTACAGGTGTGAGCCACCGCGCTCGGCCTTGTTGTAAATATTTTACCCCAGTTTTTATTGCTGTTAGTTTCTCTCTCTTTTTTTTTTATTTTTTATACTTAAAAAAAAATTTTATTTTAGAGACTGGGTTTTAGAGACCAGTTGGCCAGACTGGTCTCGAACTTCTGACCTCAGGTGATCTGCCCGCCTCGGCCTCCCAAAGTGCTGGGATTACAGGCATAAGCCACCGTGCCCAGCCCTCTCTCTCTCTCTTTTTAAAGACAGATTCTCACTCTTGTTGCTAAGGCTGAATTGCAGTGGCAAAATCATAACTTTCCGTAGCCTTGACCTCCTGTGCTCCAGTGGTCCTCCTGCCTCAGCCTCTACTGTAGCGGGGACCAAAGGTGTGCACTATCATGCCTGGCTAGTGTGTGTGTGTGTGTGTGTGTGTGTGCACGCGCGCGCGCAGAGCTGAGGTCTCACTATGTCGCCAGTGTGGTCTCGAACTCCTGAGCTTAGGTGATCCTCGTGCCTTGGTATCCAAAGTTTGTGTGTGTGTGTGTGTGTGTGTGTGTGCACGTGCATGGATGTGCCAGTCTCACTCTGTCACCCAGGCTGGAATGTAGTGGTGCAGTTGCGGCTCACTGCAACGTCTGCCTCCCGGGTTCAAGTGATTGTCCTGCTTCAGCCTCCCAAGCAGCTGGGAGCCTGCCACTACGCCCAGCTAATTTTCATATTTTTAGTAGAGATGAGGTTTCACCATGCTGGTCATGCAGGTCTCTAATTCCTGACCTCAAGTGATCCTCCTGCCTCGACCTCCCAAAGTCCTGGGATTACAGGCGTGAGCTACCACGCCTGGCCAAGCCTCGAAAGTTTTTTTACAATCTTAATGATGTATCTTGGAGGGCAAGGACTCAGTACCTCTCATTCACTGCTGCGTGATTGGCACACAATGGGCCCTCGATAAACGTTTAATGAATGAATGACAATGTTGAAGTACCGTCCTTGGCCTCATTTTCTTTCTGTGGGCATGTTAATCTCTGCCCTGCTCATTTCACAAGATGTTGTGAGGCTGCGGGAACCACAGGATCCGTCCCCCTCGCCCACGCGTTGGGTTTGGAGGCTCTCAGGCCGCGTCAGCTTTTACATTCAGGAAAGGCGGAGCTCCAGTCTTCCCCGGGAACTTGCCGGCAAGCTCCACGTGTGCGTCCCGCCCATACCTGTCAGCTGATAGGAGGGTCAGCACCGGGCTTTAAGGGGCTTGGCTATAAGTGACAACGAGGAAGAAGGTGGAGTTTCGGAGGCCACTGACCAATGAGAGCGCAGATCTGCGGGCCGGAAAAGGCGGGGCGCTCGCCGGAGACGGTGTTGCCACATTTCCATTGGGCCATCCGTCGTCGTCAGGGAAACGCAGCGTCTCCCCCGCCTTGGAGGGGCGGGGCGGGGCTTCCTGGGAGGCGGGGCTTCCGGGGCCGACTCGGCGGGGACCGGGCGCTTGCAGTCAGCTGACCTGCCGCCATCTTGTCCACCATTTGCAAGTGGCCCGGAGCGGGATCACGGCACCTGCTGAGCGGGTCGCCGCCTCTGCCGCGGTCCTCGGACCCCGCCGCCGCCCTGGCCTGGGAGCCTGCCCCGCCGCAGCGGCCGGCTGCGCAGCGCTCCGCGGGCGGCAGCCGCGGGCCCCGGGCCCTCTCACGGCGCGCAACCGCGGGCCTCTCGGGGCACAAGCCCGTGGGCCGCCGCGATGGCCCTCAAGATGGTGAAGGGCAGTATCGACCGCATGTTCGACAAGAACCTGCAGGACTTGGTCCGCGGCATCCGCAACCACAAGGAGGACGAGGTGAGCCCGGCGCGCCAAGGGGCGGCCCGGCCCCGTCACCGCCCCGGCCCCGGGCCCGGCCCTGGTCACTGGGCCTGCTCGGTCTGCGGTCCGCCCGGGCTCTTAGTTCGAGGTCCCGCTCTGGGCTCCGGCCCTGCCTGCCCCGGGCCTGGGGTGCCGCCCACCTCGTCGGTCCCCCAGCCTCAATTTATCCCCGAGGGCCGCGCCTCTCGGGTCCGCGTCTCGGCGGATCCCCGAGGGGAAGCGCTGCCGTAAATGTAACGCTTTGGGCCCCGCCGATGGGTGTCCTTCCCCTGGACCCTCATTTCTCTCGCTTAGAGGGAGATGCGGGCCCTCCTCCCCCTCGGCTCGAGGGACCCCCTCCCAGGAGACTTGTGAGGTCCCTGGGCAGAGATTCTCCCAACCCGAGCGTGTTTCCGAATCACCGATTAAAAATGCAGGGTCCCGGGCCCCGCCCCCAGACCGTCCCTGGGAGACCGAGGCCGGGGGTCCTGGGCCGGCCCTGGAGAAACTCCTTCCTCCTGGGTGGTGTAAATATGCGTCGAGGTCTCTCCCTGGGGCCTGGCTGGGAGCCGGCCGGGGTGGGGGGTGGCGGTGGTGTTGGGGCCTTGCCTACTGTGCCCCTGTTTCCAGGAAGGCAGGGCTGTTGCTGGGAGGGAGGAGGGACTCTCCATCCTAAGCCCCAGTGAGATAGCAGCCTGGGGGAGTCTGGAATGGGGAAGCTGACTTCGAGTAGGAACCCGAAAGCCAGGACGAGGAAATCCTTTTCCAGAAGTAAAATTACAACTACGGGCATCGTTTCCTTCCCGCCCCTCCCTTCCCCCAATCTGTGACCTAGATTGAAGAAGAATGGGCATAGTGGCTACCAGGCGCCTGGCTTCATTGACGAGGGGCCCGAGCAGCCCTTGGGCAGTGGAAGCCTTAGAACGTCTCCCAGTTAAGCGACTGCCTGCCTCCTTCCCTCCTTGGACAGTGAGGCGGCTCTGAAGGAGAGCAGCCGTCTGATACAGCACCAGTCCCACTACCAGAGGCTGTGGGGGGTACCAGGTGCCAGGAGGGCAGGACCATTAAGAGATTTGCTTGCAGGCACCAAGTCCCTCAGCCCATGCCCCTCTCCCTGGGAACCTGAGCTCTTGCCGTATGCTTACACCTTTACACTTTTCCACAAGTGGTGTGGCTTCGCCCGCGCCACCTTAATGAGATCTGAGTTCTTCTCCACCCCCATTCCCTTCTCTTCGGCCTCCTTGATTGTCAGCATCTCAGAAGCACTCCCTAACTGTTTTGGTTACAATGTGTAACTAACTCGATAATGTTCAGATTCTTTGTGATGCTCAGCCAACAGAGACGAAGTCCAGCTCAAAGCTGTCTCCCTGTGCTGGCTTTGAGGCAGCACTCCCCACTCCGTGTGCCCCCCCCCCCCCCCCCCCCCCCCCCCCCCCCCCCCGCCGCAAATGGAATCTTGAAAGCATTGCTGATGGGCCTGGTTTTTACTGTGCTGAGTATCGTTCACCAGATTGGAAATGTGACTTGCTTCCCGAGAGGACCTTTTCTGCATGGACAGGATCTCCCAGCGCCGGTCCCTGCCCCTTTCAGCGCATGCCACTGAGCAGTGTTCTGGGATCCTGAGGACACGCCAGGGAGTCTGCCCAGTGGATCACCACACCTTTAGCCAGGGGCGTGGTTTTCAGGGAGGTGTGCCTGTCTTCCCTGTGTAGTTTCTGAGCCTGGGTTTCTTCCTTTGGAATTGGTGGGAGTTGGTAGATAGCGCTTTCCCCCCAAGTATGGGCCCATTCCAGGGAGTATTAGTGTTGGAAACTCTTTTTTTGAGACGGAGTCTCCCACTGTTGTCCAGGCGGGAGTGCGGTGGCACCATCTCGGCTCACCGCATCCTGCCCTTGCCAGGTTCAAGTGATTCTCTTGCCTCAGCCTCCCAATTGCTGGGACTACAGGCGCTCACCAAAACACCTGGTTAATTTTCTTTTTTTTTTTTTTTTTGAGACAGTCTCTTTCTGTCACCAGGTGCCAGGCTGGTGCACGACCTCAGCTCACCGCAACCTCCGCCTCCTGGGTTCAAGCAATTCTCCTGCCTCAGCCTCCCAAGCAGCGGGGACTACAGGTGTGCGTCACCACCCTCGGCTAATTTTTTTGTATTTTTAGTAGACCCGGGGTTTCACCATGTTGGCCAGGATGGTTTCGATCTCTTGACCTTGTGATCCGCCCGCCTCGGCCTCCCAAAGTGCTGGGATTACAGGCATGAGCCACTGCGCCCAGCCTAATTTTCTTTTTCTTTCTTTTTTTTTTTGCTCGTTCTCTCTCTTTTTTTTTTTTTATTGCATTTTAGGTTAATTTTCTGTATTTTTAGTAGCGATGGCGTTTCACCATGTTAGCCAGGATGGGCTCAATCTCCTGACCTTGTGATCCTCTGCCCACCTTGGCCTCCCAAAGTGCTGGAATTATGGGTGTGAGCCACTGCGCCTGGCCCTTTTTTTTCTTTTTCTGAGACAGAGTTTTGCTCTTGTTGCCCAGGCTAGAGTCAGTGACGTGATCTCGGCTCACCGCAGCCTCTCTTCCAAGATTCAAGGGATTCCTGCCTCAGCCTCCTGAGTAGCTGGGATTACAGGCATGCGCCACCATGCCTGGCTAATTTTGTATTTTTAATAGAGGCAGGGTTTCACCATGCTGGTCAGACTGGTCCCGAACTCCTGATCCCAGGTGATCTGCCCGCCTCGGCCTCCCAAATGCTGGGATTACCGGTGTGAACCACCACGACTGGCCAGGAAACATTTGTATAACGGCCCAGAGCTGTCCTTAAAGTCCCAGTCTTCCTCAAGGGCCCACCGTCGGCCAGTTGGCGATTTCAGGGAGGACACAGGGACCCTGCTTTTCTCACTGGAAGACCATGGCTATGGCCCCCAGGGTCGTGACTCAGGTGTTCACATCTGATTCTGGATGTTCCCTGCAGCGGCGGGAGTCTCCTGATTGGAGAGCAGCAAATGACTGTTCAGGGGCAGTTCTGGTGGCCCCCCCCAGCCCCTCCACTCGCTTTAAAAAAGCAGCTGCCGCCGGGCGCGGTGGCTCAAGCCTGTAATCCCAGCACTTTGGGAGGCCGAGGCGGGTGGATCACGAGGTCGAGAGATCGGGACCATCCTGGTCAACACGGTGAAACCCCGTCTCTACTAAAAATCTAAAAAATTAGCTCGGCATGGTGGCGCGTGCCTGTAATCCCAGCTACTCAGGAGGCTGAGGCAGGAGAATTGCCTGAACCCAGGAGGCGGAGGTTGTGGTGAGCCGAGATCGCGCCATTGCACTTCAGCCTGGGTAACAAGAGCGAAACTCTGTCTCAAAAAAAAAAAAAAAAAAAAAGCAGCTGCCTGTAGACCGAGTGTTATATGTTCTTCCCTCCTGCCCACTGCGCCGGAATGAGGACTGTTGACAGTGTATTTTTTTCTGTAGCAGTATAGTTTCCAAAAACAGTTTCCATTTCGTAATAGATTTTCACCTGAGTGTGGCATCATGGAAACAAGGCTTAACAGTGACTCTGAGAGCCTTGTGGAAGGCAGCGCGATTGTGTGGAATGACGAAGTCTGAGAGATCGGCGTCCAGGGGCTCGGGCTACCTTCATGAGGTAGTCCACGGAGAGCCCCTGCTCTGTGTCCTCCTGTGTAAGTGGAGATGACGGTCGCCTTCCTCCTTGCTGAATGATGCTGAGGATGCTGCAGTGAAACACGGTTTTCTGGAAGCGCCAGGGTGCTCTAAGAGGTTGTCTGGTTCACTTTTCCAGTCCTCAGGCTGTGACCTCTTTGTGGGTTGTAAGTTCAATTTAATGGGTTATGCTAGGTCAGAAAAAGGGAAAGAAACTAGAAAATAGCAGAGTGCGGGTACATGCAGTAATTGTCCTGTCCTGAAACTTTGATTTCTGGGTGTGATACTTGCGTGCCTGTGTGAGCTTACTGGGTTACCATGCAGAACCCATTAAGATGAGTACAGAAAGCGTGAGAAATCGTGGTCTGCTCGGCACGTGTGTTGATCTACTTGAGTTGCCTGCATTCTTAAGAATCAGCAAGGATGATGTTGGCAGGTGGGTGGAAATCCACCTGGGGGTGTCCTCAGCTTCTGAGGCTCAATGGAACTGGGACAAAGCCAAACCGCTTTTCATGTTTCCTTCTCACAAGTCCTTTTCATAGTTTCGGGAAAGTTTTCTCCCCTTCTTCTTTTTTTATTATTTTTTCTTTTCTTTTTTTTTCTTTTTTTTTTTTTTTTGAGACGGAGTTTCGCTCTTGTTACCCAGGCTGGACTGCAATGGCGCGATCTCGGCTCATCGCAACCTCCGCCTCCTGGGTTCAGGCAATTCTCCTGCCTCAGCCTCCTGAGTAGCTGGGATTACAGGCACGCGCCACCATGCCCAGCTAATTTTTTAGTATTTTTAGTAGAGACGGGGTTCCACCATGTTGACCAGGATGGTCTCGATCTCTTGACCTCGTGATCCACCCGCCTCGGCCTCCCAAAGTGCTGGGATTACAGGCTTGAGCCACCGTAGTTTTTGTATTTTTAGTAGAGATGGGTTTCACCATGTTGGTCAGGATGGTCTCAAAGTCCTGACCTTGTGATGTGCCTGCCTTGTCCTCCCAAAGGGCTGTGATTACAGGAGTGAGCCACTGGCCTGGCCTTGCTTGTAGTTTTATCACTTAAGTTTGTGTCCCTGAACCATAGGTGTGATTGCCTGAGGTGTGTGTGCTTTGCTGCCCAGCATGGTGGGGAGCTGTCCTTGGTCCTTGCCCTGGGTGACTGTGCTGTTTACACACAGCTTCCCTACATGGTCTCTGGTCGGTGGACATGTGGTTCCATGTGGGGTTGTTTTATGAATGGTCTTTTTTTTTTTTTTTTTTTTTTTTTTTTTTGAGACAGTCTTGTTCTGTCACCAGGCACCAAGCTGGAGTGCAGTGAGTGGCACAATCTCAGCTGACTGCAACCTCTACTCCCAGTTTCAAGCAATTCTGCCTCAGCCTCCCGAGTAGCTGGGACTACAGGCGCGCATCACCATACCCAGCAAATTTTTGTATTTTTTTAGTAGTGACGGGGTTTCACGATGTTGGTCACGATGGTCTCGATCTCTTGACCTTGTGATCCGCCCACCTCAACCTCCCAAAGTGCTGGGATTACAGGCGTGAACCACTGTGCCCAGCCTGTGAATGGTCTTAAGCCGTGGAGACGTGAGGTCTGCTCAGCCCCCGGGACAGTGCCTGCTGCCTGCAGAGCCGCTCCCCACTCCCGCTCCCAGCAGCAAGTATGAAAGCTGAAGAAGCCTTGCCTCCCGCAGCCGGTCGGCAGGGCTGGGGTGTGCAGGGGGTGCTGCTGTAGTGTCGGCTGCCGTGCTTGTGTGTGTGGTTCACTCGTTGATGGGCAGATGACCATTTGCATTCTTCTGAACCTCTCTCTCCAGGGCTTGGGCCTCAACAGGCAGCCTCTGGGCAGAAGGCTTGGTACGTGTGGGAGGAAGTGGCTTCAAGGCCAAGGCATGTGGGCCCTGGAGGGGCATGTGTGTGTGGGCTGAGCTCTGCCCTTGTAACTGGCTTCTGGGTGATGCTCACTTGCATCTCGTCTTGGAGAGCCGGAAAGACCAGAGGGCAGGGGTGGCGGCTCTAGACCTGGGTGTGCTCTGGCCCCTCCTTGACACTGTGGACGTTGGGGCTGGATTGTTCTTGGGGTGGGGGTGTGTGGGTCACTGCAGGGTGCTGAGCAGTGTCCATGGCCTCCACCCACCCAATGCCTGGATTTCACTTGGAGGGGCAGAGTCATCTGCTGGGAAACACGGCCCTGGGAGCTCCTGAATCTCTGGTGGCCGACTTGACCACGTGGCAGTGAGACAGGCAGAAGGGCATCTGCTCTGTGGCCGCTCTGTGCTGCGTGGTCCGTGATGCCCTTGCTAATCTGTGTCCGGGGCCTGAGGACCCTCCTCTGCTCTGGCCTGGCCTCCCGCCCTCAGGGAGCTGTGGTCTAGGTGGAGCCTCATGTCCTTCCTGGCCCCGTCCTGTGATGTGCTCAGCCAAGGTGGTTCCCTTCTTTGAACAGTTGTATTGAGATGTAATTTACGTGCCATAAAATCTGCCTGTTCGGCTGGGCGCGGTGGCTCAAGCCTGTAATCCCAGCACTTTGGGAGGCCGAGGCGGGTGGATCACGAGGTCAAGAGATCGAGACCATCCTGGTCAACATGGTGAAACCCCGTCTCTACTAAAAGTACAAAAAATTAGCTGGGCATGGTGGCGCGTGCCTGTAATCCCAGCTACTCAGGAGGCTGAGGCAGGAGAATTGCCTGAACCCAGGAGGCGGAGGTTGCGGTGAGCCGAGATCGCGCCATTGCACTCCAGCCTGGGCAACAAGAGCGAAACTCCGTCTCAAAAAAAAAAAAAAAAAAAAAAAATCTGCCTGTTCTAGGCATGAAATTCAGTAGATTTCAGTGTATTTACAAATGTACAGGGATTCAGCATGGTGTAGTTTTGGAACAAAGAAACCTCATGCCCTGGCAACCACTGACCTGCTGTCTCTGTGGATTTGAGGTGGAAGGGTTTTTGTTTGTTTGTTTGGTTGGTTTTTTTCTTGGAGATGGAGTTTCGCTCTTGTTACCCAGGCTGGAGTGCAATGGTGCGATCTCGGCTCACCGCAACCTCTGCCTCCTGGGTTCAGGCAACTCTCCTGCCTCAGCCTCCTGAGTAGCTGGAATTACAGGCACGCGCCACCATGCCCAGCTAATTTTTTGTATTTTGAGTAGAGACGGGGTTTCACCATGTTGAGCAGGATGGTCTCGATCTCTTGACCTCGTGATCCACAGGCCTCGGCCTCCCAAAGTGCTGGGATTACAGGCTGGAGCCACCGCACCTGGCTCTTTTTGTTTTTTGAGACAGTCTCCCTCCGTCACCCAGGCTGGAGTGCAGTGACACGATCTTTGCTCACTGCAGCTTCTGCCTCCCAGGTTCAAGAGATTCCCCATCCTCAGCCTCTCGAGTAGCTGGGATTACAGGTGCCTGCCACCACACTTGGCTAAGTTTTGTATTTTTAGTAGAGACAGGGTTTCAGCACATTGGCCAGGCTGGTCTCGAACTCGTGACCTCAGGTGATCCTCCCCACTCTGCCTCCCAAAGTGTTGGAATTACAGGCGTGAGCTACTCTGCCCGGCCTTGAGTCAGAGGGTTTTAATGGTGACCGTGCCACCCCACAGACATTATCCAGGCAGAGCCGAGGGGCCTCCAGTTGCAGGACTGAGCTCGGAGATGGGGGCTGGGTCTAGTCCTAGACGGGGCTGTTTCTGGCCTCTGCTCTGTGTGTTTGTTGTCAGTGTGTCGCCTGGCCTCAGAAGTGGGAGTGGAGGTAGGTCTCGGTGTGGGGGCCTCGGCTGGATGCTGCCTCAGGGTGTCTGTGTCTGCTCTGCTCCTGGGTGCAGAGGATAAACCAGGGCAAAGTCCTGTGGAAAAGCAGCAGCGTGCTCCCGGGGGGAGCTCTTTTCCTGTTGGCGTGGACTGTCCTGTTTCTGGGGCTCAGTGGCTTTTCTTTCTGAATTGGAAGTGATGGTGATCATGGATGGTTACTGTTACCCTGGCAGGTTGGAGCACTTTGCTGGCACACCTTCTTCCCTGCCCCGCTGACTGTCAGGACTTGAATTCTTCCATTCTGACACACTCGAATGCCATGGGAACGATAATTCAGATCCGTCACCAGGATGTCGTGCACACAGTCGGCTCTGCCGGCCTTGCTACCTAGCAGAAGGGCTCTAAGCGCAAAGACCAGAAGCAGGTGCCGTAAAAGCTTTTCATCAGCGCTGGACCACAGAAACAGGGTCCAGCTCAAAGCTGTGAGCTGTGCTGGCTTAGAGGCAGCACTTTTTAAATTCTTTTTTTTTTTTGAGACGGGGTTTTGCATTGTTACCCAGACTGGAGTGCAATGGCACGATCTCGGCTCACTGCAACCTCCGCCTCCTGGGTTCAAGTAATTCTCCTGTCTCAGTCTCCCAAGTAGCTGGGACTACAGACATGCACCACCACGCCCAGCTAATTTTTGTATTTTTAGTAGAGACGGGGTTTCACCATGTTGACCAAGATGGTCTCGATCTCTTGACCTCGTGATCCACCTGCCTCGGCCTCCCAAAGTGCTGGGATTATAGGCGTGAGCCACCGCGCCCGGCCACTTTTTAAATTCTTGAAACGGAGTCTTGCTGTGTCACCCAGGCTGGAGTGCAGTCCCAGGATCTTGGCTCACTGCAGTCTCCCTCTCCTGGGTTCAAGTGATTCTCCTGCCTCAGCCTCCCCAGTGGCTGGGATTATAGGCACCTGCCACCGCACCTGGCTGATTTCTGTATTTTTGTTGACATGAGGTTTCACCATGTTGGCTGGGCTGGTTGTGAATTCCTGACTTCATGATCCCCCACCTTGGCCTCCCAAAGTGCTGAGATTATAGGTGTGAGCCTCTCCACCCAGCCTAGGCAACACTTTCACTTATTTCATTTTTAATTATTTTTAGGCAGAGTCTTGCTGTGTTGCCCAGGCTGGAGTGCAGTGGTGCGATCACTGCTCACTGCAATCTGGGCTATCTGGGCCTGAGCAATCCTCTTACCTCAGTCTTCCAAGTAGCTGGGACTACCCGGTGTGCCACCACGCCCGGCTGACTTTTTATTTTTTATTTTTTTGAGACAGTCTCAAAAATATCCCGTCTTTACAAAAAACATACAAAAATTAGGCAGGCATGGTGGTGTGTGCCTGTAGTCCCAGCTACTTGGAAGGCTGAGGCAGGAGGATCTCTTGCCCTGGGAGGTTGAGGCTGCAGTTAGCCTGTGCAACAGAGGAAAACTCTGTCTTTGATGAAAGAAAAGAAAACGAAACAAAAGGAGAAAAAGTACCCCAGAGAGTCCTCCTGTGTATCCTGGGTTTACATGGCCTGTCTTACTGTAGCCCTGAGGAGTTAGTGTATAAAGGAAATACGCATCCTGTGTTCTAAATTATGTTCCAGAAGAATTAAATAGATGTTCTGTTGAAACAAGCATCAGTGCTTTCGTATTTCATTTGCTCTGTAGTGAAGTGTGAATTTTGTGTGGCACTAGCTGAGGTGTTTGAGAAATTTTACCATGTTGCTGCTCTCATTCCTGTTTATTTTTGTAGAAAGTGTCAATGATGTATAGTCACATTATACCTTAAAATAATTTAAATCTATGTTTATAATCTTCTGTAAATCATGTATCCATATCCTGACTAATAAATTTTTCTTTCTTCAGGGTGGGTGTGGTGGCTCGCACCTGTAATCCCAGCACTTTGGGAGGCCGAGGCAGGCAGATCACCTGAGGTCAGCAGTTCGAGACCAGTCTGCCCAACATGGGAAAATCCCGTCTGTACTAAAAATACAAGAATTAGATGGGTGTGGTACATCTGCAATCCCAGCTACTCGGGAGGCCGAAGCAGGAGAATCGCTTGAACCTGGGAGGCGAAGGTTGCAGTGAGTTGAGATCACGCCATTGTTCTCCAGCCTGGGTGACAGAGTGAGACTCTGTCCCCGAAAAAAGTTTTTTTTTTCTTTCTTCTTGTGAAAGGAGAATAAATATTCACTTCAATTAGCCACGCTCTGTGGAAATAAAAGTTTATTTATTTTAATTAATTTTTTGAGACTGAGCACGATCTCAGCTCACCGCAACCTCTACCTCCTGGGTTCAGGCAATTCTCCTGCCTCAGCCTCCCGAGTAGCTGGGACTACAGGCGTGTGCCACCATGCCCAGCTCAATTTTGTATTTTTAGTAGAGACAGGGTTTCACCATGTTGGCCAAGATGGTCTCATTCTCTTGACCCCAAGATCTGCCTGCGTCGGCCTCCCGAGGTTGCTGGGATGACAGGTGTGAGCCACTACGCCCCGCCTATTCATTTATCGAGACAGAGTCTAGCTCTGTTGCTCTGTTGCCCAGGCTGGTGTGAAGTGGCACCATCTCGGTTCTGCACCCTTCGCCTCCTGGGTTCAAGCAATTGCTCCTACCTCAGCCTCCTGAGTATAGAGTTAAAGGTTAGCACCACTGTGCCCGGCTAACTTTTGTAGTTTTAGTAGGGAGGGGTTTCACTGTCAGGCTGGTCTCAAACTCCTGACCTTGTGATTCACCCACCTCAGCCTCTGAAAGTGCTGGGATTACAGGCGTGAGTCACCGTTGTGCCCAGTCTATCTTTCTTTCCCTCCCTCCCTTCCTTCCGTTCTGTCTTTCGTGTGTGTGTGTGTGTGTATGTGTGTGTGTGTGTGTGTGTCTGTCTGTCTGTCTGTCTGTCTGTCTTTTGGTCTTTCTTTCTCTTTTTCTCCTTTTTTGAGATAGAGTCTTGTTCTGTCGGCCAGGCTGGAGTACAGTGGCATGAACTCTGCTCAGTGCAACCTTCTTCGCCTCCTGCGTTTAAGCAGTTCTTTGCCTCAGCCTCACAAGTAGCTGGCATTACAGGCACCTGCCACTACACCTGGCTAATTTTTTGTATTTTTAGTAGAGATGGGTTTTCAGCATGTTGGCCATGCTGGTCTTGAACTCCTGGCCTCATGATCTACCTGCCTTGGCCTCCCAAAGTATTGGGATTACAGGCGTGAGCAACTGCGCCCTGTCTGTTTGAGACAGGGTCGTCTCCGTCATCCAAGCTGGAGTACAGCGACCTCCTGGGCTGAAGGGCTCCTCCCACCTCAGCCTCCTGAATAGCTGGGACTACAGGCATGTACCACCACACCTGGCTAATTTTTGTATTTTTTTTTTTTTTTTGAGACGGTGTTTCGCTCTTGTTACCCAGGCTGGAGTGCAATGGCGCGATCTCGGCTCACCGCAACCTCCGCCTCCTGGGTTCAGGCAATTCTCCTGTCTCAGCCTCCTGAGTAGCTGGGATTACAGGCACGCGCCACCATGGGCAGCTAATTTTTTTTTTTGTATTTTGAGTAGAGACGAGGTTTCACCATGTTGACCAGGATGGTCTCGATCTCTCGACCTTGTGATCCACCCGCCTCGGCCTCCCAAAGTGCTGGGATTACAAGCTTGAGCCACCGCGCCCAGCCTAATTTTTGTATTTTTTGTAGAGACTGGGTCTCGCTGTGTTGCCCAGGCTGGTCTCAAACTCCTTGGCTCAAGCGATCCTCCCACCTTGACCTCCCACAGTGCTGGGACTGCACCCAGGAGCCCCCACACCTGGTGAGTGTTTATTTCTTTGAGCTTCAGCGGTGTTGCTCTGGGCTGCCCGTGCTGGGTACAGTGACCGAGCTCCCTTTGAGAAGAGCCACAAAAAAAACAGACGTGGCTGGGTACCGTGGCACGAATGTAATCCCTGCACTTTGGGAGGCCGAGGCGGGTGGATCATGAGGTTAAGAGATTGGGACCATCATTGCCAACATGGTGAAACCTTGTCTTTACTAAAAAGAGAAAAATCAGCCTGGTATGGTGATGGGCGCCTGTAATCCCAGCTAGTCTGGAGGCTGAGGCAGAAGAATTGCTTGAACCCAGGAGGCGGAGGTTGCAGTGAGCTGAGATCATGCCACTGCACTCCAGCCTGACAACAGAGCAAGACTTCGTCTCGGGCCGGGCGTGGTGGCTCACGCCTGTAATCCCAGCACTTTGGGAGGCCGAGGCAGGTGGATCACAAGGTCAAGAGATCAAGACCATCCTGGTCAACATGGTGAAACCCCGACTCTACTAAAAATACAAAAAAATTAGCTGGGCATGGTGGCGCGTGTCTGTAATCCCAGCTACTCAGGAGGCTGAAGCAGGAGAATTGCCTGAACCCAGGAGGCGGAGGTTGCGGTGAGCCGAGACCGCGCCATTGCACTCCAGCCTGGGTAACAAGAGCAAAACTCCGTCTCAAAAAAAAAAAAAAAAAAAGACTTCGTCTCAAAAAACAACATGCCAGGCGAAGTGGCTCACTCCTATAATCCCAGCACTTTGGGAGACCGAGGTGGGTGGATCAGGAGATTGGGACCATCCTGGCTAACGTAGTGAAACCCAGTCTCTACTAAAAATACATAAATTAGCTGGGCGTGGTGGCGTACACCTGTAATCCCAGCTACTCAGGATGCTGAGGCAGGGGAATCTCTTGAACCGGGGAGGCGGAGGTTGCAGTGAGCCCAGATTGTGCTGCTGCACTCCAGCCTGGTGACCAAGCGAGACTCCGTCTCAAAAAACAAAAATAGAAAATAACGAAACAAAAAAACCCAGACATTTCCCAGAGCTGTTGCTTGACTTGTTTTCTGGTGCCTTCTGGTAGTGTTTTTAAAAGATGTCGGTGTGAGGTTTGGTCTGAGAGGAGCTGCTTGGACTTTTATTTTTTTTATTTTTTTATTTTTATTTTTTTTTTAGACGGAGTTTCGCCCTTGTTACCCAGGCTGGAGTGCAATGGCGCGATCTCGGCTCACCGCAACCTCCGCCTCCTGGGCTCAGGCAATTCTCCTGCCTCAGCCTCCTGAGTAGCTGGGATTACAGGCACACACCATCATGCCCAGCTAATTTTTTGTATTTTTGGTAGAGACGGGGTTTCACCATGTTGACCAGGATGGTCTCGATCTCTCGACCTCGTGATCCACCCGCCTCGGCCTCCCAAAGTGCTGGGATTACAGGCTTGAGCCACCGCGCCCGGCGCAGCGAGCTGCTTCGACTTTATCAGAAGTTAAGAAGCCAACAGGGAGGCCCAGGGCTGTGACCCGCCGGAAGTTCCAGGACTGCCTAGAAAGCTGACTGGTGGCTGGGTGTGGTGGCACACAGTTCTGGTCCCAGTGCTTTGGGAGGCTGAGGTGGGAGGATTGCTTGAGTCTGGGATGTGGAGGCTGCAGTGAGCAGTGATTGCAGTCCTGCACTCCAGCCTAGCCAACAGAGTGAGACCCTGTTTCAAAAAAAAAAAAAAAAAAAAAAAAAAAAATAGCAAGCAACTGAGTGGGGCAGAGCCACCACGTTGTGTTAATCCATTGAGCCACCCGTGGGGTGAGTATGTGGGCTGCTGTTCCAGGCCACCGTCAATGCTGCTGCCATGCGCTTCCTGCGCTCGATTTTGTTTGGACACCTGTTTTCCATCCCCTGGGGTGCACGCCCAGCAGCGGAATTGCCAGGTCAGGCGGTGGCTCCACGTGGAACCTTGGAGGAGCCCCAGGCTGATTTCCTGGGCAGCTGTGCCATCTGCCATCCCCTTTGCCCTGCGTGAGGTCTGACCGCTGCAGGCCTGTGATTGTCTTTTTGTTCTTTCCCTTTTAAATCATGAACAGTCCTGACCCTTTGAGCAGCAGGAGCAGGTCATCCTCGCTCTGGGGATGGGAGCACAGTCCTGGAGCGGGGTTGAGTAATTTGAAGCCTGCGGGAGGATCCTGTGACACTCGTTCCATTATACAGCATTGGATCTTAAAACATTCAGCAAAATACTCTATGTCCCTGTCCCCTTCCCCCGCCACTCCCCCACAGCTGTGGCTCCTTCCTTGGGCCTGGTGCTGCTGGCAGCCAAGCTTGGGGTGTGGTCCTGGGTGACACGTGAGTGGCGAGTACTGCTCTGGTTGCCTTGAGGCCAGCTACGGTGGGGCTGGGGACAGAAGTGTGATGGTGTGGTCTTGCCAACCCAGAGGAACATCACACCCTGACATCGGAGGCCAGCAGGATGGAGCTTAGGCAGCCGTCACTCCTGAGCCATTGTCGGATGATGGACAGGGGCTCTGGTGCATCAGGAGGGCTTGTCATGGGGCCCTCGTCGTCCACTAATGGCGTTGTTCCGAGCCTGCTCTGCTCCCTATCTCTCTCCTGGCAGGCGGGGTGGGTTTTCTCTGGGGCCAGCGTGTTGTCCACCAGGCTTGGCTCTGGTGCTGTATGGGGTGCCTCATGCATGCCACTCCCCCGGGAACCTCGTCTGCTGTTCTGGACCTTGTGCCTGAGTCCATGTGGGTCAGAACCCTTCTTGACGGTGTTCTGGAGACACACACAGCTAGTGAGCAGGCCAGGGGGAATCCAGACACATCTGCCAAAACCTGAGCGCTCTGTTCACAGCAGCAAGAGACACTGGCCAAAAGTCGGAAGTCCCCACACATTCGTCCACCGAGGAGGAGGCAGACAGTGGGGCATGTGTAGGGGAATGCCGGCTAGTTGTGTTATTTGTAGTAGAGACGGGGATCTCACTATGTTGCCTAGGCTGTTCTCGAACTCCTTGCCCCAAGTGATCCACCTGCCTCAGCCTCCCGAAGTGTTGGCAGTACAGGCATGAGCCATGGTGCCCAGCCTGCCTTCTTTCTTACATCATTATTGTTATTGTTATTTTGAGGCGGAGTCTTGCCCTGTCACCAGGCCGGAGTGCAGTGCCACGATCTTGGCTCACTGGGCGCGATCTTGGCTCACTGCAACCTCTGCATCTTGGATTCAAATGGTTCTCCTGCCTCAGCCTCCCAAGTAGCTGGGATTACAGGCATGCGCCATGACACCCAGCTAATGTTTATATTTTTAGTAGAGACGGGGTTTCACCATGTTGGCCAGGCTGGTCTCAAACTCCTGACCTTGTGATCTGTCTGCCTCAGCCTCCCACAGTGCTGAGATGACAGGCCTGAGCTGCCGCACCCGGCTGAAATCATTATTCCTAACCATCTTAGCTGGACATTTGTGAATTTTGCATTTATCCCCCGCTTCAGGCAAAATACATCTCCCAGTGCATCGATGAGATCAAGCAGGAGCTGAAGCAGGACAACATCGCGGTGAAGGCGAACGCGGTCTGCAAGCTGACCTACGTGAGTGCCTCCGGGGCCACGCCCAGCGCTCGGGCTGCTTCTCGGCTCAGCGCGTGTCCACCTGTCACCAGCACGTCTGTGCACCGTCAGTCATTGCTACCACCTGCTGTCGGCCAGCCACTCAGGGCAGACCCCGAGTCCTGGAGTGGCGAGCCATGATTATCACGTGGGCGGCAAATGGGCCAGAAGGGGACGATCTACAGGCCTTGGTGGTGGCCCAGAGGGAGCCCCATGGGGTCCTTTTCTGGATGGGGTTCACTAGGGACGTCCCTCACCTGCAGACAGCTCCTGCTACAGGCTGGGCCTGGAAGCCTAGTGGGCAGAGCTGTGGCCATGGACCTTCCCGGGCTGGCTCCCTTCCTGGCTGCAGTTCCAGGTCAGTGTGTGAGCTGGAGGACAGGCACTCCGCTCTCTGGCCTGTCCTCGTGAGAGACAGGGAGACGAAGGGCTCGTTCAGGGTCCCCCAGGCTGCCCTTCGTCTGGTTTATCTATTTCAAGGACCCGATTCACCAAGTGTTGCTACGGAAATTTAACCAGTACCCGTAAGCACCAGCTATCCAATTGCGTTTAGCCTCTTTTTAGTGCTTGTCACTAACCTGTCCCTGTAGTTTTTAAATGTCAAGAGTCATGTGTCAGAAGAAATTCAAGGCCCCAGGAGATTGTATTGGGTGGTCTGTTGACAGGCAGTGCATCTGTTCCGTGTACTGGGAGGGAGCGTTTGGTGTGACAGGGAATGAGTCTGTGCCGTATGCTGGGAGGGAGCGTTTGGTGCCAGGGCTGAAACCCTTTGTCCCTGCTTGGCTTGTGAGTGCCATTTTCTTTGTGTCCTATAACAGTTACAGATGCTGGGGTACGACATTAGCTGGGCCGCCTTCAACATCATAGAAGTCATGAGCGCCTCCAAGTTCACCTTCAAGGTAAGGTTCTGGGACAGCCAGGCTGGCGGGGTGGGAAGCGATCACAGGCATGAGCTGCTGCGCCCGGCCAGTTTCTATGATTTATGTATTTATTTTGAGACAAGAGTCTTGCTCTGTTACTCAAGGTGGATTCAGTGGCCTATAATCCTAGCACTTTGGGAGGCTGAGACGGGTGGATCACTTGAGATCAGGAGTTCGAGACCAGTCTGGCCAACATGGTGAAACCCCCGTCTCTACTAAAAATAACAAACTTTAGGGCCGGTCGCAGTGGTATCCGCCTGTAGTCCCAGCTACTTGGGAAGTTGAGACAGGAGAATTGCCTAAACCTGGGAGGTGGAGGTTGCAGTGAGTCGAGATTACGCCACTGCTCTCCAGCCTGGGCAACAGAGCGAGATGTTGTCTCCAAGGGGGAAAAAAAAACAACCCACATATTCCAAACTCTGAGGATTCCTCGTGGAATTTTGAGGAAACCTAGGTTTCTTCAAATGCTGGCTGGTTCCCACTTGCCAGCGGTCCCGTGTCCAGGCTGTGGGCGTTGCTGCTGGGCTGGGCACTGCCTGCTGTGGATGCTGTGGAGCAGAGCTGGGAGCGCCTGGAGGCTGCGGGTGCCCGGGCTCTGATTGCGCTTGTCCGTGCTCTCCTAGCGGATCGGCTACCTCGCTGCTTCCCAGAGCTTTCACGAAGGCACTGACGTCATCATGCTGACCACCAATCAGATCCGGAAGGTAAGTGGCCCCGGGCCGAGGCCGCTCCTTGCTGAGTGCAGCGCTGTCCGCTGCCAGAGCGTCTGGTCTCCATGCTGGTCTTCCTGTGGGTGGCAGGTGCCTTTGACCTGAGGGTCATCGGTGCGAATATGTCTGTGGGTCCTTGAGTGCCTGGGCGGCTTCGGCAGCCACAGTGTTCCCAGCAGTCACGGAGAGGCGCCCCCGCGGGTCTGAGCCTGCACTCCCTGGCAGGCTTGTGAGGCGGAGGGACGCTGAGCAGTGCGGCGCGCCCTTCCCTCGCTGACCACCTGGAGGGGCCGGCGGGTGGGGCTCCGGGGTCCACTGGAGGCTGGCATCTGTGGTTGTCCCTTCCTTCCCTTCTCCCCTCATGGTAGCGCCTGCTGTGGCTGTGGGCACTTCGTTGCCCATGTAGGGAGCATCCTGCCCCCGGATTCTTTTGAGTCCCACGAGGTGCATTTTTCAGCCCCATGTCCATGTTGCAGTTTGAAATGGTCGTGGAGGCCATTGGGAGGTAAACATCCTCCTTGGCCCCTGAGTTGTGAGCACCTTTGGTTCCCGCCTCTCGGAGGAGTTGGGGTGTTAGAGAATCAGGCCCTCTCTTCTTGTAGGTAGCTGGCTCCCTTCTGGCCCCAGACCACACCTCAGAGGCCACAGCCCCAGCTCTTCAATGTCCATGTGCGAGGGCTGGACCCTGTGGCCGTTGTTGACCCCACGGTGACCTGGAGATCTGGGTTGGGGGCCGCAGCACGCTGAGGGAGAGGTGTGGGGGCGCTGGCTGTGTACTGATGCCCAGCACAGTGTGGTGCCAGTGCCGATCCTGTCAGCTCTGCCGGGCCCGTTGTGGGCAACGTTTTGGAGCTGAGTGTCCTGTGTGGGGCACAGGCGACATGCATTCTAGATGCTGTGGGGCTCTCAGGTCATGGCCATGAGGGAGGGTGGCTGAAGTGCCTCGCAGGAGGGGTGGGTGAGAGTCTGGCCTACTGAGAGGAGGATAGGATGGGGTTGCAGGTGGTAACTGGGAGGGAAGTAGGAGGGAGGGGGCTCCGGCCACCCTGGGCACCCAGGTGGCACTACCCAGGGAGTAGGGTCACATCTCTGGCCCAGCTTTGTGTCTCCTGCTGATGGGCTTGGCCCCGTGGGTCCCTGCGTGAGCACCTCACTTGGGACTTAGATCCACTGCCGTCTTGCCAGGTGCTCTGGGCTGTTAGACTGTGTGTGTCCGGCGCGGCTGTGACCTGGGCCTGCCTGCTTCCTGCACACGTGCATATCTGCTGGTGCCTGCACTGGCCTGGGCTTGGACACAGGTGGTGCCTCTGGGGTCCCAGCACCTCCAGTTAGCACCTGCTTTTTTCATGCGAGATCATACACCCCAGATGTTTGCGGTCTACTGCGTCATTTTGGTTTTTTCATTTATATATTTTTGAGTTGGAATCTAGCTCTGTCACTCTGGAGTGCAGTGTGATCTCAGCTCACTGTACCCGCTGCCTCCTGGGTTCAACTGATTCCCCTGTCTCAGCCTCCCAAGTAGCTGGGATCACAGGTGCCCACTACCACACCAGGCTAATTTTTGTATTTTTTGTAGAGATGGGTTTTCACCTAGTTGGTCAGGCTGGTCTCGAACTCCTCACCTCAAGTGATCTGCCCGCCTTGGCTTCCCAAAGTGCTGAGATTATAAGCGTGAGCCACCATGCCCAGCCTCATTTTGTTTTTTAATAAAAATTTATTTTCTTCCTTTTTTTTTTTTTTTTTTTTTTGAGATAGGGTTTTGTTGTGTCACCCAGGCTGGAGAGCAGTGGTGGCATCACAGCTCACTGCAGCCTCAGCCTCCTAGACTCAAGGGATCTTCCCACCTTAGCCTCCTGAGGAGCTGGGACTGTTACAGGTGTGCACCATCATGCCTGGCTAATTTTTTGTATTTTTTTTATAGAGGTGGGTGCGGGGGGTTCACTATATTACCCAGGCTGGTCTTGAACCCTTGGGCTCAAGTGATCCTTGTGCTTTGGCCTCCCAAAGTGGTAGGATTACAGGTGTGAGCCACTGCTCTCGGCTCACTGTGTCGTTGTAAAAGAACCTGTGACTCCTGGCCGGGCATGGTGGCTCACGCCTGTAATCCCAGCACTTTGGGAGGCCGAGGCGGGTGGATCACGAGGTCAAGAGATCGAGACCATCCTGGTCAACATGGTGAAACCCGTCTCTACTAAAAATACAAAAAATCAGCTGGGCATGGTGGCGCGTGCCTGTAATCCCAGCTACTCAGGAGGCTGAGGCAGGAGAATTGTTTGAACCCAGGAGGTGGAGGTTGCAGTGAGCCGAGATCGCGCCATTGCACTCCAGCCTGGGTAACAAGAGCGAAACTCCGTCTCAAAAAAAAAAAAAAAAAAGAACCTGTGACTCCCGAAGCATCTGCCGTGGGGCCTGCATGGCAGGGGCCCTTCCAGGGCTGGCGCTCCTGGCTGCGTCATGATGACCTGAACATTCTCCTGACTGACCTTCTTTTCCAAGGCGTCCGTGGCAGCTTCCCAGGCACGTCTGCTGCTCCCCTCTACCCTTTGGCACATTGCGCTTGATTAGAAGTCCAGCCATGGACCGGGCGCAGTGACTCAAGCTGTAATCCCAGAACTTTGGGAGGCTGAGTGGGCGGATCACAGGGTCAGGAGTTCCAGACCAGCCTGGCCAACATGGTGAAACCCCACCTCTACTAAAAAAACAATAGAAAAATCAGCTGGGCATGGTGGCATGTGCCTGTAGTCCCAGATAATCAGGAGGCTGAGGTGGGAGAATTGCTTGAACCTGGGAGGTGGAGGTTGCAGTGAGCCGAGATCATGCCACTGCACTCCAGCCTAGGCAACAGAGCGAGACTCCATCTCAAAACAAAAAAGAAAAAGCTGGCCTTGTCATATTTTGACCACAAAACGTTAACCCTGAAAACGGATCTCTGTAGATACATATAAATATGACAGGTTCCAGGAGGAGCCAGGAAACTCGGCTGGTTCCCACGTACAGAGCGTTTCGTCCTGTGCCCCAAACCTCAGTCCGCAGCTGCGCCCATCCTGGCTCCTCTCTTGGTGACAGTCTCCCGCGGGCTGTAAAATGTTCCTCCTCGTCCGAGTTCAGCTCCAGACCCCTCTGCGGCAGGGATGCTGAGGAGGGGACATGCAGAGTCCTGGGGTGTTCTGGGAGGATTGCACTCCTGCCGCTCTGAGAGACACTGGCGTCAGACGTGCCGCCCAGGCCATCCTGCCCACAGCCCCTTTCTCTTTCACTTTCCAGGACCTGAGTAGCCCCAGCCAGTACGACACGGGCGTTGCACTGACGGGTCTGTCCTGCTTCGTCACTCCAGACCTTGCCAGAGACCTTGCAAATGACATCATGACGCTGGTGAGTTGGTGAGCGAGTCCACCACCCCTGCGTCTCTGCTGGGGGAAACACTCGATCAGTGGCACGCCAGGGAAGCCTGGCCACGCAGAAACATGCCGGGGTTCCCGGTGCGTGGCCCGCCTGAGATGGGAACCAAATCACTGTCACCTGTTGGGGCAGGTCTTGGGCTGCTTCTGTTCCTGTGTTTCTGAGTTCATCTTTGAAATAGTCTTGCTGAGAGGAGGAACAGGATCTCCCTCATGGGCCAGGCCGGGCTGGGGATGTTTGCCCGAGGCCTGACGGTGGCTCCTGTCTGAACTGCCAGCGGGCTTCTGTGTGGCCCTCTTTCCTCCATCCCTGACCACAGCCAGACTCCTCCCTGCTGTTCCATTTGTCAAGGGCTAACCCCCAGGCTGTGACAGTCCAAAACCTGGGAATCCCCTGGAAATTCTGGCCCCAGAAGCATCTGTTTTGTGCCTGACTTAATCGCCAGCTTATGAGGGGATGTTTGTTCCCTTTCATTTAAAAACAGCAGCCAAATTGACAGTGTGGGGAGGTGCTGTCCTACGTGGCTGCCTGTCTGCCCGGAGATGTGTAGATGGTGGCTATTGATCTTGGAGGTTGTCGGCTCAGCTTCTAGATCCGGGGTCAGCAGGCGGCAGCACAGAGGCACCGCTGGGCCTTCCCTCACCCGTTGTGTCCCCTCCAGTGGCCTCAGCTGCGAAGGGCCGAGCCGCGTGGTCACGACGGAGGCCGCCTGGCCCGTGAAGCTGCCGACACTGGCTGCCGGCCCCTCTAGATCAGAGCAGCGGGAGCCCCGAGAAGGGGGGTGGCATTGCCCCGCTGTGGGGTGGCTCTGTCAGGACCGGGCAGTTGGAAGCGGCTTCTGGGCCTGATAGGTGGGAGGGCTCCCGCCAGGGGACTGAGCAGCTGCAGGGCACAGCCGTGGGGAACGGGGCTATAGGCTGTTCCCAGCACAACTGGGTTCCCTGGTGACTTTCCTCTCCAGCCTTCCTCCTCCCTCGGCGGGACCGAGGACCCTGGGGCAGGAAGGCCACAAGGGAGAAGAGCTTGGTCCAGAGGGCAGGCCTGAGGCAGGGGCACAGGCAGGCGGGCCTCCATGCCATCTGGGCCATGCTCAGTTGACTCCTGGAGCTGGAGTGCAGCCACAGCCTCGGGCTGGAGGATCGTCTCCTCCCTGTGGAGGAGGGGCTGCGCCGCAGGGGCACGAGCAGGGGTGAGGTGAGGAAGGCTCCGCACAGGCTGAAACTTGCTGTCCCGCAGATGTCGCACACCAAGCCCTACATCAGGAAGAAGGCTGTGCTGATCATGTATAAGGTGTTCCTGAAGTACCCTGAGTCGCTGCGCCCCGCCTTCCCCCGGCTGAAGGAGAAGCTGGAGGACCCCGACCCCGGTTCGTGGATTTGAGTTAAGCCTCAGGGTTGGGGCGTGGTCTCAGCTGTGCTCTGGGAAGATGTGGTGGTGTGTTTTGGGGGGTGCTGTTGTGTGGGGGTGGTGGAGGCCTCTGTCTAGGACCCTGGGGAGCATGCCAGCTGGAGGTGGCCGCGCCTCCCCACTTTGGGGCAGCCATGAGGGAGGTATTGAGGGGCTCGGTATGGTGGGTTCTTCTTGGGTCGATGGGGGGAGTAAGATCCAGTGTGGCAGCTGGCGGTGAGCCGGGTGTGTCTCTGAGCAGAGTCGGGGATGAGGGAGCAGAGGTGTCTCCCTCACCCCGTTATAGGACCAGTGCTTCCAGGGGGCGCCTTCTGTAGGGCAGGGGACGGTCAGACCATGTGTCCCTCAAAGGAGCCTCCACCTCCCATGGCTGTCATGCGTTTGTGGTGTGGTGACTGCGGGACACTGCCCAGATTTCAGTGTCACTGAGTTTCCCTGGTCCTCGTCTGTGAACTGCTCAGATTCAGTGTCACCGAGTTTCCCTGGGCCATGTGTGCGAAGCCTCTGGCGCATGGCAGGCACGGGTCTCTGGACCCCAAAGCCAGCCCACAGGAATCCGCGGCCCTGCGTGCGGGAGGGGAGACCCCAGCCCTGAGCATGGTACCCCATGGGCGAGCTTCTCCCTGGGGTGTTGGGCACAGATGCAGCAGGAAGGCTCCCTGGGCCTCAGTGGTGGGGCAGCTGCTTCTGGAGCCCCTCATGCTGAAACCCCTACTCAGAGGACTGCTGTAGGGCTGTCCTGAGTGCAGTGAGGCCCGCGCGAACTTGTGCCTCGCAACAGTGCTGAACAACGCTTTCTCAGCCCCAGGAGCTGGTTTCTGTGGCCTGTTCCCTGGAGGCTCAGGCCTGTGGCTTTTATCCTTGTCAGCAGGTGGAGGTGGCAGAGCCAGGGCCATGTTCAGTGGGAGCTGCCGCAGGCTCCAGAACTTGCTGGCAGGTTGGGAAGACAGTGGGATGGTTTCCTAAGCGGAGGATGGGCTTCATGCTGATGAGGGCCCCTTGGCTCCCCAGGGGTTCAGTCGGCTGCCGTCAATGTCATCTGCGAGCTGGCCAGACGCAACCCCAAGAACTACCTGTCCCTGGCCCCGCTCTTCTTCAAGCTGATGACGTCTTCCACCAACAACTGGGTCCTCATCAAGATCATCAAACTGGCAAGTACTGCCTGGGGATGTGGTGTCTTCCCCCTGTGTGGGGCATTCCCTATCGGTGACCGTGGTCCTACTGTCCCCGCAGTTCGGTGCTCTGACTCCTTTGGAGCCACGGCTGGGCAAGAAGCTGATTGAGCCCCTCACCAACCTCATCCATAGGTGAGCACAGGATATGCATGGTGGGGCTGGCCGGCTCCACGGGGTCCAGGGTCAGAATGGTGGGGCTGGCCGGCTCCATGGGGTCCAGGGTCAGAGCAGCGGGGCGTGCCAGCTCCACGGGGTCCAGGGTCAGAGCAGTGGGGCGGGCCGGCTCCATGGGGTCCAGTGTCAGAGCAGCGGGGCGGGCCGGCTCCACGGGGTCCAGGGTCAGAGTGGCGGGTGCAGGCAGCCCCCACGGGGTCCAGGGTTGGAGCGGCTGGCAGCCCAGCCCCAGCAGGGCGCAGCAGGGTTTGGGTGTGAAGCAGCTGAAAGATGGAGGGCTCACGTGTCCAGCAGACCCTCCCTCCTAGAGTGTAAGCACATGGTGGCCTTCCTGGCCACTGGACTCTTTGTGCTGCTAGAGACATTTCGGGCGTTTGCGTTTTCTTTTTTTTTTTTTTGAGACGGAGTTTTGCTCTTGTTGCCCAGGCTGGAGTGCAATGGGGCGATCTCGGCTCACCGCAACCTCCGCCTCCTGTCGTTCAGGCAATTCTCCTGCCTCAGCCTCCTGAGTAGCTGGGATTAATTATAGGCACGCGTCACCATGCCCAGCTAATTTTTTTGTTTTTGTTTTTGTTTTTGTTTTTGTTTTTGTTTTTTTTTTGAGACGGAGTTTCGCTCTTGTTGCCCAGGCTGGAGTGCAATGGCGCGATCTCGGCTCACCGCAACCTCCGCCTCCTGGGTTCAGGCAATTCTCCTGCCTCAGCCTCCTGAGTAGCTGGGATTACAGGCACACGCCACCATGCCCAGCTAATTTTTTGTATTTTTAGTAGAGACGGGGTTTCACCATGTTGACCAGGATGGTCTCGATCTCTTGACCTTGTGATCCACCCGCCTCGGCCTCCCAAAGTGCTGGGATTACAGGCTTGAGTCACTGCGCCCGGCCAATTTTTTTGTATTTTTAGTAGAGACGGGGTTTCACCATGTTGACCAGCATGGTCTTGATCTCTTGACCTCGTAATCCACCTGCCTCGGCCTCCCAAAGTGCTGGGATTATAGGCTTGAGCCACCGCGCCTGGCCTTTTTTTTTTTTTTTTTTTTTTTAAAGACGGAGTCTTGCTCTGTCGCCCAGGCTGGAGTCCAGTGGCATGATCTCAGTTCACTGCAACCTCCGCCTCCTGGGTTCAAGTGATTATCTGCCAAGTAGCTGGGATTACAGGCACCCATTACCACACCCAGCTAATTTTTGTGTAGTTTTGTTTTGTTTTGTTTTGAGACAGAGTCTCGCTCTGTCGCCAGGCTGGAGTGCAGTGGTGCTGTCTCGGCTCACTGCAACCTCCGCGATTCTCCTGCCTCAGGCGATTCTCCTGCCTCAGACTCCCGAGTAGCTGGAATTACAGGCACGAGCCACCATGCCCAGCTAATTTTTGTATTTTTAATAGAGATGGGGTTTTGCCATGTTGGCCGGCCGGGATGGTCTCAATCTTCTTACCTTGTGATCCGTCTGCCTCAGCCTCCCTAAATGCTGGGATTACAGGTGTGAGCCACCACATCCGGCTCTAATATTCGTACTTTTTGTAGAGGTGGGGTTTCATCAGGTTTCCCAGGCTGGTCTTGAATTCCTCAACTCAGTTGATCTGCCCGCCTCGCCTCCCAAAGTAATTTGTATTTTTGGTAGACACTGGGTTTCACCATGTTGGTCAGTCTGGTCTCAAAACTCCTGACCTCACCCACCTCGGCCTCCCAAAGTGCTGGGATTATAGGTGTGAGCCACTGCACCCCGTTGGCCGTGACTTTCAGATGCAATCATGTGTCACTTAGCGACAAGGTCACGTTCACAGAAGGGTGTTATGAGGACATTTCCTCATGTGAGCAGCATAGCGTGCACTCACACACCTCGCTGGTAAAGCCTACCGTACTCCTAGGCCTTGTGGTGTGGCCTGTTCTCTTGGGCTACAGCCTCGCCCTGCTGGCGGCTGGAAAGCTATAAGCAGCTATGACTCCATGGTGAGGAGCTGTGGTGCTGAACACATCTAAACATAGAAAAGGGCCAGGAGCCATGGCTCATGCCTATAATCCCAGCACTTTGGGAAGCCGAGGTGAGTAGATCATTTGAGGTCAGGAGTTCGAGACCAGCCTGGCCAACATGTTGAAACCCCTCCTCTACGAAAATAAAATACAAAAATTAGCCGGGTGTGGTGATGGATACCTGTAATACCAGCTGCTCTGGAGGCTGAGGCAGGAGAATCACTTGAACCCGGGAGGCGGAGGTCACAGAGAGCTGAGATTGTACCACTGCACTCCAGCCTGGGTAACAGAGTGAGACTCCATTTCAAACAACAACAACAACAACAAAACTCTAGAAAGAGTGCAGTAGGAAGGTGGTGTTCCGAGTTTAGAGGCCGCCGGGGGTGCGCAGTCCCTTCCTGCCTGGACGCTGCCATCGCCCCGGGCCACAGTAGGATTGCTCACATGCTCTTCCTGGGAAGGTGAGATGGTGACCAGTCGAGCACCATTGGCCTTGGAGAGTAGGGCATGGGCTCCCTCCTGGGCACACTCCCTGGGCTGTGGGGCTGAGGCTGTCTCCAGCCGAGCCGCTGCTGTAGGGTCACCGCGTCTGACAAAGCCCCCAGTCCTCATGCCACTTCCCTGTGTTCCTTTCCTCAGCACGTCCGCCATGTCGCTCCTCTATGAATGTGTGAACACCGTGATCGCAGGTGAGAACTGGTACTCTCCCCGTCTGGAAGGGCTGGCATTGTCAGGCTGGGGTCTCGGGTGAGGACAGGAGGGCGCCAGGCCTGGTGTCCCTGAGCGCCACACCTGCTGCCAAGGCAGCCGCAAGTCCCCACCCACTTGATGCTGCTGGGTGTGTGCTCTGGGCCCCTGTGACTGACCTATTTTAAACATTTTAAAATATGTTTGTTCCTACCTGAACAATCTCTTTTTTTTTTTTTTTTTTTTTTTTTTTTTTCCGAGACGGAGTTTCGCTCTTGTTACCCAGGCTGGAGTGCAATGGTGCGATCTCGGCTCACCACAACCTCCGCCTCCTGGGTTCAGGCAATTCTCCTGCCTCAGCCTCCTGAGTAGCTGGGATTACAGGCACGCGCCACCATGCCCAGCTAATTTTTTTGTATTTTTAGTAGAGACGGGGTTTCACTATGTTGACTAGGATGGTCTCGATCTCTTGACCTCGTGATCCACCCGCCTCGGCCTCCCAAAGTGCTGGGATTACAGGCTTGAGCCACCGCGCCCGGCCCCTACCTGAACAATCTCTATACCCGTTTCAAGAAAAAAAATTACCGTCTAGTTTTATGTTCATATAAACTGGCCAGGCATGGTGCCGGCGCTGGCCGCGGTGCTGACTGAGCTGTCTTTGCAGTGCTCATCTCCCTGTCCTCCGGCATGCCCAACCACAGCGCCAGCATCCAGGTACGTCCCGCACGGGCTGGAGCTTCCCCACTCTGTGACCAAGGTACTAGTCCCACACGCTGTCCTTGGGGCTCAGGAGGGCACAGCTGTGTTCTGTGGGCACCACGGACCTGGGTCTGGTCAGGCTCCCTGTGGTGTGTCTGTGGGGTGGACGCGTGGGGTGCTGAGGAGTTGGGAAGAGCGCCCGTGGGAAGCAGGGCCTCTTTTGTCCCTGATGGCCCATGTGGGCCCTGTTTGCTTTCCTCCTGGGCTTTGGTGGTTGGGCAGGCCGACCCTGGGCCTTAGGCCAGGTGGTGCTTGAAACTGGAGGACACCTGGGGTGGCCCAGGGTCAGCAGAGCTCAGCCTTGGTTTCAGAGGATGGAAGCAGCATCGTGTTTTCTTTTCAGCTTTGTGTACAGAAATTAAGGATATTGATCGAGGACTCGGATCAGAACTGTGAGTCGCCCCCTCTCTAGTGCTGTCATTTCCCTGCCCCACCTCTGTGACATTAGGGGTTCTCCCAGCCTGAGGAGGAAGTGGATCTTGGCGCACTCTCTGACGGACAGCGCCCTGCTTCAGAGACGTTGCTCTGCCAGTGCCCCGAGGCACCCTTGCACCCAAACCCGACTACATGGGGTGGCTGGTCTCCCTGCGTCCAGGCCAAAGGTGTTCAGATGCTGAGCCTCATGCCAGCCACCACAAGCAGAGTCCTTCGGAAACACCAGCTCCGCATGAGCCCCAGTCCCTGTGGAGATGTGGAGGGCGTGGCAGAGGCCCCCAGTGCCGCGATCTTGGCAGTTGGACGGATGCCTTACTGAGCACCTCACTCCGAGATTGCCTGACATTTCAGCCTCTGCATGTTTCTGCAGGGGTGCGTGAGGCTCTGTGTGTGAGACAGCAGCGCACGGCACCCCTGCCCAGGTGCCTGCCTACGTGTGGGTGTCCCCGTGCTGCCCTGTGGAGGAATTAGAATTAGCAGCCTCTATCTGGTACCTGGTACCTGGGCCGAGGGGCAGGGTGGTGTTTTGGGTGCTCATTTTGCAGCTAGGCCTTCTCGTTTAGAGCAGAAGCTGGCAGACGCTTTTGCAGCAGCCCAGATAGTGGAGCGGCCCCCATCCGAGGCTTCGGGTACCCCATCAATCACAGTCCTGACATAGGCAAGCACCGCGCAGTCCGGTGTTCCCAGAGAGACCACGTTCACCTGCGTTTCATGTGTTGTTAGTTACTATTATTAGTTACTGTTAGTTACTATGAGTTGTTAATCTTTTACTGTGCCTCATTTACACACTAAACGTCACCACAGGCCCATAAGCATAAGAAAAACAAACACGCAGGGCTCAGTACTATCCATCGTGTCAGGCTTCCACGGGGAGTCAGGGACCCATCCCCCATGGGTAGGTGGGGACTGCTGTGTTTTCTCTGTGAACTGCATGGTCTCTGTTTCTGATCAGTGCTGCCCTGTGGCCTGAAAGCCACCATGGATGGCAGTATGTGAACAGGTTCAGCTGTGTGCCCTGTGGCCGGGGCGGCCCTGGCTTAGGTGGTGGCATCTGTGCCTCGTGCACAGGGCCCTTAGCTCTCTGTGAGCTAGTTAGGGCCACTTGGGTGGCCAGAGTCCTGGCTGCGGGTGAGAGGGTGCCCGATGGTGCCAGAGTCTTCTCTGCATTCTCCCCTGTGCTGGCTGGGTGGGGAGAGGAGAGCTGAGAGCGTCTTCTGTATTATGGTAGTAGGTAGGGGAGGCCTTCCCGAGGGCAGCCTGCATCTCGGCTCCCATGGAGGGGCTCTGCTAGGGCGACATCCCCTGTAGTGATCACCAGCCAGGAGACTTGTTCTCTCCACCCCAGGGTGCCAGGGCCAGGCAGCCTTCTGAGGTGGAGACCCTGTCCAGACAGCCTTGTGCCACGCCTGCAGTCTGCTGTCTGTCCGTCCCTGTGACTGGCTCTGGCCTCTCTCCACAGTGAAGTATCTGGGGCTTCTGGCCATGTCCAAGATCCTGAAGACCCATCCCAAGTCCGTGCAGTCCCACAAGGACCTCATCCTGCAGTGCCTGGACGACAAGGACGAGTCCATCCGGCTCCGGGCCCTGGACCTGCTCTATGGGATGGTACGTCCCGCCACCCACCGCCCGCCTGCTGCCCACCGCCCGGCCTGCCTTCTCTAAGGGGCATGAAGTGTCGGGTGCAGAGCCACAGGGAACGTGGGGGTCAGGAGCCCCTCGTGCTCAGGGCCCTCAGCAAGTGTGGTGGGGCGGGGCAGGGGGCTTGAGCCCTGGTGCACAGCTGTCTTGGAGAGCCTGTGTGGCCAGGGCTGGGGCCGGGGCCTGCGGAACATACTGTGCTGGACCAGTCGCCGCTTCCTGGCTGGAGGCCGTGTGCCTCTGACTCAGGCGCGTCAGGGGCCTGCTGCCTCCCTGGGGTCGATCTCTGAACTGGGATCCGCCTGTGTCCTGTGGATTCTGTCTCAGGAGCAGGTGTTTGGTGCCTCACCAAGCAGCCCCCAAGTGGGGTCCGCCCTGACCACTGTCCCCATACTTTCGCCCAGGTGTCCAAGAAGAACCTGATGGAGATCGTGAAGAAGCTGATGACCCACGTGGACAAGGCAGAGGGCACCACCTACCGCGACGAGCTGCTCACCAAGATCATCGACATCTGCAGCCAGTCTAACTACCAGCACATCACCAACTTTGAGTGGTGCGTCCCGCTCACCCGCTGCCCCGCTCACCCGCTGCCCCGCTCATCCGCTGCCCCGCTCACCCGCCGCTCACCCACCACTTACCCGCCACTCCCGCCCCGCAGGTACATCAGCATCCTGGTGGAGCTGACCCGGCTGGAAGGCACACGGCACGGCCACCTCATCGCTGCCCAGATGCTGGACGTGGCCATCCGAGTGAAGGCCATCCGCAAGTTCGCCGTGTCCCAGATGTCCTCGCTGCTCGACAGTGCGCACCTGCTGGCCAGCAGCACCCAGCGGAACGGGATCTGCGAGGTGCTCTATGCTGCCGCCTGGATCTGCGGGGAGTTCTCGGAGTGAGTGGGCTCTGGGTCTCCGTGCTGGCAGCTTCACCAGGCTCCTGAGGGGTAGGGACCAGGGACATCCTGGCAGATCTTCCTGCTGTCTGGCCTTGACCTGCCGCCCCAGCCGCCTTGCAGGCTCATGGGCTACCAGCAGCGATCCCCTGACAATGGCCGGCCCTGCTCCCCTTTTACAAGGGCAGGTCTGTGCCACCTTTCTGCTCTCTGGCATCTGTGGCGCTCCCAGGAGATTGTAGATCCTGTGGGCACCAGGATGGGGGACTGGCCCTGGGTGTCTTCAAGGTTCAGTCCCAGCTGTGCAAGTGGCAGCCCCTCTGAGCCCTGCCTTGCCGTAGGTCAGGTGGGAGCTCTGTGTGGCACTGAGGTGGCCCAGGGAGGCACCTGCTCAACCCCAACCTGCCCACGCCAAGCCCCTCTGGGAGCACCGGTCTCAGCGCCAGATTCCAGGTGGGCCGCAGGGAAGGATCCTGGAGACATGGCCCTTCTGTCTCCAGGAGCGTCAGGTTCCCTCTACCATCTCCGGGAGCGTTAGGCTCTCTTTGGCCAAGAGAAGAGATCACAGTCATTGCCTGGAGGTGGGAATGTGTTGCTGAGACTCACGGTTCTCACACCAGTCTGAATTTCCAGACGCTCTTGGAAAGTTAGAAGATTTGCCACTATGCCCCACTGCCTCGGGCCTGGCCCTGCAAGCACCACAGGCCACTGCCTGCCGCCCGTCACTGCCACAGCGAGCACTCCCCGCCCTGGGTCTGCCCCGGCTTAGGGAGGGCCTGACTCCCAGGATCCTGAAAGGGTCCCCAGCCAGCGTGCATCCTCAGGATGAGCACATCTGTTACTTTGTTTTCTCTCTTTTTTTTCTTTTGAGACAGAGTCTTGCTCTGTCATCCAGGCTGGAGTGCAGTGGTGCAATCTCAGCTCACTGCAACCTCCGCCTCTGAGGTTCAAGTGATTCTCCTGCCTCAGCCTCCCGAGTAGCTGGGACTACAGGCGTCTGCCCTCACACTCAGTTAATTTTTTGTATTTTTAGTAGAGACAGGGTTTCACCATATTAGCCAGGATGTCTTGATCTCCTGACCTTGTGATCTGCCCGCCTCGGCCTCCCAAAGTACTGGGATTACAGACGTGAGCCATCCTGCTAGGCCATCATTTTCTTATTGGGAATAAAAGCGGACTAGAAACATTTCAAGTCCCAAGGCATCATGCCAGATGTCAGCGAGACGTACCACCCTACCCCAGGGCCCCACTGTCCTGCACTTCAGGGTCTCCTAGTTCCTTCAGTTCCCGGCCTGTCCTGCTCGTCCTCCCTGGGCACGGCCCTGAGCCCCACTGTCCTGCAGATGAGGGCCTCCCGGTTTCGTCTGCTCCAGCCTGTCCTGCTTGTCCTCCCCGGGCACGGCCCCGAGCCCCACTGTCCTGCAGATGAGGGCCTCCCGGTTTCTTCTGCTCTGGCCTGTCCTGCTCGTCCTCCCCGGGCTGCATAGTTGACCCTGTTGTCCTTTCCTCTTCTGACCTTTTCCTCTCTGCCTTGTTCGTGGTATGGGCCACTGACAGCCCCTGGTTTCTTTCAGTTCATGTCTCTGCCCCTGGAGCCTGCTCAGGGAATGGGAGAGGCCCAGAGTCACCTTGTTTGTGACACTCCAGGCCTCCCGGGTCCTCACCTGCTGGAGAGGAGCCCCTGGGTGGGCATCTTGTGGCCTCACGGCGTCTCTTATCCGCAGGCATCTGCAGGAGCCACACCACACGCTGGAGGCCATGCTGCGGCCCAAAGTAACCACGCTGCCTGGCCACATCCAGGCCGTGTACGTGCAGAACGTGGTCAAGCTGTACGCCTCCATCCTGCAGCAGAAGGAGCAGGCCGGGGAGGCGGAGGGCGCCCAGGCCGTCACCCAGCTCATGGTGGACCGGCTGCCGCAGTTTGTGCAGAGCGCAGACCTGGAGGTGCAGGAGCGGGTGAGGCTGCACTCCAAGTTGGGCGGAGCCCCGGGAGCCCTCAGCACCTTCTGTCCCACGACGGCCAGATGGACAGGGCCTCCCTTCCTCCTCTGAGATTCCCTTGTCGCCACTTGTGTGTCTGGGGCTTAGGGTTGGTCAGTGGGGCCTGGAGGTCAGCAGGACGGGGGTCTGTCAGGAGCATGGGGCAGGTCTCGGGCGTGCTGTTCTGGCCATGGGAAGAGCTTGCATCGAGTGCGGTGAGATGGGTGACAGCTGGAGACAGCCGTGGCTGTTTCTGGTGCCCTGCAGGTAACGGGTTCTCAGTGGAGCAGACTGCACACCAGTGCCAGGTGGTGCCCACCGGTTCACAGCTCTCTGTTGTGGGTTTTTTTTGTTTTTGTTTTTGAGAAGGAGTTTCATTCTTTTTCCTAGGCTGGAGTGAAGTGGCATGATCTCAGCTCACTGCAACCTCTGCCCCCTGGAGGTTCAAGTGATTCTTCTGCCGCAGCCTCCCCAGTAGCTGGGATTATAGCCACCTGCCGCCACACCTAGCTGATTTTTGTACTTTTAGTAAAGACAGGGTTTCGCCGTTGGCCAGGCTAGTGTGAAACTCATGACCTCAAGTAATTCACCCACCGCAGCCTCCCAAAGTGCTCGGGTTACAGGTGTGAATCACAGTGCCTGGCTCCCAGGTATCTGTGAGACAGGTGGGAGAGGCCTTGGTCGATCTGGCTGTTGAGGAGACCCAGCCTTAGAGGCTATGTGGCGTGTGGTCCCGGCTCTGCACAGTGGCATTACCTGGGGGCTGGCCATGATCCGCGGCCTGTCTTCGCTGTTGGAGCTGTCCAGCCTGGCTGTGTCTGAGGTGGAGCTAGCACAGAGGCCGGGAGCCCACAGGGGCCGAGGGAGTAGTGCTTCTGGTCTTGGGGCGTAGAGCTCCCTGTCATGCCCCTGTCTCCGTTCTCTTTGTGGATTGGTGTGTTTCCACTGCTTCCTGGCAAGGATGGTGATGCCGGAGACGGCATGAGGGCTGGGCTGTGTGTGGCTGCAGTAGGAGCCGTGCCACCTGGTGTCCTGAGGGTGGCCAGGCAGCCTTCCAGGCAGGTGGCAGTGGTGACTCCTGCGTCCCCTGCAGGCGTCCTGCATCCTGCAGCTGGTCAAGCACATCCAGAAACTTCAGGCCAAGGATGTGCCTGTGGCAGAGGAGGTCAGCGCCCTCTTTGCTGGGGAGCTGAACCCAGTGGCCCCCAAGGCCCAGAAGAAGGTTCCAGTCCCTGAAGGGTAAGGATATTGTGTGGGGTCATTGTAGCCACAGCCCTGACGTGGTCCCCCGATGCCTGGAGGCACAGCAGCAGCTACTGCAACCTGGACAACCAGGGAGGGTGAGGGGCTGATGGGAGGCCCTGGGCATTTGTGGCCCTCACGTGGACCCACCTAGGGCTCTTGCTGGGTCTGCGACCTTGCTCGTGCTCGGGGCTGCTCCCTAGGAAGTAGGCCTGCTCTCACCCTCCCTCTGAGCCCTCCGTGGGGGCCCCACTGTGACCTTGCTGCAGCCTTCCTGGGTCCCTGCATCCTCTCTAAGGGGCAGTGACAGCTGCCTCGCTGGCCCTGTGTGGGTGGCGGGCTCCATTCTTAGGGGTATCCCATGGCCAGGCATGTGGGGAGCCTGCTCAGGGTGGACACCTGCAGGCATGTGCTCTATCACATACCGCCCTGTGTGACCCTCCTGTCTGCGCAGCCTGGACCTGGATGCCTGGATCAATGAGCCGCTCTCGGACAGCGAGTCAGAGGACGAGAGGCCCAGGGCTGTCTTCCACGAGGAGGAGCAACGGCGGCCCAAGCACCGGCCGTCTGAGGCAGACGAGGAGGAGCTGGCCCGGGTGAGCTGCTGGGTGCCCCTGGCGGCCCTTGCCTCCTCCCTCATTCCCAGGGAGTCTTCGAGGCTCTTGATAACAGAGCCCTGTTCTGTCGGCTCAGGATTGTACGCCGCTGTCCTCCAGGAAGCCCAAAATGGGTATTTCATGTTACGGTTGCGTTTCAGTGAGTTTCATTGAAGTGGGGAGTAGCTTCTTTAGATCTGGGAGGCCCCCAAGGAGCCTCCGACCTGTAGCCAGGGGCCTGTAGGTGCCTTGGCGGGGTACCCTCCCCCACCCCACAGCTGCTGCAAGACCCTGCACATGTGTAGCCCACCAAGACTGGAAGCTGTGGCAGGTGATGGAGGCCCCGGACCCCGCCTTCTGGAGGGGGTGCAGCCCCTGGACCCTATGTGGGGCTCCACCTTGCCCTGCTCACCTGAGCTAGGAGGGCAGCCCCTCCCGCAGCCACCTCCTGTCCTGCATCCGCAGAGGGGATGCCCAGTGTGGGCTGCCTGCCAGGCTTTGTGCACCTGCACCTTCCTGGCCATGCTTTCGGGCAGCCCTGGCTCCAGGCCCTGCAGCCCCAGCTTGTCTGAGCACTGTTCATCAGGAGCCAGATGGCCCTGGCAGGTCAGCGGCCTCTGTGGGTCCTGGTCCTGGCCTGACCTGGAGGCTTGGGTGTCCCTGCGTCCTAGAGGGTTAGTGATTCCTTTCCCCAATACGAGTTCCTTCCAGTTGCGGGCCTTGGTTTCCCTGTTAGTAAGAGCTCAGTGGTGAAACCTTCCGAAGATCCAGCCTCTTCTGGCTGGGCTGCTGCTGGTGGGGGACACCACGGAGGGGTATCGTGCCTGCTTCTCTCGAACTCACGTCACGCCCTGTCCTGCAGCGCCGAGAGGCCCGGAAGCAGGAGCAGGCCAACAACCCCTTCTACATCAAGAGCTCGCCGTCACCACAGAAGGTGAGGCAGGCCCCTGGGCTCTGTCCCTCAGCACCCTCTATCCTCACCCCGCGGCATCTCTCTGAGTTTCAGGCTCCCCCAGGCAGATCCTGGGAGTGGAGCTGGGGATGTGCAGTGACCCTGAGGAGCCTTGGAGGGGCAGTGCCTCCCTGTGGGTCCTCCAGTCCGGGGTCCCCACTTCGTGTTTCCAGCACCCAGCTGCTGTCCAGCCCTGACCCCCACCATTGTGGGCGAGCTGCTGCCTCACTCTGGGCTTGAGGCCACATTATTTTCCTCATTTGAGGAGAGAAAGTGGACAAGGATTTGTGGCCAGCGTGGTGGCTCACACCTGTAATTCCAACTGCTCGGGAGGCTGAGACAGAATTGCTTGAACCTGGAAGGCAGAAGTTGCAGTGAGCCGAGATCACGCCACTGTGCTCCAGCCTGGGCGACAGAGCAAGACTTTGTCTCAAAAAAAAAAAAAAAATGGACAAGGATTTGCTTCTCCCTGTGCAGTACGCCTGCAGGGTCACTCGAGTGACAAGCTTTCCAGCCCTCACTGTCTTTAAGAGTTGGGTCCTGGGCCGGGCGCGGTGGCTCACGCCTGTAATCCCAGCACTTTGGGAGGCTGAGGTGGGTGGATCACGAGGTCAAGAGATCGAGACCATCCTGGTCAACATGGTGAAACCCCGTCTCTACTAAAAATACAAAAAAAATTAGCTGGGCGTGGTGGCGTGTGCCTGTAATCCCAGCTACTCAGGAGGCTGAGGCAGGAGAATTGCCTGAAACTGGGAGGCGGAGGTTGCGGTGAGCCGAGATTGCGCCATTGCACTCCAGCCTGGGTAACAAGAGTGAAACTGTCTCAAAAAAAAGAGTTGGGTCCTTGGGATGCATGTGCGTATGGTGCTCCTCGAGGCCTGGGGCTCTGGCAGGACTCCTGGCTCCTGGGGATGTCAGGCCGAGAGGCTCGTGGTCATGCCTGGATGTTGCTTTTGCAGCGGTACCAAGACACGCCGGGTGTGGAGCACATTCCTGTGGTACACATTGATCTCTCCGTCCCTCTGAAGGTTCCAGGCAAGTGTCTCCAGTGTTACAGGGGTGCTCTTGGCTCATGGGCCGTGGGGTGTTCCCGCCGCCCTCCCGGTGAGCTCCCGGGGTGCAGTGTTGAGCGCCTGCCTGCCTGCAGGGCTGCCCATGTCGGACCAGTACGTGAAGCTGGAGGAGGAGCGGCGGCACCAGCAGAAGCTGGAGAAGGACAAGAGGAGGAAGAAGCGGAAGGAGAAGGAGAAGAAGGGCAGGCGCCGCCACGGCTCACTGCCCACGGAGAGCGACGAGGACATCGCCCCTGCCCAGCAGGTGGACATCATCACTGAGGAGATGCCGGAGGTCAGCTTGCCGGAGGGCCCAGCCCCGGGGCGCCCGCCTTTCGGCACACGTGTGTTCCTGAGGCCGTGCGCAGTGCCCTCTCCCGGGGTCTTCCCCACCCCAGAGAGCATAGAGGAGAGGCCTCTCTGTCCTCCCGCATGCCCCACTCGCCTGCCAGCACTCACCTGCCCTGGGCCGGCAGCTTCAGCGGCAGGGGCTGGTCTGCTGCTTCCTGGGGCCTGGTTGCCCTTGGTGTCTGGATGCTGATTGGAGCCTCTGTGGCGGAACCACGTCGCTGCCCACGAGCATGTGTGGTCCTCATGGGCGTGGCCCTGGTTGTCTCAGGCAGTCCCACTGGGTCCGAGGTAGATGGGGTCCACCAGGCTGCAGGGCGGGTGTCACTGATGGAGTTCTCTTTCTGTCAGAACGCTCTGCCCAGTGATGAGGATGACAAAGACCCCAACGACCCCTACAGGGCTTTGGACATTGACCTTGATAAGTGAGTCCATGCGGGTTCAGGGTGAAGGTGGAGGCCGCAGCTGGTTGCTTCCCTTTCTGCTATCCTCCCTTCTGAGCAGGACCTGGCTTTACAGAGTGGGCAGAGTGGGGCGGGGTGTGGGTGGAGTGGGGCTCTGGAGGGTGGGCAGGGTAGGGCAGGGTGTGGGCGGGGCAGGGCTCTCGATGGTGGGCAGGCTGGGGCGGGGGTGTGGGCAGGGTGGGGCTCTGGAGGTGGGGGGCAGGCTGGCGTGGGTGCTGGCGGGCCTTCCCCAGGCGACATCCTCACTGCACTGCTCTTAGCTGGCCTTCCCAACTAAGACCCTAAGTGTGGGTTCCGAGGTGTCCAGGCCATGACAGAGCAGGGTGCGGCCACCACAGACCCTCCATGGCAGCCTCAGCAGGCGGTGTTGGGCAGATCCTTTGTCAGGCCACGGCTGGGGGCCAGGGGCGGGAGGCCAGGTCCTGCGCTGCGTGGCCTGGGTTGTCCTGGGCATGCGCTTGGACACACTACGTACTCAGTGGACCTGGGGCATGGCCAGTGGTGCTGATGTGTGCCCCGGTCGTCCCCTCTCCAGGCCCTTAGCCGACAGCGAGAAGCTGCCTATTCAGAAACACAGAAATGCCGAGACATCAAAATCCCCGGAGAAGGAGGACGTTCCTGTGGTAGAAAAGAAGAGCAAGAAACCCAAGAAGAAAGAGAAGAAGCACAAAGAGAAAGGGAGAGACAAGGAAAAGAAAAAGGAGAAGGAGAAGAAGGTAAGGCCTGCGCTCAGGGCAGCGTCCGCTCCATTCCCCACCCTTCCCCTGAACTCACAGACCGGCTGCGGACGGTGGCACGCTCTGGGAAATGGCCGTGAGTCTGAGGCAGTGAGCGCCAGCCTCCTCGCTCTGCGGCCCGGTGGAGTGCAGAAGTGGCAGAGGGGAGCTTCCTGTGTGCTTGTGTCGGGGGAGACCCGAGGACCTGACGGTCCAGTGGGTGAGCCCCGTCCTCGCCCCTGTTCAGAGCTCAGCGTGGTTGAGACGCTGCCCTCACATGCAGCTCCAGAACCACTTCTGCAGTGTCTGTGTGCAGAGTGTCACATAGAGAAAGAAATGGGTTTTTCTTTTTTTTTGAGATGGAGTTTTGTTCTTGTAGCCCAGGCTGGAGTGCAGTGGCACCATCTGGCTCATTGCAGCCTCTGCCTCCCGGGGTCAGAGGTTCTCTTGCCTCAGCCTCCTGAGTAGCGGGGATTACAGGCATGCACCACCATGCCTGGCTAATTTTGTATTTTTAGTAGAGACATGGTTTCTCCATGGTGGTCAGGCTGGTCTCGAACTCCTGACCTCAGGTGATCTGCCCACCCCAGCCTCCCAAAGTGCTAGGATTAGAGGCATGAGTCACCACACCCAGCTAAAAATGGATTTTTCTTTTTTTTTTTGAGACGGAGTTTTGCTCTTGTTACCCAGGCTGGAGTGCAATGGCGCGATCTCAGCTCACCGCAACCTCCGCCTCCTGGGTTCAGGCAATTCTCCTGCCTCAGCCTCCCGAGTAGCTGGGATTACAGGCACGCGCCACCATGCCCAGCTAATTTTTTGTATTTTTAGTAGAGACGGGTTTCACCATGTTGACCAGGATGGTCTCGATCTCTTGACCTTGTGATCCACCCGCCTCGGCCTCCCAAAGTGCTGGGATTACAGGCTTGAGCCACCGCACCCGGCAAAAATGGATTTTTCAAAGGAGCACATGTTCTCAGGGCCTGGGCCCTTTCCACACCCATGTCAGAGGGCCTCAGCGGATCCGAGCCTTCTGACACTCCAGGGGTGCACACCCATGCACAGATCTGTCCTTGGCTGCCTTCTGGCAGCAACAGCCAGTGCCAGTAGGGCCAGCTGAGGATGTCGCCTTCGGCTCCTGGATTCCCAGGCTTTGCAAGGCCCAGCTGGTCCAGGGCCCTGGGGTCCAGCAAGGGCAGGCGGGGCCTGCCATTCCCAGCCCCTGTTCCCAGGACCGTGCGCTGTGTTTGCAGACAGCCTGTCTTGTGGTTACAGGCTGCCGACCTGGACTTCTGGCTGTCTACCACCCCACCGCCTGCCCCCGCCCCTGCCCCTGTTCCATCCACGGTAAGAGATTGGCAGCTGGCCAGTGCTGGCTTTGGGTGTCTCCAGAGGTCATGTGGGCACTCAGGGCAGAGCCCTGGGTCTCCTGAGGCCCTGTGCCTTCGAGGTCAGCACCGCCCATGTGTGGAACCTGAGCTGAGTGGAGCTGGGGTCACACTCCCGGGTCCTGATGGGCCATGCAGGGGCCAGGGGAAGGGAAGGTCAACCAGGCCCTCTGCACCCGCGGGCTCCCTGTCGCTCGGAGGGCACCTTGGCCTCGCAGGTGGGGCGGGGGCACAGGACTGGGGGTGAGCGTGAGCCAAGGGTGTGGTTTGGGAGGCTGCCTGGGTGCAGTGGAGTGAGTCCCCTCATTGCCCATCGTGAGCCCCCAGCCCCGACTCCCTGCAGGAGGAGGTCGGTGTGAACGCCGTCACTGCCTCGAAAGACGAGTGCGAGGACACCAAGAGGGACGCCCAGGGTGAAGAGGACGACGCCGAGGGGCAAGAGCAGGACAAGGTGAGGCTGCTACCCCGGGGCTGTGGGGGGCCGCACACGGCTTCCGCCTCCCAGATCCCAGGGCAGCCGCGCCCTCACCTTTGCGTTGGTGTCTCGTGGGCCTTTTGTGCTTGTGGCACTCTAAGCCTGAGTCCGAAACTTTTTTTTCTTTTTCAATAGCCACTTTTTTTTTTGGTGTGGGTGTTTTTTTGTTTTTTGGTTTTTTTTGTCTTTTTTTTTGTGAGGGGGAGATAGTCTCGCTATGTTGCCCAGGCTGAAGTGCAGTGGCACAATCTCAGCTCACTGCAATCTCTGCCTCATGAGTTTAAGTGATTCTCCTGCCTCAGCCTCACAGGTAGCTGGGATTACAGGCACATGCCACCACACCCGGCTAGTTTTTTATATTTTAGTAGAGACGGGGTTTCACTGTGTTGCCCAAGCTGGTCTCGAACTCCTGAGCTCAGGCAATTTGCCTGCCTCGGCCTCCCAAAGTGCTGGGATTACAGGCATGAGCCACTGCACCCAACCTTTGAATAACCTTATTCACACGTGATTCACAAGTCTAGTAGCGTTTACTCATTTAAAGTATGTGTACGGTGGTTTTCCATAGATTCAGAGTTGTAGAACCAGCATCAACTCTGTCTAGGTCCAGAACTTGCTGTCACCCCTAAAGAAGCCCCATTCCCTCCAGCTGTCACTCCTCATTCTCTTCCCAGCCCTGGCACTCACGCATCCCTGTCCTGTCTTTGTGGACGTTTCATAGAAATGGGGTCGTACGCTTCGTGGCCTTTTGGGTCTGATGTCTCACTGAGCATGATGTCCTCAAAGTGCATCCACGCTGTGGCTTGAGTCAGAGCCTGGTTCCAGTTCGTGGCTGGGTCATGTTCCAGTGTGTGGCGAGGCCACGCTGTGCTGACCCCATTCCTTCGTGGACAGGCCACGCTGTGCTGACCCACTCATCTCTTGATAGCCACTTGGGCTGCTTTCACTCTGTGGTGGCAGGGCATGCTGCTTTGAACAGTCGTGCAGTGTGTGTAGATGTGTGTGCTCCCTCTCGGGGGTGTACGTGGGCATGAGTTGCTGCATCAGGTCTGGTGTCCTCGCCAGTTTGCCCCGCATGGCTCCCTGGTCAGCTGGGACTGTTCCCTGAGCTGCTTCAGCTGGCCTGCTGCCTCTCAGGGACAGCCTGGCCTCCGTTGAGCTGGGTCTGGGCTGGGCTGGTCCTGACATCCCCACCCAGGCACGTGGGACCCTCAGCCTGAGCAGTCCGGCCTGTGGCCCCCACCTCGTGTTGTGAGCAGGGCGCACCGGCGCAGCCTGGGCACTGACACGGCCCCTCCTCCTGCTCCAGAAATCTCCCAAGCCTCGGAAGAAGAAGCACAAGAAGGAGAAGGAGGAGCGCACCAAGGGCAAGAAGAAGTCCAAGAAGCAACCTCCGGGCAGTGAGGAGGCGGCAGGGGAGGCGGCGCGGGAGCCGGTGCAGAACGGCGCGCTGGAGGAGGAGCCGCTCCCGGTGAGGGGTACTTCAGCGCCCCCGCCCCATGCCAGGGCTCCTGGCGGGCCGCGGGCTGCTCCGCGCTCCTGCTGCCTCCATGCGGGAGAGAACTGAGCAGATTCCAGAAGAAGCTGAGCTGGTTGGGGCAGGGGCCTGGCTTGGGCCTGCAGCCCCACATTCAGCACCCCCCTGGTGGGCTGTGTGGTCCTGGGAGCCGGGGATCCCTCACAGGCCCCTTTGAAGCCCCCTCGCCCCAAGCGTTCTTGGAGTCATGGCGTTTGACCTGGGGTATTGGGCAGCACTGGAGTTTTTGTTGGGACAGAGCTCAGGGCCTGGCCTTTGAGGCTGACGTGCCTTTTTTCTCTCCAGCCTGAGTCCAGCTACTCCCTCCTCGCTGAAAATTCCTACATTAAAATGGTGAGTGGCGGCTGCTCCATTCGCTGGGGAGGGCGGGCCAGCGCATGCTCTTTGGCATGGGACTGTGCAGAACCCGGCCAGGCCCCCAGGTCCTGCGTGCTGGTGTGTCCAGGGCCTGTGGTCCCTGTGGAGCCATTGCTTGGCAGAGCCTCTGGCTCGGGTGAGGTAGAAGACGTGCGGGAGGGTCCCTACCATGTGTCACACAGCAGCCACGGGAGGCACTCGGGCTGAGGCTGCGGGGCCCTGCTCTATGCCTCCATGGCCGTTGAGAGGCAGCAGCCTGTGCCTGTTCCCTGCGGGGGTCCACCTGCCCTGCTGACATTGGCTGTGCCCGCAGACCTGTGACGTCCGGGGCAGCTTGCAGGAGGACAGCCAGGTCACCGTGGCCATCGTGCTGGAGAACCGGAGCAGCAGTGTCCTCAAGGGCATGGAGCTCAGCGTGCTGGACTCGCTCAATGCCAGGATGGCCCGGCCGCAGGGCTCCTCCGTCCACGATGGCGTCCCTGTGCCTTTCCAGCTGCCCCCAGGTGAGCCTTGCCCCGCTCACGGCCTCTCCTGGGGATTGTGGGAGCTCAGTGGGATCTGGTGGTGGTTGTTGCTACCTCCCTACATCACCTAGGTCCCCAGGCTGCACCTTAGTGCCTCCTGAGTGTCGGGGTCTCACCGCAGCTCTGAGAAGTGCAGTGGCCTCAGATGGACCTGGCCGGAGCCTTTAGGGCTGGAGTAGGGGCTGGGGCCTTCCTGGGTTCCGTGGCTCCACTGGCTGCGTCTGTTCTCTGTGAAATGGGCATGGTTCAGGCCAAGCTGGGGACACCAGTACTCTCATTTCTGCTTCTGTCCCCTGGTGTTTCCTTGGGGTCTGAGCCCAGCTTCCTGATCAGCCACAGAGGACTCAGGGCTGCGGACACACACGGGCCCCGCCCATGCTGAGCCCTGGCTGCATCTCAGGTCCCCCTCCTTCTCACCCCCACCAGGTGTCTCCAATGAAGCCCAGTTTGTGTTCACCATCCAGAGCATCGTCATGGCACAGAAGCTCAAGGGGACCCTGTCCTTCATTGCCAAGGTATGCAGGGCTCCACTTGGCGTTGGGGAGGAGGCTCTGCAGGCTGGGGCCTCTCCTGCTCCACCCCAGTGGGCGTCGCAGTGTCCCGATGGGAAGTGGGCCACCTGCCTGAGCTGGGCCCGACTCCCCACTCAGCTGCGCTGCTTTGCTCCGCTGCAGAATGACGAGGGCGCGACGCAGGAGAAGCTGGACTTCAGGCTGCACTTCAGCTGCAGCTCATACTTGATCACCACGCCCTGCTACAGGTGGGGCCTGGCCCCGCCCCATTCCTACCGCTCCCCCTTCCCTTCGCCTATGCCTCGGGGCCTGACGCTTCTGGGCAGGACTTTAGAGATGGGTTTGGAGGCGGTCAGTGCAGATCAGGCTGCCTGGCGTCTGTGCCAGCTGGGGCAGAGTAATTAAAACCACAGGCAGGGAAGCGTCACCCAGAGAGGCCTTGGCTCCTGGCAGTTCCAGAGCCTAGAGGGCTGAGACCAAGGAGCTGGCAAGGTGGGCTCCTCCCGAGGCTTCTCCTGTGCCCGGCGTGCGGCACTGCCTGCCCCTGCATCCTCGCGGGCCATTCTGCGTGCCTGCGCCCAGTGTCTTCCTGAAGGACGTCCCGTCCGTCCTTACTGGAAGAGGCCCACCGCATGGCTTCAGGCATCTCTGTGACCTCTTTAAAGACGAGTCATTGTCAGTTTCTGGGGGGTGAGAGCTTCCACACGTGAAGATAAGGCACATCTTCAAGGACCCCTGAGACCTGCCCGGCCCAGGCACAGTGTGTTGGGTTTAGTGGGCTTCCAAGCCAGGGGGCCTGAGGATCCCGGCCCCACCGGAGTCAGCCTCCCTCTCCCTCCCCCTCCCACAGCGACGCCTTTGCCAAGTTGCTGGAGTCTGGGGACCTGAGCATGAGCTCAGTCAAAGTCGACGGCATTCGGATGTCCTTCCAGAACCTTCTGGCGAAGATCTGTTTTCACCACCATTTTTCCGGTAAGGAGGGTGAGGGGCTGATGGATTGCACGAGGTTCGCGTACGCTGCAGCCATCCCTTCGTCTTGGAGCTGGGCCTGCAGCCTCATCCTTTGGGATCCTGGGTGGCTAGTGGTCCCGAGGCCTGCGAGCTGGTTCGGGGACTGCTGTTCACACCCTAGGCCTCCCAGGGGCCACATTCTGCTCCTGCAGCCCCGGACCTGTGGCCCAGGGCAGCCCGGGAAGGCAGCCCCTGCACTGGGGGCGGGGCTGCACCTGTGCAGCGTGTCGGGAGCCTGAGCCGCCCGCTCTGTTGCAGTTGTGGAGCGAGTGGACTCCTGCGCCTCCATGTACAGCCGCTCCATCCAGGGCCACCACGTCTGCCTCCTGGTGAAAAAGGTGAGCCCCAGGCCGCTGTGCTCGCCCTGGCTCCTGCCGCGTCTCCTGGGGTGTAATGCCCGGGCCTTCATCCTCCGGGCTGAGCCTTGGGGCTTCAAGGGCTCAAGGACGGGGATGACCGCGCTGCAGCTGTGAGCCCCTCAGGTGCTCCAGCCCGCTCACCAAGTCGGGGCTTCCTCCTCCTGCTGTGCTGCTCACCCCAGGCTGATGCACGCACGGCCCCAGGACCCCACGCGCTCAGCACTGCCGCGCCACCCCCTGCACGAGACAGCTGGGGCCCTGGGTCGACGCTCCACCTCTTGCGCTTCTAGAGGAACCCCTTGCCCCCTGCGCTCTGCGCCGCCTCTTGCCTGAGTACTGCGGGTGGGCGTCTTTTGCAGTGTGAATATTTTGTGGAGGGCTTTTGTGTCTGTGTTTATGGAGTTTGGTCTGTAGTGTTCTTTCCTGGTGCCTTCTTTGGTTTTATCATCAAGTGATCTCATCAAAGAGTGTAGAGAATTCACAAGGAAGACCATCGGGCCTGGAGAGTTGCTTTTCTGTAGGCTTCTAGCTAACAAACTCAGGTTTTTTTGTTTGTTTCGTTTTGTTTTGTTTTGTTGATTGGGAGTTTCGCTCTTGTCACCCAGGCTGGAGTGCAGTGGTGCGATCTCAACTCACTGCCACCTCTGCCTCCCAGATTCAAGTGAGTCTCCTGCCTCGGCCTTCCGAGTAGCCTGGACCACAGGCACCCACCACCATGCTCGGCTGATTTTTATGCTTTTAGTAGAGACAGGGTTTCAACATGTTTCCCAGGCTGGTCTTGAACTCCTGACCTGAGGTGATCCTCTCGCTTCAGCCTCCCAAAAGTGCTGGGATTACAGACATGAGCCACCAGCCCGGCCTATCGCTGCTGCTGTTTTCGGTCCTGATGTTCCACTTTTCTCCTGGTTGACTGTCTCCCATGAAACACTCCGTCCCCTCGCCAGCCCCTGGCACCACCCCACATCCTACCTTCTGTCTCTGACTCTGATGACTCCAGGGTCCTCCTAGGAGTGGAACCGCAGAGGACGTGTCTTGTGTCTGGCTGCTCTTAGTCTGCCTCAGGTCCCCAAGGTGCATCCACGTCGCAGCCTGTCAGGATTCCCTTGTTTCCTTTCTCTTTTTTTTTCTTTTTTTGGAGACAGAGTCTCAGTCTGTTGCCCAGGCTGGAGTGCAGTGGCGTGATCTTGGCTCACTGCAACCTCCAACTCCCGGGTTCAAGTGATTCTCCTGCCTCAGCCTCCTGAGTAGCTGGGATTACAGGCATGCGCCACCTTGCCCAGCTTAATTTTGTAGTTTTGGTAGAGACGGGGGGTTTCAGCATATTGGACCAGGCTGGTCTTGAACTCCTGACCTCAGGTGATCCACCCACTCATCCCCGCAAAGTGCTGGGATTGTAGCTTTGAGTCCATTTGTTTTTAATATACACCCAGGAGTGGTACTGCTGAGTCCTGTGGTCATTCCATGTTTGAGGTTTCAAGGAGTCGCCAGACTTTTCCCCGGCGCTATACCGTTTCCTGCCTGCGGCTGTGTCGGAGACCCCATTTCTCCCATCTATCAGTGTTGTGCTGGCAGCAGCCATTCTGATGGGCATGAGGTGGCCAGGAGCTGATTTCTTGCACTGCTGCTCCGGCACCACGCTCTTCCTCCCACCCCGGGCTGCTGCCCCTGGCGCCCCAAGGCCGTGCTCAGACGTGTTCATTGCTGTTGCTTTCCTGCCAGGATCACCACTTTGCCTCGTCCTAGCTGTTCTGCTGTGAAGCCCGTGCAGGGGATCTGATTTTCAGACCTGAAATTCCACTGGGCTCTTCTTGTATCTTCCGTGTCTTTGCTGATGCTCTGGTGATCTGTTGGAGCATTTTCCTAACAGCTACTCTAACGCTTATGCCAGCTGGGCGTGGTGGTGTGTCATTGTGTCCCAGCTACTCAGGAGGCTGAGGCAGGAGGATCACTTGAGCCCTGGAAATCGAGACCAGCCTGGGCACATGGCAAGAGCCCCGGTCTGCAAAAAAATGTTAAAAATTAGCCAGGTGAGCCGGGTGCGGTGGCTCAAGCCTGTAATCCCAGCACTTTGGGAGGCCGAGGCGGGTGGATCATGAGGTCAAGAGATCGAGACCATCCTGGTCAACATGGTGAAACCCCCGTCTCTACTAAAAATACAAAAAATTAGCTGGGCATGGTGGCACGTGCCTGTAATCCCAGCTACTCAGGAGGCTGAGGCAGGAGAATTGCCTGAACCCAGGAGGCGGAGGTTGCAGTGAGCCGAGATCGCGCCATTGCACTCCAGCCTGGGTAACAAGAGTGAAACTCCGTCTCAAAAAAAAAAAAAAAAAAAAAAATTAGCCAGGTGTGGTGGAGCGAGCCTGTAGTCACTGCTACTTGGGAGGCTGTGGTAGAAGGATCTCTCCAGCCTAGGAGTGCAAAGCTGCAGTGAGCCGTGACTTTGCCACTACACTCCATCCTGGGCAACAGAGACTCAGAAAAAACCTGTGTCTGAGAGTCCTAGTGTCTGTCCGCCTTGGCATTGGTGTGCTGATGGCCTTGGCGTTCATGCCTTGGCGTTGGCGTCTGGGCGTTGTGGTCTTGGCATTGTGGTCTGCTGATGGCCTTACCATGAGTGGCTTGGCACTGGGGTCTGCTGAGGGATTCTCCTGGTCTGTGAGCCTCGTTCCATCCTTTGGAGGACGTGGGCGGTCAGGTCCTAGCTGCAGGTCACCCCTGCCTTCTAGGAACTGTGACCCCAGGTGCATCCCCACCTGCCCCGCCTCTGTCCTGTTGTCCCTGGCCTGGCGGGACCGGTAGCAGGACTCTGTTGCCTTTGGTTGCTCTGTGGGGCGGGACCCACAGCACGGGGCAAGCCCAGCAGGTCGTGAGCAGCTTCACGGGCTTTCCCCACGCACCTCCCTCTCTGGGGGCTCTGGTTACCCGGCTCCCCTTGCTGCTTCCACAGTCACACCTGCTTTCGGGCCCAGTGGCGGGAGGGCAGGAGGACAGAAAACGCTCAGCTTGCTGCCAGCCCAGGAGCTCCTCGGCGTCTGATCTCGTCCCCGTCTGCCTCTGGCTGCCTCAGGGCCCTCAGGTGCCGGCTTCCACTTCCATGCGGGCCGCAGCCTCCCACTGGAGACTGGGGTGCATGGGCCACTCCCTCACCTGAGCCCCTCCCATTTTATTTTTTAACAATTAGCAAATTCGCAACGTTGCAAGTGCAACACATATAGCTGCGAGGCAATATTTGCGTGTAGTGTTTTTTATTTCTTTAATTTTTCTGAGGTAGGGTCTCACTCTGTCGCCCAGGCTGGAGGGCAGTGGTGCAAACATGGCACACTGCGACTTCACCTTCCTGGGCTCAAGCGATCCCCCCACCTCAGCCTCCCACATAATTGGGACCACAGGCGTGTGCCACCCAGTCTGGCCTACATGTACTGTCCAGGCTGGAATACAGTGGCACGATCTCAGCTCACTGCAACCTCTGCCTCCTGAATTCTAGCGATTCTCCTGCTTCCCGAGTAGCTGGGATTACAGGCACCCACCACCACAGATGCCTAGCCAATTTTTCTTATTTTTATTAGAGATGGGGTTTCACCATGTTGGTCCGAATGGTCTTGAACTCCTGACCTCAGGTGATCCACCCACCACAGCCCTCATAAATGCTGGATTACTGGTGTGAGCCACCGCCCCTGGCCCCAGCACATACATATTTTTTTATTTTTATTTATTTATTTATTTATTTTTGAGACGGAGTTTCACTCTTGTTACCCAGGCTGGAGTGCAATGGCGCGATCTTGGCTCACTGCAACCTCCGCCTCCTGGGTTCAGGCATTTCTCCTGCCTCAGCCCCCTGAGTAGCTGGGATTACAGGCACGTGCCACCACGCCCAGCTACTTTTTTGTATTTTCTTTTTTTTTTTTTTTTTTTGAGACGGAGTTTCGCTCTTGTTACCCAGGCTGGAGTGCAATGGCACGATCTTGGCTCACCGCAACCTCTGCCTCCTGGGTTCAGGCAGTTCTCCTGCCTCAGGCTCCTGAGTAGCTGGGATTACAGGCACGCGCCACCATGCCCAGCTAATTTTTTGTATGTTTAGTAGAGACGGGGTTTCACCACGTTGACCAGGATGGTCTCGATCTCTCGACCTCGTGATCCACCCGCCTCGGCCTCCCAAAGTGCTGCGATTACAAGCTTGAGACACCGCGCCCGGCTACTTTTTTGTATTTTTAATAGAGATGGGGTTTCACCATGTTGAACAGGATGGTCTCGATCTCTTGACCTCGTGATCCACCCGCCTCGGCCTCCCAAAGTGCTGGGATTACAGGTGTGAGCCACCGCACCCTCCCCCTGCACATACTTTTAAAAATACCAGTCTCCTTCCTTACACAGGGTGAGAACTCTGTCTCGGTCGACGGGAAGTGCAGCGACTCCACGCTGCTTAGCAACTTGTTAGAAGAGATGAAGGCGACGCTGGCCAAGTGTTGAGAGCTGCCTGCGAGCCCCGCCCGCCCCGTGGAGCACGCACCCAGGGACCGCAGCCCTGACGAGTCTCACCTCTCCTCGGTCGTGTGTACTGTACCCAAGCCTGAGTGTTAATTTAACTCCGTGTCGTCTTCTGTGTAGACATCGGAAGTCATATGTTGCGTTGAATTACCTGACCATCCTTTTTTACTGTGACTCTTCCCGCTCTCTTTGGCAAGAAGTCCCCTTCTTGTCCCCAAACCAGCAAGGGACTCCCCTGCCTGGGTCCATGCCCTGCCCTGTGCTAGGGGTCAAGTCCTTGAATGTGGCTTCAGGGACTCCTGGCCTGGGCCAGGACCTTACGGGCACCACGTGGGGGCCACTTGGTGGACAGGGTGGGACTGACATGGCCTCCTCTGGGGCTGCCTGCTTTTGTCCCAAACACCTTGACGGTGGTGTCTGTCCAGGGGAGGAGAAGGAAGGGCCGTCGTCGCCAAGCTTCCCTCCCAGAACCCGCAGTGGGAAAGCAATCCTGTCGGCCACTGTCCATTGTCACTGTGCTCGTGGGCTGGTGGCCAGACCCTGGGATGCCAAGCTATGGGCAAAGAGGGGCTGGGGCCACCCAGGAGAGGCTGCAGTCAGAACCATGGCGGGGCTAGAGGAGGCCTCTCTGCCACCATTCTTCCTGGTCCGCAGAAGTGTCTCTCGGTGGGCTTGGGTTCGGGGTGGGGGCATGTGGTCGCGCCCGCCACCTGCCACTGTATGCACCATGGTTGCCCCGCGTCCTTCCCAGCACCCTCAGGAAGGCCCGGGCAGGGACTGGGAGCAGCAGACCCAGGCTGTAGACCTGGTGTGGAGTGTGCCCAGTGCCCTTGGCAGGACCCGTGAGAGTCGCCCCACCGGTAGAGCCCCTACCAGGTAGGCAGGGGGACCCCGCTCACTCCCCACAGCCAGTGTGGACACAGGACTGACCCTTCCTCAGAGATGATATTTTATCTTTCCTTTTGATGAAAACTGTCACTTTAGCATGTAATCTATTACAGAATCCCGTGCAGTGATTCTAGGATTTGAAATTGTATGATGTGTTACATAAGAATTTATTTGCTATCGACATTCCCATATAAAGGAGAGAGAGACATATCACGCTGCTGTCATGATTTTGTGTCAAGATGATCCAATAAAGTCGTAAAACAGGCATTTCCACGTGGGGTCTTCTCCCTGACCTGGGTCACGTGGCACTGCAGGGCCAGAGCCTCTGCACCTCAGATCTTGGGCCCTTGGGAGGTGGCCTTGGTCCCCAACACCATCCAGGTCTGGGGCTCAGGCAGACCCCATGGTGGAGCCACAGCGTCTCCCCGCAGCACCGTACAGGGGAGCAGGTGCCTACTCTCCCCCTTTCCCAGGAGCCCCTCAGGGCGGAGGCAGATGCAGAACCGAGAACCTCGGAAGAGCAGCCGTCCCTGCCCCTGGGTGAATTTGCCTCCTTTATACCCACCTTGGCCACACCTTGAAGATGCGACCCTTGAACAAGGTGATGCTGGCTCAGTGGAGGGAAGCCCCGCCAACTGTAACCCAAGACGCAGGCATAGTGGCGGGCTGTTTCACGGCAGGGGGTCAGAGCAGCACCGACAAGATCCCAGCTGCACCCACACCAGCGTCCCTTTTAGAAAACCATGCCTGACCAACCTGGCACGGTGGCTCATACCTGTCATCCCAGCACTTTGGGAGGTCAAGGGGGATGGATCACGAGGTCAAGACATTGAGACCATCCTGGCCAACATGGTGAAACCCCGTCTCTACTAAAACTACAAATATTAGCTGGGCGTGGTGGCGGGCACCTGTAGTTCAAGCTACTATGGAGGCTGAGACAGGAGAATCACTTGAACCCAAGATGCGTGCGGAGGTTGTAGTGAGCTGAGGTCACACCACTGCACTCCAGCCTGGTGACTGACTCCAGCCTGGTGACTCCACCTCAAAGGTGACCGAGGGAGACTCCATCTCAAAAAAAAAAGGACTAGACACAGTGGCTCACACCTGTAATCCCAGTACTTTGAGAGGCCAAGGCATCAGGAGATTGAGACCATCCTGGCCATCCTGGTGAAACCCCGTCTCTACTGAAAATAGAAAAATTAGCCAGGCATCGTGGTGCACATCTGTAGTCCCAGCTACTCGGGAGGCTGAGGCAGGAGAATCGCTTGAACCCAGGAGGTGGAGGTTGCAGTGATCCCAGATGGCACCACTGCACTCCAGCCAGGGCCACAGAGCGAGATCTATCGAAAAAAAAAGAAAAAAAAAGAAATCGGCCTCTTTCCTGTTACCTAAACACACTCCACGGGCTCAAAGGAAGCATCCTTCACAGCCAGGCTGAGGCATTAACGGCCGAGACCCGGCACCATCACTCCTGACGCTGCCTGCAGTGGCCAGTACCGAGTTTTCCACCACACACCCGTGGCTCCAGTGTCCCACAGAGCCTGTGTGCTTGGCCACCTTCCCACAGACCATTCCTGACCTCAGCAAGTGTTCCCATGCACCCCTCCCGTGATGGGGGCCTGAGGCGGCCACAAGACAGTGCATGGGACCGCGTTGGCAGCAGCAGTGTGCCCAGCGATGTTCTCACCAGGGTCCTGCATCTGCCCCAGTGCCGGAGCAGAGGGACGCCCGCAGAAGCGAGGAGACCTCCAGGCCGAGGTCACCCGAGTGAAAATGGGACTTGGGAGCTGCATCGCCGCACAGATGGGACGAGTCCCTTCCCTCCTGGGCGTCAGGAGCCCTGCCTCTGGCCATGATGCCACACCTGTCGTTGCCACAGAGATGATTAGACACAGACACAGCCCACGGTTCCTGGCGTTCCTTGGCTGAGGTCTGACGTAAGTGACTGCAACACTCAGACATGCTAGGGGTGGCCCTGGTCTCCCTGACACTGTGGCCTCGCTTTGCACGGAACCCAGGTGCTCTTGTGTGAGTCTATGCTTGTGCACTCAGGTGGGCCAAGGCCCCACAGGTGGGAGTCTGAGGACGCTCCCTGAGGCCCTGTGAGTGTGGCTCCGAGTAGGTCCCCGTGGTCATGGACCCAAGGCTAGGACCCGCCCTGCTCTGTCGGGGACATTTAGGCCTCCCCAGAAGCCCATCTCCAGCCCCCAGAGGCTTCCTCCTGCCCTGGCAAGAACTCTTCTGCAAGGAGAAACATCAGGGACTTTAATCACTGCATCCCAGAGCTCCGTGGACCTGCGCAGGGGCCGATGGTCCAGTGCAGCCCACCCGCATTCCCACCCTCCCAGCCTGGGCCAGCTCGGGCTGAGTCCGGGGTGGAGGGGGACCTAAGGTAGCAGCCGCCCAGCTCCAGAAGGACAGGAGGGGGCTGAGTCCCGGTCCCCACGTGGTGCGGGGGCAGGCCCAGTGCTGTCAGTGCTTCTTGAAACACTCGACGGCATCTTCCAAGGTCAGGTTGTCCAGGCGTCGGGACTCCAGACACCTGAAGGCTGGCGATACCAGGCTGCGGGGAGATGAGGCCGCCTCAGCTCTCCGTGCCCCCCACTCCCCGCCTCCCTCCCTGGGGGTCTTTGCTGGGGGGCCCCAGGTCTCCTCTCAGCTGGGACGTGTGGTCCTGTGTGTGGCCACGTCCACGACACCCGTGTGCCTGGGACTTCAGAAGGGTGTGGGGGCCATGGCACACTGCTGTTGACTTAGATGCACCCCTTCTCCCAAGGCCTCCCTTCTCTGGGTCACTCACAAGGCTGGGGTGGCTCTGTGCGTCCCGAGCCAGGAGGAGGAGAAAGCGTGGTTTGTTCATGAAAGCACCACATGGGTGTGGTTGCAGAGGTGGCATCCAGCAGGTGTCCCAGGCATAGGGAGAGCCCCACCTGCAGTGCTCCATCGACCTAGAGGACCCCCGGCACCCCCTCTTCTCTCCCTTTACCCCCTCCCCCTGAAGGCAGGGCCAGGGCGGCCTTACCTCATGCTCGTGTCCTGTCTGAAAGGCAAGATGGGGCAGTCAGACTCCATGGGGCACCCCTAACCATCGTCGGGAACCTTCCCAGGCTTGAACACAGACCTGGGGCAGGGGTGGGATCAGACCCTATGGGGACCTGTTAAGCCAGATGAGCCCCTCCAGCTGAGGGTCGGAGACCCTCGAGAGAGAAAGGGGCTGCGGCTGGCTCCTGCACAGAGCTGGGGTGAGGTCCCGCCTCCTCGGGGCCCCTCTAGGACGCAGAAGCTGAGGGGGTCCACCTGTGCCCCACACCTACTCACCCACGAGGTGCTCACACACATACAGCCTGTGTCGGGTTTGAGGAGGGGACTTACTTGTGCCAGTTATTTCTACAAGGACAGCAGGTTTGGACTCAGGAGACTGAGCGGCCGTGGGCAGGGTTTCCTCCCAAGCCCAGGTGGCAAGCTTGCCACTGCTGGGAGACCCCACTCACATGTAGTTCAAGAGGCCCTGGACTGCTGACTTCCACTGCTCCGAGGACCTGTGGAATGTGGGTTTGGAGGTGGTGCGCCCCTGAGCCCCAGACCCTGCCCTATCCCAGTGACGAGGGCCAGGTAGAGGGCGGGGAGTCCCCTCCAAGGAGAGCCTGGGACCCCAGGGACAGCAGGGCCTTGGCACAGGCGGGTGCGATGCCTGAGCCCCTACTCGCAGTTATAGCCAAAGCAGACGACGTGCGAGTTTGTGCAGTTGCTGCAGGAGATGGTCTCGTACTGGAAGATGCCTGCAACACACCACAGCCGCCCTGGGCTCACCTCGGCCTCTGGGGCCCCGAGCTGCCGCTGGCGCTGCCCTCAGCCGGGATGGAGCCTCACTTACCACAGTGGCGCTGACAGTCGATGCGGCCTGTGGGAGGGCAGACGGTGCAATCTCCAGGCCCAGCCTTGTTCCCCCGCCGTGCCTCCGCCCAACCCGCCAAAGCCTCAGGGTTCTCCACTGGGACCCAGGCTCACCTGAGTTTCATGTATGTGTGTCCATGACCCAAAGGAAGAGGTACCCAAGGTGACTCCCAGCGTGTGATGGAGCAGACCTCAGGGGAGGGCGGTGAGAATACTCCCAGCGCCTCTGGGGGCTACTTAGGGGAGGTTCCGGGGGGGTGTGTGTCGGGGGTGATAGCATTGATCCTTCAGGCGCTGGGCAGGGTCCCTCTCTGGGGAGCTGCCCTCCTTTTCAGCTGCCCAGTGCCCTGCTCATGTCACTCCGGCCTCAGCCAAGCCCCGCGGGTCTCTGCGGCTCTGGGCAGAACCTCCCTCCCCTGAAGCCTTATTTGCTCACTTTCGATGATGGCGTTCTGGAGGAGTTGCACCTGCTCCCGGAAGATGTTTCGCAGCTCATTGGGGAAATACCCTGAGGTGCCGGGGCAAAAGGTCAGGCTCAGGCGGTGGGCGGGGTGTCCTGGGGTGGGCGGGCCCCGCCTCGGTTTCCCGCCCCTTACCCGGGAAGTACATCTTCCCCTGGTACAGCTGATCCATCCTCTGGTACACGGCTCTCGCCACTTGGTCCAGCTTCTCCCAGGCTGCGGGCGGGAGGAGGAGCCAGCTGAGCGGCCTGCCCGGGGTTTTCGCTGGACGGGTGGTCGGGACTGGGCTGGGCTCCGGCACTCACTGATCTCGGCGGGGATGGTCAGGTGCAGCTCCTTCACAGTGTCGTCACTCCAGTCGGTGAGCAACGCCCCCGACACGGGGATGTCGCCCAGCCACCAAGACTTCAGGTTCACATGGTGGCGGTAGAAGGAGAACTTCTCGGAGAAGTTGCTGTGGCAGTGCAGGCAGCCGTGGGCCAGCGCCGCTGTCATGCCCACCAGGCACAGCAACAGGGCCATGCCTGTCCCGCCCGCCGCCGGCCAACCAACGGCGCTGCTCGCGCCACACCCCTCAGCCACACACCAACCAACGGCGCTTCCTGTGCCACGCCCCTCTACCGCGCACCAACCAACGGCGCTTCTTTTGCCACGCCCCTCCGCCGCGCACCAACCAACGGCGCTTCCTGTGCCACGCCCCTCCTTCGCACGCCAACCAACAGCGCTTCCTGTGCAACGCCCCCCCGCCGCACGCCAACCAACGGCACCCCCTGTGCCACGCCCCTCCGCCTCGCACCAACCAACGGCGCCCACCACGGCACTAGGCCGCTCCTCCTCCCCCGCTCACCCAACCAGCACAGGCCCCGTCCCCTCCTGGGTCCAGCCCCGCTCATGAGCGGCCCCTCAGTGAAAACTCCACTCCTGGATGGGCCCACCGCCATGCCGCGTCCCACGCATGCGCCAGTGGCCCCTGCTGGTTCCTCGGCCGACTCTCACTGAGGCCCCGCCCCGTGTCCCAACCGCTGTGCAAGCTCCGCCCACAGACCGCGGCCCCGGTTGCCAGGCAACGGAGAGCTCCGCCCGGCCCCGCGCAGCCTGGCCGGTTCTCAGGGCGTCCCACGGCTGCTGGCCGGAACGTGGCTCCGCGCGCCTTCGCCGCTTGGGGGTCCTAGAGCCCGCGGGACAGAGTCTCCAGGGGACTCCTGCACGTCGCTTCTACGCAGAGCCCCGGGCCCTTTAAGGAAAGTAGGCGCGGCCCGCGGGTGCGGCCGCGCGCGCGTGTGAGGCGTCTCCCGCGGCAGTGTCCCTCCGCGGCGGCTGTGAGGCGGTCAGGTGGGTACCGGGAGGGGCGAAGGCGGGCGACAAGGGCGGCCAGGTGGGTGCCGGGAGGGGCGAATTAGGCGGCGGGGAGGCCGAGCCTTCCGGAAGGGCGAGGCTGGGCGCGGTGCCTCACGCCTGTCATCCCAGCACTTTGGGAGGCCGAGGCGGACGGATCGCCTGAGGTCGGGGGTTCGAGACCAGCCAACATGGCGAAACCCCGTCTCTGCTAAAAATACAAAATAAGCCGGACGGGGCGGCAGGCGCCTGTAATCGCGGCTACTCGGGAGGCTGAGGCAGGAGAATCGCCTGAATCCGGGGGGGCGGAGGTTGCAGTGAGATCGCGCGACTTCACGCCAGCCTGGGCAACAAGAGCCGGGGGTGTGGGGGAGGAAGGGCGAATTCAGGCGGCGGGAAAGCAGGATCCTTCAGGAAGGCTGAACGCAGGCGGGGAGGGAGGCTGATCCCTCGGGAGGGGCGAGCGCCGGCGGCGGGGAGACCGATGCCCCGCCTTACCCGGGAGGGGTCCAGCTGCGGGGTCAACTCCTGGTCCCGACCCACTGTCCTCCCCCAGGACCTCTTGCCTCCCCGTGTGGATGAAAGTTTCGCAGGGCCTCAGGACCCCCAGGGCCCAGGGTGGTCGGGCTTTTTCAAAGCAGCCTTTTTTTTTTTTTTTTTTTAAGACAGAGGTTCGCTCTCGTTACCCAGGCTGGAGTGCAGTGGCGCGATCTCGGCTCACCGCAACCTCCGCCTCCTGGGTTCAGGCAATTCTCCTGCCTCAGCCTCCTGAGTAGCTGGGATTACAGGCACGTGCCACCATGCCCAGCTAATTTTTTGTATTTTTAGTAGAGACGGGGTTTCACCATGTTGACCAAGATGGTCTCGATCTCTCGACCTCGTAATCCACCCGCCTCGGCCTCCCAAAGTGCTGGGATTACAGGCTTGAGCCACCGCGCCCGGCTCAACAGCCTTTTTTTTAAAAAAAGATGGGGTTTCACCATGATGGCCAGGCTGGTCTCGAACTTCTGACCTCAGGTGATCCACCCACCTCAGCCTCCCAAAGTGCTGGGATTACAGGCGTGAGCCACCGCGCCCGGCCGAAGAGGCCCTTCCGCAGCAAAGAGGGTATTAAAAGTGTAAGCGCTGGACACTGTGGCTCAAGCCTGTAATCCCAGCCCTTTGGGAGGCCGAGGCGGGTGGATCACGAGGTCAAGAGATTGAGACCATCCTGGTCAACATGGTGAAACCCCGTCTCTACTAAAAATACAAAAAATTAGCTGGGCATGGTGGCAGGTGCCTCTAATCCCAGCTACTCAGGAGGCTGAGGCAGGAGAATTGCCTGAACCCAGGAGGCGGAGGTTGCGGTGAGCCGAGATCGCACCATTGCAAGAACGAAACTCTGTCTAAAAAAAAAAAAAAAAAAAAAAAAAAAGTGTAAGCAACAGACTGGACTCGGTGGCTCACGCCTGTAATCCCAACACTTTGTGAGGCCGAGGCGGGTGGATCACCTGAGGTCAGGGGTTCAAGACCAGCCTGGCCAACATGGTAAACTCCATCTCTACTAAAAATAGAAAAATCAGCCGGGTGCGGTGGCACCTGCCTGTAATCCCAGCTACTTGGGAGGCTGAGGCAGGAGAATCGCTTGAACCTGTGAGGTGGAGATTGTGGTGAGCCGAGATCATGCCACTGCAGTCCAGCGTGCTAGCCTGGGCGACAAGAACAAAACTCGGTCTCAAAAAAAAAAAAAAAAAAAAAAAAAAAAAAAAAAAAAAAAAAAAAAAAAAAAAAAAGTGTAAGCAATGGTGGATTTTATAAGAAGTCACTGAGAAGGGAGGGGAGATAGGGGAGATTGGAAAATGCAATCACATTGCAGAAAATCAGTGCTCCAGAGCCGCGCCTTTTCTTGGGGATAAGATTTCCAGTCTTTGTACACACTGCTTTTTGTATGTTTTGGAGTCTGGAGTGTCGCTTTGTTGCCCAGGCTGGAGTGCAGGGTGCCAACTCTGCTCACTGCAAACTCTGCCTCCGAGGTTCAGGTGGTGCTCCTGCCTCAGCCTCCTGAGTAGCTGGTATTACAGGCGCACGACACCACACCCAACTCTTTTTTTTTTTTTTTTTTTTTTTGAGACGGAGGCAGGCAATTCTCCTGCCTCAGCCTCCTGAGTAGCTGGGATTACAGGCACGCACCACCGTGCCCAGCTGATTTTTTGTATTTTTAGTAGAGACGGGGTTTCACCACGTTGACCAGGTTGGTCTCGATCTCTTGACCTCGTGATCCAGCCGCCTCGGCCTCCCAAAGTGCTGGGATTACAGGTGTGAGCCACCGTGCCCGGCCTCATTTTTGTATTTTTAGTAGAGACAGGGTTTCACCGTGCTAGCCAGGCTGGTCTCGAACTCTTGACCTCAGGTGATCCACCCACCTCGGCCTCCCAAAGTGCTGGGATTGCAGGCGTCAGCCACTGCGCCCGGCCCACGCTGCTTTTTTGCACTTGCTTTTTTTTTTTTTTTTTTTGAGACGGAGTTTCTCTCTTGTTACCCAGGCTGGAGTGCAATGGCGCGATCTCGGCTCACTGCAACCTCCGCCTCCTGGGTTCAGGCAATTCTCCTGTCTCAGCCTCCTGAGTAGCTGGAATTACAGGCACGCGCCACCATGCCCAACTAATTTTTTGTATTTTTAGTAGAGACGGGGTTTCACCAGTTGACCGGGATGGTCTCAATCTCTTGACCTTGTGATCCACCCGCCTCGGCCTCCCAAAGTGCGGGGATTACAGGCGTGAGCCACCGCGCCCGGCCTGCACTTGCTTTTTCCTTCGTTTTCTCCTTAACAGTTTATGCGGGTTTAATTGACATGCAATAATCTGCCCGTATTCAAAGCAGACGGTTTGGTAAATGTTGAAATGTGGGTTTTGCGTGTTTCGCATTCCATCTGTGCTTTCTGCTTTGGCAGTTGCACAGGCAGGAGGGCGTGCCCTGGGCAGCCTTGCCTCTTCCTTCCTGTGCCTCATGAAGTCATGAGGGGGGCTTCATGAGGGGGGCTTCGAGTAGCCCCCTTTTACAGAAGAGGAGCTCGGACGCAGATCCGAGGGGCTGCTGAAGGCTGGAGCCTCCAGAGCCCACAGTGATGCCCTGAGGATGGAGTCATTCATTTCCCTGCATGTGTGGGATGATCTGGGTTTTGTCTCATGAGATAAAACCCACCTTCCTTTTGTGTTCTTCTGGATTCAATTCCCTTCCATGCCTGGTTTTGCTTTGGTGTAGGGGAAGCTGGATGTTTGGTTGGCTGTTTGGTTTGCTGGTTGTTTAGGGAGTGCAAGAGGGAGGCCGGGCGTGGTGGTTCACGCCTGTTATCCTAGCACTTTGGGAGGCCGAGGTGGGCAGATCACTTGAGGTTGGGAGTTGAAGCCGGGCATGGTGGCTCGTGCCCGTAGTCCCAGCTACTCGGGAGGCGGAGGTGGGAGGATCGCTTGAGCCCAGGAGTTCTGGGCTGTAGTGCCCTATGCCGATCGGGTGTCCGAACTAAGTTTGGCATCAATATGGTGACCTCCCGAGAGTGGGGGACCACCAGGTTGCCTAAGGAGGGATGACCCAGCCCAGGTTCTAAATGGAGCAGGTCAAAACTCCCGTGCTAATCAGTAGTGGGATTGCACCTGTGAATAGCCACTGCACTCCAGCCTAGGCAACATAGCAAGACCGTGTCTTGTTTAAAAAAAAAAAAAAAAAAAAAAAGGGGTAGTTTGAGACCAGCCTGGCTAACTATTCGTCTCTACTATTAGGCTAGGTGCAGTGGCTCATGCCTGTAATCCCAGCGCTTTGGGAGGTTGAGGCGGGCATATCACAAGGTCAGGAGATCAAGACCATCCTGCCAACATTGTGAAACTGTCTCTAGTAAAAATACAAAAAAATTAGGTGAGCTTGGTGGCATGTGCCTGTAGTGACAGCTACTCAGGAGGCTGAGGCAGGAGAATCGCTTAAACCCAGGAGGTGGAGATTGCAGTGAGCTGAGATCGCGCCACTGCACTCCAGCCTTGGTGACAGAGCAAGACTCGTCTCAAAAGAAAGGAAGGAAGTGCAAGAGGGTGCCAGATACAGCGGCACACACTTGTAATCCTAGTGCTTTGGGAGGCTGTGGCGGAGGATTGCTTGAGCCCAGGAGGTCGAGGCCGCACTGAGTCGAGATTGCACCACTGCACTCCAGTCTCACCACAGAGCAAGACTAAGACTCAAAAAAAAAAAAAAAAAAAAAAAATCCTCTTCCAGGGAGGTTCTCTTCTGCTTTAGAGACCTCATAGTGGCTGTTTCAGAAAAATTCCCCACACAGCTGACGGAGAGCTTGGGGTTTGAAGGTGGGGAGTTTTAGGCATTCCCCAGCTAATGATCTCTGCTCCTGTTTTCCTGGCATGAGAGGGTCAAATGGCTTAAGCAGAAAAGGCAAATCTGACTTCAGAAATGGGATTCTGGGGCCAGCTGTGATGGCTCACACCTGTAATCCCAGCACTTTGGGAGGTGGAAGCAGGTAGATCAGGAGGTCAGGAGTTCAAGATCAGCCTGGCCAACATGATAAAACCCACCCCGTCTCTACTAAAAATAAAAAAATTAGCCAGGCATGGTGGCGGGCACCTGTAATCCCAGCTACTTGGGAGGCTGAGGCAGGAGAATTGCTTGAACCTGGGAGGCAGAGGTTGCAGTGAGCCGAGATGGTGCCACTGCACTCCAGCCTGGTGCCTGGCGACAGAGGGAAACTCTGTCTCAAAAAAAACCACAACTTGGCCGGGCGCGGTGGCTCAAGCCTGTAATCCCAGCACTTTGGGAGGCCGAGGCGGGTGGATCATGAGGTCAAGAGATCGAGACCATCCTGGTCAACACGGTGAAACCCCGTCTCTACTAAAAATACAAAAAATTAGCTGGGCATGGTGGCACGTGCCTGTAATCCCAGCTACTTAGGAGGCTGAGGCAGGAGAATTGCCTGAGCCCAGGAGGCGGAGGTTGCAGTGAGCTGAGATCGCGCCATTGCACTCCAGCCTGGGTAACAAGAGCGAAACTCCGTCTCAAACAAAACAAAACAAAACAAAACAAAACACTCTTCCGCTCCTTAAAACAACACACACACACACACACACACACACACACACACACACACAGAGATTGACAGAGGGTTGGGCACCTTAGCTCATGCTTGTGAGCCTAGGATTTTGAGATCAGCGTGGGCAACATAGTAAGGCCCCATCTCTACCAAAAATACACAAATTAGCTGGGCATAGTGGCATGCGCCTGTGGTCCCAGCTACTGGGGAGGCTGAGGTGGGAGGATGGTTTGAGCCCGAGAGGTGGAGGCTGCAGTGAGCTGTGATTGTACCACTGCACTCCAGCCTGGGTGACAGAGCGAGACCTTGTCTCAAGACAGACAAACAGCAGAAAAAAACTTGCTTCCAGAGACAATAGTTCCTTATTGTTTTTTCACGGTTGTACCCATTTATTATTCTTTCTTGAACAAAAAAGTTCTCAGTATCCATACTGTTTTGCAACTTACTCTGCACTTAGCGGATATTGGGTGTCCCTCCGCACCAGAGCCTGTGTCTCATTCTTCTTGAAACCGTGTGGCTGGACCGCCCTGGATGACGTGGGGATGAGAAGTCTCCCCTGGGTTGACGGGCTTTGGCTCAAGTTTCAGGCTTTTTTTCTAGCCAGATGGGCTTGGGATGATTTTGCAGGAAGCGCCTGTTCTCCAGATCTGGCCTGTAGAGGGCCCTGGAATCTTGGCTGTGGGGCTACTTACTACCTACTACCGGGGTCAATTTCACGTACGTTTCTCTCACCTTTTCTTCCCCACAAGTGGTGGGTGTTTTTCCTCTTGGGTCTTCTTGTTTTGCTGCAGAGTCTATCTTTAGCTTATTAGTATGTTAATATCATGCATGTATTTTCATCGCGGCTACCTTTAATGTCACATTTCATCGACTGCACGTCTCACAGGGAAGGAGGAAGTTGTTAGTGACTTCCCGTGTGGGGCTGGGGCCAGGGTCTCCCTGTGTGGGGCTAGGTACTATGGACATTCAGGGCTCAGTCATTCTCTGGGGTGGAGTGTCATGGGCACTGCAGGGTGCTGAGCAGTGTCCCTGGCCTCCACTTACTCCCTGCCGGGAGATCCCCTCACAACCTGACAACCACCAGTGTCCCCAGACATTGCCTGGTGTTGAGGGGCAGAGTCATCACCGTATTCAGGCCTGTCGGGGTTGGGGGCAGGGGGCAGGGTGGTCTAGCCCTGACTCAGCCCCCTATGGCCTCTGGGCCATGAGGCGATTGGAAAGAAAAAGGAAGTGGTCACGGGTATGAGCCACTCAAAGCATGGACAGTCCCCTCTGGGGACAAAGGTATGGGCTGAGCTGGGACATCTGGGTGGGGAGCCAGGCCCCAAGTGCCCTGGAGAATCAAGACAGCCTGAGTCACAGTGCCAACTCTGCCAGCTGTGCCTATTGGTTTCAGAAGCGCCCTGAAGCTGAGGAGCTCTGGGGATGCAGCCATGGCTGGGCTGAGATGTGTTAGTTGTCAGGTCCCCAGAATTCCCTTGGTGGAGTCCCTTGTTTAGCAGAGGGGAAGCTGCCAGTCTAGCTGGGGTCTTCCCACAGGGCAGTTTTGCCCCCAGGGGACTTGGAAATGTTGGCGGGGACTTGTGTTTGTCACAACTCAAGGCGGGGGTGCCCCTCCCCTGGCATGGAGTGGATGGAGGCCAGGGACACCGCCCAGCACCTGCAATGCTCAGGACAAACTCACCCCAGAAAATGATCTGGCCCTGAATGCTAAGGGGGAGACTGCAGTAATTATTTGGAAAAAGAAATCAAGTCTGCTTCCTGCTCATACCAGACACCAGAACACACTCCCGACGCAGCAGACGGCGTGAACCAGGGGTATCCCAGTTCCTGGGATTCTCCTCTCCCGTCCCCACTCAGGGTGTGGATTTCAGTAGCCTCCTGGGACCTCAGCAGAGCAGAGGATCATGGGACGCAGAGTCTCTTGGGTGTCTGTGAAATCCCTAAACCAAGGGGTGTCCATCGAGGGTGATTCTGTCCCCAGAGGACACTGGGCCAAGTCTCGGACCTTTGTGTTTTTCTCACAACTGGGGGTGCTCCCAGCATTCGGTGGGTGGAGGCCAGGGAGGCAGCTCAGCACCCTGCAGTGCCCAGGACGGCCCCTCCCCGGAGAGTGACCCACCCCGGTGTCCACTGTGCAGAGAATGGAAACCTTGCCCTAGTGGCAGACACACTAGATTTGGAACCGCAGGATGTGAGTTCAAGCCCAGACTCGTACCTTTCACCACGTACCCCCAGGTGAGGCAGCTGGCCTCAGCTTCTGGACGGGCAGGGCGGTGAGCCCCTCCCCTGGCCGGGAAATGATGAGTTTCACACAAGCATGTCCTCCGGGGCTGGCAGATGTCAGGCTTGTTTACTAGTGAAGCCCCGATCACTGAGTAGGAACAGGAGCATCCACTTTCAACCCACGCTGCAAGCCTCGCGGGACTGGGGGCGTGATCCCCAGTGGGGCTGGTTTATGAGTGCGTAGGGGAGTGGTCCCCAGAAAGCGAGAGAAGCACGGACAGCCAGATGCACGTCTACACCTCTGAAAGCAACAGTCACTGTCTACTAACTAGTGATGCAGTTGACAAGTTCTAAAAATTAGTCATAGGCCGGGCGCAGTGGCTCACGCCTGTAATCCTAACTACTCGGGAGGCTGAGGCAGGAGAATTGCTTGAACCCAGAAGACAGAGGTTGCAGTGAGCCGAGATCACGCCATTGCACTCCAGCCTGGGTAAAAAGAGCGAAACTCTGTCCCAAAAAATAATAATAAAATAAAATAAAAATAAAAATTACTCATTAAAGAGGGAGACAGAGCTGTGCTCAGTGGCTCACGTCTGTAATCCCAGCACTTTGGGAGGCCAAGGTGGGAGGATTGCTTGAGGTTAGGAGTTCAAGACTAGCCTGGTCAACAGAGCAAGACCCTGTCTCTGCAAAAAATACAAAAATTAGCTGGGCGTGCTGGTGCACACCAGTAGTCCCAGCTACTCAGGAGGCTGAGGTGGGAAGATTGCTTGAGCCCGGGAGGTTGAGGCTGGAGTGGGCTATGATGGTGCCACTGCACTCCAGCCTGGGAGACAGAGCGAGACTCCATCTCAAAAAAAAAAAAAAAAAAAAAAAATGCCGGGCACGGTGGCTCAAGCCTGTAATCCCAGTACTTTGGGAGGCCGAGGCGGGTGGATCACGAGGTCAAGAGATCGAGACCATCCTGGTCAACATGGTGAAACCCCGTCTCTACTAAAAATACAAAAAATTAGCTGGGCATGGTGGCGCGTGCCTGTAATCCCAGCTACTTGGGAGGCTGAGGCAGAAGAATTGCCTGAACCCAGGAGGTGGAGGTTGCGGTGAGCCGAGATCGTGCCATTGCACTCCAGCCTGGGTAACAAGAGTGAAACTCTGTCTCAAAAAAAAAACAAAACACACACACACACACACAAAACGGAACAGTTAGATCCCTGGCTCTGCCGCTCCCAGGACAGGCTTCTCCCTTGGCACTGCAGACATTCCAGGCAGATCGTTCTCTGGGGTGGGGTGTCCTGGGCACTGCAGGGCACGAAGCAGCATTTCTGGCCACCACCCACTCTGTGCCAGGAGCATCACCCAGTCATGACAACCACAAATGCCCCCAGACATCACCTGGTGTCCCCCAGGGTGCAGAACCACCCCTCAAGGGAGCCCCCTGCTGCAGCTGAGTGTGGCTGGGAGCTCTTCACAGCGGCCACGAGGAGGCGAGACGGTGAGGTGGGGGGCCAGGCTCCCACTGGGTGGGCTCAGAGCATGGCTTCTGCCTCCTCACTCAGACTGAAGCAGTCCAGGAGGCCAAGAAGGTGGTACCGAGTCAAGCCCCCACCCTGTGGCCCCCGGCAGTGAAAGCCCCGTGGAAGGAGGGCAGCCTGAGTTTGATGGGCGCTTGGGGCATTCCTTCCTGTGGCTTCCTCTTCCTGACACTTGGGCTCTTGTCTTTTGAAACCTGGGTTGGGTCCTCTGAAGCAAGCACCCCACAGGCACCCGTCACATCTCGTCACTGTAACTCCCCTAGGTGACACGATCTTAGTTTCGTTTTGTTTCCTTTTGTTTTGAGATAGAGTCTCGCCTTGTCCCCCAGGCTGGAGTGCAGTGGCACAATCATAGCTCACCATAGCCTCGACCTCCTGGGCGCAAGTGATTCTCCCACCTCAGCCTCCTGAGAAGCTGGGAGTGTACAGGCGCATCCGCCCTGCCCGGCTACTTTCTAAGTATTCTGTGCAGAGACGGGGTCTCACTAGGTTGCCCAGGCTGGTCTTGAGCTCTTAACCTCAAGCAATCCTCCTGCCTTGGCCTCCCAAAGTGCTGGGATTACAGGCATGAGCCACTGCGCCTGGACAGGGTTTTTTTTTTTTTTTTAGTGGTGATGAGAGTGTTCTGGAATTAGATGAAGGTGGTGTTTGCACAACTCCAAACACGCCAGGAGCCACATAACTCTACAATTTAAAAGGTGAAAATCAGCCGGGCGCGGTGGCTCACGCCTGTAATCCCAGCACTTTGGGAGCCTGAGGTGGGTGGATCATGAGGTCAAGAGATTGAGACCATCCTGGTCAACATGGTGAAACCCCGTCTCTACTAAAAATACAAAAAATTAGCTGGGCATGGTGGCACGTGCCTGTAATCCCAGCTACTCAGGAGGCTGAGACAGGAGAATTGCCTGAGCCCAGGAGGCGGAGGTTGCGGTGAGCCGAGATCGCGCCATTGCACTCCAGCCTGGGTAACAAGAGCGAAACTCCGTCTCAAAAATAAAAAATAAAAAAAAAATAAATACGGCCAGGCGCGGTGGTTCAAGCCTGTAATCCCAGCACTTTGGGAGGCTGAGGCAGGAAGATCACCTGAGGTCGGGAGTTTGGGATCAACCTGACCAACATAGAGAAACCCCATCTCTACTGAAAATACAAAAAAAATTTAGCCAGGTGTGGTGGTGCATGACTGTAATCCCAGCTACTTGGGAGGCTGAGGTAGGAGAATCCCTTGCACCGAGGAGTGGGAGGCTGCAGTGAGCCGAGATCACTCCATTGCACTCCAGCCTGGGCAACAAGAGCAAAACTCTGTCTCAAAATGAATAAATAAAAGTAAAACTTAAATGAATACTCAGGTTTTGGAAGGTGGCTCTGGGACGCCGCTCCCAGGACAGATTCTGAGCTGGGAGCGTCTTCCAGCCAAATATCAGGGCTGCCAGGCCGGGAGCCAGTGTTGCGCACTGACCTAGAGCATCGGGAACTGACGCCTCTGCTCAGGGCTTGTCTCTCCGGCTCCTCCCATGCTCTGGGGCAGCGGTCCCTGAGGCAGTGGCAGGATGTGGAAGCCTCCGGAAGGAAGTGGGTGACTGTGGGCCTTGAGCTGCGGCACCTCAGTGGGGGAGGGGTCATACCAGCTGGTTGCTTAGAGAAACTGTGTTGTGTAAAAAAAAAAAAAAAAAAAAAGGATAGGGGTGTTGCGGCAGGGGAATTTGTTGTCTCACCTTTCATTTCTCTAGAAGTTTCCAAGAGTCACTTGGGTCTCGTCCCGGGGAAGACCCGGGGAAGCCGAGAAGGCCTTGGCATTGAGTTCTGAGAGCTGGTTCCCGCCTTGTGTTCCCCACACTGTCCACTGGAGGAATCGGAGAAGAGCTGAGCGGAGGGAGCCCCCGACACGGTAACCAGTCCCGGCCTCCGGGGACAGTAAGGGTGGGGTCAGGGTCCCGAGGCTGCTCCGGCCTTTCCTTGGAAAAGACCCTTTCTGTGGTTGATCGATCGTCCCTCCGCCGAGGAGCCTGTGTTTCTTCCTGATAGAAAACGGTGTACTCGGGCCGGGCGCGGTGGCTCACGTCTGTCATCCCAGCGCTCCGGAAGGCTGAGACAGAAGGATTGCGTGAGGCCAGGAATTTGAGAGCAGCCTGGGCAACATGGCGAAACCCGTGTCTCTACTCGTAAAAAATTAGGCCGGGTGTGGTGGTTCACACCTGTAATCCCAGCAATTTGGGAGCTCAAGGCAGGCAGATCATGAGGTTAGGAGTTCAAGACCAGCCTGGCCAGTATGGTGAAACCCCATTTCTGCTAAAAATGCAAAAATTAGCCAGGCGTAGTGGCATGTGCCTGTAAACTCAGCTACTCGGAAGGCTAAGCCAGAAGAATGCCTTGAACCCAGGAGACAGAGGTTGCAGTGAGCCAAGATCGCGCCACTGCACTCCAGCCTGGGCCACAGTGCAAGATACTGTCTCAAAAGAAAAAAAATGAGCTTAGTGTGGTGGCCTACATCTTCGGTCCCTCTACTCGGAGGCGAGGGAGGGAGGATGGCTTGAGCCCAGGGGATCAGGGTTGCATTGAGCTATGATGATGCCACTGCACTCCACCCTGGGCGACAGAGCAAGACCCTGTCTCAAAAAAAAAAAAAAAAAAAAAAAAAAAAAAAAAAAAAAAAGGCCGGGCGCGGTGGCTCAAGCCTGTAATCCCAGCACTTTGGGAGGCCGAGGCGGGTGGATCACAAGGTCAAGAGATCGAGACCATCCTGGTCAACATGGTGAAACCCCGTCTCTACTAAAAATACAAAACATTAGCTGGGTATGGTAGCACGCGCCTGTAATCCTAGCTACTCAGGAGGCTGAGGCAGAATTGCCTGAACCCAGGAGGCGGAGGTTGCGGTGAGCTGAGATCGCGCCATAGCACTCCAGCCTGGGTAACAAGAGCGAAACTCCGTCTCAAAAAAAAAGAAAAGAAAAAGGAAAGAGAAAACCGTTTGCTTGTGACGGGAGCTCTGCCCGTCCGCAAGGTTCTTCAGAAAATGTTTCCTTCCACTTAAAATCCTCCACCTTTTTTTTTTTTTTTTCGAGATGGAGTCTAACTCTGAAATGCAGTGACATGATCTCAGCTCATGGCAATGTCCGCCTCCCCGGGTTCAAGAGATTCTCCTCCCTCAGCCTTCCAAGTAGCTGGGATTATAGGCATCCACCACCACACCCAGCTATCTTTTTGTATTTTTAGTAGAGATGTGGTTTCACCATGTTAGCCAGGATGGTCTCGAACTCCTGACCTCAAGTGAGCCTCCCGCCTCATCCTCCCAAAGTGTAGGGATCCCAGGTGTGAGCCGCTGTGCCCGGCCCCCCTCCCCTTCTGAAAGGAGACAGAAATGCCAGGAGGAAGTGTACCAACCCCTTGGGCTGCTCTCTTGTTTTCTGGAACTGTCCTGGCATGAGTCTGGTAGACAGGCTTCTAAAGGGCTATAGGAAAAGATAAGCCTCAGCCAGGCTCAGTGGCTCACACCCGAAATACCGTCTCTACAAAAAGTTTTAAAAAGACCAGCGGAAGCCTGTGGGAACAGCCGCCTTCTCCCCGAGGCTCAGCCCAGGTGGGGGTCTCCTCCCTCAGCTGCAGTCAGCCCTGAGCGCAATACTGCGGCTAGAAGGCCCCGCCTGCCCATCCAGGCGGCGTGGCTGCAAGCTAAGCCCCCAGATCGGCCTGGGAGGCGCTGAAATGGACAGAGGGCAGCTCCTGGCTGTGGCGGGTTGGGTTTTTCTCTGTGCTGTGATTTCTGTTGATGTTGGAAAGTCAGCTTCGAGGTCAGTGAGGAGCCCAGGTGTGAAACGGAAATGGGGAGGGGAGTCGTGGGCCTGTCTGGGTGGATGGGGGTCCACACCCCCGCGTCGTTCCCTCTTTGGTAAGGTGGGGAATGCACTTGCCCCGTCTGGAGGCGTGGGGACTGAGGTGATTCCCAGTGTGGAGGAGCGTCTCGCATAGTGGCCGCCATTTTCCCTTCCAAGGGGTTTATTGATCTTGAGCTGCAGGGGTGTGGCCTGCGGGCAGGTGTGGCTGGCTTGCAGAGCTCATCACAGCGGCAGGCGCCAGGGTCCTCAGCCGTCACTGGGAAAGGGCCACAGGTCTCCCTCCTCACCAAAACCAGCTCGCACCAGCTCAGCCCCAGCGTGGATGTGTCCCGGGCTGCCCAGCCCCCAGGGGACCACCAGCACAGCGGTGGCCTCTTTGAATCAGGCGCTTCCCAGGAGGGTCTGAGGCTGGTCTTCGGGATCGCTCCTTCCTTGGGAAGTAGGCGGGCAGCCAGGCACAGTGGGTCACACCTGTGATCCCAGCACCTTGAGAGGTGGAGGCAGAAGGATCGCTTGAATCCAGGAGTTCAAGACCATCCTGGGCAATATAGTGAGACCCTGTCTCTACAAAAAAATACAAAAAAAAAAAAAAAAGAAAGAAAGAAAGCAATTAACTAGGTATGGTGGCTACTCAGGAGGCTGAGGTGGGAGGATCCCTTGAGCTAGGATGTCGAGGCTGAAGTGTGAAACGTGATCCTGCCGCTGCACTCCAGCCTGGGCAGCAGATGGAGAACCTGTCTCTAAAAATAGACAAGAAGCAAGCAGGCGGGGACCTGCGTGGTCACCCTGGGGCTGTGCCCCCCACCCCAGCAAAACCAGGACGGGTCAGCTGCCCCTGGGTTCGGAACATCCAATGGCTCTGCAGGGCCGTGGAGGGGCCCGTGGTGGAGCAGCCCTGGCTCAGGAGGTATGTGGCACTGGGTTTGTGATCAGACGGCTACCCGTGTCCCTGAGAGTTGCTGAGTTTAGTGAGTTGTGGGGCAGAAAGAGCAGTGGGTTCACCCACAGAGTCCAGGGTTTGAGCCCCAGCCGATCCACCCAAAAGCTGTGCGGCATGAAATGCTGCTATAGAGTCAGCCATTATCTTCTGAGCCACGGTCTCACCCTGGGCTATCTGATCTTAACCCCGGGTGATGTCCACGGACATCTGTGGTTGCCACACCTGAGGGTGCTCCTGGCATGGAGCAGGTGGAGGCCAGGGACGCTGCTCAGACCCTGCAGTGCCCGGGGCGGCCCCACCCCAGAGAACCATCGGGCCCCAGTGTCCACAGAGCCAGCGGGTAGAGGCCTGGTTTTCTCTGTAAAATGGAGACGGGGTTTTCATACCAGGAAAATGTAAAGTACAAGTTCCTCGTTGGGTGTTAACCCTGGTGGCAGGAAGTGATGACGGTGGCCGAGGGCCCCAGGACAGTGCTGGGGAAGTTTCTGGTCACTGCAGAGTGGGTGGGACCTGAGTCCTTCTGGCACCTGTGCCCAGGCTGCCCTGAGCAGTGTCCCTGGCCCGTCAGTCCTCACCAGGCCTCCCTGTGACAAACCACTGACCCTGTACCTTCTTACAGTGCAGACTCTGTCCTCACTGTGCTCACAGTGCACACAGGTTTTTATGGGTTTTGTTTTCTTTTGAGACGGGGTCTCACTCTGTCACCCGGTTGGAATGCAGTGGCACGATCTTGGCTCACTGCCACCTTTGCCTCCCAGGTTCAAGCGATTTTCCTGCCTCAGCCTCCCGAGTAGCTGGGGTTACAGGTGAGCGCCACCATACCTGGCTGACTTTTGTATTTTTGGTAGAGACGGGGTTTCACCATACTGGCCAGGCTGGTCTGGAACTCCGGACCTCGTGATCCGCCCGCCTTGGCCTCCCAAAGTACTGGGATGACAGGCGTGAGCCATCCTCCCAGCCAGACAAAGATTTATGAAGACAGTGTGTGCCTGAGTTTGAGCCTGGGAGGAGCTGGGTTTAGTTTTTCTCTGCGGCGCTCGCAGCAGACGCCTCCACGCCCAGCACACACTTTGTACAGCAGTTTTATTGAGAAATAAATCATGCAGCATACAGTTCACCATTGAAGGTGTACAGTTCAGTGTTTTTAGTGCATTCAGAGCTGTGCAGTCATCACTGTCATGGATTAATATTTGAGCACACTCACGCACCGCCAAAGAGCACCCCAGCCCCACCAGCTGCCACCCCTCCCGTCTCCCTAGCCCTCAGCGCCAACACCCACAAATCCCCTCCCTGCCTCCGTAGATGGGCATATCCTGGACAATTCATAAAAATGGGATCACGCCCTGTGTGGCCTTTTGTGTCTGGCGTCTCTTGCTGAGTGAGCGTGACGTCCTCCAGGGGCATCCATGCGGCGCCGGTGTCTGAGCCCCGTTCGTGTTCGTGGCTGGGTTGTGTTCCAGTGCGTGGCTGGCACGCAGCGCTGATCCACTCCCTTGTGGCTAGACACGTGGCTGTCTCCTCATTGGGCTCCTGTGAATCGCGCTGCTGTGGACACGGGTTTCCACGTTGTGGGCGTCTGTGCCCCTTTCTCTCGGGTGAGCCCTTGGGGTGGGGTTGCCGGGGTGACTCAGTGTTTAACCTTTTGAAGATCCGCATGCTCTTACCCACGGCGGCCGCCCCATGTTCTGTTCCCGCCGTCGGGGGAGAGGGTCCCACGTCTCCACATCCTGGCTCACACCTGCGGCTCTTTTTGACAGTGCGTCCTCCTGAGGGGAGACAGGGCCTGCCCCCGCTTCTGGGTTTCCTCCGCCCTCCCCCCGTTGTCCGTGGCGGGCTCTCCCTAGTCCCACTCTCGGTGCTGCCTCAGGTCCCCTCCGAAACCGGCGTCCTGGAAGGATGGGCAGGGTCTGCGGGAGGCCCCGGGCAGCAGATGCTGGAGGGTCCCGGCCTCACGGAACCAGGCTGTGGGTGTGTGGTTCCGGGAGCTGGGACTTGGCTCCTTTGCGAGTTTCCTGCTGACACTACCACAAGTTTAGTGGCCTCAGACCACACAGATGCATCATCTTACAGCTCTCCGGGAGGCCGGAGGCTAGAGCAGATGGCAGGGGCTGAGGTGGAGGAATGAGCAGGGCTGGGCCTCCTGGGGGCTCCAGGGGAGAATCCGGCTCCCGCCTTTCGTCCCTCAGCTGGGGGCCCTTCCTCCCCCGTCACAGCCACAGCGCAGCCTCTTCCAGTCTCTCCCTGACTCAGCCTCCCCCCTCCTCTCCTGAGGACCCTGTGAGGACTCCAGGCCCCCCGATCATCCACAGTGATCTCCCAGCTTCGGTCCTTCTGTAACTTGCTTTGTTTTTTGAGACGGAGTCTCATTCCGTCCCCCAGGCTGGAGCGCAGTGGCGTCATCTCGGCTCACCGCAACCTCTGCCCTCCAGGTTCAAGCGATTCTCCTGCCTCAGCCTCCTGAGTAGCTGGGCTTACAGGCGCCCGCCACCATGCCCCACTAATTTTTGTGGTTTTAGCAGAGACGAGGTTTCACCGTGTTGGTCAGGCTGGTCTCAAATGCCTGACCTCAGGTGATCCGCAGCCTCAGCCTCCCGAAGTGCTGGGATTGCAGGTGTAAGCTGCGACTCTCACGTGCTTTTCTTCCAAACAGTGCAGCATCTCTCCCCTGACCCCCTGGCCCTGTGGACACCTGGGTCCAGATCATTCTCTGGTGGGGACTGTCCCGTAGAGAGTGGGGGGACCCTAAGCCCTGGGGCCTCCAGAAGAGTCTAGCTCTACTCACACCTTATTTTTATTTTTATTTATTTGTTTATTTTGAGACGGAGTTTCGCTCGTTACCCAGGCTGGAGTGCAATGGCGCAGTCTCGGCTCACCGCAACCTCCGTCTCCCGGGTTCAGGCAATTCTCCTGCCTCAGTCTCCTGAGTAGCTTGGACTACAGGCACGCGCCGCCATGCCCAGCTAATTTTTTTTTGTATTTTTGGTAGAGACGGGGTTTCACCATGTTGACCAGGATGGTCTCGATCTCTTGACCTCGTGATCCACCCGCCTCGGCCTCCCAAAGTGCTGGGATTACAGGCGTGAGCCACCGCGCCTGGCCCTTATTTTTATTTTTTATTTTTTGAGACAAGGTCTTACTCTGTTGGCCAGGGTGGAGTGCAGTGGTGTGAACGTGGCTCACTGCAGCCTCAAACTCCTGGGCTCAGACCATCCTCCCACCTCAGTTCTGGGATTACAGTCATGGGCGCTACACCCAGCTAAGTTTTAAGTATTTTTGTAGAGTCTAGGTCTCGCCGTGTTGCTCAGGCTGGCCTCAAATGCCTGGACACAACTGGGCGCGGTGGCTCACACTTATAATCCCAGCACTTTGGAGGCCGAGGTGGGTGGATCATGAGGTCAAGAGATCGAGACCATCCTGGTCAACATGGTGAAACCCCGTCTCTACTAAAAATACAAAAAATTAGCTGGGCATGGTGGCGCGTGCCTGTAATCCCAGCTACTCAGGAGGCTGAGGCAGGAGAATTGCCTGAACTCAGGATGTGGAGGTTGCGGTGAGCTGAGACCGCGCCGTTGCACTCCAGCCTGGGTGACAAGAGCGAAAACTCCATCTCAAAAAAAAAAAAAAAGATACAAAAATAATTAACCGGGTGTGGTGGTGAGTGCCTGTAATCCCAGCTACTCAAGAGGCTGAGGCAGGAGAATCGCTTGAACCTGGGAGGTGGAGGCTGCAGTGAGCCAAGATCGCACCCTTGCACTCCAGCCTGGGTACAAGAGTGAGACTCTGTCTCAAAAAGAAAAAAAGTGCTGGGGGTTGGGATTTACTGGAGAGTGAAGAATGTGTGTGTATTTCTTGTGAGGGTTGCGTGGAGCCCAGTGGGCCTGGGTGGGCGTGGGCTCCCTCCCCCTCCCCTCTCTGACTCCCCCTTCGTCTGGGTCCTCTTTGTGCTGGGGTTGGGACCCCCGCCTTACTCAGCGCCCTGCGTGGGCCTGGCCCCGAGTGTCATAGTCAAGTCTGCCCGTCCAGGAGGGGCACCCAGCAGAGCAGGATGGGGTCTGCATCCACGCTGGGCCTGGCACGGTGCTGGTGTCCTGGCAGTGACAATAACAGTCATTGTTGGCGGTGACAGGCCCTGCGTGGTGAGCGTGAGCCCGGCACAGGCACAGTGTGTGATCCAGGTTGTCCCTGTGCCCTGTGATGGATGAACTCAGTCCCTGTCCCCTGAGGATTCTTAGGGGAGTAGGGGGACACCAGGGCCCCCGCCCCAGAGCAACCTGCAGGCGTCTCACAAGTCACCACTCGCGTGCACGAGATGTGGGCCTGCTCCTGGAGGTTTCCTCATTCATATGGTACCCTGGGCTGGACAGCACCCCCCAGAATCACCTGGCACCTCACCATGTGACCCAACATGGAAGGGGGTCTTTGCAGATGTAACCAAGTGAAGAGGGCTCACACCACAGGGGTCCCTGACCCAGTGACCAGTGACGGGCACAGTGACATGGGGAGAACACCAACGTGACAGGTTCCCTCTCAGTTCTGGGGCCACACCTCCCTGACCAGGGCATGGGCAGGGCTGGGTCCCTCTGAGGCCGAGGGGAGTCTGCCAGGCCCCTCGTGGCTCCTGGTGGTGGCCGGCGTCCTGGGCCACATTTGGCCCACGAGGCCGTCTCCCCGTATCCACCTCGCTCATGAGGACGTTTGTCACTGACCATAGGGCCCACCCACATACTCAGGATGGCATCCCCTCAAGACCCTGTTTCACCCAGGCTCCCACACACAGGCTACGGGCACTGGGCATGGCTTCCTTTGTGGCGGCTGCAGTTCGGCCCACGCAGTCCCCTGTAACTTGCGTTTTAGCCTGCCCCCCCCCACTGAAGCCCTGGAGCGCCGGGGAGGAGTCCAGGCCCAGATCAGGCACTTGGAGGATGTGGCGCCTGCGGGCTCTCGGGGCCCGGCCATCCGCACCTTCCGCTGGGAGGCAGTCAGGCCTTGCCATGTGCATTTCCGGTCTGTCCACTGAGGAGGTGGCCCCCTTTGGGTGAAACTCCTTAAAAGTCAACAGTCCAGGGGATGTTTTGAACCCTGCCAACTGTGGCTGGGTGCAGTGGCTCACACTTGTAAGCCCAGCACTTTGGGAGGCAGAGGTAGGAGGATCACTTGAACCCAGGAGTTGGAGGCCAGCCTGGGCAACATAGCGAGACCCCGTTTCTACTAAAACTAAAGAAAATTAACCAGGTGTGGCAGTGTGTGCCTGTAGTCCCAGCTACTCAGAAGGCTGAGGTGGGAGGATCGCTCGGGCCTGGGCGGCGGAGGTTTCAGTGAACCGTGATCGCACCACTGCACTCCAGCTGGGGCAACAGAGCGAGACTCTGTCTCAAAACACAAAACAAAACAAAAGACACATCCTGTCGCTTGTGCCCCCAGCACGTTTCCGGGAAACTCTGTTGCCTCCGGCAGGTCCTGACTCCCTGTGTATTTCAGGTCCACGGAGAGAGCCGTGGGGCGTGGTGTTTGGTGTCCTCCCGGGTTGGTCCACGTCCCCATCCAGCCGGCCCAGGACCCCTCTGCAGAAGCGTTCCAGGACAGCAGGCATCAGTCACCAAGATGTCCAACCCTTTCCTGAAGCAAGTCTTCAACAAGGACAAGACGTTCCGCCCCAAGCGCAAGTTCGAGCCGGGCACACAGCGCTTCGAGCTGCACAAGAAGGCGCAGGCGTCGCTCAACGCGGGGCTGGACCTGCGGCTGGCCGTGCAGCTGCCCCCGGGCGAGGACCTCCACGACTGGGTGGCCGTGCACGTGGTGGACTTCTTCAACCGCGTCAACCTCATCTACGGCACCATCAGCGACGGCTGCACGGAGCAGTCCTGCCCCGTCATGTCGGGGGGCCCCAAGTACGAGTACCGCTGGCAGGACGAGCACAAGTTCCGGAAGCCCACGGCGCTCTCCGCGCCCCGGTACATGGACCTGCTGATGGACTGGATCGAGGCGCAGATCAACAACGAGGACCTCTTCCCCACCAACGTCGGTGAGTCGCGGGCGGCCGGGGCTCGGGGGTGCAGAGCCTTCCGGAAAAGTCGGGGAGGGCGAGCACAGTGGCTCACGCCCATAATGCCAGCGCTTTGGGAGGCCGAGCCCAGGGTTTGCTTGAGCCCAGGAGTTTGAGCTCAGCCTGGGCAACAAAGCAAGATCCCATCTCTTTAAAAAATTTTACCGGGCGCGGTGGCTCATGCCTGTGATCCCAGCACTTTGGGAGGCCTTTGGGAGGCCGAGGCGGGTGAATCACGAGGTCAAGAGATCGAGACCATCCTGGTCAACATGGTGAAACCCCGTCTCTACTAAAAATACAAAAATTAGCTGGGCATGGTGGCGCGTGCCTGTAATCCCAGCTACTCGGGAGGCTGAGGCAGGAGAGTTGCCTGAACCCAGGAGGCGGAGGATGCGGTGAGCCGAGATCGCGCCATTGCACTCCAGCCTGGGCAACAAGAGTGAAACTCTGTCTCAAAAAAACAAAAAAAATTTGGCCTGGCTCGGTGGCTCACACCTGTGATCCCAGCACTTTGGGAGGCCGAGGCAGGTGGATCACGAGGTCAGGAGTTCAAGATCAGACTGGCCAACATGGTGAAACCCCATCTCTACTAAAAAAATACAAAAATAGCTGGGCACGGTGTCTCGTGCCTGTAATTCCAGCTACTTGGGAGGCTGCAGTAGGAGAATTGCTTGAACAGGGACCCAGGAGGCGGAGGTAGCAGTGAGCCGAGATCATGCCACTGCACTCCAGCCTGGGCTACAGAGAGAGAATCCATCTCAAAAAAAATTTTTTTAAATTAGCCAGGCGTGGTGGCGCACGCCTGTGATGGCAGCTACTCGGGAGGCTAAGGCGGGAGGATCGCTTGAGGCTAGGAGGTTGAGGCTGCAGTAAACTGCTCACACCACCGCACTCCAGCCTGGGTGACAGAGCAAGACCCTGTCTCAAAAAAAAAAAAAAGATTCCATGTCTCTGTCTTCCGCTAATTACACTACTGCCTGTAGGCACCCTTCATCCTGATCGCTCCTGGTGACACCTGTCTCCCTTACTGCAAAGCAGAGAAGGGCGGGGTCGGCATGGGGCCTGGAGGCCCTCGTGGGTCTGGTGCAGGGACAAGCACCCTTGCTAGCGCTGGCCCAGCGTTCTCGGTGGCTTCAGAATCACTGCTGTGGAGCCCCGGGCCCACCAGGATCATTGCCCCCTGGGAGGGACCTCCTGCCCCCGCTCCATGTGTAATGCAGTGCGTAGCTCTCAGGGATACCCCGTCCACGCGGGTTTGTGGATGATCATTTGGGTGTGTCTCTCTGGAGGACCGCATACCTTTCTTTTATTTTTTTCTTTTTTTTTTTGAGACAGAGTCTCACTCTGTTGCCCAGGCTGGAGTGCAGTGGTACGACCATGGCTCACTGCAACCTCTGCCTCCTGGGTCCAAGCGATTCTCCTGCCTCCGCCTCCCAGGTTCGTGCCATCAGGCCCGGCTGATTTTTGTATTTTTAGTAGAGATGCGGTTTCACCATGTTGGCCAGGCTGGTCTCAAACTCCTGACCTCAAGTGATCCTCCTGCCTCGGCCTCCCAAAGTGCTGGGATCACAGGCGTGAGCCAGTGTGCCTGGTCCACCATAGATTTCTGCCTGGAAGCCCCTGGTCACATCCATGAGCAGGGCCTTCTGGATGTGGCTTGGCTGATTCGGTGGCCCCGCCCCATCCCTCTCCCCGCAGGCACACCCTTCCCCAAGAACTTTCTGCAGACGGTGCGGAAGATCCTGTCGCGGTTGTTCCGCGTGTTCGTGCACGTCTACATCCACCACTTCGACCGCATCGCACAGATGGGCTCCGAGGCCCACGTGAACACCTGCTACAAGCACTTCTACTACTTCGTCAAGGAGTTCGGCCTCATCGACACCAAGGAGCTGGAGCCACTGGTGTGTGAGCTTGGGGCTCCAGGGCGCGGGGTCACGGCGGGGGCGTGGGATTACAGTGGGGGCTTGGGGCTTCATGGCGCGGGGTTACGGTGGGGCCGTGGGATTACAGTGGGGGCTTAGGGCTCCAGGGCGCGGGGTTACGGCGGGGGCGTGGGATTACAGTGGGGGCTTGGGGGTTCATGGCGCGGGGTTACTGTGGGGGCGAGGGGTTACGGCGGGGCCGTGGGATTACAGTGGGGGCTTGGGGCTCCAGGGCGCGGGGTTATGGTGGGGGCGTGGGATTACAGTGGGGGCATGGGATTACAGTAGGGGCTTGGGGCTTCATGGCGCGGGGTTATGGTGGGGGCGTGGGATTACAGTGGGGGCTTGGGGCTCCAGGGCGCGGGGTTACAGCGGGGGGCGTGGGATTACAGTGGGGGTTTGGGGCTCCAGGGCGCGGGGTTGCGGCGGGAGTGTGGGATTACAGTGGGGGCTTAGGGCTCCACGGCGCAGGGATACGGCAGGTGCGTGGGGTTACCGTGGAGGCCGGTGACAGAGGAACCCTTCCGGGGCCAGAACGCCTGACTGCCCGTAGTCGGCCCAGCAGCGAGTGACCCGATCTCTCCCTGCTGATGGGACAGGTGGTGAGGTAGCCGGGAGGGACCCTGCGTTCTCCTAAATCTGGACAACAGGTGCAGGTTCCCCCCAGCTCAGTGCCGACCCCACCTCCAGCTCGTTCCTCCTTCACAGTCCTGAGGTCAGGTGTCCTGAACGCCGCACAGTGTCCCTTATCGAAGGGTGTGATGGTGCAACCTCCGCCTCCCAGGTTCAAGCCATTCTCCTGCCTCAGCCTCCCCAGGACCTGGTACTACAGGTGCCCGCCACGACACCTGGCTAACTTTTGTATTTTTAGTAGAGATGGGGTTTCATCATGTTGGCCAGGCTGGTCTCGAACTCCTGAGCTCAAGGGATCCGCCTGCCTCAGCCTCCCAAAGTTCTGGGATACAGGTGTGAGCCACCGCGCCTGCCCTTGCCTAACTGCTTTCCACCTGACCGGGTTTTATCAGGAGACCAACCCAGGGACCAGATTCCTCAGTGTGGGGTCCACGCCACTGAAGCCAATGTCACTTCCTGAGATTGGTGGGGGCGTGGGCCCAAATTTGTGACTGGGTGATGGGGCCAGCAGTGGAGTGGGTGCCAGTGATTCAGGGCCTGGCACGGGAACCCTCTGGGGGCTGCATTGCTCCCCAGGCTGCCGGGCGCTGTGTGGCTGTGGGGACCCTGATGTGAGAGCAGGACCCCACCAGCCTCCGAGTAGCTGGGACCACAGGTGCACCCTGCCATGCCCAGCTGATTTCTTCTTGTATGTAGAGATGGGCTCTCACTACAATGTCTAGGCTGGTCTCACACTCAGGAAAGTAAGCAGTCCTCCTGCCTTGGCCTCCCAAAGATTGCAGGTGAGAGCCACTGCTCTCTTAAAGCTTTAAAAAATGGCTAAAAATGGCCAGACGAGGTGGTTCCCACATGTAATCCCAGCCCTTCAGGAGGCCAAAGAAGGAGCATCGCTTGAGCTCAGAAGTTTGAGACCAGCCTGGGCAACTTAGTGAGACCTCATCTCTAAAAAAAAAAAAAAAAAATTAGGCACAGTGGTACGTGCCTGTGGTCCCAGCTACTCAGGGGGCTGAGACAGGAGAATCCCTTGAGCCTGGGAGGTCAAGGCTGCAGTAAGCCAAGATCATGCCACTGCAGTCCAGCCCGGGTAAGTGTCAGTAGCCTGTCTCAAAAAAAAAAAAAAAAAAAAAAAAAAAGATTAAGGCCAGGCATTGTGTCTCACGCCTGCAATCCCAGCACTTTGGAAGGCCGGGGCAGGTGGATCACGAAGTCAGGAGTTCAAGACCAGCCTGGCCAACATGGGGAAACCTGCCTCTACTAAAAATACAAAAAGTAGCCAGGAATGGTGTCAGGTGCCTGTAATCACAGCTAACTCGGGAGGCTGAGGCAAGAGAATCCCTTGAACCTGGAGGCAGAGGTTGCAGTGAGCCAAGATCGCACCACTGCAGTCCAGCCTAAGTGACAGAGCAAGACTCCATCTCGGAAAAATAAAAAAAGAGAGAGTTGAGCCATCACGACAGGAAGCGTCTGGCCCACAGATCTGCAGGTGCTGACTCTGGCCCCACGGGGTAGTCTCCTGTCCCTTGTCTCAGGCGTGCCATCGCCCATCTGGTGTGTGGTGTTTGGGGGTTCAGGGACGCCCCCAGCTGCCACCTCTCCTGTGCATCTCCTGTGTTTGCTGTCCGCGTCACCCTTTCGGGAATGGCTGGTGGTAGCTGATGTCCTGCTTGCTCTTAACAGAAAGAAATGACTGCCCGGATGTGCCACTAAGAGCCCCACAGGCCCCCTGGCGCCCGAACCCCCTCTGGGGCCTTGGAGACATGGAGGAGGATGCTCCTGAACCACCGTCACCTTGCTCTCCGGCCTGAGCATCTCGGGAGCCCAGGGGCTGGGCCGCTGAGCGGGTGTGGGTCGTCAGGAGCCCCAGCCCCAGATGGCAGACGGCTTCCTCACCATCTCGAGCCTCAGTCTCCCGTCTGGGACTGAACTTGAACTCTATAATTCTGTGTGTTACTAGCAACCGGAAAAGCCCACTGTGTTTTTAAACCACTTCCACTTCCCGGCAGGCGGGCCGGCTTCCAGGCTCACTCCCCGCCCTGGGTGACTCCCACCTCCCAGAATTTCCACCCCAACCCTAGGCCCCATCCAATGCTGCCTCCACCTCGCTGGGGAGTGCCTGGGGCTGCTGCAGCCACAGCCCTGGGTGGGCCGCCTCTCAAGGGCACCCAGCTTGCTCGGCCTCCTAACGTCTCCCGTTGGGGAGGCAAGAGGCTGAGGGGCGTCCTGCCGGCTGCGGACAAAAGTCTCCTACCCCAGGCCTTTACCCCGCTGCCGGCAGCCTCTGGTGTCTGCTTCACACAGTGGGACAATCTGGTCCCGGCATCCTGTCCTCCCTCCCCAGTCTTTTTGCTTTTTTTTTTAAACAGATTTTTTTTTTTTTTTAACATAAAAGAAACAGGGGTCTCACTGTGTTGCCCAGGCTGCTCTTGAACTCCTGGCCTCATGCGGTCCTCCGTCCTTGGCCTCCCGAAGTGCTGGGATCACAGGCGGGAGCCACCGCGCCCGGCCCTGCCTCATCCTCAGTGCACTCTGCTCCCTCAGTTCTGAAACGCACAGCGCACCGGATCCAGGGCTGCCTGGCCTCCTGGGACGCGGGGCCTGCACCCCGCTGCTGACGCATTTCCAAAGAGCCCCTTGGTGTGTCATAAAAGGTCTGATTTTATAGTCACATTTACAGATTTACAATCATCTTGAGATTTCTTTTCTTTGAGACGGAGTCTTGCTGTGTCCCCAGGCTGGAGTGCAGTGCCGTGATCTCCGCTCGCTGCCACCTCCGCCTCCTGGGTTCAGGTGATTCTCCTGCCTCAGCCTCCCGAGTAGCTGGGACTACAGGTGCCCGCCATGCCCTGCTCATTTTTTGTATTTTTAGTACAGACGGGTTTCACCATGTTGGTCAGGCTGGTCTGGAACTCCTGATCTCCAGTGACCAGCCCACCTAGGCCTCTGAAAGTGCTGGGATGCCAGGCATGGGCCACTGTGCCTGGCCGTCTGCCTATTGAGAACGTCCCCTCTCCCTATGACCAACCCAGGCCGGGCGCCTCTCCCCGGAGTTGGCCTTTCCCAGATACTGCAGACTTCTAGCTGCGCTCCTTTTTCTGTGTGACCCCAAGGGCTACGGGAGAAAACTCCACGAGCTTCATGTCCCCTAGACCCTTGGAAGGTGAGACCGGGGCGTGAAGCAAGGAAGCCACCTCCTCTCCCCGGCTGCGTCCCTGCCGCCCCACTCCTCACCAGAATCATCAGTGGCCTTTGACCTCGGTGGCCCTTCCCGCCTGAGCCCTGCGTTGTCCCAGGCCACACGGAAGTCTGGTCACCTCTGGGTGCCTGGGATGGTCACCAAAGAGAAAGACACCATCCCCGTCTCTCCTGGCTTCTGCCAGAAAATCCAACAAGTGCAATTAACTTGCTGTCACCGCCGAAGCCTGAAGGTCCCAGAACCTGTCCTCCATCCTTCCGGAAATCACCGGGGTCCAGCTCTCGGAGCCTGCAGGAGAGGGACCCCCCAGTGGAGCCCTTGCAGGATTCCACGAAACAAGGAGCCACTGGACGGAATGGGTCTCCTTGCAGCTGCGCGATGAAGCCTGAACGCCAGCACTCCTGTCTCCCCAGGGCTCGGGTGGCCCCAGCAGCCTGGCCACACAGCTTCCCAGGTGGGCTCGGCGGGGAGCAGGGACCGTCCCTGGCCCATCCCCCCCAGAGACCACCCTCCCTAGCCAGGTCCGGAATAGAACTCCAGATGCACACATCAGAATAAATGGTGTCGTTACGGTGCCCCCGGCCGCTGCTCACTTCTCTTTTCTTGCCAGAGTTAACAGGGTGCCCTGTCCCCCCAGGGGTGAGCCTCAGGTCTTGGGGCTGAGAAAATCTTTTTTTTTTTTTTTTTTTTCTTGAGACAAGGTCTTGCTCTGTGGCCCAGGCGGGAGTGCAGTGGTGTGATCATAGCTCACTGCAGCCTCAACCTCCCAGGCTCACAAGATCCTCCCCCCTCAACCTCCTGAGTAGCTGGGACCACAGCTACATTACCATGCCCAGCTCATTTTCTTTATTATTTTTTTTGTTTTTTGCAGGCCAGGGGTGGTGGTTCACACTTGTCATCCCAGCACTTTGGGAGGCCGAGGCAGGCGGATCTCCACTGAAAATACAAAAAAGTGGCTGGGCGCTGTAGCTCTTGCCTGTAATCCCTGCACTTTGGGAGGCCGAGGCGGGCGGATCATGAGGTCAGGAGTTCGAGACCAGCCTTACCAACATGGTGAAACCCCATTTCTACTAAAAATACAAAAATTAGCTGGGCGTGGTATCGGGCGCCTATAATCCCAGCTACTCGGGAGGCTGAGGCAGAAGAATCGCTTGAACCCGGGAGGCGGAGGTTGCAGTGAGCCGAGATTGCACCACTGCACTCCAGCCTGGGTGACAGAGTGAGACTTCCTCTCAAAAAAAAAAAAAAAACTTTCGCCGGGCGTGGTGGCTCAAGCCTGTAATCCCAGCACTTTGGGAGGCCGAGGCGGGTGGATCATGAGGTCAGGAGATCGAGACCATCCTGGTCAACAGGGTGAAACCCCGTCTCTACTAAAAATACAAAAAATTAGCTGGGCATAGTGGCGTGTGCCTGTAATCCCAGCTACTCAGGAGGCTGAGGCAGGAGAATTGCCTGAACGCAGGAGATGGAGGTTGCGGTGAGCCGAGATCGCGCCATTGCACTCCAGCCTGGGTAACAAGAGCCAAACTCCGTATCAGAAAAAAAAAAAAAAAAAAAAACTTTCTTTACAAAAACAGGAAGCCAGCCCAGGAGGCTGCGGTTTGCTGATCCCTGTCTTATACAGACTCAAAAAATTTTAATTTTTTTTTGTAGAGACAGGGTCTCGCTCTGTCACTCAGGTTTGTCTCAGACTCCCCTTCCCCGCCAAGTGATCCTCCTGCCTCACCCTCCTAAGGTGCTGGGATTCCAGGCAGGAGCCACTGCACCCAGCCAAGAAAGTGTTCATTTTCACAAGGGTTTGGGGGATCTCCAAAGAGCCCCAGATGAATACGCAGATACCCAGTATATGGATGGAATTTAAATATGGGGTGGGAGGTCAGGAGCCACTAGGACAGAAACTTCTAGAAAAAAGAGGCTGAGGAAAGCCAGTGTGCGAAGGGGCTCACATCAATGCTGGATTTTCTTTTTGTCAGAGAGTTCTTATATCCCACGCTCACCAAAAGTGCTTCTCTCTGCCTTGCTTGCTTTGTAAAAGAAAACCAAGCAGAAAAGTTTTACCACGTGCTAAGGAACAGATTCAGTGGGAAAAGCCTGTTACTGCCCATCCCCTGTGGCCTTGGACAAATGAACATACGCTAAAACTTTTTATTTACTTATTTACATATTTTGTTTTATTTATTTATTTATTTATTTATTTATCTTCAGACAAAGTCTTGGTCTGTCGCCCAGGCTGGAGTGCAACGGCACGATCTCTGCTCACTGCAGCCTCCACCTCCTGGGTTCAGGCGATTCTCCTGCCTCAGCCTCCCGAGTAGCTGGCATTACAGGTGCCCTCTACCACGCCTGGCTTATTTTTGTATTTTTAGTAGAGATGGGGTTTCACCATAATGGCCAGGCTGGTCTCAAACTCCTGACCTGAGGTTATCTGCCTGCCTTGGCCTCCCAAAGCACTGGGATTTCAAGTGTGAGCCATCATGCGCGGCCCGGATTTTTGTGTTTTTAGTAGAAACAGGGTTGGCCAGGCGCGGTGGCTCAAGCCTGTAATCCCAGCACTTTGGGAGGCCGAGGCGGGTGGATCACGAGGTCAAGAGATCGAGACCGTCCTGGTCAACAATGGTGAAACCCCGTCTCTACTAAAAATACAAAAAACTAGCTGGACATGGTGGCGCATGCCTGTAATCCCAGCTACTCAGGAGGCTGAGACAGGAGAATTGCCTGAACCCAGGAGGCAGAGGTTGCGGTGAGCCGAGATCGCGCCATTGCACTCCAGCCTGGGTAACAAGAGCGAAACTCCGTCTCAAAAAAAAAAAAAAAAAAAAAAAAAAAGAAACAGGGTTTCACCATGTTGACCGTGCTGGTCTCCAGCTCCTGGCCTCAGGGGATCCTCCTGCCTCAGCCTCCCGAAGTGCTAGGATTGCAGGTGTGAACCACTGTGCCCGGCTGCTTTTGGTTTTGTGTATGTGAAAACGGTGGGCATTGGGTGAGTCTCTGGGGTTCCTTCCAACGTGAAACGTCATGGGTCTGGGGCCTGACGGAAGACCAGCTTTTTTTTTTTTTTTTTTTTTTATATATATATAAAGATGGGGGTTTCCCCGTGTTGGTCAGGCTGGTCTTGAACTCCCGACTGGTCTTGAACTCCCAACCTCAGCTGATCCATCTGCCTTGGCCTCTAAAGTGCTTGGATTACAGGCGTGAGCCACCATGCCCGGCGGGAAGACCAGCTTTGGCTCCTGAGTTTGGAATTTTGCATGTCCACAGCTCAGCAGCGCAAGGCGGCCCCCGGGCCTGCGGGGTGGGAGCTCAGCCCTGTGCTGCCGCATCGCGCCCCTAGAGGGCACCGCGGTGCTGGGAAAGGACAGGCTCCTGTTAGGCAAAGAGCTGGGAATGTGCAGTCACCCTCCAGACGGGCTGCTGTGTCCTAGGGTTTCTGTTCTGTTCTGTTTTTTGTTTTTTTGAGACACCCAGGCTGGAGTGCAGTCGCACGATCTCGGCTCACTGCAACCTCCACCTCCCGGGTTCAAGCGATTCTCCTGCCACAGCCTCCTGAGTAGCTGGGACTACAGGTGTGCACCACGACACCTGGCTAACCTTTGTATTTTTTGGGTAGAGGTGGGGTTTCACCACATCAGCCAAGCTGGCCTTGGACTCCTGACCTCATGTGATCTGCCCGCCCCGGCCTCCCAGAGTGCTGGGATTACAGGCACGCGTCACAGGGGATGTTTCCTAGTGTTTGACCCTTTGACTTTCCAAATACACCTCAGCTATTTCCAGGGCCAGTTAAAGAATGTGGGAGCTGGCTGGGCACGGTGGCTCATGCCTGTAATCCCAGCACTTTGGGAGGCCGAGGTGGGCGGATCACTTGAGGTCGGGAGTTCGAGACCAGCCTGGCCAACATGGTGAAACCCCGTCTCTACTAAAAATACAAATAGGCCGGGCGCGGTGGCTCAAGCTTGTAATCCCAGCACTTTGGGAGGCTGAGGCGGGTGGATCACGAGGTCGAGAGATCGAGACCATCCTGGTCAACATGGTGAAACCCCGTCTCTACTAAAAATACAAAAAATTAGCTGGGCATGGTGGCGCGTGCCTGTAATCCCAGCTACTCAGGAGGCTGAGGCAGGAGAATTGCCTGAACCCAGGAGGCGGAGGTTGCGGTGAGCCGAGATCGCGCCATTGCACTCCAGCCTGGGTAACAAGAGCGAAACACCGTCTCAAAAAATAAATAAATAAATAAATAAATAAATAAATAAATAAACTAACTAACTAACCAGGCGTGGTGATGTGCACCTGTAATCCCAGCTACTTGGGAGGCTGAGGTATGAGAATCGCCTGAACCTGGGAGGTGGAGGTTGCAGTGAGCCGGGTGCACCACTGCACTCCAGCCTGGGCAACAGAGTGACACCCTGTCTCCAAAAAAAAAGAATGTGGGAGCTGACAGGTTCTAAGTCGTCACTTATACGTCAGCTGCACTGCAGCCCCCAAAGAGGTCCCCGTCCCAATCCCCAGAACCTGTGGACAGGTCACTTCATTGTAGAAGGGACTTTGCAGATGGAATTTAGTTAAAATTCATAAGACAGGGCCAGGCATGGCGGTGCACACCTGTAAATCCCAGTACTTTGGGAGGCCCAGGAAGGAGGATTGCTTGAGGCCAGGAACTCTTCCTCCCAGGTTCAAGCCATTCTCCTACCTCATCCTCCCAAGTAGCTGGGATTACAGGCATCCGCCACCACACCCGGCTACCTTATTTTTTATATTTTTAGTAGAGACAGGGTTTGATCATGTTGGCCAGGCTGGTCTCAAACTCCTGACCTCAGGTGATCCGCCCGCCTTGGGCTCCCAAAGTGCTGAGATTACAGGTGTGAGTCACCACACCCAGCCAAAATTCACTGTTTTTAAATTTAAAATTGGCAGGGTGCAGTGACTCACCTGAAATCCCAGCACTTGGGAAACCAAGATAGGAAGATCGCTTGAGCCCAGGAGTTTGAGACCAGCCTGGGCATCAGAGCAAGACCTCATCTCTACACGGTGGTAGCTGTGGTCCAGCTACGTGGGAGGCTGAGGCAGTAGGATCACTTAAACCTCAGAAGTTGAGGCTGCCATGAGCCGTGATTGTGCCACTGCATTTGAGCCTGGGTAGCAGAGCCAGACCCTATATATAAAAAAAAAAATTAAAATTCAGTGGTGCTGAGTACAGTATCTTCACAAAGTGATACAAATATCACCACTATCAAATTCAAGAACATGCCGTCACCCCAAAGGGAACCCTGTCAGCATCAGCACCCACTCCCCACCCCTCCCCAGCCCCTGACAAACACATCCCCCTCTGTCTCTGTGGATCGGCCTACTCCTGGCATTTCTTATCTGTACATTTCTTTTAAAGGTATGTCGTTGTTACTTTTGGTAGTTAATATGAATGAGATATTTTCCCATGACATCTTTTTTCTCATGATACATCTTAAATGTTGATGTCTGGTATATATAGGAAATCTCGTGATTTTGAAATTGATTTAGCAACTGGCTTCTTTTCTGCATTTTCAGTTGACTGGCCTGCATTTCCGAGGCAGGAATTCCCATTTGCGGGTGATAATAGTTAAATATACCCATCTCTTATGGCCGGAACCAGCAGATACGGTTTCATCAATAATAACAGTTAGGGAAATTCAGTTCAATGTGATGTGGGTTTTTTTTTTTTTTTTTTTTTTTGAGACAGAGTCGTGCTCTGTCGTCCAGGCTGGAGTGCAATGGCACCATCTCAGCTCACTGCAACCTCCACCTACCGGATTCAAACGATTCTCCTGTCCCAGCCTCCAGAGTAGCTGAGATTATAGGTGGACACCACCATACCTAGCTAATTTTTGTATTTTTAGTAGAGACGGGGTTTCACCATGTTGGCCAGGATGGTCTCGAACTCCTAACCTCATGGTGCGCCGACCTTGGCTTCCCAAAGTTAATGTGGTTTTAAATTTAATTATTTATTTATTTTTTCTTTACTCCTCCTCCTCACCCAAATTTTATTTATTTAGTTTTTTGGAGATAGAGTCTCCTTCTGTCACCCAGGCTGGAATGCAGTGGTGCCATCTTGGCTCACCGCAACCTCCGCCTCCCAGGTTCAAACCATCCTCCTGCCTCAGCCTCTCAAGTAGCTGAGACTACAGGTGCACGCCACCACACCTGGCTAATTTTTTGTATTTTGGCAGAGACAGGATTTCATCATGTTGGCCAGGCTGGTCTTGAACTCCTGACCTCAAGTGATCTGCCTGCCTCAGCCTCTCAAAGTGCTAGGATTACAGGCATGAGCCACTACGCCAGGCCAGCCACACTGTCTGTTTATAAATAAAGTTTTATTGGCACAAAGCCATGTTCATGCATTTACATATTATTTACATATTACCTGTGGCTATAGAGTTGAGCAGCAGAGACCATCTGCTCCACAGAGCCAAAAATATTAACATTCTGCCCCTTACACTAAAAGTTTGGTGATCAAGCCAGACATGATGGTGCAACTGTAATTCCAGCTACTCAGGAGGCTGAGGCAGAGGCTGCAGTAAATTAAGATCACACCACCGCACTCCAGCCTGGGCGACAGAGCAAGACCTTGTCTCAGAAAAAAAAAAAAAAAAAAGGAGGAGAAAGAGCTGACATTGAAAGGTTTTCAATAAATAATTAGGAGAAAATAAACTAATCATATGTAAATACACCTACTCTTAATTGAGGTAAGTATCAAGTGAAAAAAAGAAAAAGGGGCCGGGCGCGGTAGCTCACACCTGTAATCCCAGCACTTTGGGAGGTGGAGGTGGGTGGATCACGAGGTCAGGAGTTTGAGACCAGCCTGGTGGCCAATAGGGTGAAATCCTGTCTCCAATAAAAATAGAAAAATAAGCCAGGCGTGATGGTGCATGCCTGTAATCCCAGCTACTCGGGAAGCTGAGGCAGGAGAATCGGTTGAACCCAGGAGGTGGAGTTGCATTGAGCTGAGATTGTGTCACTGTACTCCAGCCTGGGTGACAAGAGGGAGACTCCATCTCAAAAAAAAAGAGAGAAAGAAAGCAAAGTTTGCTGACTCATAAAAATATACAGAACACTTCTGTTGAAATGTGAAGAACTCCCATATCCAATTAGAATCAACACTAAAACATTTTCTTCTCAGATGTTGATGTTTGCATAACGCCATGAATTTATAAACACCTCTGAACTGTACTCATTTTTTTTTTTTTTTTTTTTTTGAGATGGAGTCTTGCAGGCTGGAGCGCAATGGCGCAATCTCAGCTCACTGTAACCACTTCCCGTGGCTGGCTTTTCCTTTTTTCTTTTTCTTTTTCTTTTTTTTTTTTTTTTTGAGATGGAGTTTCACTCTTGTTGTCCAGGCTGTGGTGCAGTGGTGCTATCTTGACTCACTGGAACCTCTGCTTCCCAGGTTCAAGTGATTCTCCTGCCTCAGCTTCCTGAGTAGCTGGGATTACAGGCACATACACCACCATGCCCGGCTAATTTTTGTATTTTTAGTAGAGACGGGGTTTCATCATGTTGGGCCGGCTGGTCTTGAACTCCTGACCTCAGGTGATCCACCCACCTTGACCTCCCGAAGTGCTGAGATTACAAGCTTGAGCCACCGCGCCCGGCCTGAACTGTCCACGTTAATGGGAGAATTTTATGAGATGTGAACTATGTTCCCATAAAATTGCTATAACAAAGACATAGACTGGCAGAAGCAGAAGATTAGCCAAATTTATATGTATATATATAATTTTTTTCTCATGACAGAATCTTGCTTTGTCACCCAGGCTGGAGTGCAGTGATGGAATCACAGCTCACTGCAGCCTCAACTTGCTGGGCTCAGGTGAAGGAAGTCCGCCTACTGCCTCAGCCTCTGGAGTAGCCGGGCCTACAGGCATGTGCCTCCATGCCTTGCTGATTTGGTTTATTTTTTGTAGAAATGAAGTCTCCCTATGTTGCTCAGGCTGATCTTGAACTCCTGGCCTCAAGCGATCCTCCCCCGTCGGCCTCCCAAAGTGCTGGGATTGCAGACGTGAGCCACGAGGCCCAGCCAGCAAAGTGATATCAAATATAGCAAACCAGGAGGGAAAAGCAATTGCAATTTTTCTTTGGTGGCTCGCTGTAACTTCCACCTCCCGGGTTCAAGCGATTCTCCTGCCTCAGCCCCCGAGTAACTGTGATTACAGCACATGCCACCACGCCCAGCTAATATTTTGTTTTTTTTAGTAGAGATAGGGTTTCACCATCTTGGCCAGGCTGGTCTTGAACTGCTGAGCTCATGATCCACCCAGCTCAGCTCCCAAAGTGCTGGGATTACAGGCATGAGCCACCATGCCCAGCCAACAATTGCAGTCTCAATGATCAAGTTGAAGTCAAAATGTATATGGGACAAAGTACACTTATTGTGACTAGAGGGAAAATCTACAGGAAGGATACGTTAGGAAATTTCATGTGCTGAAATACATTAGAGAAAATAGAAATTCAAGTTTAAAGATCATGGTAAATGACTTAATAAACATTTATTTATTTTTATTTTTTATAAAGACAGGGTTTCACCATGTTGGCCAGGCTGGTCTTGAATTCCTGACCTCAGGTGATCTGCCCGCCTCGGCCTCCCAAAGTGCTGAGATTACAGGCGTGAGCCACCACGCCTGGCCTATTTATTGTTTGAGACAGAGTTTCGCTCTGTCACCGAGGCTGGAGTGCAGTGGCATGATCTCGGCTCACTGCAGCCTCCGCCTCCCGAGTTCAGGCAGTTCTCTGCCTTAGCCTCCCAAGCAGCTGCAACTACAGGCTCGTGCCACCACACCCAGCTAATTTTTTGTATTTTGGTAGAGATGGGGTTTCACCATGTTGGCCAGGATGATCTCAGTCTCCTGACCTGGTGATCCACTTGTCTCGTCCACCCAAAGTGCTGGAATTACAGTCGTGAGCCACCGTGCCTGGCCTATGTATTGTTTCAGACAGAGCCTCTCTGTCACCCAGGCTGGAGTACATGGCAGGATCTCGGCTCACTGCAACCTCTGCCTCCTGGATTCAATCGATTCTCCTGCCTCAGCCTCCTGAGTATCTGGGATTACAGGCGTGAACCACCGTGCCCGGCTGATTTTTGTATTTTTAGTAGATACAGGTTTTCTCCGTGTTGGCCAGGCTGGTCTTAAACTCCTGACCTCAGGCGTTCCGCCCACCTCAGCCTCCCAAAGTGCTGGGGTAAAAGTCAGGAGCCACAGTGCTGGACCAAAGCATCTTTATTGGGTTGTGATTCACATCCCATACAATTCACTCATTGAAGGTGTACAATTTGGCCGCATGTAGTACATTCAGGAAAGTGTGCAAATTGCCACCTCCAATTCCAGAGCATTCTGCACCCCAAGAAGAACCAACCCTGCCCCCATCAGCACCCACACGTCCCCTCCCTGTCTCTTGATGGGCCTGTTCTGGACAGTTGGTAGAAATGGGGTCACACATGCATGGCCTTCTGAGCATGGCATCTCTCACTGAACCCCCAGGTTCGTCGCGAGCTGTGGCCTGGCTCTGTTCCTGATGGGATAACCTGTCCAGCCTGGATGGGCCACGCTGTCCCCTGTCCCCTCCTGCCGGGTATTCAGGCCACGCCATCCTGTAGGCTGCCAGGCATCGGGTGCCCACGTGCTCACTCGGTGTGTGTCCCGTGTGGGTGTTTTGTGGCCACTGTTTATGCTGCGTCTCTGCTGACCTTCTGGTACCATCGCCTGGTGGCCCGCGTTCCTCGATATTTCTGGAGCTGTTTGCCCTTCTTTCCAAGCTGGAGACGCGGATGGAAAACAGAAGCAGCTGCCCGCCCTCTGCCTCTGTCCCTGGCGGGACCCTGCTCCCGGGAAGGCTGGCGGGAAACAGCTCCATCTGTTCGTCCTGGAAAGCAGCTCCCGTGTGCTGCCCGACGCCCCGCCAGGCCACTGTGTCCCCGTGGCTCTGCTGCCGGCTTGGGGATCGCTCTGAGCTGTGACTGCAGGCAGAGGATGGAACTGCCTTTCTGGGCAGGTGGCCCATGGCACTCCCCCTACTTTGTGGGAAAGTGGGACATGAGGTCGGGTGTGGCACCCTGGACCCCTCAGCCCAGGTCGCCAGCGCTGGTCACCAAATAGCTGGAAACCACTTCTTCTACCAGGCAGCGGCAGTGGCCCCAGTCCTGACCTCAGCGTGTCATGAGCACAAGGCTGACTGAGGCCCCATGGCAAGGTCCCTGGTAGGTCACCACAGCTGCCCCTCCCATTTCTCTCCACTTGCAGCTGGCGTCCTGGAAGCAGCCTCCCTCACATGCTCTGGCTGGGTGCAGGTCCACAGGTGGCTGTGACTGCACAGGAGGCCTCAGAAGGACCGGCAATTTTTAAATTTTTATATAATTTAATTTTTATTTAGTTAATTAATTATTTTTTTTGAGACGGAGTCTCACTCTGTTGCCCAGGCTGGAGTGCAATGGCGCGATCTCGGCTCACTGCAACGTCCACCTCCTGGGTTCAAGCAATTCTCCTGCCTCAGCCTCCTGAGTAGCTGGGATTACAGGCACGCGCCACCATGCCCGGCTAATTTTTTTTTATTTTTAGTAGACACGGGGTTTTACCATGTTGGCCACGCTGGTCTCTAACTCCTGACCTCGGGATACGCCCACCTCCGCCTCCCAAAGTGCTGGGATTAGAGGCCTGAGCCACCACAACCAGTCAATGTCATCTGCTGCTTTTTACTTTTCTGAATATGTGGTTCTTGAACATTTACACATGCGTTGGTCAACATCCATGTGAGAAGGGACTGAACACACAAACCATCAGGGAAATGCAAATCAAAACCATCTGGAGGCCGGGCACAGTGGTTCACGCCTGTAATCCTAGCACTTTGGGAGGCAGAGGTAGGTGAATCACCTGAGGTCAGGAGTTCAAGACCAGCCTGTCCATTATGGTGAAACCTCATCTTTTTTAAAAAAAAAATAAAATTTAAAAAAAAAAGCCATCTGAAGACAGCACTTCCCACCCACCAGGATGACATCACTCAGAAACAATAGCGGCTGAGGTGGAAGATTGAGACCACCCTGGTCAACATGGCGAAACCCCATCTCTACTAATAACACAAAAATTAGCTGGGTGTGGTGGCACACACCTGTAATCCCAGCTACTCGGGAGGCTGGGGTAGGAGGATTGCTTTAGCCCAGGAAGTCCAGGCTTCAGTGAGCCGAGATCAGGCTACTGCACTTCAGCTTGGGTGACAGAGCGATACCTTGTCTCCAAGAAATAAAATAGCTGGGCGCGGTGGCTCAAGCCTGTAATCCCAGCACTTTGGGAGGCCGAGGAGGGTGGATCACGAGGTCAAGAGATCGAGACCATCCTGGTCAACATGGTGAAACCCCGTCTCTACTAATGGTGCAAAAAATTAGCTGAGCATGGTGGCGCGTGCCTGTAATCCCAGCTACTCCGGAGGCTGAGGCAGGAGAATTGCCTGAACCCAGGAGGCGGAGGTTGCGGTGAGCCGAGATCGCGCCATTGCACTCCAGCCTGGGTAACAAGAGCGAAACTCCGTCTCAAAAAAAAAAAAAAAAAAAAGAAATAAAATAATAAAGGCTGGGTGCAGCGGCTCACACCTATAATCCAGCCTGGGTAACAAGATCAAAACTCCGCCTAAAACAAAAACAAAAACAAAAACAAAAACTAGCAGGATGTGGTTGCACCCGGCTATATTCCCAGCTACTCGGGAGGCTGAGGCAGGAGAATCCCTTGAACCCAGGAGGCGGCGGTTGCAGTGAGCTGATGTTGCACCACTGTACTCCAGCTTGGGCGACAGGGGAACTGGGTGTGCTGGCGCATGCCTGTAATTCCAGCTACTGGGGAAAGTGAAGCACGAGAATGCTTGAACCCAGAGGCAGAGGCTGCGGTGAGCCGAGATCTGCTCCAGCCACTCTGCTCCAGCCTGGGCCACAGATTGCGGCTGCTTGTGTATTTTTTATTTAAGAAAACTATTGCAGAAAAAAGAAGTCAAACACAAATGCAGACCTTTAAAAGGCCTCTCCTGAGAGAAACAGGAGTGAGGAACTGGTGGGGTCCTGGACTGGCTGCAGACAGGGGACCCGAAGGTCCCAGCAGGAGGGCAGCACATGGTGAAGATGGGGTCCAGGCTCTTTCGGGGAAGCCCGAGACACTCTGTGGTCAGCTGAATAACAGCCCCTACGATGCCCATGTCCTTCTCGGGACCTGTGACTCTGCCACTTCCCATGGCCAAAGGGGCCACCCCCATTCTTCCCGGCCAGCCTCGGCAGGGGTTTCGGACCTCCAGCCTGCCCACTCCTCAAGGGTTGCCACTGGGACACTCCAGGCTTGGGACGCAGAGGGTGCCAGATGGGTGAGTTGGTGGGTCCTTCCATCTCGTTTCCTGCCCCGACTTGTGATTCGTTGATCAGGGCTACGGTGGACAGTGGCGCCTGCCTGGCGTATGGGTTGTGGCTGTGGCAACCGGGGGGTCAGTTCCTGACCACCTGCCTCTGTGCTTTGAGTAAGTTGCACAGCGCCAGCCACCTGGGGGACCAACCCTCCCAGCCCCTCCGGTAGTGGCCCTTGAAAGGAATATTTACTGGCCACAGAGAAAGAGGTGTTGGTGCAGGGCGCAGGCCTGGGGTTCAGTCCCTGCTTATCTTCTGGGGTCCCCCGTCCCCTGGCTCCTCTGTGACCTGCAGAGAGGCAGGTCGTTGCAGGTGGTCCTAGTGCAAAACATAGGCGCTGCATAAATGCAGGGGCGGCCGCCAGGGGAGCAGCGGGCTGTGAACGCATCGCACTCCCAACTGTCCCAACTCCCCAGCTCTGTGCACCTGGGGAAACTGAGGCTCAGGAGAACGAGACCGGACCCAGAGTCACACAAACGGGCAAAAGAGGAGAACGCGGGACTGGGCCCGGCCCTGTGACCTCCAACTCCGAGTCTGCGCCCTCCATTCCCTATGACCTGGACCAGGCCCAATGACCCCCCAACCCTGAGCCCGAGGCCTCCCACAACACAGAGGCAAGTGAGGTGTGGAATAAGGTGTATGGTCCCTTTTAGAGGAGTACCGCGCTGCTCGCGCGGCCCGACAACAACAATTCCATTGGCTAAAGCGCGGCCTCTGGCCACGCCTTTCACGCTAAATATCTGGAATTTTATTGGCCCAGAGCCCGGGCCCCGCCTCCCTCGCCCTCTGAGCCCGGGCGCCGCGCCAGGTTGGCTGACGCAAACGCGTTGCCCCGGCAACCTCTCCCCGCCCCCGGGCCAAAGGGGCCCGGGCGCCGGTGCCAGTGCGCAGGCGCGCGGCCGCCTGGGAGGGGGTTCCCAGGGTTCGCGGCTGGGACCCCCGTGTCCTTGCTCTGCACGCCGCCCGTCATCCCGGGGCAGCGTGTGGGGGGACGTCCAGAGCCCCGGTCGCCCGGAGGAGAAGGAGGCAGCCAGGGGACCGGCCCGGCGCGGGTGTGGCCGGCGGGCGGGGCGGGAGAGCCCGCCCGTGGCTCCGCGGATTTCAAAGGCGCAGGGTCACACGCCCAGCAGCCGGTCAGCCGTGGCATTTGGCGACGCAGCAAATCCAGCCCTGCGGGGAGGGGACCCCATGCCCAGGCTGCAGGGCCTCGCCCGCCCCCAGCCGCATCTCCCTGCCCCCAGCGCTTCCCAGGACCTGTGAGAGTCCGGGGGGCCTGGCCGGGGCTGCCTTGGCCTCAGCCTTATCTGCACAGTGGGAGGCTCTTGGAGCCGTGCAAGGAGGCTCACCCCGCCTGTGTGACCCTCACACCCTCCTGGGGCCGTGCAAGGAGGCTCACCCCGCCTGTGTGACCCTCACACCCTCCTGGGGCCGTGCAAGGAGGCTCACCCCGCCTGTGTGACCCTCACACCCTCCTGGGGCCGTGCAAGGAGGCTCACCCCGCCTGTGTGACTCTCACACCCTCCTGGGGCCGTGCAAGCAGTCACACTGGTGCAGGGGCTTCAAACGATCCTCGTCGATTCTCTCAGGGTCCCGGCAGTCAGAAACCTGACATGGGGGCCTCACTGGGCTAACATCAAGGTGTAAGCAGGGCTGGTCCCTCCTGTTTCTTCAGGGGAGAATCCACTTCCTGTGTTTCCCAGCGTTTAGAGCAGGCGTCCCCAAACTACGGCCCGTCCCGCCGCACTTCAGGAAGGGGCACCTCTTTCATTGGTGGTCAGTGAGAGGAGCACAGGATGTGGTGGCCCTCCAACGGTCTGAGGGACAGTGAACTGGCCCCCTGTGTAAAAAGTTTGGGGACGCCTGGTTTAGAGGCACCCACGTCCTTCAGCTCCGGCCCCTTCCTTCCCACTCACAGCCAAGCGCAGCCTCTTTCAGTCTCCCTCTGCCCCTCACCTTGCTGCCTCCCCTCAGGAGGACCCTGTGAGGACACTGGACACCCCAATCATAGAGGATGATCTCTGGTCTCAAAATCAACTCAGCCCCACCTGCAGAGTCCCTTTCGCCTTGGGAGTTCCCCTGGCCATGCCCTTCCCAGGATCTGCAACCTGAAAGACTATTCCTCCCCACCCCAAAAAAAAAAAAACCTAAGGCTGGGCCAGGGGTGGTGGCTCACACCTGTAATCCCAGCACTTTGGGAGGCCGAGGCGGACAGATCAGTTCAAGACCAGCCTGACCAACATGGTGAAAACCTGTCTCTACTAAAAATACAAAAAAATTAGCCCGACGTGGTTGTGCATGCCTGAAATAACAGCTACTAAAGAGGCTGAGGCAGAAGAATCGCTTGAACCCGGGAGGTGGAAGCTGCAGTGAGCTGAGTGCACGTCACTGCACTCCAGCCTGGGTGACAGAGTGAGTCTGTGTCTCAAAAACAAACAGCAACAACAAACCTAAGGCCTTGTGGCCGGGCTTGGGGGCTCACGCTTGTAATCCCAGCACTTTGGGAGACTGAGGCAGGCAGATTATCTGAGGTTGGGAGTTGGAGACCAGCCTGGCCAACATGGTGAAATCCCATCTTTACTAAAAATACAAAAGTAGGCTGGGCGTAGTGGCTCACGCCTGTAATCCAAGCACTTTGGAGGCCAAGGTGGGTGGATCACCTGAGGTTGGAAGTTCAAGACCAGCCTGACCAACATGGTGAAATCCTGTCTTAAAAAAAAAAAATGAACCCCACATGGTAACGCAAAACTGTAATCCCAACTACTCGGGAGGCTAAGGCGGGAAAATTGCTTGAACCCAGGGCCGGAGAGGTTGCAGTGAGCCGAGATTGTGCCATTGCACTCCAGCCTGGGCGACAGAGCAAGACTCCATCTAAAAGAAAAAAAAGGGGGCCGGGCGCGGTGGCTCACGCCTGTAATCCGAGCACTTTGGGAGGCCGAGGCGGGTGGATCACAAGGTCAAGAGATCGAGACCCTCCTGGTCAACATGGTGAAACCCCGTCTCTACGAAAAATAAAAATTAGCTGGGCATGGTGGCACGTGCCTGTAATCCCAGCTACTCGGGAGGCTGAGGCAGGAGAATTGCCTGAACCCAGGAGGCGGAGGTTGCGGTGAGCCGAGATCGTGCCATTGCACTCCAGCCTGGGTAACAAGAGTGAAACTCCGTCTCAAGAAAAAAAAAAAAGGAAAAAAAAAAAAAAAAAAAGACTAAGGCCTTTTTGAGCTGGGACCAGGGCACCAGGCTCCTGGCGTTCCTCTGAGAGCCAGCTGGGTGTCTTCTGAGCTCCACCTCTGTGTAATAGGAGGAGGAGGAGGAGAGGAAGCCAGGTGACCAGCTGAGTGCTTTGTCCACGGTCACTGGGGCAGGGCAGTGGCCTTTGGCCATCACCTGGGGCAGCCCCGCCCCCACACCTCCCTGGGGACCGTGCAGGGGCCAAACCTCAGGGAGGCGGGGCCTGCATGCTGCTCGGCATACCGCGCCCCACCCCATCAGAGCAGGGTGGGCAGCCCCGGGCTCCTGGCCACACCTGCCGAGCCCGCTCCCTGCCCCAACTGGAGGACCGTGGGCCCTGGCTCTGTCCCCAGGCAGGCCTGCGGAGCCACCGGAGTAGGGTGAGTGTGAGTCAGCCAGCAGGAAGGGACGCTTACAGCCACTTGCATCAGATGTTCCTACCTCGTGGCCCCATGGCCAGAGTTCTCAGCCCAGCAGGGGTCCCCAAATGACCCTGCCCACGGCCCTCCATAGCAAGGGACACCCCTGGGGCTGTGGTTCTGGTCCCTGGAGGGCCAGGCAGGTGGGAACGGTGACGCGGGCTCCGGGGCACCCCCTGCACTGGCAGGTGTGCAAAGCCCACCCCACATCTTCACTCCCACGTGGGATGATGGCTGACCCTGCAAGGACCCAGGCGTGGGGCACCTCCCAGGGACGCCAGCCTCTACAGGCACACAGACACACGCCCGATCTGCTCGCACTCAGACCCACGCCAAGTTTATTTAATGTTGTTTTATGTTGTAGGGCAAAGGTCTTTATTGTTACCCTTCTGTACGGCTATCTGATATAATACAGACACCAAGCTAACTTTGAATTGCAGATAAACGGGGAATAACTGGGCCAGGCGTGGTGATCGCAGCACTTTGGGAGGCTGAGGCAGGAGAATCTTTAAGACCAGGAGTTCCAGGCCAGCCTAGGCAACATGGTGAAACCCCCATCTCTACCAAAACTAAAACAGGCTGGGCGCTGTGGCTCAAGCCTGTAATCCCAGCACTTTGGGAGGCCGAGGCGGGTGGATCACGAGGTCGAGAGTTCGAGACCATCCTGGTCAACATGGTGAAACCCCGTCTCTACTAAAAAAAATACAAAACATGCCGGGCGCGGTGGCTCAAGCCTGTAATCCCAGCACTTTGGGAGGCCGAGGCGGGTGGATCACGAGGTCGAGAGTTCGAGACCATCCTGGTCAACATGGTGAAACCCCGTCTCTACTAAAAATACAAAAAATCAGCTGGGCATGGTGGCGCGTGCCTGTAATCCCAGCTACTCAGGAGGCTGAGGCAGGAGAATTGCCTGAACCCAGGAGGCGGAGGTTGCGGTGAGCCGAGATGGCGCCATTGCACTCCAGCCTGGGTAACAAGAGCAAAACTCAGTCTCAAAAAAAAAAAAAAAAAAAAAAATCAGCTGGATGTGGCGGCAGGTGCCAATAATCCCAGCTACTCAGGAGGCTGAGGCACAGGATTGCCTGAACCTGGGAGACAGACAGATGCTGCTGTCAACCGAGATTTCACCACTGCTTTCCAGCCTGAGCCACAGAGGGAGACTCCATCTTAAAAAAAAAAAAAAAAAAAAAAAAGGCCGGGCATGATGGTGGGCACCTGTAGTCCCAGCTACTCAGGAAGTGGAAGCAGGAGAATCGCTTGAACCTGGGAAGCCAAGGTTGCTCAGCCTGGGGGACAGAGTGAGGATCTATCTCAAACACATGCTTTGATTTGAGACAATGGAGCTCCCCACCCTCCCACCGCCCCCCAGCGCACCTCCCTTGCTGCAGACACCCAGCTGGGCCCTGAGAGGGGTGGTCAGGGCGAGGGGTGTGCCCAGCCTGTGTCCCTGGCTTAAGGGACATGGGTGGAGGAAGAAGCTCGCAAGGCAAGACCTGCCTGGGCACCTTCTCTGGGGTTTTGGAGACACCCTCCACACAACTGAAAATCGCCCTGCATTCTACAGAACTAAAGAACAGAAAAGAAAAAGCTTCACTCCAGAGACATGAGGAACGGCTCCAAGGCTGGCTGGAGGCAAACAGGTCGCCCCCAAGGAAGCCAGCGCTCCGCACCCTCAGGCTGAGGCTGGCCACCCCTGCTCCATGATGGGGCAGGACAGGGTGCCTCCAGGGGGCTGCAGGGCCCGGGGCAGGCTGAACCTTTGGGCCCCCATCCCTCTGGAGTCCCTCAGGGTGGGGTGGGTGGCGCGGCCTCCGCTGTAACGAGGGGTCTGTTGTCCCGGGAAGCAGCAGGAGTCTGTCCCTGTCCTGGAGGGAAGGCCAAGCCACCCGGTGGTCTGGTCACCCTGGGGCCTGCCTGCAGGGACGTGAGCTCATTCATACCTGGGCCTCCTATGTGCCCCAGGCCACTCTGCCAGGGCCCCGGGAGCCTGAGAGAGGTGGGACCAACCGGAGTAGAAGCTGGGTTTGCTGGGGGTCCCCTACAGCGAGGGACACGGGGCAAGCACGGCCCAGGCAGTTGGGCTCTCCAGCGCGGGTTGCTGGGTGCATGCTGGGGGTCCGTCAGCGCTGCCAGTTGCGGTCCAAGACAGACATTAGGCAGACAGCTCAGCCACAGGTGAGTCCTGGAGCTGGGAGGACCTCAGAGCCCGTCACCCCCACCACGCCCGCAGGTCACCCTCCTGCGTGGCCAGTTCTGGCTCCCCCATCAGCGCCTTCCCGGCCTGAGCTACCAGTGCACCCAAAACAGGTTCTGGGGGCGCAAGGCCCTGCTGGGTCGACTCTCACCTGCCCTAGGCAATGAAGCCAGCTTGTGACCAGGTGAGGAGGGGCAGGGGTGCCTGGGAGAAGCCAGCAGGCCTCGCGTGGGTTGGGGGAGCCCACAGGGTTCAGGGCAGGTCTGGACCCCTCCTTAAAGGAGCCCCAGCCCCTCCCTGGTGCCGGTCAGGTGCACCTTAGCCCTGGGGGCTTCCCGGAAGAGGAAACCATGGCCTAGCCCTGAGCTAGGTCTGCTGAGAGCTCCCAGGTGGGAACCCAGAGGGTGGAGAGAGAAAGAAGCCACCTGCTGGAGACACCACCCCCCACCTCAGCCAGGTCCCCGGTGACCTGGAAGCCACTCCAAGCCACTCCAGGGCCAGGCAGGACAGTGCGGTACAGGGTACCTGGTAGCCATGCCAGGACCACGGCACGGGGAGCCCACTGGGGCGTAAGAGGGATGCCAGTGTGTGGGGGCAAGGGGCTCTGTCCTTGTGTCTGGGGGCATGGACATTCTCAAATGTGGATTTGGCAGTGATGCAGCGGGTGCTGGAGGTGCTGTGGAGAGGAGAGGTGGGGAGTGGGGGAGGGAGGGGGAATAGGGGAGGGGAGGGAGGCAGGAGAGGAGGGAGGGAGGGGAGGAGGGAGGAGAAAAGGGTAGTGGAGGATGGAGGGGGAGGAGGGGAAGGAGAGGATGGAGGAGGGAGGAAGGGGAGGAGGAAGGCAGGGGAGGAGGGAGGAGAGGAGGGGAGGGAGGGAGGAGAGGAGGGGAGGGAGGGGAGGAGGGGAGGGAGGGAGGAGAGGAGGGAGGAAGGGGAGGAGGGGAGGGAGGGAGGGGAGGAGGGAGGAAGGGGAGGGGAGGAGGGGAGGGAGGCAGGGAAGGAGGGAGGAGAGGAGGGGAGGGAGGCAGGAGAGGAGGGAGGGAGGGGAGGGAGGAGGGAGGGAGGCAGGGAAGGAGGGAGGAGAGGAGGAGGGGAGGGAGGCAGGAGAGGAGGGAGGGAGGGGAGGGGAGGAGGGGAGGGAGGCAGGGAAGGAGGGAGGAGAGGAGGAGGGGAGGGAGGTAGGAGAGAGAGGGAGGGAGGGGAGGAGGGGAGGGAGGGAGGAGAGGAGGGAGGAAGGGGAGGGGAGGAGGGGAGGGAGGCAGGAGAGGCAGGGGAGGAGGGGAGGAGGGAGAAGGGGAGGGGAGGAGGGAGAAGGAGGGGAGAGTAGGGGAGATCAGCTTTAGCTGATGCGGATTCCGGCCGCAGCCACACCTCATTTCCTGTTTGCCCTCTTTTTGGGGCCAGCGTCTCCCAGCCCCGCTCCTCCCTCCGGTGCTCCCCCACAGCAACCCTGAGCTCCCTCCCAGGCTGGCCGCCTCCCCTGGGGTCCTGGAGGGAGGTTGTCCTGACCCCAGGCCCTGCCTGTGCCAGCCACCCATGTCCAGGCCCGGCTGCTGCCCACCCTCACTGCCCCAGCCTAGACCACTGGCTCTCACCTACTGCCGGAGGACTGAGGAAACCGGTCACCGGGGGTCACCGGGGCACCAACCAGGCTTCCTGCCCCGCCAGGCAGGCTTTTCCCCTGGGCAGGTGGGAGGTTCCCTCCCAGGCCCAGCCGGGAATGGGGGTGGGGGCAGGGGCAGGGGTTGAGGTTGCCAGGGGTGGCCATCCTGGTAGGGCCCCCAGGGGCTGGCACAGCTCACGGCAGGGCCGGGCCAGGCTCGGCGTGAACAGGCGGGTGGGTGATCCTCCCCTTCTCTGGGGGCCAATGGCCATCCCCCACCCCCAGCCTGAGCCTGGATGCCTGTCCATGGCTGGTCTAGGAAGAAGGTCTGCTAGAGAGGATCCTGCTTCTGTGGGGAGGGGAGAGGAGGGGAGAGGAGAGGGTGCCCGGGTCCCATTCCTGTTGGCACAGTCCCCAGCACAAAGAACGATCCCGCCCAAATGCCCACACTGGTGAGGCTGACAAACCCTTGTCGATGATTTCGGAAATAGAGTTCTCTCCCTGTTCACGCCAGACATCGGATAAACGCCCCATGGGGCAGACAGCATGAACCGGAGGAACCCCGCTCCTGGGACGCTCCTCTCTCCCTCCCCACTCAGGGTGTGGATTTCAATGTGTGCAGCCTCCTGGGACCTCAGCAGGGCAAAGGATCGTGGGTTGCAGAGTCTCCTGGGAGGTCCGTGGAATCCCCTAACCAAGGAGTCTTCCTCAGGGGACACTGGGTCATGCGTGGAGACGTCTGTGGTTGTCCTGACGAAGGAGAGGAAATTCTAACAGGCCGGGCGCGGTGGCTCACGCCTGTCGTCCCAGCACTTTGGGAGACCGAGGCAGGTGGATCACAAGGTCAGGAGATTGAGACCATCCTGGCCAACACAGTGAAACTCTGTCTCCACTAAAATTACAAAAAATTAGCTGGGCGTGGTGGCGCGTGCCTGTAGTCCCAGCTACTCAGGAGGCTGAGGCAGGAGAATTGAACCAGGAGGCGGAGGTTGCAGTGAGCCAAGATTGTACCACAGCACTCCAGCGTGGGCGACAGAGCGAGACTCTGTCTCAAAAAAAAAATTCTGAGTCGCACCTGAAGGATCCCTTCCACTGAGGAAGTTCCCCTGGCCACGCCCCTCTTAGGATCTGCACCCTGAAAGACCCCCCCAAAAAACCTAAGGCCTTCTTGGGGAGATGATGAGCTGGCACCAGGGCACCAGGCTCCCCGTGTTCCTCTGAGAGGCCAGCTGGGTGTCTTCTGAGCTCCGCCCCAGAGTAGCAGAGGAGGAGAGGAAGCCAGGTGATCTTCCTGAGTGCTGACATGAAGTGGGCAGAGGCCAGGGACGCTGCTCACAGCTGCAGTGCCCAGGATGGCCCCACCCCAGAGGATGACGGAGCTCTGAATGTCCACAGGGCCGATGGGGGGAGGAACCCTACGTGGAACATCTCTCAAGCCAGGGGCCATCTTCCTCTCTGAGCTTCCTCAGTTTACTAGATTGCTGCAGGACGCTCTGGATGGCTCCCACCTACTGGGATGTGGGGAGGGGCCGGGGCCCGGGGCAGGGCCTGGCTGTGGTGCTTGGCTGGACAGAGAGCCAGGCACGGGCTAAGCCCTGGTTCAGGTCGGCTCCTCGTGGTCACGGTGAATGTCAAACCCACGTGGGTCCACACCTGCACCGAGGACAGGGCACACCAAGAGACGCTCCCACCTGCTCTACCAACTGAGTTGAGTCCCTGGAAAAGCCGGTCCCTGTCCTAACCCCGGTACCTGTGAACGGGAAAGTATTTGGAAATCAGCTCTTTGCAGATGGATCAACTGAAGAAGAGATCACACCGAGGGCACTGATCCAATCACGGGGGTCCGTCTAAGACGAGGTGAGGGCAGGCGTGGTGGCGCATGCCGGCCATTCCAGCGCTTTGAAAGGCCGAGGCAGCCGGGCGCTGTGGCTCACGCCTGTAATCCTAACACTTTGGGAGGCCGAGGTGGGTGGATCACCTGAGGTCAGGAGTTCAAGACCAGCCTGGCCAACATGGTGAAACGCCATCTCTAAAAAAAGAAAAAGAAAAGTAAAATAAAGAAAGGCTGAGGCGAGGATCACTTGAGGCCAGGAATTCAAGTCCAGCTTGGGCAATATAGTGAGACCCCATCATCGCATCTCTACAGAATTTTGTTTTTTTTTGAGATGGAGTTTTGTACTTGTTGCTTGGGCTGGAGTGCAATGACACGATCTCGACTCACTGCAGCCTCCCCGTCCTGGGTTCCAGCGATTCTCTTGCCTCAGCCTCCCCTGTAGATGGGATTACAGGGGGGGCAACACCATATCTGGCTAATTTTTTTTTTTTTTGAGACAGAGTTTCGCTCTTGTTACCCAGGCTGGAGTGCAATGGCGCAATCTCGGCTCACCGCAACCTCCGCCTCCTGGGTTCAGGCAATTCTCCTGCCTCAGCCTCTTGAGTAGCTGGGATTACAGGCACTTGCCACCATACCCAGCTAATTTTTGTATTTTTAGTAGAGACAGGGTTTCACCATGTTGACCAGGATGGTCTCGATCTCTTGACCTCGTGATCCACCCGCCTCAGCCTCCAAAGTGCTGGGATTACAGGCGTAAGCCACCGCGACTGGCCAATTTTTGTACTTTTTTTTAGTAGAGATGTACTTTTTTTTGTACTTTTCACCATGTTAGCCAGGCTGGTCTCAATCTCCTGACCTCGTGATCCGCCCACGTCGGCCTCCCAGAGTGCTGGGATTACAGGCGTGAGCTGCCGTGCCCAGCTGGAGTTTTGCTCTTGTTGCCCAGGCTGGCGTGGAACGGCGTGATCTCGGCTCACCTCCACCTCCACCTCTGCTTCCTGTGTTCAAGCAATTCTCCTGCTTCAGCCTCCGGAGTAGCTGGAATCACAGGTGCCCGCCACTGTGCCCATCTAATTTTTGTATTTTTAGTGGAGATGAGGTTTCACAGTCTTGGCCAGGCTGGTCTCGAACTCCTGACCTCTTGATCCACCCACTTCGGCCTCCCAAAGTGGTGCGGTTTCCGTTGTTTTTTTTTTTTTTTTGAGACGGAGTTTCGCTCTAGTTACCCAACCTGGAGTGCAATGGCGCGATCTCGGCTCACTGCAACCTCCGCCTCCTGGGTTCAGGCAATTCTCCTGCCTCAGCCTCCTGAGTAGCTGGGATTACAGGCACGCGCCACCACACCCAGCTAATTTTTCGTATTTTTAGTAGAGACGGGGTTTCACCATGTTGACCAGGATGGTCTCGATCTCTCGACCTCGTGATCCACCCGCCTCGGCCTCCCAAAGTGCTGAGATTACAGGCTTGAGCCACCGCGCCCGGCCGGTTTCCGTTGTTTAAGCCCACCGGTGTGTTGTCTGTGTTACAGTGGCTGCAGGAAGCTCACACACCCACACGATCCCCATGACAGGCAGGTCTAGCAGCTCCACCCCAGGTTCCTGGAGCCCAGGTGTGTGTGCCTGCGCATGTCTGTCTCCACACGCACACACACGCACCTACGTGCACAAGAAGAGGGGTGGGGGTACCTGGTTTTGTCTCCCCACTGCCAAGAGTCAGAGCAATGCCAGGTTCTGGGTTCAGGCTGGGAATTCCCCAAAGGCTCCTCCCACTCCCCCGGGGGGTGGCTGAGTTCGGGCCTCCCAGCGCCTGCGGCCTGAGAGCTGTGGCCGGCAGGGGCTCTCCAGCTTCAGGTCAGTGGGGTTCCAGCTTCTCTGAACTCAGGGCCCTGTTGGAGGACGGTGGGATGGGCTGTGGGCAGCTTCTGGAAACCCCTGCAGAGGAGGAGACCACAGTCCACCCAGCAGGTGAACTCCCACTCCTGCGTGCCCCGGCCGGGGGAGGAATTTGAACCAGGATGCTGTGGGAGGCGGGGCTGGCCGCTGAGGAGGAGCAGATTCTGTCTACGCCTGGAGTGGGGCCCCAGCTAAGACGGGACTGTTTTACTTCCCGTCCTGGCCACCATGCACCCCTTGGGCCCTTTCCCCGTCGGTCTCGGTCCCCACCCTCTACTCTGGGTCCTGTCAATCACAAAGCCAACTCGGGGTGTCGCTGCTCCCCAGGCAGGGGTGGCCCAGGGGAGGGGAGTAGGTGTCGGTGGCCGGACCCCCAGCACTATGAGGGAGTGGCTGGGACTTGAAGCGCGCTGGGGGTGCAGGAGGGCAGAGCTGGCGCCAGCAGCGGGGACTTGCAAGGGGGAACCATGGCCGGTTCCAGAGCCAGGGCACGACCCAAGGGAGTCGGAGTATGCCAGGCCCGGGGCGGCAGGCCGGCGAAGTTGCCCTGTGTAGGGCCAGCCGGCAGCACTCGGCTCAGTGCCCCGCAGGGTCCCCGAATCCCGCGGGCCTCAGACAGCACAAGACAGGCCAGCCCCGAGCCGCGCTCAGGGACACCGCCTGGGTCCCGCACCTGGACCCCGTGCGCCGCACTGCGCATGCGTGCGCTAGCCGTTTCGGCCCCGCCCCGCAGCCGGAGCGCGCAGCCGCACTGCGCTCCCAGAGAGCACCCCGCTCCAGGCCCCGCCCACGCCGCGCGTAGGGGGCGAGGCTGGGCGGAGCCTGCGTTGGGGGCGGGGCCAGGACAAGTCGGGGCCTATAAAGGTGGCGGCGGCTGCGACGCGCCCGGCTCCTCTCGGCGGCGGCGGCCCAGGCGGAGGAGTCCGCTCTGGCGGTGGTGGCGGCGGCGGCGCTGTTCCCCGCGCGGTCCGCGGAGCGGGGTCCGGGCTGCCCGACGTGGGGCGGCGGCGGCGGCACTGCGGCCCCGGCCCGAGCCCGACCCCGGTGAGAACCCCAAGGCGGCCCCGGGAACTCCAACCCAGTAGCGGGAACGGGCCCCGCGGAGCCCTCGCCGCCCCCGCCCGGTCCGCGCTCCCGGCAGGCCGGGCCCCGCTCACCGCCGTCCCTTTGTCTGCTCCCGCCCGCAGGGTCCCCTCCTCGGCCGCCCCCCGCTCGGCCGCCCGCCCTCGGGCCGCCCCCCGGGCCCTCGGTCCCCTACCCCGCTGGCGGGGCCCGGACAGACGATGGTGCAGAAGAAACCGGCCGAAGTTCAGGGCTTCCACCGTTCGTTCAAGGTGAGGCCCGGGGTCGGTTTGGGGACGCTCCGGGCCGGACCACCAGAATGGCTGGCGTGGGGGGGGGGCGCGGCGCTCACCCCTAGGACCGGCTCTCAGGGCTCGTGCCCAGCCCCCGCCCTGCACCCGGGGCTACCCCGGCCGGCCGTGCGCCCAGCGGGCTCGGTGTGCGAGGATGGGGGCGGTCAGCAGGGCGCAGTCCACTCCCCAGCCGTGGCCGTGGGGGTCCTTCCTGCAGGACCCCCAAGTGAGGCTGGCAGCGCGCGCCCCCTGCCCTTCAGGGCGTCAGGCTGTGTCCCCCGCAGGCCCCCGCCGCGTGTGTTTTGGGGGTTTAGCGGGCTACAGTCCTGTCCCAGTCGCTGCGTTGGGGGGGGGGATGTCTCCTGCAAGCTCCAGCTGGTTGTGCCCCGGTGGGGAGGGGTCAGCGGGCCACGGTCTCTTTCCTACCTCCGTGTGTCTTCTGGGGACCTCCCTTCAGAATCCCCGGGCCGGGCGGGTCAGGTGCACCCACTCCGGGTGGCCTGTGCCGTGGGGGAGGGGATGGGACGTTCCCCTCAGCCCTGCACTTCCCAGGCACCCCAGGCCCGAGTGCTGTTTCCTGTCGGAGCGGGAAGTTTTCTGCGCAGCCCGGGCGGGCGGTGACTGCTGTTGAGTGCTGGTCTCAGATGAGCGAATCTTGGGGGGGAAGGGGAGGGCAGGTGCTGGGCAGGGGCCCCTCAGGACCTGGCCCAGGGGACGCAGTGATGTCAGCCGGCCCGCCCCACCCCGCAGGCTGGGTTATGTAATGGCTTTGCCGGGCTTCCTTGGGCAGGGGCCTGTTGCCCGGTAGGGAAGGCAGGACTGAGAGAGAAAGAAGAGAGAGTGAGTCTGTGTGTGTGTGTGTGTGTGTGTGTGTGTGTGTACACACACGCGTGGCGCTCCAGGGTGGGAGGAGCAAGGAGAGACTCTGGGAAGAATTCCCAAGCCTGTCCAGCCAGCGTCCCCGGCCACCACCCACCCCTGCGCCCATGCCCAGTTTTTCCCTAGGGCAGCAGGCCTGGCACCATCGGTGTCAGGCTGGGCAGGAGAGGGGACCTGACAGACGTCTTTTCTCTCCTGTGGCCAGGCGTGAACTGATACAGGGTCAGTGCATGGGGCCAGCCAGGCAGCCAGAGCAAACTTGAACTTTCTAGATGGTTCCAGCCGTCTCCTGCCAAGGCCTGCTGACTCGAGTTTTGTAGCCAGACCTAGAGCGGTGGGGCCAGGACTGCCCACACTGCCCGGGACTGTGGGCTGGCCTCTGCACGGCGGGGGAGCCCGGCGGGGAGCTGGGAAGGTGGGAGGCTGGGCGGAGGAGGGCCTGGCGGGCAGTCCTGGCTGTGAGGTGTTCCTCCAGGTGGCCAGGACTGGTTCTCTAGGAATCTCCTCCCACCATGCACGGCTGCTCCCTGGATTGGGGCCACCTCTCCTGAAATACTCTCCCTGCCTTCACCAGGCAGCAACCCAGCAGGGAGGCACGGCTGCGGGTCTTGGGTTTCTTTCCTTTCTCTGATGGGAAAGTGAGGCTCCGAGGTGCCAGGCCTGGGGTTCCCCTGCACTCGAGTGAGGAGGCTTCGGAGTCTCATGCGGCCTGGCTCCTCCACCGTGGGGGTTCCAGCCGTCCATCTGTAGTGCTGCTGAGCTTGAGGCTGTGGCTGACAAGGGGGAATGGTTGGGCTCTGCAGCCCCCTTGGGTCCTTTCACCCTCTTGAGCTCCCACGAGTTGGGGGCAGCTGCCTCCGGTCTCACCTGTGCTGGACCCCAGGGGGAGGTCACTAGGCCACGGTCAGACAGCAGGCGAGCGCCAGTCTGGCCTTTGACCCTGGTCACCCACCTTGTGCTGGTGACTGCCCCAGGGCCACCAGGGGCCTCTGGACCAGAGCTGGATTGGAATGCTGACTCCACATGGGGGCTGGTTGAGCCTCCTTCCTCCCCTCCTCCCGCAGCGGCCTCCTGGCAGCTGTCTGCCCTAGCCAGGGTGGGTGGGGAGTCAGGAGGGCTGCTTGGCTCTTGGCTCCTCCCAGACTCTGCCCTCTGGCTTCCACCCGTCTCTTGGCCTTGGGTCTCCCACGGGCTCCCCAGAGCCTCACTTCTGCTGAACGACCCTCCTGTTAGAGCCCCACTCAGGTTGGCTGGGGCCCAGAGTCCCCAGCATCCTCACTGGGACTGGGACCCTTGCCACCTCTGCAGGCCCCTCCTGCCTGGTCCACTTGGCCAGGTGAGGCTGAGTGAGAGCTCAGTCATACGAGGAACCTGACCTGGCCTCCCTTCCCAGCTTCACAGACTTGGGCCCTTGTAGAGGGACTGGCAGTCCCCTTGCTGGGGGTTCGCTTGTCAGACATGTCCACATGGGTTCCAGCCATCTTTTTCGGGGGTGGGGAGGGCTCCCCTAACTGTACCGTTCCTTGCCTTGGTCAGGGTCACCTCCACAGGTCTTTGGCTGTGTTGTTTCTTGACCCAGCCCCCCAGTGCAACAGGCCTGGGTTTGAATCCTGGCCCCTAGGGTCCGAAGTGGGTTCCTTAGTTGGGTGCTGGGGCCCCCCAGGGGCTCCCTCTGTGGGTAGCTGGCGCTGAGACGGGAGAGGGCAAGATGTGGCCTGGGCAGGGCCTGGCACACTCGCGCCTGTGGGTGCCTCTCCTGTGAGCCGCCAGCACGGCGTGGAGTGACTCGGTAACTGGTGACCATGGGGTGAAGTGGCTGGAGGCAGATGAGCCTCGGGTGGGGGGTTAGGTGCACAGAGCTGGGTGGGTAAGGTGTGCCAGGCAGCCGTCGGAGCAAGCAGAGAAGTGCGGGGGCCTGGGCTTGGGGAGGGGCAGAAGGCAGGGCTGACAGGGCAGAGCCCTTAACTGCAGCCAGCCGCAGGCACTGAGCAAAAGGGAGGGGAGCAGCTGAGGGGAAGGAGAGGCGGCGGTGGTGTGCCATTTCACACGGGGGAAACTGAGGCCAAGGGAGGACAGCAGTCCCGAGACGGCCCAGGAGGCCGTGGGAAAGCAAGCACCGCCACCAGGCTGGCAGCCCTCCCAGTGACTCACCTCCCTCCCACTGCTCTGCTGCCTTTGATCCCCACGACCCACCCAGAGGTCGGGCGTCCCCGTTCTGTGGACAAGCAGACAGAGGTGCAACACAGGGCCTGGGCCCCGCGGCAGCTCAGCCCTGGCATGGAGGCTCTTGAGAGCCATCTGTTTGTGTCTGTCCCCTCCTCGAAATGCACCCTTTCCCAGAGGCCCCAAGGCCCTGGCTGTGGGTGGGAGGAGGGCTTCCCCACGGCCCTATGGAGATTGGGGCCCAGCTTCCTCCCGGGTGGGGCCGTCCTGGGCCCTGCAGGGTGCCGAACAGCGTCCTTGCCCATCCCACTCCATGTCAGGAGCTCCCCCAGCCAGTCATCGACACAGATGTCCCCAGGCATGACCCAGTGTCCACTGGGGACAGAATCACCCCGGGGGAGAACCCCTCCAGGTTAGCAGATTCCATGGGCCCCCAAGAGACTGCCTCCCCGATCAGACCTTGATGAGGTGCTAGGAGGCCGCACGCCTTCCACATGTGGATCACGCCTGTGATCCCAGCACTTTAGGAGGTCGAGGCCAGGGGTTCAAGACCAGCCTGGGCTACATAGCAAGACTTAATCTCTTGCTATGTTGTCAAAACACAAATCTAGAGAGAAGTCTACACACACACTGCTTGCGGGGCGGCGAGGAAGTGAATCCCAGGATCTGGGGCCCCCTGGTTTATGTCGCCTGCTGTATCGGGAGTTGATCCTGCTATTGTGTGAGCAGGGGACCGAGGTGATTTTTCCGAAATGCTCAGCCCAGGCTTTGTGAGCCGGACGCTGTGGCGTTGGTGGAATGGGTCTTCCTGCCGGTGGGCAGGGATGGGTGGGTCTGAGGGCATCTCCTCTCCTCTCCCCTGCAGGGCCAGAACCCCTTCGAGCTGGCCTTCTCTCTAGACCAGGCCCACCACGGAGACTCTGACTTTGCCCTGCAGTGCTCAGCCCGCCCTGGTGAGGGGCCCGAGGGGGAGGAGGGCACGGGGCAGCCGCCGTCACCGCCATGGCAGTGGCCCACTCCTGCAGGAGGGTGGGGGCTGGCCGGCCAGGGCCCCGTCCTGAGCCCCCTGGGCGTGCCTCCTGGGACAGACATGCCAGCCAGCCAGCCCATCGACATCCCCGATGCCAAGAAGAGGGGCAAGAAGAAGAAGCGCGGCCGGGCCACCGACAGCTTCTCGGGCCGGTTTGAAGGTGAGCGGAGCGGCGGGCACCGGGGGAGCGGGGACGGGGAGCAGCCAGGGTCCCTCTCACACCCTCCCGGCTGCCCCACAGACGTCTACCAGCTGCAGGAGGATGTGCTGGGGGAGGGCGCCCATGCCCGTGTGCAGACCTGCGTCAACCTGATCACCAGCCAGGAGTACGCCGTCAAGGTGGGCCTGCGATCAACCTCAGGGCCTGGTGCCCTGGGATCGGCGCTGCAGGGGGTGGGAGCAGGCTGTGGCATTCCGGCTCTGCATCCTACAGCCGGGAAAACCAGTGTTTAAAAGCGGCCACCAGGCCCTGAGCCCAGTCAGGAACGACAGCAAAGGTGACCCCCTGCGCCTCCCCCACCATATCGAGGTGGCCAAAGACCTGGTACCAGAGTGGGGGCTTCAGTCACCCTGGGTGCCCTGGGCAGTCCCTTCCTGAGTCGTCCCTGGGGGTGCATCGCAGTTGTATGACAAGGATGAAAACCCAGTGTCATATCCCAGGGCCCAGAGGGGCTTTGCGTCTGGGGAACCTCAGTGCAGGCCGGTGAGACGCCGGGGCTAGGCTGGCTGCCGAACCCAGGGTATGGCCGAAGGGCTGGGATTAGGAGCCTGTTGAGGGCCTGGTGCTGACCCCGTGACCTTGCGGGCCGGGCGGTTGGATCCTGTGTTCCAAGAAATCTTCCAGGCTTCCCTTGTGACCTGGCACCCGGCTTCTGGGCTGGGTGGGGTCCCGGGAGGGCTGGTTGCCCAGGAGAGAGGGCCAGGTGTGCCCTGGCAAGCATGGCTGGCCAGGGACCTGTGGGTCCTGGTGGACGGCCAGGCCAGAGCCTTTCTCTGAGGAGGAAAAGGACGGGTGGCCAAGGTGGGGAGGCCACTGGCTGGGCTGGCCGGGTGCTGGGACCGCATGGGCAACAGGTGGGGACAGACGCAGTACAGTTCCTGCTTCCCGGGAGCCCCCAGCAGGCCAGGGCGATGGTGTAGGAGCACTAGGCCCCTACGGAGCACTTCTGCATGGCCGGCATCCCTCTGAGCACGGCCCCCTCCAGGTAGCCCCACAGGCAGCCCTGCTTTCTGTTCTTGTTTGACAGGTAGGGACACCGAGGCTCTGGGGCTTAGGTAACCTGAGTCACACTGTGTAGTCTCTGGGGGCTCCTAACTGGTGTCTCCGAGACACATCCCTGCTCATCTTGCTGCCTTGTGTGGTCAGTGCTGGGATCTGGAGAGCCCGGGGGACTTCCTGGTGGAGGTGGTGTTGGTCACTGACATCCGGGAGTTGATCCAGCCAGGTGGCAGTGGGAGGAGGAGGTGTCCTGGGCGAGTCAGAGAGGCTAATCGCTGGTGGTGTGCATTTGAGGAGTGTTGTTTCATTCTGTGGGGACGGGTGTGAGCCCTCTGCTCTCAGTGGGCCAGTGCCTGTGGCTCGCAGAGGCTTCCTTAGGGTTGCCTGGTGCCACGAGGCTGCTGGTGGATGCAGATCCCCAAGCTGGGACCTCAGAAGAGGCCCCTTCCCTGCCAGGAGGGGCTACGCTCCCCTTCCTGAGGTCGTATTCTAGCTGGCCACCCAACGCACAGGCTGAAGTTCATTGTTTTTTTTTTTTGAGATGGAGTTTCTCTCTTGTCACCCAGGCTGGAGCACAGTGGCAGGATCTCGGCTCACCACAACCTCCACCTCCTGGGTTCAAGCAATTCTCCTGCCTCAGTCTCCCAAGTAGCTGGGACTGCAGGCGTGTATCACTATGCCTGACCAATTTTTTTTTTTTTTTGAGATGGGAGTCTCACTCTGTAGCCCAGGCTGGAGTGCAGTGGCGCGATCTCGGCTCACCGCACCCTCTGCCTCCTGGATTCTTGTTCAAGCAATTCTCCCACCTCAGCCTCCCAAGTAGCTGGGATTACAGGCACGAGCCACCACGCCCAGCCCTTTTTTTTTTTTTTTTTTTTTGAGACAGAGTCTAACTCTGTCGCCAGGCGCCAGGTTGGAGTGCAGTGGCACGATCTCGGCTCACTGCCACCTCCACCTCCCGGGCTCAAACAATTCTCCTGCCTCAGCCTCCCGAGTAGTTGGGACTACAGGCGCATGCCACCACGCCCAGCTAATTTTTGTATTTTTTTTTTTTTTTTGAGACGGAGTTTCGCTCTTGTTACCCAGGCTGGAGTGCAATGGCGCAATCTCGGCTCACCGCAACCTCCGCCTCCTGGGTTCAGGCAATTCTCCTGCCTCAGCCTCCTGAGTAGCTGGGATTACAGGCACACACCACCATGCCCAGCTAATTTTTTGTATTTTTAGTAGAGACAGGGTTTCACCATGTTGACCACGTTGGTCTTGATCTCTTGACCTCACGATCCACCCGCCTCGGCCTCCCAAAGTGCTGGGATGACAGGCTTGAGCCACCGCGCCCGGCCCAATTTTTGTATTTTTAATAGAGACGGGGTTTCACCATGTTGGCCAGGATGGTCTCAATCTCTTGACCTCGTGATCCGCCCACCTCGGCCTCCCAAAGTGCTGGGATTACAGGCTTGAGCCACCGCGCCTGGCCAATTTTTGTATTTTTTTTTTTTTAGTAGAGACGGGATTTCCCCATGTTGGCCAGTCTGGTCTTGAACTCCTGACCTCGTGATCCGCCCACATTGGCCTCCAAAAGTGTTGGGATTACAGGCGTGAACCCCGCGCCTGGCTGGAGTTGAGTTTTCTCCAGAACCATCTGCAGTGTGTGTCGGGCTCAGCCGTCAGCAGCGGCTTGGGTGGTGGTATCTCAGGACACTCTTGTGTCCAGTTGTTCTCCTGACCCTTCCTAGGGCAGTTTTGTTGGTCAGTATAGACACGGGACAGGGCAGAGGTGGGATCCAGGGGCTTAAGTAGACACCACATCCCCTACTACCACCGCCAGGCCACCACAGCAGGCAGGGAACCCGGGGCGGAGCAGTCACACAGGCAGCCACCTGCCCAGTGAGAGGGGCCAGCGTGTCAAGCCTGGGAAGAGGGTCCCAGCAGGTGCCAGGGGAGCTGTAGGCACCTCCTGACCCCACTTGTGTGGGTGAAGGTGGCTGGAAGCAGGTGGATCAGGCAGGAACCTGTGGTCCTTAGAGCTGCTGGGGGCAGTGGGGTGGCTTCCTGAGGCTCTGGGGCTCAGGGAGGCTGGTCCCACTAGTGGCTGGGGCGGCACCCAGGGCGGGCCTGAAACAGATGCCAGCAGAGACGGCAGGCAGGAGTCTGCCCAGGCTGGCACAGAGCCGGAGGGCTTGGTGCCGTGGCCACATGTGAGGTGGGGCCTCGTTCCCTAGTTCTGTGGGTCACATGGGAGCTGGCTCCCGGGGACAGACAACTACAGCTGACTGTCTCTTGGTCATCGAGGGTGGCTGGGTAAAGCAGGGGACCCTGACGTCCTGTGGGGGTACTTTGCAAAAGTGACAGATCCCAAGTATGTCTCTGAGAGCTGTCAGGGTCACAGGTGGAGAACTGGCTTCTTTCTCTTTTCTTTCTCCCTTCCTCTGCTTTCTCTCCTTCCTCTCTTCCTCCTTTCAATGGAGTCTCACTGTCGCCAGGCTGGAGTGCAGTGGCGCCATCTCGCTGCAGTCTCTGCTTTCCCGCCTCAGCCTCCTGAGTAGCTGGGATTACAGGCAAACATTACAGCTAATGTTTGTATTTTTAGTAGAGACATAGTTTCACCATTTTGGCCAGGATGGTCTCGATCTCCTGACCTCGGGATCTGCCCATCTCGGCCTCCCAAAGTGCTGGGATGACAGGCATGAGCCACCGCACCCCTCTTTCTTTCTTTCTTTCCTATCCCTGATTTAGCTTTCCCTCTCTTTTTTTTAAATTTAGAGACAGGGTCTCGCTGTCACTGAGGCTGTAGCGCAGTGTACCACCATAGCTCACTACTAACTTAAAAAGCATTTTACTGGGCGTGGTGGCTCACGCCTGTAATCCTAGCACTTTGGGAGGCCGAGGTGAGTGGATCACCTGAGGTCAGGAGTTAAAGACCAGCCTGGCCATCATGGGGAAACCCCATCTTTTTGTTAAAAAAACAGAGCATTTTGAAGAGATGGGGTCTGGCTCTGTTGCCCAGGCTGGTCTCAGAACTCCTGGGCTCAGGCGATCCTTCTGCCTCAGCCTCCCAAAGTGCTGGGATGACAGGCGTGAGCCCTGCTCTCTAGAGTTGCAGGGTGTGAGTGTGGCGAGTTTCAGGCGTGGCATTGGAGTTTCTGGCCTACCCCTCTCTGCCGTGAGCTCACCCAGGTGCTGTGTCCCCTCGCCCATTTCAGATCATTGAGAAGCAGCCAGGCCACATTCGGAGCAGGGTTTTCCGGGAGGTGGAGATGCTGTACCAGTGCCAGGGACACAGGTAGGTGACCCACCCTTGCCGCGGCACCGGTCTCAGCCTGAACACCACATCACCCCAGCTAGTATTTGTAGGGCACCCAGATTCCCAGGCCCTATGTTCCCCTCCCTGAAGCAGCCCCAGGTGGGCAGTGTCGAAGTGGGCCCATTACCCCAGTCCCAGTCTCTGGTGGAGAGACCCCTCCTAGGCTGGGCAGCAGGTACCCAGGGACCTCAGGAAGCCTCAGCTCCTCTCTTGCCCCCCTCCACCCAGGAACGTTCTAGAGCTGATTGAGTTCTTCGAGGAGGAGGACCGCTTCTACCTGGTATTTGAGAAGATGCGGGGAGGTACGTGGGGGATCCAGGCTGCGGGGAGGGAGGGAGCTGGAGGAGGTATTTCCAGCTGGGTCCTTATGGGGTGGGGGCTTAGCACCACCTCAAGGGAGGGGGCTTTTGGGGTCTGAGTGTCCTGCCCAAATAAATGGTGGCTCAGGGGTGAGGCCTTTGGGCCAGAGGAAGCCGGTGTGGGGGCGTCCCCGCCAAAGTGGAGGTGGGGGCAGGCCTTGAGGGGACTCGGAGGTGACCTGCGTGTTCCCCCCGCCTGCCCAGGCTCCATCCTGAGCCACATCCATAAGCGCCGGCACTTCAACGAGCTGGAGGCCAGCGTGGTGGTGCAGGACGTGGCCAGTGCCTTGGACTTTTTGCACAACAAAGGTGGGTGGTGAGCCCAGCCGGGTCCCCTAGGGTCACTTGGTAAGGACTCCTGGAAGATCCCCAGCCCCTCACCCCCCGTGGTTCTGTGGCTTCTCCCCCAGGCATCGCCCACAGGGACCTAAAGCCGGAAAACATCCTCTGTGAGCACCCCAACCAGGTAGGCCAGCTCCAGCAGGGCGGCCCCGCGGGAGGGCGGGCGCGTGGGGCCGCTCACGTCGTCTTTGGCCCCGCGTAGGTCTCCCCCGTGAAAATCTGTGACTTCGACCTGGGCAGCGGCATCAAACTCAACGGGGATTGCTCCCCCATCTCCACCCCGGAGCTGCTCACCCCGGTGAGGCCCGCGGGTCGGGGTCGGGGTCGGGGTCTGGGAGGGCTGGGGGCGCGGCCGCCCGCTCTGCGGTTGTGTAACCTTGCGGAGCCGAGGCAGCGGAGCGCGGGCTTCCGCCTAGCAACAGCCATTGATTGGCTGGGTGGGGAGACGGGGCGGGGCCTCGGGCAGGCGCCGGCACCCGCCGCTGTTCGGCCGGGGGGGCGGGGCTGCGGCCGGAGCGGGGCGCGTTCCCGGCGGCCGCTGATTGGGCGGGCGGGTCCGCGCTGCCGGCGCAGGTGACCCGCAGTTACCCGTGCTCGAGCCCACGTGATGCCGGGAAGCCCCGGCTGACGCGCCCTTCCCCCGCCCGCAGTGCGGCTCGGCGGAGTACATGGCCCCGGAGGTGGTGGAGGCCTTCAGCGAGGAGGCCAGCATCTACGACAAGCGCTGCGACCTGTGGAGCCTGGGCGTCATCCTGTATATCCTGCTCAGCGGCTACCCGCCCTTTGTGGGCCGCTGCGGCAGCGACTGCGGCTGGGACCGCGGCGAGGCCTGCCCTGCCTGCCAGGTGGGGCGGCCGGGGCACGCTCTTCCCCCTGGGCCTGCCGTGCGCGGCCCTTAACCCCTGGGGACCCGCCCCCTGACCACCCCAGGAACTGGCGCTGTTGAAGTGACTCCCTAACGCCAGGAGTCCTGCCTTGTGCGCCCCCCACACCCCGGGACTTGCGCTGTGCACCCCCACACCCCCGGGGACCGGCCCTGTATGCCCTCCTCCCTGATGCCATCCGCAGGGCAGTGCCCCCATGTTCTCCAGGTTCTCGATGGCTTATCAGCTTTGCTTGCCCAAGGGAAAAGCCAGACAGGGTTGAGAGATCTGAGAGGTCGAGTGAGGTCCCTGGTTTGGGGGGATCAGGCTCAGGCCACCTGCCCGAGGGTCAAGGCTCAGCATCTCCGGGCTGTGACCCCTGGAACCAGGTCCCCCATAGCTGCCTTTTTGAAATCCAGGTCCACTTGGGTAGAGCTGACTCTCCGGGTCCAGCTCCCGGTCCCCTCTGCTCCCCGCAGGCGTGGTCTAAGGTCTCGGTAGCTGCGGTTCTGATGGAGCCACGTGTCAGCCCTCAGTATCCAGGCCAGGCATCCCCAAACTTTTTACATAGGGGGCCAGTTCACTGTCCCTCAGACCGTTGGAGGGCCGCCACATACTGTGCTCCTCTCACTGACCACCAATGAAAGAGGCGCCCCTTCCTGAAGTGCGGCGGGGGGGCCGCCTGCAGCCCGCGGGCCATAGTTTGGGGATGCCTGGTCCAGGCCCTGGGGCAGGTCTAAGGCCCCCTGCCCCCAGTCCAGGTTTACCGTGTGGATGCCCTTGGTCGTGCAGCTGACCCCCGTGTTCTGTGCCCCCAGAACATGCTGTTTGAGAGCATCCAGGAGGGCAAGTACGAGTTTCCCGACAAGGACTGGGCCCACATCTCCTGCGCCGCCAAAGACCTCATCTCCAAGCTGCTCGTCCGCGACGCCAAGCAGAGGCTGAGCGCTGCCCAAGTCCTGCAGCACCCCTGGGTTCAGGGGGTTAGTGCCAGCCCTGAGGGCAGGGAGGGCATGGGGGGCAGCCTCAGCAAACATGGCAAGCCCTGAGGGTGCAGCCTGGGCGCCCCAAGATGCATTGAGGCTTGGGATGAGGGTTGCAGCCGAAATCCTCACTGCCGACCACCAGTGTACGGTGCCCACTGGCCCAGCAGGCGGCTCCCCAGAGCAGTTACTCAAATAATCTGGAGGGTGGTGGGGACCTGCGCCCAGCAGCAAGCCGGAGTCAGGCCAGCAGCTAGCCCAGCCAACGTGGACCCCGGCCCTGCCTGGCCTAGGTCTCAGGCCCACGGCCCGCCTCCACCCGTCCTCTTTGGCCCCGGATCCGGGAGCAGTCGGGTGTTTTTCTTGCCAGAGGTCATCTGAGCAGAACTGCCACCCCAGGGAGTGAGGATTTACTAAAAATAGCAGCTGGGGTCACTCTATCTCCAGGCGAGGGGCTGGGGACCTCCATACCCCTCCCAGGAGCATCCGGAGACCTGTGGGTTAAGAGTGGGGCGGAGGTGGGTTTGGGCTTGGAACAGCTGGGGGAGGTGGAGCGTGGGGCTCTGCCCCTCACCCTCACTGGGTCTTGCAGTGCCAACCTGGCTCAGCCTCAGGTTCCCTGGGCAGGTGGACATGGAGCCTCTCCATAGAGACCTTGGGGCAGGGTATTTCACTCACAGGGCACCCAGCTGCACTCCTGGTCTCCAGTGGGGTCCTGGTGATGGGGTGGGCGTGGCGTCCCTTGGCCATATACCCCGTCAGCGCCCTGGCTGCTCTCCAGCCCTGCCTCCCCCACTCTCGTTGCAGTGCGCCCCGGAGAACACCCTGCCCACTCCCATGGTCCTGCAGAGGTGAGGCCCGGGTCCAGGGGACAGGGTTTCCGAGTTAAGATGCTTGTGAAAGACCCAGAAACCCTTTTTGGGGTCAGGGAGGCAGCAAGTGCTGGGTGGCTCAGTGGTGCTTCCAGCAGGGCTCTGGCATCAAGGGGGCTGGGAAGGGGGCAGACAGCCCCTTTATCCAGAGCTTTGCCCAGACTCCAGGGGTCCCCTAAGGGGTGCCTTCTGGGTGACCACCTGCCCCACCTTGTCTCCCAGGAACAGCTGTGCCAAAGACCTCACGTCCTTCGCAGCAGAGGCCATTGCCATGAACCGGCAGCTGGCCCAGCGTGACGAGGACCTGGCAGAGGAGGAGGCTGCGGGGCAGGGCCAGCCTGTCCTGGTCCGAGCTACCTCACGCTGCCTGCAGCTGTCCCCGCCCTCTGAGTCCAAGCTGGCCCAGCGGCGGCAAAGGGCCAGCCTGTCCTCGGCCCCCGTGGTGTTGGTGGGAGACCGCGCCTGACCCTCCCGTCTCCCCTCTGTATATAGGTCGCCCGTCCCCAGGTCAAATCGAAAGGTTTTTTAAGCTATCTCCAGCTGGTGTCCAGCGGGCTGCCTCTCCTCTGGCTGGATTCCCAGGCACTAAGCTCAGCTGAGGGGGCCGTTTTATAGACGGTTTTTGCTTTTGGGTTTGTTGTTTTCCCATTTCCGCCCCCTGCCCTTTGTTTTTTTCTCCTTTTGATGGTTAGAAGCAATGCAGGCACCTGGGGAGGTGGGCAGAGGGTTTGGGGCTGGGCTTGTCCATTCCCCGGCCCCCTGGCCCGCTCACCTGAACTGAAGGTGTCCCAGGTCACCTGTGCCACCCGCCACCTGCCCACGTGGCTTGCAGTGACAGGAGAACAGGCCCACAGCGTTCGCCATCTTCCAGCGGTGGGGAGGGAAACGGGACCCTGCCGTGTGTCCTCTCCCACCTGCAGTATTTCAGGGACAGGTTCTTCCCTTCTATCCCTCACTCTGAGGGCACCCCTGGTGGCTTGGTCGGGGAGGAGGGGATGCTTGTCTCCAGATGGGCCAGGCTGGCAGGTGGAGGGCAGCCGACCCGACCCACCCCACCAGATACCCCAGCCCCTCACCCGCACCTGCGTCGTCCCTGTGATAGTTGACAATCGGGCTTCCTGCAAGGCCCATCTGTCCAGGACTCATGGTGGCCCAGCTTGGCCTCCGACCTTGACCTTAAGCTGCAGCTGACCCTGGGGACTCGCCGCTACCCTTCCCACTGCACCAGGGCCTGAGACCGCAGGAGCCCCACCCAGCCTGCAGTCACCTCCACCACTGCAGGCAGAGGGGCTGGACAGGCACTGTCAGCCAACGTGGGGGTCCCGAAGACACCCCTTCTGGGCACCCGGTGCCCCTTCTCAGGGCTCAGTCTGACCGTGGCCACGTCCTGCCTCACGCCGCTCCTCAGGCCTGGCACAGAAGCTCTGCCAGGTCCATCCTCGCCCTTAGATCTGGGCCCAGACCCTGGGGTCTGGCCGAATCCCCACCCCAGGGCAGCGTTTTAGGCCTGCCGCCTTCAGGAAAACGGCTGCAGCCTCAGCCTCCCTTCGGGCACCCAGGAATTGGGGTGTCTGCTCCGCCCCCCACCCTCCACGCTCCGACCCCCGGGGGCTGCAGGTCCTGCCACCCCTTCCCAAGGGTGGGTACGTTCTATGCAATACAAGGTTCCACTTCTGAGTTCGAGGCTGTGGTGGCGGGTGGCAGTGAGGGCAGCGGCCCCCCAACTCCACGCCTGGGGCAGCCCCTCTGGCTTCTAAATCCGAGGTCAGGATTGTTTGTCATGTTCAGTTGTTTCTTTTTTTTAAGAAAGAAAAAACATCGGTTGACTTTGCTTCCCTGTTCTTGAAGAATACTTGAATGTTGTGGGGAGGCCTGCCCAGCCCCACTGCCCCTCCCAAGTCTCCTACAATGGTCACAGTCTGGTGGCCGTGGGGGTGCTGTGCCCTCCCTGGTCCCCACTGCCCATATCTGTGGACTGCCCCTTCCAAAGACCCCAGGGAGATGGGGAAGGCCGTCCCCTCCCCCATCACGTCCCTCCCGTCAGTGATTCCATATTTTGCAATGGGGGATTTTCTGCCTTTTTGTATAAAAGAACTAGCAAACACCCCCACCCGCTGCAGGCGCCCACAGCCATCCCAGCTCGAAAGCTGAGCGACTAGCAGCTTTTTTTCTTTCCAAAGGTGGGACAGTCACTTTCTCCTCCAGTCCCCTCCCCCACCCCCTACCCCCATCGCGTCCACGAGTGACCTGGAGGACTGGTCAGAACCATTACTGTGAATGAGCGGAGATCCTGGGACGCCCAGGCCAGCTCTCAGCGCTGGGGAACGGAACAGCCATGTGTCAATGTTACGATGTTTTTAAAAGAAAAAAAAAAAAAACCTCAAAAGTTTTTTTAAAGTGGGGGAAAAACATCCAAGCACTTTAATTCCATTGTACCAGGTGAACTGATAGAGCTCAGAAGTTTTCCTTTACACCAACTGTCAATGCCGGAATTTTCTATTCTGTTTTGTAAGGATTTAAAAAAAGTCAGAAAACCTGCTGTGTGTGCCTGAGTTCTGGTTTTCTGTCGCCGAATAAGGAGCTGTCCCCACCCTATTGGTGCAGAACCACGTTGTTGCCAGTGACGTTGTGAGTGGGGATTTTTGAGGGGGCTGCTCCCATGGGGTCTGTCTCTGCCCCAGGATGCCTGGATTCTCCTCTGGGAAGACAGGGAAGCAAACAGCTGAGCTCATCAGCACCGGTGGCCTCATTCCTGCGAGCTGGGGCGACTCCAAGGCAGGGCTCAGCTGCCCGTTTTTTGTTTTTGTTTTGAGATAGAATCTCACTCTGTCACCCAGGCTGGAGTGCAGTGGTGTGATTTCGGCTCACTGCAACCTCCACCTCTTGGGTTCAAGCGATTCTCCTGCCTCAGCCACCTGAGTAGCTGGGATTACAGGCACCCGCCACCACTTCCAGCTAATTTTTATATTTTCAGTAGAGATGATGTTTCACCATGTTGGTCAGGCTGGACTCGAACTCCTGACCTCGTGGTTCACCCACCTCGGCCTCCCAAAATGCTGGGATTACAGGCATGAACCACGGCACCCGGCCATTTTTGTGTGTTTGTTTTTTAAAGACAGGCTGATCAGCTGGTCTAGGTGGCTCACGCCTGTAATCCCAGCACTTTGGGACACCAAGGCAGGTGGATCACTTGAGGTCTGGCCAACATGCTGAAACCCTGTCTCTACTGAAAATACAAAAATTAGCCTGGTGTGGTGGATGCCGATTCTGAGGCAAAAGAATCGCTTGGACCTGGGAGGCAGAGGCTGCAGTGACCTGAGAGAGTAGCACTGCACTCCAGTCTGGGCGACAGAAATCCAGGTGTGGTGGTCCCAGCTTCACGGGAGGCCAAAGCAGGAGGACATCTTGAGCCCAGGAGATTGAGGCTGCAGTGAGCCATGATCATGCCCAGGAGATTGAGGCTACAGTGAGCCATGATCATGCCACTGACTCTGGGCTACAGAGTGAGACTCTGTGTGTGTGTTGAAGAGTTTCACTCTTGTTGCCCAGGCTGGAGTGCAACCTCCAGCTCCTGGGTTCAAGTGATTCTTTTGCCTCAGCCTCCTGAGTAGCTGGGATCACAGGCACATGCCACCACAGCTGCCTAATTGGGTAATTTTAGTAGAGACGGGGTTTCTCCATGTTGGTCAGGCTGATCTCGAACTCCGACTGCAGGTGATTCACCCACCTCAGTCTCCCAAAGTGCTGGGATTACAGGCGTGAGCCACTGTGCCCTGCCTTGTTTGCGTTTTTCTTTTCTTTTTTTTTTTTTCTTTTTTTTTTTTTTGAGACAGAATCTGACAACCCAGGCTGGAGTGCAGTGGTGCAATGTCTTGGCTCACTGCAACCTCCCACTCCCAGGTTCCCGAATAGTTGGGATTACAGGCTTGCCCCACTATAGACCAGCAATTTTTTTTTTTTTTTTTTTTTTGAGACGGAGTCTCGCTCTTGTTACCCAGGCTGGAGCACAATGGTGCGATCTTGGCTCACCGCAACCTCCACCTCCTGGGTTCAGGCAATTCTCCTGCCTCAGCCTCCTGAGTAGCTGGGATTACAGGCACACGCCACCATGCCCAGCTAATTTTTTGTATTTTTAGTAGAGATGGGGTTTCACCACGTTGACCAAGATGGTCTCGATCTCTTGACCTCGTGATCCACCTGCCTCGGCCTCCAAAGTGCTGGGATTAAAGGCTTGAGCCACCGCGCCCAGCTAGACCAGCTATTTTTTTGTATTTTTAGTAGAGATGGGTTTTTGCTATGTTGACCAGGCTGGTCTCCAAATCCTGGCCTCAAGTGATCTGGCCCCCTCCGTCTCCCAAAGTGCTGGGATTACAAGCGTGACACAGCCAGGGCTCAGCTTCAAGCTGTGAATGGGGACCAGCGCCTGCAAGGAGCCTCCCTGTGTGGCTTGGGCTTCCTCACAACATGGCGGCTGTGTTCCCAGCCCTGTCTCCAGGAAGCAGTGTTCCAAGCTACCAAAGCAGAAGCTACCAGGCTGACCTGTTGGGAAACCAGGCGGTACCACTCCGGCCACCTTATCTGATTCCACAGGAGGTTCGAGTCCTGCCCAGGTTCAAGGGGAGGGGAAGGGAAGGGTCTCCTCCTGGGAGAGGGTGAGAGACATTGTTGCTGCTGCCTCTGGACTGTGCAACCTTAGAAGTCCTAGTGATTCTAACCTTCCCTGCATGGCCGACGTCTGACTACTCCAGGGTTCGTGCCCCCCAGCCATTAAGTTATTCAGGAATGACTATGCTGGGGCCAGTAGCAGAGAAGATGAGCTGGACAACCAAGGGCTGACCTAGATCCTGGGATTGGGAGTAGACCAAGAAGGGCTTCCTGGAGGAGGGAGCAGAAGGGGGGACAGCGAAGACTAGTGTTTAAGGAGGTCAGCCAGGGCTGCAATCCCAGCTGTAACCACGCTGCTGTGTTCCTCAGTTTCTGGATACATCAACCGGGAGCCAAGGGCAGCCAGGTGAACTGCAGGCAGGTAGCGCAGTGCAGGGACAAAACCCAGAAAGAAAGAAACTGATGGGCTGGGAGCGGTAATCCCAGCACTTTGGGAGGCCGAGGCAGGTGGATCACGAGGGCAAGAGATCAAGACCATCCTGGTCAACGCGGTGAAACCCCGTCTCTACTATAAATACAAAAATTAACCGGGCATGGTGGTACGTGCCTGTAATCCCAGCTACTCAGGAGGCTGAGGCAGGAGAATTGCCTGAACCCAGGAGGCGGAGGTTGCGGTGAGCCGAGATCATGCCATCGCACTCCAGCCTGGGTAACAAGAGCGAAACTCCATCTCAAAAAAAAAAAAAAAAAGGAAAAAGAAAAGAGAAAAGAGATGGGGTCCCACTCTTGCCAGGCTGGAGGGCAGTGGTACGATCTGGGCTCACTGCAACCTCCAACTCCCAGGTTCAAGTGATTCTCATCTCAGCCTCCCAAGTAGCTGGGATTACAGGTGACCACTACCACGCCCAGCTAATTTTTTTTTTGTATTTTTAGAAGAGACGGGGTTTCACCATCTTGGCCAGGCTGGTCTGGAACTCCTGACCTCAGGTGATCCTCCTGCTTCAGCCACCCAAACTGCTGGGATTACACTGTGCGCCAGTAACTATATAAATTAAACTACTCAGCTGGGCCCAGTGGCTCACACCTGTAATCCCAGCACTTTGGGAGGCCGAGGTGGGTGGATCACCTGAGGTCGGGAGTTCAAGACCAGCTTGACCAAGAGGGAGAAACCCCATCTCTACTATAATTACAAAATTAGCCAGGCGTTATTGCACATGCCTGTAATCCCAGCTACTTGGCACGCTGAGGTAGGAGAATCACTTGAACCAGGGAGGCGGAGGTTGCGGTGAGCCGAGATCACGCCATTGCACTCCAGCCTGGGTTACAAGAGCGAAACTCCGTCTCAAAAAAAAAAAAAAGGTGCCGGGCGCGGTGGCTCAAGCCTGTAATCCCAGCACTTTGGGAGGCCGAGGCGGGTGGATCACGAGGTCGAGAGATCGAGACCATCCTGGTCAAAATGGTGAAACCCCGTCTCTACTAAAAATACAAAAAAATAGCTGGGCATGGTGGCACGTCCCTGTAATCCCAGCTACTCAGGAGGCTGAGGCAGGAGGATTGCCTGAACCCAGGAGGCGGAGGCTGCGGTGAGCCGAGATCGCGCCATTGCACTCCAGCCTGGGTAACAAGAGCAAAACTCCGTCTCAAAAAAAAAAAAAAAAGATTTGGGACCTAGAAGGGAGACTTACGGCCTGTGGGGTGGGGCTTTAACCTAGAGGGGGCGGGACTTATGTACCGCAGGCGGGAGTAGGGCTCGTGTCTGGAGCCAAGCGTGGGGCCTGGAAGGGCGGGGCTTGGCGCCGGGAGGGGCAGAGTTTGGGTCTGGGTCAGGTTTGGGGCCCGGAGGGGCGGGGTTGGAGGGTGTTCAGAAGGGGCGGGGCTTGTGTATTGAGTGAGATTTGGGACCTGGAAGAGACTAGCGGCCTGGGGGGCGGGGCTTTAGTCAGGAGGGGGCGGGGCTTATGAGCTGGAGGCGGGGTCTCGGGCTAGGTTTGAGCCTGGAGGGGCGGGTTTGGGCCTGGGGCCAGGTTTGGTGCCTGGAGGGGGCTGGAGGTGAGAGAGATGGCGCCCTGGACTCCAGTCCACTGGGTTCACTGGCTGCCCCAGGAGCCTGCGTGGGAGAAGGAAGGTTCTGGTACCCGCACACCGAGAAGCTGGAGCGCCGAGGGTAAGCACCGTGTGGGGACACACCCGACCACGGCGTGGGGAGGGGGCTGCACCCAAAAGCGGCAGGGAACCCAGGCAGCGTTTTATTTTTTCACGTAACACCTTTGCTGTGATAAAACTCAGCACCTGGCCGGGCGCGGTGGCTCACGCCTGTAATCCCAGCACTTGGGAAGGCCGAGGTGGGCGGATCACATGAGGTCAGGAGTTCAAGACCAGCCTGGCCAACATGGGGAAACCCCGTCTCTATCAAAAATACAAAATTAGCCTGGCGTGGTGACAGGTGCTTGTAATCCAAGGTACCCGAGAGGCTGAGGCAGGAAAATCGTTTGAGCCCAGGAGGCTGAGGCTGCAGTGAGCCGAGATTGCGCCATTGCACTCCGGCCTGGGCAACAGAGTGAGACTTTTTCAAAAAAACAAAAAAACGGCCGGGCGCGGTGGCTCAAGCCTGTAATCCCAGCACTTTGGGAGGCCGAGGCGGGTGGATCACAAGGTCAAGAGATCGAGACCATCCTGGTCAACATGGTGAAACCCCGTCTCTACTAAAAATACAAAAAAAAATAGCTGGGCATGGTGGTGTGTGCCTGTAATCCCAGCTACTCAGGAGGCTGAGGCAGGAGAATTGCCTGAACCCAGGAGGCGGAGGTTGCGGTGAGCCGAGATTGCACCATTGCACTCCAGCCTGGGTAACAAGAGCGAAACTCCGTCTCAAAAAAAACAAAAACAAAAACAAAAACAAAAAAACAAAAAAACTCAGCACCGTATTTCACCCAATTGGTCTGAAATTCAGTGGTTTTAGCACAAGCAAGGTTGTGCAACCTTCACCTCTAATCCAATTCTGCAACATTCTCACCCGGAAAAGCAAGCCTCCCCAACCTCCCCAGCTCCCAGTGGCCCCTAGAGCACTCTCCGTCTCTGGGGATTTGCCTGTTCTGGACGTTTCTTTTCTTTCCTTTTTTTTTTTTTTTTTTTTTTGAGACAGAATTTCGCTCTTGTTGCCCAGGCTGGAGTGCAATGTTGCGATCTCGGCTCACTGCAAACTCCGCCTCTGGGGTTCAGCTGATTCTCCAGCCTCAGCCTCCTGAGTAGCTGGGACTACAGGCACGCGCCACCACGCCCAGCCAATTTTGTTTTTTTCTTTTTTTTTTTTTTAGAGACGGGGTTTCTCCATGTTGGTCAGGCTGGTCTTGAACTCCCGACCTCAGGTGATCTGCCCGCCTCGGCCTCTCAAAGTGCTAGGATTACAGGCGCAAGTCACCATGCCCGGCCGACAAATTTTTATTTTTAGTGGAGACAGAGTTTCACCATATTGGCCAGGCTGGTCTCGAACTCCTGACCTTGAGTGATTCGCCCACCTCAGCCTCCCAAAGTGCTGGGATTACAGGCATGAGCCACCGCGCCGGCTTGTTCTGGATATTTCATGTGAATGGTCCTTGAGTGGATTCCAGCTGGGCCTGGAGGAAGAAGGCACCAGGGAGACCCAGGCGGAGCCAGAGACCATGGCCAGGAGGAGCCCAGCCCTGCAGGGCTGACTGATGGGGGAGGTGAAGGCTGGACCGGGCACCGGGAGTCTATCACCGCCACAGTCCCAACTGAACCCCAAGACCCATGCAGTCCTTCTGGCCCTCTTCTGCAGCTTCAGTGGGAGGGAGGGGCCCAGGGTCCTCCGCTAGCTTCCCCCACAGCCTCAAGGCACAGACTGGAAATCAAGGTTCCGAGCTGCCCCTGGAGCAGGGTCTGTGGGGCTGACCGGATCAGGGCTGCTATCCCGGGCCTCAGTTTCCCCATCTGGAGAACAGAGGGCTGGGCCAGATGGCTGGAGGGCTGGGCCAGATGGCTGCGAGGCTGAGCCAGTCCGGGCCTCTACCCTGGACCGTGGCAGCCCTCAGAAACCCAGAAAGTCCCAGCCCCCAGGTTTTCTCTGGGTGCTTCGGCCAACACAGCAGAGCCTCATCAGAGCTGGGGACGGCTCCCCCTCCTCAGCCCCATCCCTAAGGCCTCTCTTCTCTCCTGGCTGTGGACTTCCCTGCCTTCTCCTCCTCTGCCCCCATCATACCCTTTGAATCTGACCTCCCAAGTCTCCTCTCAAAATCACCCACACATTTCCCCCTTCCACCCCAGGCCAAGGCTGCAGACTCCTTGCTCACCTTCCAGCCCCCATTCCTGCCTCTCATCCCTCCCCTACTCTAACATCTCCCATAGCTCCCCGTTCCTTACAGCACAGAAACAAAGTGCTCTTGCCTGCCTGCCCTGGCACCTAGGTTAGGTTCAAATAATAATAATAATTTTGTTTAGACTGGGTGTAGTGGCCCCCATCTGTAAGCTCAACACTTTGGGAGGCCAAGGTGAGAGGATTGCTTGAGCCCAGGAGTTCAAGGTTCAGGGCTCCCAGCCTCCAAGCCTCCCCCAAACCCCGCCCTCCTGTCAATTTCTCCAGCCCCAGCTCCTTCCTTACACCAGGCCTGTGCACCTGCTCCCCCTTCCAGCGGGACCTCCCCATGTGCTCTGCAGCTGGTTTCTCCTCTGCACCCTTCAGCTCCCAGGTCTGGGATCCCTTCTGCAGTTGTCCCTAGGAGCTCCAGCTGCATCCCAGCCTCATGTATGACCATCCATGAGTGTTCCTCGCCTTGGGTTACTCATCTGCCACACTTGAAGGCGGGCCGAGCTCAGCTGGCTGTTCCTTTGTCTGAGTTTGTGACCTCGCACATAGCAGATGGAATGAATGAATGAATGAATGAAGGCACACAGACGGCCCCACCCGGCCATCCTCACGGTTCCCTGGCCCGCTGTCCTCATCCCTTGCCCAGCCTGGCTTGTGTGTAGGGAGTGTTGGGGTTGCCATAGGCCAAGTTGCTTCCCTCCCAGGTGGCACTGAGCCCCGCCCTGCCAGCCCAGCCCGCTGACCGCTGCCTGCCCCCGGCCGCCTGCCAGGAACAGCTTGTCCTCTGAGCTGCTGCTCTCAATCCTGTGTTTGTGGTTTCCTCTTTGCCAATCCCGCCCTCTTCCAGTCTCTTCTTCTAGAGTGGCAGGAAAATTCCAGAGCTGGAGGACCTGGGAGCCTTTCGCAGGTTGTGACTGAGGCCACTCCTGGCTCCAGGGCCCAGTGTGCCCCTTCGTAAAGGGGGTCACCAGCTCCGGCTCGCAGCTGCCCAGCCGGGGTCCATCCATGTGTCCCACTGGGTCAGGGGCCGGAGCAAACTGCCTCCTTCACGGTGAAATCACCTCTGCACCACAGACTTGATTCCGGGAACTGTCTGACCAGACAGCAGCACAGCCTGTAATCCCAGCACTTTGGGAGGCCGAGGCAGGTGGATCATGAGGTCAAGAGATCAAGACCATTCTGGCCAACATGGTCAAACTCCATCTCTACTAAAAATACAAAAATTAGCCAGGTGTGGTGGCTCGTGCCTGTAGTCCCAGCTACTCAGGAGGCTGAGGCGGGAGAATTGCTTGAACTCAAGAGGCAGAGGTTGCAGGTGAGCTGAGATTGCACTATTGGCGCTCCAGCCTGGCCACAGAGCAAGAGTTCATCTAAAAAAAAAAAAAAAAAAAAAAAAAAGCGGGGGCCTGTGGAGGTGGCTTATGCCTGTAATACCAGCATTTTGGGAGACCCAGGCAAGTGGGTCACCTGAGGTCAGGAGTTCAAGACCAGGTTGGCCAACATGGTGAAATCCTGTCTCTACTAAAAAAATACAAAACTTGGCCAGGCACAGTGGTTCACGCCTGTAATCCCAGCATTTTGGGAGGCTGAGGCAGGTGGATCAGCTGAGGTCAGGAGTTCGAGACCAGCCTGTCCAACATGCCAAAACCCTGTCTCTACTAAAAGTACAAAAATTAGCCAGGTGTGGTCGCAGGTGTCTGTAATCTCAGCTACTCAGGAGGCTGAGGCAGGAGAATCACTTGAACCTGGGAGGTGGAGGTTGCAGTGAGCCCAGATCATACTGTTGCACCCAAGCCTGGATGATAAAAGCGAGAATCTGTCTCAAAAAAACTAACAAACAGCCGGGCGCTGTGGCTCAAGCCTGTAATCTCAGCACTTTGGGAGGCCGAGGTGGGTGGATCACCTGAGGTCAGGAGTTCAAGACCAGCTTGCCCATCATGGTGAAACCCCATCTTAAAAAAAAGAAAAAAAACCTAACAAACAAAAATTGTCTTTTTTCCATGCCAGTAGCGCTCCTACAAACGCAGCGAACATTCAGAAAACCCAAGAGCCTTTCTGTTTTTTTGTTTTGTTTTGTTTTTTTTCCGAGACAGTCTTGCTCTGTTACCCAGGCTGGAGTGCAATGGCGTTATCTTGGCTCACGCCAACCTCCACCTCCTGGTTTCAAACTATTCACGTGTCTCAGCCTCTTGAGTAGCTGGGATTACAGGTGCTCGCCATCACGCCCAGCAAATTTTCTGTAGTAGGGACAGGTTTTCTCCATGTTGGCCAGGCTGATCTCTAACTGCTGGCCTCAGGTGGTCCGTCCGCCTCAGCCTCCCAAAGTGCTGTGGTTGCTGGCATGAGCCACCGTGCCCGGCTCCAGCAGCCTTTCTGTAAGAAATGTGGCCAGCTCCAACCCCACAAAGTGAGGCATTGCTAGAGGGGTAAGGATTCTCTCTGTGCCCGGGGAACGTGGCCTCACCACGCAAAGCAGAGTCGCTGTGGGGGGCCAACTAAGCCGATATTCCGGAAAAAACTAAAACCACGAAGAAAATTGTGCCGAGGTGGAACTGTCTTGAGGCTTGCTGCGGTGAGGGGTAAGCTTGACCTGGGGGGCGTTAAACCGAGAGTCCGAGAAAAGATCAACAGACCCGTCCCCAGTGTCAGTTTTTTTTTTTTTTTTTTTTAAAGACGGGGTTTCACCATGTTGGTCAGGCTGGTCTTAAACTCCTGACCTCAGGTGATCCACCCGCCTTGGCCTCCCAAAATGCTGGGATTACAGGCATGAGACCCTATGCCCGGTCTTTTTTTTTTTTTTTTTTTTTTTTTTTTTGAGACGGAGTTTCGCTCTTGTTACCCAGGCTGGAGTGCAATGGTGCGATCTCGGCTCACCGCAACCTCCGCCTCCTGGGTTCAGGCGATTCTCCTGCCTCAGCCTCCTGAGTAGCTGGGATTACAGGCACGCGCCACCATGCCCAGCTAATTTTTTGTATTTTTAGTAGAGATGGGGTTTCACCGTGTTGACCAAGATGGTCTTGATCTCTTGACCTCGTGATCCACCCACCTCGGTCTCCCAAAGTGTTGGGATTACAGGCGTGAGCCACCGCGCCCTGCTTTTTTTTTTTTTTTTTTTTTTTAAGATGGGGTTTCACCATATTGGTCAGGCTGGTCTCAAACTCCTGACCTCAGGTGATCTGCCCACCTCAGCCTCCCAAAGTGCTGGGATTACAGGTGTGAGCCTTTAATCCGGCCTTTTTTTTTCTTTTTTTTTTTTTTTTGAGACGGGAGTCTCACTCTTGCTGCTAGGCTGGAGTGTAGTAGCCACATCTCAGCTCACTGCAACCCCTGTCTCCCAGGTTCAAACGATTCTCCTCCTCAGCCTCCCGAGTAGCTGGAATTACAGGCACCTGCCACCATGCCGTGCTAATTTTTATATTTTTAGTAGGGATGGGGTTTCCCCATGTTGGCCAGGCTGATCTCGAACTCCTGACCTCAGGGAATCTGCCCACTGTGGCCTCCCAAAGTGCGAAATTACAGATGTGAGCCACCGCGCCCCGGCCAGATAATAATAATTTTATTTAGGCTGGGTGGAATGGTTCACGCCTGTAATCCAAAGACTTTGGAAGGCTGAGGTGTGAGAATTGCTTGACCCCAGGAGTTCAAGACCACACTGGACAATATGGGTGAGACACCCTCATCTCTAGAAAAACTACAAAAATTATCGAGGTATGGTGCCTGCAGTTCCAACTACTCGAGAGGCTAAAGCAGGAGGGTCCCTTGAGCCCAGGAATTTGAGGCTGCTATGAGCTATGATCACACCACTATCCTCCAGCCTGGGCAACAAAGTGAGATCCTGTCTCCATTAATAATAATAATTAGGCCGGGTGCGGTGGCTCACGCCTGTAATCCCAGCACTTTGGGAGGCCGAGGCAGGTGGATCACAAGGTCAAGAGATCGAGACCATCCTGGTCAACATGGTGAAACCCCGTCTCTACTAAATATACAAAAAATTAGCCGGGCGTGGTGGCGCGTGCCTGTAATCCCAGCTACTCAGGAGGCTGAGGCAGGAGGATCACTTGAGCCCGGGAGGCGGAGGTTGCAGTGAGCCGAGATCGCGCCATTGTACTCCAGCCTGGGCGATAAGAGCAAAACTCCGTCTCAAAAATAAATAAATAAAATAATAATTCAAATGATAATAATGAATGAAAGAGTCAACAGGTCTGCATAGGGTCTGGTATACAGTAAGCGCTCAATAACTGTGTTGAGGATTGATGTATTGCCCTGGGGCGGGGAGGATGCCAGCAGGATGTCCCCCACACCCAGCCTGGAGAGGCTGTCACACTTTTGACTTCCTGTCATTGTCACTAATCACCACGGGGATCCCTCCGGCTGGATCAGCCCCTTTCATTCTGGTCTTTAATTGTCCCTTTGCCCAAGGAAACCCCGTGTTGTATCCTGTCCTGGACTCTGATTCACCCTGAAGAATGAGAAACCTGTTTAAGGCGAAGTGTGGTGGAATCAACTGAGACGTGAGGAAGGGCCTAGGTCTGGGTGGTGGAGGGAGGGAGGGAGGGAGGGAGGGAGGAAGGAAGGGCCGGCTTCCTCTGTCGGGGGTGCCTGGGAGAGCTGGGGGCCCGCTGACGTCCGTGTTCCCTCCTGCACTTTGGGTGGCGGGGTAGAAGCTGGCACCCCTGGGTTGGAACCTCGCTGACTCCCCAGGTGGCACCTGCCCTTTCGTTCCCTTTCCGGCTGTCTTCTTTCCTTCTGTCAAGCTGACATTTGGGGTCTGTGAGTAGCCGTGAGAAGATGCCGTGGGGTTTCTGTTACATTCATCCCATCACCCCAAGGGAGACTCAGTTTCCCCTTGTGAAGTGTGAGTGCAACAGCTCCAGCTCTCCCCTGCCTCCGTTTCCATTTTTTTGAGACAGAATCTCAAAAAAAAGAGTGGCACAATCTTAGCTCACTGCAACCTCTGTCTCCCAAGTCCAAGTGATTCCCCTGCCTCAGCCTCCCCAGTAGATGGAATTACAGGCACCTGCCATGGTGCCCAGATAAGTTTTGTATTTTTAGTAGAGATGGGGTTTCACCTTGTTGGTCAGGCTGGTCTTAAACTCCTGACCGTGTGATCCACCCGCCTCAGCCTCCCAAAGTGCTGGGATTACAGGGGTGAGCCACCGCGCCCAGCCAATTTTTTGTATTTTAGTAGAGATGGGGTTTTACCATACTGGCCAGGATGGTCTCGATCTCCTGACCTCATGATCTGCCCACCTTGGCCCCCCAAAGTGCTGGCATTACAGGCGTGAGCCACCTTGCCTTTTTTGAGATGAGGTCTCGTTCTGTCGCCCAGGCTGGAGTGCAGTGGTCCGTGACTTCTCATGCTCAGGTCATCCTCCAGCCTCAGTATCCTGAGTAGCTGTGACTGCAGGTGTGTGCCATCATGCCCAGCTAATTTTTGTATTTTTTTTGTAGAGACAGTGTTTCACTATGTTGCCCAGGCTGTTCTGGATCTCCTGGGCTCATGTGATCCTCCTGCCTTTTGTGAGTACGTGGCAGAAGGTATAGACACCAACAAAAAGAGCTTGTCTGGACCAGACACGGTGGCTCACACCTGTAATCCCCACACTTTGGGAGACTGAGTTGGGCAGATCACAAGGTCAGGAGTTCAAGACCAGCCTGACCAACACAGTGAAATCCTGTCTCTACTAAAAATACAAAAATTAGCCGGGCATGGTGGCAGGCACCTGTAATCCCAGCTACTCGAGAGGCTGAGGCAGGAGAATCGCTTGAACCCGGGAGGTGGAGGTTGCAGTGAACTGAGATCGCACCACTGCACTCCAGCCTGGGTGACAGAGCAGGACTCCGTCTCCAAAAAAAAAAAAAAAAAGAAAAGAAAGAAAAAGCGCTTTATGAGTCTAACATCAGAGATCCTGTAATCAATTATTTTTGTTGGTTTGTTTTCGAGATAGGGTCTTGCTCTGTCACCCAGGGTGGAGTGCAGTGGCCCACTCTTAGCTGACTGCAGCCTCAAACTCCCCAGCTCAAGCAATCCTCCCACCTCAGCTTCTGCAGTAGCTGAAACCACAGGTTCATGACACTTCCAGCTAACGTTTTTTTCTTTTCTTTTCTTTTCTTTTTTTTTTTTTTTGAGACAGAGTTTCGCTCTTGTTACCCAGGCTGGAGTGCAATGGTGCGATCTTGACTCACTGCAACCTCCGCCTCCTGGGTTCAGGCAATTCTCCTGCCTCAGCCTCCTGAGTAGCTGGGATTACAGACACACGCCACCATGCCCAGCTAATTTTTTGTATTTTTAGTAGAGATGGGGTTTCACCATGTTGACCAGGATGGTCTCGATCTCTTGACCTCGTGATCCACCCACCTCGGACTCCCAAAGTGCTGGGATTACAGGCGTAAGCCACCGCGCCCGGCCCCTAGCTAATGTTTTTAAATTATCTGTAGAGACGAGCTTGCTGTACTGCCCAGGCTGGTCTGGAACTTCTTGGCTCAAATGATCCTCCTCACTCAACCTCCCAAAGCACTGGGATTATAGGCATGAACGCCACTGTGCCTGACCCCAAAATCGGTTCTTCTTTTTTTTGAGACGGAGTTTCGCTCGTTACCCAGGCTGGAGTGCAATGGCACGATCTCGGCTCACCGCAACCTCCACCTCCTGGGTTCAGGCAATTCTCCTGCGTCAGCCTCCTGAGTAGCTGGGATTACAGGCACGCACCACCACGCCCAGCTAATTTTTGTATTTTTAGTAGAGACGGGGATTCACCTTGTTGACCAGGATGGTCTCGATCTCTTGACCTCATGATCCACCCGCCTTGGCCTCCCAAAGTGGGAGGCTTGAGCCACCGCACCCAGCTAGCTCCCAAATCAGTTCTTAAACAGTCTTAAGAGTCCTAATGGCCGGGCGCGGTGGCTCACGCCTGTAATCCCAGCACTTTGGGAGGCCGAGGCGGGTGGATCACGAGGTCAAGAGATGGACGGTGGCTTAAGCCTGTAATCCCAGCACTTTGGGAGGCCGAGGCGGGTGGATCACGAGGTCAAGGGATCGAGACCATCCTGGTCAACATCGTGAAACCCCGTCTCTACTAAAATACAAAAAAAATAGCTGGGCATGGTGGCACCTGCCTGTAATCCCAGCTACTCAGGAGGCTGAGGCAGGAGAATTGCCTGAACCCAGGAGGCGGAGGTTGCGGTGAGCCGAGATTGCGCCATTGCACTCCAGCCTGGGTAACAAGAGCAAAAACTCCGTCTCCAAAAAAAAAAAAAAAAAAAAAAAAAAAGAGATCGAGACCACCCTGGTCAACATGGTGAAACCCCGTCTCTACTAAAAATACAAAACATTAGTTGGGCATGGTGGCGCATGCCTGTCATCCCAGCTACTCAGGAGGCTGAGGCAGGAGAATTGCCTGAACCCAGGAGGCGGAGGTTGCGGTGAGCCGAGATCGCGCCATTGCACTCCAGCCTGGGTAACAAGAGCGAAACTCTGTCTCAAAAAAAAAAAAAAAAAGAGTCCTAACATCAGAAATGCTTTCCATAGAACAACAGGATGCAGGTGCTCAGAATCCAGGGCTCCATGTCTTGTAGCACCAAGGAAGTGGGCTAGCATGCAGCCTGAGTCATGCTTAGACCTCTGTTTCTGTCCAGAGCCTAGCATGCAATTTGTGTCCGCCTGGTAGGGGTGGTTTCAAAAGCAGGAATTTTATTTTGCTCCTGATTTTGTCCGTCAGGAGTCTGGGAAGGGCTCAGCTGGGTGGTTCATCCCACCTAGGCAGTTTGTCTCAGATCCACGCAGCATTGGCTGAGGCCACTGGGATGGAGCATCTACTCCAAGGTGGCTGCTTTTCGTTTGTTTTTGTTGTTGTTGTTGTGGGTTTTCTTGAGACAGAGTCCTGCTCTGTTGCCCAGGCTGGAGTGCACTGGTGTGATCTCGGCTCACTGCAACCTCTGCCTCCCAGGTTCAAATTATTCTCCTGCCTCAGCCTCCTGAGTAGGTGGGATTACAGGCATGTGCTACCATGCCTGGCTATTTTTGTTTATTTTTGAGGCAATGTCTGACTCTGTCACCCAGGCTAGAGTGCAGTGGCGTGATCTCAGATCACTGCAGCCTCTGCCTCCTGGGTTCAAGTGATTCTCCTGCCTCAGCCTCCTGAGTAGCTTGGACTACAGGCACCCACCACGACTCCCGGCTAATTTTTTGTATTTTTAGTAGAGACCGGGTTTCACCTTGTTAGTCAGGATGGTCTTAATCTCCTGACCTCATGATCCACCCACCTCCGCCTCCCAAAGTGCTGGGATTACAGGTGTGAGCCACCACTCCGGCCTGTTGTTTGTTTTGTATTTTTAGTAGAGATAGGGTTTTGCCATGTTGGCCAGGCTGGTCTCGAACTCCTGACCTCAAGTGACCCTCCCGCCTTGGCCTCCCAAGGGGGCTTCTTCACACACATCTGACCCCTCTGTGCTCTCTGGCTTCTCCCCGTCTTCATGGCTGGCGTGTTCCATCCTTTGTGGCTTTTCACACACAGTGAGGTGGTCACATCTCTTGCACAGCACCTGGCTTCCAGAAGCACTAGTGGCTCTGGGGAAAGGAAGCAGGAACTCTGAGGCCAGGGACTGGCGACATCCCCTCCATTGTCTTCTCTTGGTCAAAACTAGCTCATGTTCAAGGAGCTGGAAGAATGAACTCCGCCTCCTGAGGGAAACAAGCTCCCGGGGCGGTGTGCTGGGGTGGCATCATTTAGAACTCAAGTGGGAGATGCCCACCTGGCATCTGGTCTGCCTGTGCACTCCTTACCCTCCCATGAGGACTCAACACCTGGGGCCAGGCACAGGAACTCAGGCCTGTAATCCCAACACTTTGGGAGGCCAAGGTGGGAGGATCCCTTGAGCTCAGGAGTTTAAGGCCAGCCTGGGCAACATGGTGAAACCCCATCTCTACAAAAATTAAAAAATTTGCCAGCTGTGGTGGTACGCACCTGTGGTCCCAGCTGCTTGGGAGGCTGAGGCAAGAGGATTGCTTGAGCCCAGGAAGTCCAGGCTGCGGTGAGCGAGCCATGATTGTACCGTTGTACTCCAGACTGATTGACAGAGGCTGGGCGCGGTGGCTCATGCCTGTAATCCTAGCACTTTGGGAGGCTGAGGTGGGTGGATCACCTGAGGTCAGGAGTTCAAGACCAGCCTGGCCATCATGGTGAAACCCCATCTTTAAAAAAAAAAAAATGCAAAAATTAGCCAGGTGTGGTGGCAGGCGCCTGTAGTTCCAGCTACTCGAGAGGCTAAGGGAGGAGACTCCCTTGAACCCAGGAAGTAGAGGTTGCAGTGAGCCGAGATCATACCACTGTACTCTAGCCTGGGTGACTGAGCAAGACTCTGTTAACAAAACACACGAACACACACACACACACACACACACACACACACACACACACAGAGGCATAGTGGTGCATGCCTGTAGTTCCAGCTACTCAGGAGGCTGAGATGGGAGTATTGCTTGAGCCCCGGGGGGAGGGCAGAGATTGTGGTGAGCCGAAATCATGCCATTGCACTCCAACCTGGGCAACAGAGACTCTGTCTCAAAAAAAAAAAAAAAAAAAAAAAAAGTAGAGCCAGGCGTGGTGGCTCACGCCTGTAATCCCAGCACTTTGGGAGCCTGAGGTAGGCAGATCACCTGAGGTCAGGCGTTTGAGACCAGCCTGGCCAACATGATGTAATCCCGTCTTTAAAAGAAAAAAAAAGCAAAGAAAAAAAAAAGTAAAGAAAAGAAAGCAAGCCTGAGTGTCCTGGAGTCAGAGGAGAGGAAAGG